>NC_074688.1:21679343-22880593 GCF_029448725.1 Salvelinus fontinalis | reverse complement strand
CTAAAATGTAGTTTTTTTCGCGTCATGGTTTGTCGCTAATATGCAGTCAATTTGTAAGATAATTTTTTTTTTTTATGATGAGCATAACATTCTTTACAGGTTTGTTATGTTGCTCATATGTAGCCTTTAAATCTCGCAATGCAAATTCAACAGGTCTCTCTGTGTGTGTGTGTGTGTGTGTGTGTGTGTGTGTGTGTGTGTGTGTGTGTGTGTGTGTGTGTGTGTGTGTGTGTGTGTGTGTGTGTGTGTGTTGGATGGATGGATGGATGGATGGATGTTTGGGGGGTGGGGGGGTCTATACAGGATTACACCTTTTGTTGCTCAGAAGCCTATCCAAAATAAAGCGAAATGTCTACAGAAAGTATTCATACTTACTCCACATGTTGTTGTGGTACAGCCTGTGTTCTCACCCATCTACACACAATACCCCATAATGACAAAGCGAAAACATGTTTTTGACATTTATGCCAAATGTATTGAAAATGACATACAGAAATATCTAATGTAAAGAAGTATTCACACCCCTGAGTCAACACTTTGTCGAAACAGCTTTAGCAGCGATTACAGCTGTGTTTCTGGGTACGTCTCTAAGAGCTTTCCACACCCGAATTGTGCAACATTGGCCCATGATTCTTTTCAAAATCCTTCAAGTTCTGTCATATTGTAAAGGTTTTCTTCCAGGGGTGAAGGAGAGGACCAAAGTCCAGCGCGGCTAGTGTTAAACATGTTTAATACAAGAACAAGTGAAACACTACAAACAACATACAAAATAACAAATGTGCAAAATCGATACAGACCTATCTGGTGCAGAACACAAACACAGAGACAGGTAACAAACACCCACAAAATCCCAACACAAAACAAGCCTCCTATATATGAGTCTCAATCAGAGACAACGACTACCATCTGTCTCTGATTGAGAACCCACACTAGGCTGACATAGAAACAGACAAACTAGACACACAACATAGAATTCCCCACCCAGCTCACGTCCTGACCAACTAAACACATACAAAACAACAGAAAACAGGTCAGGAACGTGACACATATTGGTTGTTGATCATTGCCAGAGAACCATTTTCAGGTCTTGCCATAGATTTTTAAGTAGATTTAAGTCAAAACTGTAAATCGGCAACTCAGGAAAATACACTGTCTTCTTGGTAAGCAACTCCAGTGTATATTTGGCTATGTGTTTTAGGTTATTGTTCTGCTGAAAGGTGAATTTCCCAGTGTCCAGTGGAAAGAAGACTGAACCTGGTTTTCCTCTAGGATTTTGCCTATTTTTAGCTCCATTTTCCTAAACTCCCCATTCCTTAACGATTACAAGCATGGATTTGCCCCTAACATAACACTTTGTATTCAGGACAAGATGTGAATTGCATTGCCACATTTGTTTTGCAGTGTTACTTTAATGGTGTGTTGCAAACAGGATGTATGTTTATTTATTTATTTTATTCTGTACAGGCTTCCTTTTTTCACTCTGTCATTTTGATTAGTATTGTGGAGTAACTACAATGTTATTGATCCATCCTCAGTTTTCTCCTATCACAGCCATTAAACTCTGTAACTGTTTTAAAGTCATCATTGGCCTCATGGTAAAATCCCTGAGCGGTTTCCTTCCTCTCCGGTAACTAAGTTAGGAAGGACCTTGGGAGTCCATGGAACTTATTATGTGACTTGTTAGGCACATTTTCAATCCTGAACTTATTTAGGCTTGCTATAAAAAAGGGGTTGAATACTTATTGACTCAAAACTTTTAAGCTTTTCATTTTTAATTAATTTGTAAAAAAAAAAAATCCACTTTGACATTATAGGGTATTGTGTTTAGGCCGGTGAAAACAAATCTAAATGTAATACATTTTAAATTCAGGCTATAACACAACAAAATGTGGAAAAAGTCAAGGAGTGTGAATACTTTCTGAAGGCACTGTACATGTGTACTGAAGGTAACATGGTAAACTACAGGTTTTCAATGGAGGACTGTTGAATGGAGTGTAGTCTGCATTGAGTAGTGGTTGAATACCATTCACTGTATTTTAGAGCTTCACTCTCTGTCACCATTCATTTAATTAACCTCTCTCTGTGTTAAATGCCAGAATGCCTCCAGAATACACAATAGATTCCAATGCAATATCCCAAGTGGTGCAAGATTAGAAGATTATTGCATTTTTTGTGGGGAAGAAAAATTCCAAGCCAAGAAAGACCTATGGATGCAGATCTTTCATTTATTTGATTTTTGTTGCATAAATAAATGCAGGGAGAGGAGAACAAGTGGTTTGCTGACCTAGAAACGCTGTACAGCTGTAACAACTCCCACATATTGTTAGGAACAAAGTTGACCAGGCTTGGTAGGATACCATTTAGATACAGTGCCTTCGGAAAGTGTTCAGACCCCTTGACCACATTTTGTTACGTTACAGCATTATTCTCAAATTGATAGAAAAAACCTCAGCAATCTACCCAAAATACCCCATAATGACAAATCAAAAACAGTTTTTTTGAAATTGTTGCTAATTTATTTTTTTAAAGTATTCATACCCTTTACTCAGTGATTTGTTGAAGCACCTTTGGCAGCGACTACAGCATCAACTCTTCTTGGGTATGACGCTACAAGCTTGGCACACCTGTGTTTGGGGAGTTTCTCCCATTCTTCTCTGGAGATCATCTAAAACTCTGTCAGGTTTGATGGGGAGCGTTGCTGCACAGCTACTTTCAGGCCTCTCCAGAGATGTTTGATCGGGTTCAAGTCCGGGCTCTGGCTGGGTCACTCAAGGACATTCAGAGACTTGTCCCGAAAACACTCCTGCATTGTTTTGGCTATATGCTTAGGGTTGTTGTCCTGTTGGAAGGTGAACCTTCACCCGAGTCTGAGGTCCTGAGCGCTCTGGGGCAGGTTTTCATCAAGGATCTCTCTGTACTTTGCTCCACTCATCTTTGCCTCGATCCAGACTAGTCTCCCAGTCCCTGCTTCTGAAAGATATCCCCACAGCATGATGCTGCTACCACCATGCCTCACCGTAGGGATGGTGCCAAGTTTCCTCCAGATGTGTTGCTTGGAATTCAGGCCAAAGAGTTCAATCTTGGTTTTATCAGACCAGAGAATCTTGTTTCTCGTGTTCTGAGAGTATTTAGGTGCCTTTTGGCAAACTCCAGAGGGCTGTCATATGCCTTTTACTGAGGAGTGGCTTCTGTCTGGACACTCTCCCTGTCCAAGGCCCTTCTCCTCCGATTGGTCAGTTTGGCCGAGGCCGTTGTATTCTTGGGGACCTTCAATGCTGCAGAATTTTTTTGGTACCCTTCCCCAGATCTGTGCCTCGACACAATCCTGTCTCGGAGCTCTTTGGACAATTCCTTGGACCTCATGGCTTGGGTTTTGCTCTGACATGCACTGTAAACTGTGGGACCTTAAATAGACAGGGGTGTGCCTTTCCAAATCATGTCCAATCAATTGAATTTACCACAGGTGGACTCCAATCAAGTTGTAGAAACATCTCAAGGATGATCAAATTCGAGTCTCATAGCAAAGGGTCTGAATACTTATGTAAATAAGGTATTTCTGTTTTTTATTTGTCATACATTTAAAAAAATTGTTTAAACCTGTTTTTGCTTTGTCTTTATGGGGTATTGTGTGTAGATTGCTGAGAAAAAAACTATATTTAATCAATTTTAGAATAAGGCTGTAACATAACAAAATGTGGAAAAAGTCAAGGGGTCTGAATACTTTCTGAAGGAACTGTATGCCTTTATAGTGAGAGTAGAGCACCAAAGAGAAGGGCAAAGTGTAACGTCGTCTGTGTGTAGCTGGTGAGATGAGTCAGGCGCAGGACAGCAGATATGAGTAATAAAAACACTTTTACTCAAAAATCAAAATGTATACACGTAATTTACACGGCCACACAATACGGACCACAATACAACAAACAATCACTCACAAAAACGATGTGGGGAACAGAGGGTTAAATAATGAACAGGTGATTGTGGGATTGAAAACAGGTGTGTGAAACAAAGACAAAACAAATGGAAAATGAAAAGTGGATCGGGGGTAGCTAGAAAGCCGGTGACGTCGACTGCCGAACGGCGCCCGAAAAAGGAGAGGGACCGACTTCGGCGGAAGTCGTGACACAAAGTCTAGCTAGATCTTGCTTAGCTGGACTAGGCTTGGCAGGCATTTATTTGACATCAAGCCTGGTTGGTTAATATCTGAAAGGAAAGATTTTTTATTTAAAAAATATATATATTTCACCTTTATTTAACCAGGTAGGTCAGTTGAGAACAAGTTTTCATTTACAACTGCGACCTGACCAAGATTAAGCAAAGCAGTGGGACAAACAACAACAACACAGAGTTACGCATGGGATCAACAAAAGTACAGTCAATAACACAATAGAACAATCTATATACAGTGTGTGCAAATGGAGTAAGGAGGTAAGGAAATAAATAGGCCATAGTAGCGAAGTAATTACAATTTAGCAAATTAACACTGGAGTGATAGATGTGCAGATGATGATGTCCAAGTAGAAATACTGGTGTGCAAAAGAGCTACCTCATCCCCAAAAAACAATATGGGGATGAGGTAGGTAGTTGGATGGGCTATTTACAGATGGGCTGTGTACAGCTGCAGCGATTGGTAAGCTGCTCAGATAGCTGATATGGAGTGATACAAGAATAAAGATTTCAAATCATTTTGAAAGCGTCTTGTAAATAGTCTATCTCTCCAGGGGGTTCCTCCATCTCTCCAGGATGTTCCTATGTCTCTCCAGGGGGTTCCTCTATCTCTCCAGGATGTTCCTATGTCTCTCCAGGATGTTCCTATGTCTCTCCAGGATGTTCCTCTGTCTCTCCAGGGGGTTCCTCCATCTCTCCAGGATGTTCCTCTGTCTCTCCAGGGGGTTCCTCCATCTCTCCAGGATGTTCCTATGTCTCTCCAGGGGGTTCCTCTATCACTCCAGGATGTTCCTATGTCTCTCCAGGGGGTTCCTCCATCTCTCCAGGATGTTCCTATGTCTCTCCAGGGGATTCCTCCATCTCTCCAGGATGTTCCTATGTCTCTCCAGGGGGTTCCTCTATCTCTCCAGGATGTTCCTATGTCTCTCCAGGGGTTCCTCTGTCTCTCCAGGATGTTCCTATGTCTCTCCAGGGGTTCCTCTGTCTCTCCAGGATGTTCCTATGTCTCTCCAGGGGGTTTCTCCATCTCTCCAGGATGTTCCTATGTCTCTCCAGGGGGTTCCTCTATCTCTCCAGGATGTTCCTATGTCTCTCCAGGGGTTCCTCTGTCTCTCCAGGATGTTCCTATGTCTCTCCAGGGGGTTCCTCTGTCTCTCCAGGGGTTCCTCTGTCTCTCCAGGATGTTCCTATGTCTCTCCAGGGGGTTCCTCTATCTCTCCAGGATGTTCCTATGTCTCTCCAGGGGGTTCCTCTATCTCTCCAGGATGTTCCTATGTCTCTCCAGGGGTTCCTCTGTCTCTCCAGGATGTTCCTATGTCTCTCCAGGGGGTTCCTCTGTCTCTCCAGGGGTTCCTCTGTCTCTCCAGGATGTTCCTATGTCTCTCCAGGGGGTTCCTCTGTCTCTCCAGGATGTTCCTATGTCTCTCCAGGAGTTTCATATTTCTCTCCAGGGAGTTCCTCTGTCTCTCCAGGGAGTTCCTCTGTCTCTCCAGGATGTTCATATGTCTCTCCAGGGGTTCCTCTGTCTCTCCAGGATGTTCCTATGTCTCTCCAGGAGTTTCATATTTCTCTCCAGGGAGTTCCTCTGTCTCTCCAGGGGGTTCCTCTGTCTCTCCAGGATGTTTCTATGTCTCTCCAGGGGTTCCTCTGTCTCTCCAGGAGTTTCAAATTTCTCTCCAGGGGGTTCCTCTGTCTCCCCAGGGGGTTCCTCTGTCTCTCCAGGGGGTTCCTCTTTCTCTCCAGGGGGTTCCTCTATCTCTCCAGGGGATACCTCTATCTCCAGGGGGTTCCTCTATCTCTCCAGGGGATACCTCTATCTCCAGGGGGATCTTCTATCTCTCCAGGAGGCTCCTCTGTATAATACATATCAGCTGTGATCTGATCATCGTATTTCAGACGGTTGCATAATGCTTCTTTATTGTCAGCTCCACCTCATTCATCAGCGCTGAATGATGGTGAAATGGATCAATAGAAGCGGTCATGGAGCCTTAAGTAGGCCTGTACTGCTTTTGGTGTGTTTCTCTGATAAACAAAGTAAACGTACGCTTGTTATTGTGCTTATGTTTGCCATACAGTTTTCTATGTGTGAAATGGATGGTGATTGAAGATGCTGTTGAAGGGTTTGGCTTTGAAACAGAGTGATGCAGGGCTGCTGTACTGTATTCTGTATCTGTACTGAGTCATCACCCTCATCCTTCACAGGCCTTGGTAACTGAACTGGCATCTACTAGAATATCTTGTCCTGTGTTCTTCATGTATAATGTATACAGCGCTTTAACAGTGTTGTTGACTGTGGGGCCAGGATACTGATCCTGTCCACTTCACAGGAGTTTTCTATTTCCCTCCAGGGGGTTCCTCTGTCTCTCCAGTGGGTTCCTCTGTCTCTCCAGGGAGTTCTTCTATCTCTCCAGGGAGTTCTTCTATCTCTCCAGGGAGTTCCTATATATCTCCAGGGAGTTCCTCTGTATCTCCATGGAGTTCCTCTGTCTTTCCAGGGGGGTATCTGTCTCTCCAGTGAGTTCCTCTATCTGTCCAGGGGTCCTTTATCTCCATGGGGTTCCTCTATCTCAAGGGTTCCTCTATCTCTCCAGGGGTTTCCTCTATCTCTCCATGGGTGCCTCTGTCACTCCAGGGGGTCCCTCTATCTCTCCAGGAGTTTCCTATATCTCTCCAGGGTTTTCCTCTGTCTCTCCAGAGGGTTCCTCTATCTCCCCATGGGGTCCTCTATCTCCAGGCGGTCCTCTATCTCCAAGGGGTCCCTCTATCTCTCCAGGAGGTTCTTCTATTTTATTTTTTTATTTTTTTTTACCGTTAATTTACCAGGTAAGTTGACTGAGAACACATTCTCATTTGCAGCAACGACCTGGGGAATAGTTACAGGGGAGAGGAGGGGGATGAATGAGCCAATTGTAAACTGGGGATTATTAGGTGACCATGATGGTTTGAGGGCCAGATTGGGAATTTAGCCAGGACACCGGGGTTAACACCCCTACTCTTACGATAAGTGCCATGGGATCTTTAATGACCTCAGAGAGTCAGGACACGTCCCATCCGAAAGACGGCACCCTATACAGGACAGTGTCCCCAATCACTGCCCTGGGGCATTGGGATATTTTTTTAGACCAGAGGAAAGAGTGCCTCCTACTGGCCCTCCAACACCACTTCCAGCAGCATCTGGTCTCCCATCCAGGGACTGACCAGGACCAACCCTGCTTAGCTTCAGAAGCAAGCCAGCAGTGGTATGCAGGGTGGTATGCTGCTGGCAGATATTATAATACATATCAGCTGTGATCTGATCATCGTATTTCAGACTGTTGCGTAATGCTTCTTTATTGTCAGCTCCACCTCATTCATCAGCGCTGAATGATGGTGAAATGGATCAATAGAAGCGGTCATGGAGCCTTAAGTAGGCCTGTACTGCTTTTGGTGTGTTTCTCTGATAAACAAAGGAAACATACGCTTGTTATTGTGCTTATGTTTGCCATACAGTTTTCTATGTGTGACATGGATGGTGATTGAAGATGCTGTTGAAGGGTTTGGCTTTGAAACAGAGTGATGCAGGGCTGCTGTACTGTATTCTGTCTCTGTACTGAGTCATCACCCTCATCCTTCACAGGCCTTGGTAACTGAACTGGCATCTACTAGAATATCTTGTCCTCTGTTCTTCACGTATAATGTATACAGCGCTTTAACAGTGTTGTTGACTGTGGGGCCAGGATACTGATCCTGTCCATTTCAATAGTTCTGTATGCTCATAGCAGATTTG
Source organism: Salvelinus fontinalis (assembly GCF_029448725.1). Lineage (NCBI taxonomy): Eukaryota > Metazoa > Chordata > Actinopteri > Salmoniformes > Salmonidae > Salvelinus > Salvelinus fontinalis. The sequence goes on along the minus strand of NC_074688.1, from coordinate 22,872,663 downwards.
AATGATAAGTAGTAAATACAGGACCATTGATATCATGTGGGCACTGTGGTTGGAAAATTGCACAGTTCACACAACCTGCGGTGAAATGCAGTTATCCTGTTTCAAGTTAAATTTGACACCGAAGCTAATGGCCCTTTAATATGTGCCAGCTCGTGAAATATTTCATTGCCTGTACATTTGGCTCACTACATCCTATGTAACAATAATATACTCTTCTATTTAAAGAAATTGAATTTATAGATCATTAAATTTACATTAGATTCTGCTTAATAAACCTCCCCCTAATTGCTAGATAATGCAGGGCATTACTTTATGTGGTGGCAGCAACCGATGTTACTCTTAGTTAGGGAAGGGAAGGCTGAGACATTGTAGTTCTTCTCAGTACAACTTTAGAAAGAGAGAAGATCCGGTAGACACTGTTGACATCCATAAGAAAATCAGCTACTGCAGTTTTGCTAGTCACTACTGTCTGATGTAAGACAGCACATTTCAAGCTGTGTGGGTAGCTCTGTCTGCTTCAGACAGAGCTACCCAGTGTCCACACACTTTTTTCAGTGAGCTCTTTCTGACTGCTCCTCAGTACATGGCGGCAGGTAGCCTAGTGGTGAAGAGCCCAAAGCTCTTAGCTCTTAACCAAAAGGTTGCTGGTTTGATATCCCGGGCCGACTAGGTGAAAAATCCGGTTGATGTGCCCTTAAGCAAGGCACTTAACATTAGTTGCTCTGGATAAGCCCGTCTGTTAAAATGTGAAGGGAAGCAGAGAATCTAGCTGCAGCATAATTAGCAGTCTTGTTGAGGTTCCACTGTTGTATGGTCTTGAAGTCATACTGGGTGAAGGCATGCAGCTATAGAGGGGTGAGAGATCAGTTGGTCAGAAGGGATGGCCATAGGCTATGTCTGTTGGTGCCTACAGAATGTCTCTCCATCACTGACCTTGTATAGCCTTTCAAGTCTCCTAGGATGCATCTCAAATGGCACCCTATTCCCTTTATATTGCACTACTTTTCAAAAGTAGTGCGCTGTATAGAGAATATGGTGCCAAAAGTAGTGCACAATATAGAGAATAGGGTTGCATTTGGGATGCATCCTAGGAGTCATTTCGGACTAATACATAGTCCATCCTTCAAGCCTTCGGCAGGGGAACACAATACAACAATTTTCTGTCTCCGTAAAAGAGCTTTTTGCTAAATAAACGTGTAATGCCAAGGTCAAAGGGTAGGGAGAGGGGAATTGTTGACATCCTATTCACTTTAGAGTTATTTTTGGATGGAATACAAATCAGACCTCCCACCTTTTTGTCAACGGAATTTTCAGTATAAGGTACAGTGAGTTGTCAGTGAATGAAGAATGCTGAAAATAGTATCGAAACAACAACATTGGCTGTTGAACTAAAGTGTAATAAACAGTCAAATAGCAGTAAAGGACTGGTGGCGGGCCCTTTGATGAGTGAGTGGACAGAGTGCTTCATTCATGCCAGTGCTGTGATAATGAGGAGGAGGAGTGGTGTCTGCTGGTATGAATATGACATTGTTCTCTCTCTGCCCTGGATCTGAGGGTCCTCACTGCATTGTCTACATTGCCTGGCTGTAGCTGTGCGAATCATTTCCGCAATGAGAAAATTAAGAAGCAATGTTGTTGTTTTGGAGGGCATGGAGTGCACATTAGTATGCCTCATGGAGCAGTCACAGCACGCCATTAAGAGAGACTGTGGACCAGTCACTGGCTCACAGCACAGCACCTCGTAAATGGGAACATGGGACAGTTTTACTGCAGAACAGAACATACTCTATCAACAGACATGGCACAGACGTACAGTCCCTAGCATATACAGAACTAGGACCCCAATTATTCGACTAGTCGATTGTTTGGTCAATAGGCTGTTGGCCGACCAAGATTTTTTTTTGTCAAGCAGTAGCAAAAATATATATAGTACCAGTGAAACGTTTGGACACCTACTCATTCCAGGGTTTTCATTTTTTTTGTACTATTTTCTACATTGTAGAATAACAGTGAAGACATCAAAACTATGAAATAACACATATGGAATCATGTAGTAACCAAAAAAGTGTTCAACAAATCAAAATATATTTTATATGGGAGATTCTTCAAAGTAGCCACCCTTTGCCTTGATGACAGTTTTGCACGCTCTTGGCATTCTCTCAACCAGCTTCATGTGCCTTTTGGCTGGTACTGTACAGTATATATACAGCTGAAGTAAGAAGTTTACATACACCTTAGCAAAATACATTTAAACTCAGTTTTTCACAATTCCTGACATTTAATCCAAGTAAAAATTGCCTGTCTTATGTCAGTTAGGATCACCACTTTATTTTAAGAATGTGAAATGTCAGAATAATAGTTGAGAGAATTATTTATTTCAGCTTTAATTTCTTTCATCACATTCCCAGTGGGTCAGAAGTTTAGATACACTCAATTAGTATTTGGTAGCATTGCCTTTAAATTGTTTAACTTGGGTCAAACGTTTTGGGTAGCCTTCCACAAGCTTCCCACAATAAGTTGGGTGAATTTTGGCCCATTTCTTCTGACAAAGCTGGTGTAACTGAGTCAGGTTTGTAGGCCTCCTTGCTCGCACACACTTTTTCAGTTCTGCCCACAAACCTTCTATAGGATTGAGGTCAGGGCTTTGTGACGGCCACTCCAATACCTTGACTTTGTTGTCCTTAAGACATTTTGCCACAACTTTGGAAATATGCTTGAGGTCATTGTCCATTTGGAAGACCCATTTGCGACCAAGCTTTAACTTCCTGACTGATGTCTTGAGATGTTGCTTCAATATATCCACATCATTTTCCTCCCTCGTGATGCCATCTATTTTGTGAAGTGCACCAGTCCCTCCTGCAGCAAAGCACCCCCACAACATGATGCTGCCACCCCCGTGCTTCATGGTTGGGATGGTGTTCTTCGGCTTGCAAGCATCCCCCTTTTTCCTCCAAACATAACAATGGTCATTATGGCCAAACAGTTCTATTTTTGTTTCATCAGACCAGAGGACATTTCTCCAAAAAGTACAATCTTTGTCCCCATGTGCAGTTGCAAACCGTAGTCTGGCTTTTTTGGGCGGTTTTGGAGCAGTGGCTTCTTCCTTGCTGAGCGGCCTTTCAGGTTATGTCAATATAGGACTCTTTTAACTGTGGATATAGATACTGTTGTACCTGTTTCCTCCAGCATCTTCACAAGGTCCTTTGCTGTTGATCTTGGATTGATTCGCTTTTTTCAAACCAAAGTTCGTTCATCTGTGGGAGACAGAACGCGTCTCCTTCCTCAGTGGTATGACGGCTGCGTGGTCCCATGGTGTTTATACGTGCATACTATTGTTTGTACAGATGAACGTGGTACCTTCAGGCGTTGGGAAATTGCTCCAAAGGATGAATCAGACTTGTGGAGGTCTACAATTTTTTTTCTGAGGTCTTTGCTGATTTCTTTTGATTTTCCCATGATGTCAAGCAAAGAAGCACTGAGTTTGAAGGTAGGACTTGAAATACATCCACAGGTACACCTCCAATTGACTCAAATGGTGTCAATTAGCCTATCAGAAGTGTGGTGGTTAATTTATGTATTACTAAATGAGGAGAGAGACAAACTTCACACACCAGTCAGAGTCTTTCAATGATGCACCATTTCTAATGAACCATTGAAAGTGACAGCACAAAAGTACAAAGATCTTTTATAGCCAAGATACACCCCTCTCAACCTACATGACGAACAACAGATCCATAGAATGGTCACAAGGCTAAGATTTGTATGAAAGGTATCTATAATACATAGCAGACAGCAACTGCTGTGTCAACAGTTCTCATTGTAAAGACCAGTGTCTGGTCCTCCTACTCCAAACAGGAACCGTCTCACCCTGGTACGGTATAGCACAAAAACATCATCTCATGTTATCTGGAATGCTCTTTAGGTTTTATCACCCAAAGACATCGTAAATCTCCTCTGTCAGTGCCAGAGGCCTCATAGAGGCCCTCCTCAGTAGAGCACACACATAATAGTTAACAGAATACTCTATTCTGTCGAATAAAACAACCATTATAATGCAATACAAGCATTATAACATAATCTTGCAATTTCCACAACAGAAGCTTCTAAAGCCAGGACATAATTTTTGGGAATTTTACAAGCTGTTTAAAGGCACAGTCAACTTAGTGTATGTAAACTTCTGACCCACTGGAATTGTGATACAGTGAATTATAAGTGAAATAATCTGTCTGTAAACAATTGTTGGAAAAATGACTTGTGTCATGCACAAAGTGGATATCCTAACCGACTTGCCAAAACTATAGTTTGTTAATAAGAAATTTGTGGAGTGGTTGAAAAACTAGATTTAATGATTCCAACCTAAGTGTATGTAAACTTCTGACTTCAACTGTATATATTTATTATGGCACACAAGACACCTGTGTTATTCACGTTCCATCTAAGTGAACTAATACATTGCGGAGGCTGAGACTAAACCATTGCAGAGGCCAAGATGTACAATGGATGTCTCTCTCCAGAATGTGCTCTCTCCCGCCAATTTGTGCACATTCATTGTTTCATAACTTCATTGTGTGAATTGTTTGCATTTGATTGTTAGTGTCTATCAATTCCCTATTACATATGTCACCAGTAGTATATTTACTGGTAATTCCTATATTTTAGAATCTACAATGTTTGTTTGGTTACGGTAATGTCTATTAATGCATTCAATATATTATTATTCCTGTCTTTAACCGTTCTCAATGTTGGAGTGGACACGTTGTTTGCAGAGGGCACAAGCTATGCTACAATTGTGGGAAACAAGTTTGTTTTATTTCATTCCATTTATGAGTTTTGTCAATTTAGTCATTGTATTTTGTTTGGAGCGCTCCTGTCAATGTTGAGTAAGGACGCATACCTGATTACGTATGGAAGTAGGACTATATGCTACCTGGCCTGCATGTAAATGTAGCCATATAAATGTGCCCATTTGAGGATCTGATAATATTTCTGATTGGCTTAATGCACCACCACTAATGAGCTGGAGCTTCTCAAACTAATGTTTTCTTCACCTCAAACAGCAAACGAACAAAGTCTGTTTTTACGTCCATTGAGAATGACAATAATTCCTCAATGTATTTGAAAAATCTTTCTAGCTCTCTCCCTTTCGATAACCACTCACCGTGAAAGGAAAAAATGTCATGCTCTGATCCAGTGGAAACATCATAAAATAGGTGTACCTGATTACTTCTTATCCCTTGCTCAAATAGCCTACAGCTGTGTCTGTCCCGAGCTCACTGGCACTGGAAACTCTGAGGGCCCAGAATATTTTCTACAATGTTGCAAGGAGCTTGAGGCTAAACCCAAGTTAATAGTTGATACAATGTTTCAGCTTCATTGTAGACAGGCCATTCGTAGCCAATGTAATTTATAGGATATTTATTTTTATTAGGATATTTCCTACCTGCAGGCTGAAATGTTTTTATTTGTTGACTTTATAGGCTATTTTTACTTAGTTGGTAATGGCAATAGAAGTTAGGTTTAGGTTTGTATAATTTTCATTTAGATTTGGATAGAATTTTTATTAACCACATGATTTTGAGATATGAAGACATTATTATAATTTAAATTAAACTGTTCCACGTAAATGTGCACATGAAAACCATAACTGGCACTCAGATTGGTAGAAATTGTAAGATAAATTGACATTCCACATGAGAAAGTTTGCCGACTCCTCATGTAGCCTGTTACCGGCAACTTCAGGAGAGTAACGGCAGAATCTGCGAAAGCCAGTAGGAGTCGGAAAAGGATGGTTGGGACAGGTTAAGGTTTTTTTCTTCTGGTTATCTTGATGTCTGGCTCCCTCTTGAGTTATTTGTGCCTTATGTCATCAAACATTGAGCGTAAAGCCTCAAACAAGCTCAATGCATATATAGTTGATTTTATTAAAACACATAGGGAGGGTTTTCAGACCCCTTGACTTTTTCCACATTTTGTTACGTTATAGCCTTATTTCAGTCGACCAAGATTTTTTTCTTGTTGCGGACAACCCTATATAGAACAGAGCTTATCAAGAGACATGTATCTGCCTACCATCCACTGTCCATGTATCACCAGTGTCCTTTGGATTTTTTGTCTTAGAGGGGTGTAGTCATTCAGAAGTTAAACTTACAGAGTCATGTCCAGAGTTTCCGAAAAGGTAAATAGTAGCTAGTTGCAGGCGGAAATGTTTATATTTTACAAACAAATGTTTTTGGAAACTTCACAGCTTGCATGCAGTTTATTTAACTAGCCTCACAGAGAGGAGGTGGAACTATTCAGAAACCATGACAACAGCTGAAAAGCATCCTCAGCTCTAAGACTAGATAACTGTTGATCAATGTGGAGGACAGAAGGCCCTCAGCTTTCTGTGAGGGAGAGAATTACTAATCGATAATCTGTACAGATCCAGCTTTCTGAACGAGAGACTCAACCGATCAATAGATGTACAGATGCTGCCAGAGGAGAGGAGAGTAGGGCTGGCTGGGTAAGTGGGAATACCATATCCAACTGATCTGATAAATACTCAAGAATGCCAGGTCATCAGATTGTCTCATAACTTATCTCATTGGAGGAAGTAAATGGGTGAGACTCATCAACATCTGTTTGCTATGCCCTCCACGCATCAACAGTCATGCTGCAGTCACTCCCCATCAGCCATGGTTAAGTGATTTGGTTTGCTTAGCAGATACTTTCGTCCAGATTGAGTCAAATGGCAGCCACTTCATCCACTTTCACAGCTGGATGTGACTGGATTTTTTTGGAGGGCAACGGTGGGATGTCCCACCTGCCATCAGAATCAGTTGTCCTCTGGAACTTTGCCCAGTTCACTAAACTAGTTTACTGGAGGAGTCAGTGAGACGAGGGGGTTTAGTAATGACTGCTTGTTGCCTACTGACTTCATCATCCAACATCTGCATGTTGTAATGGTGTTACTTCACCTTATAGACAGTCATTTAGCAACTGTCTGTTAGCAACTTAGTCAGTCAAGCAACTGATTTTCTGGTCCGTGACCTACTACTCACCGTTTTACTCAGACATTTATAACATCCTTTATGTTCTAGCATGATCATTGAGCAATGAATTGGTCAATGAAAATTGAAAAAAATAAGTTATGTCGAAGAATGTAAAAAGCCTCTTCACGGAAGCCTTTTCAGGTAAATGGTATCTGAAGTAGCATTGCCACTGGTCTAAAGCATACTTTGAAGAATGTTGTCAATAAAATGTCACAAGCAGTTATTGTCCCTCTTGTTATTAGAATACATTATATAATGTATTTGAACACATTATATGCTGTCAATAGTAAATGTTTACTTGCTGTAGGCCTATGCCATAACCCTCTTCCTTTTAATTGTTTTCCAGTGGTAAAGGGCTTAATTAAACACTTAGCAATAGCTAGTCCAAGAAAAAGATTTGCTTTGGAATATTATGTATTTCAAATGCATTTCGTAGAATTTCCCTCAAGAGTTGTCACTCACAACAGCATGGGGCCTTCTATGACGTCAATGCAGCAATCATGATGTGCCTGTATGAAATCTTATTAAGATAGGGTCATATAGGACCACGTCAACAGTGGACGCAACTAGAAGTTGTTATCATTTCTCAAGGTCGTATACTGTGTGGTATAAGATCATATTTCTGATGTTTACATGAGAGAGGGTTTGCAGTCTGACAGTAGTGTGCTGCAAGCCTGAGGCGTCAGCCTCTTTGAGTTATCAGCCTGACTTAAGAACCATCTTAATTACTCTCCCACACATACCTCTAATCTGTCATTGTCAGTTGAATCAGGACTGTGCAACCCAAGCAATAATATTAATTCACCCAAACCAGCAGCCCATTGATTACTTCTCATTCTTGGTCCAGTGCTCTGTCTGTCGAGGGACGGCGAGACAGGAAGGCAATATAGTTAATGGAAGGCGAAAACTCAAAGTCACATTGCTACCCTTTAAGATGACAGGTATTAGAGAGGAAATATGGGCTTCATCCATGGGCTGCCAAATGGCAGACTGTTTGTACTTAACATGGAAAGCGAGCCCACTGCAAACTATCTAGTCTGTTCAGTGGTACAGGTGTCATATGCCTACCACTTGATGGACACTCCATACCACAGCCTTACTAGTCCTCTTATAATGAATTACTCTCCCATCCTGCTTGGTGGTTTTCCTACTGCAGCTCAGTCTTTCACCTTATTGTCACTCATTGCAATTTTCGATTGGCTAACAAACTCGTTTGGCCACAGTATAGGCTAACTAAAATACATGGTTAGTCTTTATTTGAAGGTTGCATCATGATGACTAAGTGTTTATGGCAACTTATAACATAGACCCGGCACTTGCACTGTCAGTAAATCAAATTGTTTCTGTAAATTTTATTCTCTCACATTGAACCACATTTGAATGTAATTAAAATGTATTGATAAAAAAAAAAAACATTTACATTTTAATCACGGGATGGATTTTTGCTGTACAGGAGCAATTATCTTTGTCTGCAGTGGGGGTTTAATTGAATGTCTACATCAAAACAATCATACTGTACAAGTTGCTGCAAACTCTCCCTGCTCATATCACCATTGCTCTTGATGTTTGTCCCTCTGCAACTATTGTCCCAGGTAATAAGCACTCTCCATCCTTCTTTCCTCCTCCTCTCCTCCATCTTCCTCTCCTCCATCCTCCTCTTCTCCAGACCTGACGTGTCCTTTATTCATCCTGAACACTGAGGCCTCTCCACAATGTTCATTTAATTTCACCAAGTCATGCCCATTGATTTCTCTTCACACAGGCCTAAAACAGAATGAATGGGAAATAGTTTTCACCAACAGGGCTATTTGGACTCATTTGTTGTCTCATTGATGACAGTGACTGTCATTTTACATTTAGGACATTTTGGAATGGTAGGCAGTCCAAGGCTAGTGTGGGACATCTCTGGTATCTGAAAACACACATTACATACTATGTGTTAACTAAAAACACCTTACAGAAAGTCGCAAGTGATGTACAGTAAGGTCAGAGAGTTTGTGTTTGTGTAATATTTACATGATGCATTATGCTTGTTTATGCTCAGTGATCCGACAAGGACCCATCCCAAAGCGTCTATGTCTGCTCCTTGTGCAGTCAGTCTATACTTCAAATGAGAATTTACTCTCCTTCACCTCAAAAGCCTGATCCTCTGATTCATGTGTATACAGCATGCCTCAGAGGAAGGCTAACTCTGCTGGTGTTTAAATAGATATCAATAAAGGAAAATAGGACAGGCTTTGGGATGGTGTTGAAAAGAATAGCATGTCTAGACCTAATAACAGCGCAACACAGTTTTATTAGAAAACAGCATGAGTTATGACCTGTGAGCACTAAGATGACATCCATCAATTTAGAAGTTTTATTGGAAAATGTAGATAAGCTGTGCTGCTGCAGTGGGAGATGTAAATGGTTTATTTAGCATAAAGTAGTTGTGGTTGAGCAGGCAGGAGAGGGGAGGAGGATAGTTGAGTTAGGAAGGGAAAGGATGGGCCTGTTTGACAAAGGCTCTGTTGGAGGAGCTATGGCTAATTTCCCCAGCTTGAGAGCAGGCCTGTCTTAACTCTGGTAATTGGGTTGGTATTGGAAAAGTTGGATTATCTTGTTCACATCTTATTAGTTCTCAGGTGGACAAGCAGACAGTCACATGTTATGGTACGAGAGTTCAGTTGAAAGAGGACAGAGTCTATTGAGTTGAGAGAGAAATGTTTTTTCTGTAGACTTGTTTGATCATATTGTTGAAGTTTGATGTAAATAGTTATTACTTTGAAACTGAGTGATTTGTGTTGCCTTGCTGTCATGAATCAAATAGCTTGACTAAACAATAATAACTTTTTAAGGAGCATTTCAATTCAAGGGGGGGTATTTCAAAAAAACATTTTCTTTCTCTACATGTTTTAATTGGCTGCCCTCTAGGCCAAATAACTTGAACCACTTCACATTTAGGCTTTTCTTTTTTGTTCTGAGTTTTCTTCTCCAATAAATGTTTGGTGATATGGTGACAAACAAACATGATTGAACGTCTTATCACAGCGTCACATATTCCATTAAAAACAACATTGACCGGATCTGAACCTTCCCATTAGTATTTAAGTAGATGGTTTCATATTTTTCTACATATGCTATAACTTTCTAATTTGACTTTTTTTCAGAGTGATTTTCAACAAACTTTTGAAAGCTTTGCATAATCAAAATAGGCTCAAGTAGTGTGGAAGGCATGGTTCGGAAACCATATCATGGATGCAAGAGCACAAGAAAATCACTCTGTTCCTTCAAGCCTGACATTTAAATGGTAAAAGATATGGTAGTCCCTAGTACATTTCACAATAAACAATATAAAGCGACAAAACACCTGGAAATCTTTTGAAATACATTTGAAGCAGATCAGTTTCTGAAATTTCACCAAGCCACTATTTGTTTTACTCCAAAGTTATGAAATACTGTTAATTTGAATGTAGTTGTGAATCACTTTGACAGACACATTGGTGTCATCTTAAATCCCAAATCTGCATTTATTTAAATGTATTCAGTGCTGTGAGGGTTGTCACTGTGTAATACATCAGGATGTGCAGGTTTCATATATTAGACTACTCTTACTGTCTGCTGCCTCCCTCTCAAGTCTGTTTGCAAAAAGGCTCTCCAGGTTTTAGCAGGTGCAGCCAAAATGCCTGGCAAACTTCCCAATCTGGCCTCATCAAATATATAGTATCTAGGCCACCTTATCACCCAGCAGTTAAATCAACTCAGAAAATTCTTTGTTCCAAATTGACCTTCGTTCTCTTTCTTTCCCACGCTATCTCAGCACAGCAGAAAGGAAACCAAGATTTTAACAGTTGATTTTATTCATGAAGTTTAAAAAAAGATGCTCCAACACAAAGGATCTTTGAAAGGACAAAGTTGCTTTGGTTGTAAAACGAATAATCTTTTTTATTTCATTTCATGTCTGCCGTCTGGCTGATAAAAATGATAATTTAAAAATGATCTGTAATGCCATTTTGTTTGATCTTTTTTGTTGAGAGACCTCAGAGACCGCCATTTAGCCTTTAATGTGCTACATATGTGCCACGTTCCAGCTCCCTACCAATGTGCATTGTCTGATAATGAGGGCTTAAGACACAGAGTCATCCCCAGACTTGTAATTCAATAATTTCATTACACATAACAGGCTGTGGGCTGGAATGGCCGGCTCGCCATATGTGATGATTTGTGAGAGAGGACAAGGCTATAGTGTTGTGGGTTCTGGTGTCAGATAATGTCCCTGACTCTGACACGTACCAGAGATACAGGCTCCATTTACCCGCTCCGACATCAATCAACATGTCTTGTTGTTTTCATTGATCCTTCAGTTATTTCACTGACATCACATGCTAGATTAGATACGTGTCTTTCTGTCACTTAAACCAGATGAAAGCAGTTACCTATGCTGTCTGGTTTTGTATGTCATTTCAGAGCATTTCATATCACTTCTAACTCGAGTAGTTCTAGGTTTGTCCAGAACCTACCACTGTGGAGATTGAGGTCTGCTATCACCAGAGTAGTCGACTCCCAAAGATACTGGTAACTAACCCAAGATAGTTCATCTGCATCATTTCCAATGGGAGCAAATAAGCACAGTGGGCAGAACAAGCAACGAGGTGGGCAGAGCCAAGCACGAGCTCGCAAGATCTAATTGGCGTGTTTTAACATGTATTTGCATATTTCCATTAGGGAACGGCTACTCTGTGAGGTGCGCGTGTGCAATAACTCAATTCACCCTTGCACTCCTTCTAAACAATGCAATTTTTTTGCAACTTTGGCAAAGGGCCAATTTGACAAATCTTTGTGCACTCTGTGACAGATTCTATTTTATTCTATCTATGAACTATCTGGGTGTAACGCTCGTCGTTGGAATGAGGTGAGGAGGACCAATGCGCAGCGTGGTAAGTATCCATTTTAATAAGAATACTTGAACAATGAACAAAAAAAATAAACTGACAAACGACTGAGACAGTTCCGTATGGTGAAACACAGACACAGAAAATAACCACCCACAAAACACAAAGAAAAACAGGTTACCTAAATATGGCTCCCAATCAGAGACAACGACTGACACCTGCCTCTGATTGAGAACCATACTAGGCCAAACACATAGAAACAGACAACCCAGACATACAACATAGAATGCCCACCCACATCACACCCTGACCAAACAAAACATAGAAACATACAAAGCAATCTATGGTCAGGGCGTGACAGTACCCCCCCCCCCCCCCCCCCCCCCCAAAGGTGTGGACTCCGGCCGCAAAACCTGAACCTATAGGGGAGGGTCTGGGTGGGCATCTGTCCGCGGTGGCGGCTCTGGCGCGGGACTTGGACCCCACTCCACCATAGTCTTAGCCCGCTTAAGTGGCGTCTTTGGAGCGGCGACCCTCACCGCCGATCTTGGACTGGGGACCCTAATAAAGGGCACCACTGGACTGAGGGGCACCTCTGGACTGAGGGGCGCCTCTGGACTGAGGGGCCGCTCCGGACTGAGGGGCAGCTCCGGACTGAGGGGCAGCTCCGGACTGAAGGGCAGCTCCGGACTGAAGGGCGGCTCAGGCGCCTCTGGATTGAAGGGAGGCTCAGGCGCCTCTGGACTGAAGGGCGGCTCAGGCGCCTCTGGACTGAAGGGCGGCTCAGGCGGCTCAGGACAGACGGGCGCACCTGGAGGAAGGAGACGGAGAGACAGCCTGGTGCATGGGGCTGCCACAGGACCCACCAGGCTGGGGAGACCTACAGGAGGCCTGGTGCTTGGAGGAGGCACCGGAAGCACCGGGCTGTGGGGGAGCACTGGAGCTCTGGTGCACAGCCTTGGCACCACTCCCCCAGGCTGGATGACTACTCAAGCCCGGACCCTCCCGAGTGCAGGCACAGGTTGAACCGGGCTGTGGGTAAGCACTGGAGATCTAGTGCATACTACGCGCACCTCTCCCTTAGGCTCAACTCCCACATTCGCCCGGCACAAGCAGAGCGCAGGCATAGGATGCACTGCACCCTCCCAGCGCCCCGGACCGAAACAGCGTACCGGAGACCAGACAAGCTGAAGAGGCACAATACGGCCTGGCTGGATGCCCACACTCGCATGACACTTTCGGGGGGCTGTCCTATAGCGCACCGGGCTATGGACGCGTACTGGCGACACCGTGCGCTTAACCGCATAACACGGTGCCTGACCAGTAACGCACTGCTTATAATAAGCACGAGGAGTGGGCTCAGGTCTCCAACCTGACTCTGCCACACTCCCCGTGTGCCGCCCCCCCAATTCTTTGGGGGGGCTGCCTCTCGTACCTGTCGCGCTGCTGTGCTGCCTCCTCATATCACCGCCGCTCAGCTTTCGCTGCCTCCAGCTCTGCCTTGGGGCGACGATATTCCCCAGCCTGTGCCCAGGGTCCTTTACCGTCCAAAATCTCCTCCCATGTCCATGAGTCCGGAGATCGCTGCTGCCCGATACCCGATACCACGTCCTTGTTTGGTGGGTGGTTCTGTAACGGGTTTCGTCCTCTTCGTCTGACGAGTAGTAGCAAGGATTGGACCAATACGCAGCGTGGTAAGTGTCCATATTCGATTTAATAACTGAACACTAAGAAATACAAAATAACACCGTGAAATACAAAACGAAAACGAAACACAGGCTACCTAAATATGGCTCCCAATCAGAGACAACGACTGACACCTGCCTCTGATTGAGAACCATACCAGGCCAAACACATAGAAACAGACAACCTAGACATACAACATAGAATGCCCACCCACATCACACCCTGACCATACAAAACATAGAAACATACAAAGCAATCTATGGTCAGGGCGTGACACTGGGTTTCCCCTTTTATCTGTGCTAGTACTTTCATAACTTATTGTGACAGATTTGATTTAACCTATTTAATCCCTAGTGACCGTAAAAAACATTTTCAGTTATAAGGCTCTAAAAATGTTACTGAATGACGTATCAATGCATTTCCAGCAAATATTGGAATAATAAAGGGTCGCAATGAAATATGTGCAGTGTCACATGTTTAGTGTAAATTGTCACATGACCAGAGCTGTTTACTTCCTGGTTGCACCATGAGAAGAGGATGGCTGCATCAAAGCTCCCAAACAAAAGGTTAGTAAAGTATGTTAACATAAAGATAGGACAACGATTTTTGGTACACAGCATCTGTAAGGTGTCTAGTATTAATATATGCATTTGCAATTACTCAACTTTGTTCAGTGAGGTCATAGGATGAGTAAACATGTTGACGGCAACAATAGTGACCGGCGGGATAACGCAGTGCATCTAGGTATACACATACTTATACACATACATAGGTCTTGTTCTACCTAACTTTCTACTCGGTTCTTTCTTTTAGTTTCACTTTGAGTCAAGTTCTGAATATGTTGGATCTAGGTGACTGCTCAGACAAGGCGTGCAACATTGCAGTTATCCCTCAGAGATTGTGAAAGCGATGGGTCAGATATGGACTTTGAGGGGGAGACAGGCCATTTGCCAGCCAGGCCATTTGCCAGCCAGGCTGATGACCTACTCCTCACCACCCCACACTCTCCTCCTTGAAACTCTGTTGGGTCATGGACCCAGTGTCGTTCTTGGTGTTGCAGAGCAATCTCAGGTGCCTCAAGGTTGCAAGTTCCTTCATGACAACCTCTTCACTTCGCTTGCACTCCTCAATGAAATTACAAAAAGAGGATATGGGAGCTCTGGAGCGATGAGGCAAAATCGTCTGTTTGATGTCCCATTCAAGCCACAGAAGGACTTCATGAAGTTACCCCAGGGAACCTCTGAGGTTCTGACCCAAGGAGACAAGTTGCTGGTCCGTTAGAAAGACAATAACATTGTCACAGTGGCAACAAACATGGAGGAGAAATACAGTGAGACCTCTGTCAAGAGATGGAACAAGGAGCGACGTGCCTTTTGATAAAGTCCCACAACCAAAATGCATCAACCGATACAATGAGCACATGGGTGGTGTTGAACTTCACAACCTACAGGTTTCACGATACCATATCTCCATCAGGTCTAAGAAGTGGTGGTGGCCCATCTTTGCATGGTCTCTCAACAATGCACTTGTAACAGCCATTTATTTTACAGAGATGTTATGGGAGGGACCATCAACCTGCTCACCTTCTCATGGATAGTGGCACAGTCTCTTATGCAAAAGTTTGGCAAGAAACCACTGAGCCACGGAAGGAGATCTCTACTGGCTGCTACTGTTGAAGATCAGGCAAGATATGACAAAGTTTCTTACTGGCCAATCAATACGATGCACCGGTTCCATAGACATCGTCATTGTGATAAACGCACTACCTATGCATGTGAGAAATGCAAAGCGCCACTGCACATTGAGTGCTTCAAGATATACCACGGACAGTAGAGCAAATGAAAATGGGCTGAAAAAGCCAATAAAAGAAAAATTGAAAAGTCACTAAAGGGTGAGGAGAAGCAGTACAACGGACTCTAGGAAAAAAATAAAAGTTGACGAAATAGGGAAAAAGACAATCAAAATGACTGAAATGTTTTTGGAAAAGAGGATCAATTGATTCAAGACATACTGTGGTCTGACTGATCGTAGTTCAAAATAGTGATGCACAAACTAATCGTGCACTTGGTTCTGAAGCCTACCTCTATTGTATATATGTATGTATGTATGTATGTATGTATGTATGTATGTATGTATGTATGTATGTATGTATGTATGTATGTATGTATGTATGTATGTATGTATGTATGTATGTATGTATGTGTATAATATATATATTTTTTTACATTTTGTTCAGTGTAGGCCTCTACTTGAATGCATATTCTACAGGCTACCTCTATCCTAAATGTTACCTGTATGTTCAATGTGAATGAATCACACGACTGCTATACAGTTGTTAGTGAATGTTACACTAAAATGTCACAATGACAATGTTACAATGAATATTGCACTAAAGTACAAGTTCAAAAGTTACAATATTAGTGTTTCAATACATGTTGCACTAAAGTAACAATGTTACAATGTATGTTACAATAAAATAACAATGTTGAAATACGTTGATGGTTGTTGTTTTTTTGTCTTTGATTTCACTATTCATATCGGTGTTGTATAAGGGTTTTTGATATGTAAAATAGTCACACTAGAATGTGATGGGGCATTCTGTGGCAATGCTGGGGACTGCCAGTGACAGAGTTTTAAATGTGTTAATAACTGGGCTGGGATATAGAAGAATTTTGATGCCTGCATAGGAGAAATATGTTAATTCAGTATATGTAACATTATCCCACCGGTCACCATAAAACACACTTTTTCACCTACTTTTCCATGAAAAGTTCTAAAAATAATGATTGATTATTTCAAAGGCTTACTAATGACACAAGATTTGGATATTGTCATGTCTGGGAAAAATTTGGGAGGGTTAAAAACAAAAATCATGGTTTAATTAAGGCTCTAGTACTAGGTTTAAGGCAGATCTCCAGCTCCAGGTGGGCTTAATTAGACAGAGACTATATTATGTTCACTTCACTATTTCACTCACAGCCCTTTGTGGTTGAACATCTGCAGGTGGAACATTTCTGTTACAGTTCTGAGGAAAACGTGACCTGGGGAGGGACTTGGTGAACTCACCCACTACACCCCAGTGGGTTAGGATCAATGGTTATGATCAACTACAGGGAGAAAAGTCTTAGCTAAGGTAACTGGTAGAATGCATGGTTGACTGGCTGTCATTTGCAGAGACTTAAGCCTGTCATAGAACTTCTCTATGGCATATGAAGGGCTTTGTGTCACGTACTGTTGACCAGGTTTGGAGACAATTCTTGAATTGACTCATGAAGTGAAGAATTTACGTTGAATTCAATTTGAATTTCAACAATCTTTAAGTTATGGTATTGGAATTGAATTGGAATTGTAAAAACATTTAATCTGTGTAATTTAATTTAATTGGAATTCAATAGTTTTACATTTCTCAGTTAATGGAATTAATGCTGTCAGTACAGAAATTGACTGCAGGATTAGTTTTAAATCATTTCAATTTATATTACTATATTTCCAGTATATAGTCTGTCTGAACAGTGACATTATCAACCTGAAAGCCTGATGGAATTGAATTGGAATTTTAATTTTTGGGGGATAATATTGAATTTGGAATTTAATTATTAGAATTTATCTAACTTTGGAAATGAGAGGGATTTAAATATCTCTGAATTCAAAGATTGACCTGGAATTGGAATAGAATTATAATTGAATTTGTGGAATTAACCCCAACCCTGCTGTAGACTTGGTTGCTTGTTAAATTAAGTTAAATGGAGCTGTAATAATGCCCAAAATAATGACTGACTGCCTGTTGATGACTGACTGCCTGTTGATGACTGACTGCCTGTTGATGACTGACTGCCTGTTTAATGACACCCTGCATCTCCGGGGAAGCCACCTTCTGCCAGCCAGTCAGTCAGTCCATCTATTGAACATCTAACTGACATAATTATGCAAACACTCTAACCCTGATCCTATGTATAGTCGTTGGCCAAAAGTTTTGAGAATGACACAAATATTAATTTCCACAAAGTTTTCTGCTTCAGTGTCTTTAGATATTTTGTCAGATGTTACTATGGAATACTGAAGTATAATTACAAGCATTTCATAAGTGTCAAAGGCTTTTATTGACAATTACATGAAGTTGATGCAAAGAGTCAATATTTCCAGTGTTGACCCTTCTTTTTCAAGACCTCTGCAATCCTCCCTGGCATGCTGTCAATTAACTTCTGGGCCACATCCTGACTGATGGCAGCCCATTCTTGCATAATCAATGCTTGGAGTTTGTCAGAATTTGTGGGGTTTTGTTTGTCCACCCGCCTCTTGAGGATTGACCACAAAATCTCAATGGGATTAAGGTCTGGGGAGTTTCCTGGCCATGGACCCATTATATCGATGTTTTGATCCCCGAGCCACTTAGTTATCACTTTTGCCTTATGGCAAGGTGCTCCATCATACTGGAAAAGGCATTGTTTGTCACCAAACTGTTCCTGGATGGTTGGGAGAAGTTGCTCTCGGAGGATGTGATGGTACCATTCTTTATTCATGGCTGTGTTCTTAGGCAAAATTGTGAGTGAGCCCACTCCCTTGGCTGAGAAGCAACCTCACACATGAATGATCTCAGGATGCTTTACTGTTGGCATGACACAGGACTGATGGTAGCGCTCACCTTGTCTTCTCCGGACAAGCTTTTTTCCAGCTGCCCCAAACAATCGGAAAGGGGATTCATCAGAGAAAATGACTTTACCCCAGTCCTCAGCAGTCCAATCCCTGTACCTTTTGCAGAATATCAGTCTGTCCCAGATGTGGCTTCTTTGCTGCCCTTCTTGAAACCAGGCCATCCTCCAAAAGTCTTCGGCTCAATGTCCATGCAGATGCACTCACACCTGCCTGCTGCCATTCCTGAGCAAGCTCTGTACTGGTGGTGCCCCGATCCTGCAGCTGAATCAACTTTAGGAGACGGTCCTGGCGCTTGCTGGACTTTCTTGGTCGCCCTGAAGCCTTCTTCACAACAATTGAACCGCTCTCCTTGAAGTCCTTGATAATCCGATAAATGGTTGATTTAGGTGCAATCTTACTGGCAGCAATATCTTTGCCTATGAAGCCCTTTTTGTGCAAAGCAATGATGACGGCACGTGTTTCCTTGCAGGTAACCATGGTTGACAGAGGAAGAACAATGATTCCAAGCACCACCCTCCTTTTGAAGCTTCCAGTCTGTTATTCGAACCCAATCAGCATGACAGAGTGATCTCCAGCCTTGTCCTCGTCAACACTCACACCTGTGTTAACGAGAGAATTACTGACATGATGTCAGCTGGTCCTTTTGTGGCAGGGCTGAAATGCAGTGGAAATGTTTTTGGGGGATTCAGGTCATTTGCATGGCAAAGAGGGACTTTGCAATTAATTGAAATTCATCTGATCACTCTTCATAACATTCTGGAGTATATGCAAATTGCCATCATACAAACTGAGGCAGCTGACTTTGTGAAAATTAATATCTGTGTCATTCTCAAAACCTTTTGCCACGACTGTACATTAGGATAGTTGAGTTAGGAAGGGAAAGGATGGTTCTGTTTGACAAAGGCTCTGTTGGAGGAGCTATGGCTAATTTCCCCAGCTTGAGAGCAGGCCTGTCTTAACTCTGGTAATTGGGTTGGTATTGGAAAAGTTGGATTATCTTGTTCACATCTTATTAGTTCTCAGGTGGACAAGCAGACAGTCACATGTTATGTTACGAGAGTTCAGTTGAAAGAGGACGGAGTCTATTGAGTTGAGAGAGAAATGTTTTTTTCTGTGGGCTTGTTTGTTCATATTGTTAAAATTTGATGTAAATAGTTATTACTTTGAAACTGTGAGTGAATCGATTAGCTTGACTAAACAATAACTTTTTAAGTAGCATTTAAATTCAAGGGTGGGTTTTAAAAAACATTTTCTTTCTCTACATGTTTTAATTGGCTGCCCTCTAGGCCAAATAATTTGAACCACTTCACATTTAGGCTTTTCTTTTTTGTTCTGAGTTTTCTTCTCCAATAAATGTTTGGTGATATGGTGACAAACAAACATGATTGACCGTCTTATCACAGCATCACATATTCCATTAAAAACAACATACTGGGTTATTTTACACTATGTATGTACAGATTCAAATGAGGAATTATGTATAAACAAACTATTAGTGTGATGGATGGCATGGATGGTATTCCTTGTCCAGCCATTATGCATAATTATGTCTAATGATTCCCCAGATTGGGGCAGACACCAGACACAGACAAAATGCATGTTTGTTTTTTGTCTCCTGCCATCGTTCTTTGTGTGGGTAAGTCACCTCTGAATATTCATCACTTCTCATGTCATCAACACCGACTCTGCAATCTGCAGCAATACATCTCAGACGGTCGTCCTCTTCAGACTCTCTACACATTACAGTACATTCTCAGCCCCAGGCCAGCCCAGCTATCAGACATTTACAATGTCATAATTATGGAGCATTAAGCCATCATTCTGACATATCAGCCAGACACGATATGCATAACGGCTGCGAAGGCCTGGTTCATTTACTCTGTCTTCAGATTGTCAGAATGGCCTTTAAGAGAAGGTTGTGTTTCTCTTTGGATGTAATTAGAATCTGTATTTATGGAACCAATCAAGCTTTCAGTCAGAAGAAGAGGGGCCCATTTGAAGGTGACACCAGGATACATCAGGCCCATATTGCAGACATTTAGTGTCAGCAGCCTTTTAGACGGACCATCTCCTTCTCTCACAGCGTTTTAAATCATCATCAATCCATCCAATTGCCTGTTAGTTCATATGACATGTAGCCTTTATGGATACCACTAATACAGCAGCACTTACAGACCTCTAGAGTGACATTGACTCTGCCAGGGTGTCTGTGGTTTCTTCTACACCCACAGCAGAGCAGTGACGTTCATGTCTGTGGTGCTGCTTGTTATATTGACTTGGACTCTTGAGTGTTAGCTTGGTCGTGATGCTGCCTAGTGCTTACTGTGTTACATTTTGGGATGTTTCCTGTTCAACTTGTCAGAGGTACTCTCTGTTACCTGCTAGTTGATTGGTCTTTGAGGCTACTGTGTTCTGTCAGCCTGTCTGAGTAGCTGCTTGTTAGCCTGTGTTTTCCGCTGCTCTCTGGCTGCTCCCCTTCTCATTGTGATTGTTCACTCCTCTTGAATCTCTATGGCAGTGGCGTGTATTCATGGATCCCAATGGAAGCCAGGCTTCCCCAAAAATGGATGAGAAAAAAACATAAAATAATTCATATTTCGTCTCTGTGTTTTATCATTTAACTGTGAATGGTCCGGGCGCAAGAAGAAAAGTGTCAAGGGAAGCCTGTTTGGATTTGGCTTCACTCCTATCACATTGCATCAAGAGAAATACCTAATTGACAGAAACAACTTGAATTATTGCATCTCATTGTGTTGTTGTCCTTCGGTGGCTAGCTAGCTAAAATTGTCCCTTTCATGAATTAGCCATGGATGGAGATAGAGATTTTGACTTGTGGTTTTACTTAATTCTTCCTTACTGGCCAATGATTATAACGGTGAATCTGATCCAACCATAAATTCATACATTTGTCCCTGGACTGAGAGGATGGAAGTTCAATATGTAGCTAGATGTAGAAGGCTAATGTTAACTAGCTAATGTTGACTATGACAGGAACTTAGGCTAGCAAGCAAGCGTTTTAGCCAGGTAGCCTAGGACAACAAAAAATAAAAGTGTGTACTGTATAACAGAGTCATAGACCGTTTCATCAACATGAAAGAGAAGAGGATGGCATTGGCGTTTCTCTACAAGTAGGGTGAATCAACAAGTTTCTTTCTACTTGCACAAATGCGCACACACACACACACACACACACACACACACACACACACACACACACACACACACACACACACACACACACACACACACACACACACACACACACAAATCAGAACCATGGACAGCCACATCATATTTAGCTTACGTTGAATGGACTAAATCGTTTTTGGTATCTTTTAGTTGTCACTGTATTAGACTAAGCATAGGTGATTTGATGATGTTGAAAAGTTGAAGTTGAAATGGTGCTGGAATAGTGGAGGCAGCTTCTGTTTTCTTTGCCACAGGTGGTAACTCTCAGTGGTTCTAAATCAATAGTGGTTTAGAAGTCTGAAAATGACAGAAACATTAAAATAACTTGCTTTGTTACATGCAATATGCTGGACTTCACCAGACAGAGGTTGCTCTCCGGTTTTGTGATGAAATTAAGGTGTGGTTGAATTTATTCTGCCACTGTGTCTTCTTATTGTCTCGACCTTAAGCCTATATATCACGGTCACAAGGCATATGAACTAACAGGTTATAAAGCAAACAACGCAATTATCACAACACATAGGTTGTAATATGGCTTTTGTTTCTGGCTACCCCAGTGATTTTACACACGCACCACTACTGCTCTATGGGTGGTGCCCTGCCATTCCACAGGGAACAGAGGGGCTGACTGGTCTACTATAACCTCTAATTATACACTCTTCCAATTCACTGGAAATGGATGAACAGAAACTCTCTTATTCCCTTCTCTCCTTCACTCCACTTCCTGGTGTTGCTTGGCCAGGGCCAATGTGGCTCCTATGGGGCAGATGTGGGTCTGTTCCCAGTGGGTCTTATATCATGCCTGGGCTGGATTGTCCTGGATTGCCCCCCCCCCCCGCCAAAAGCACAGACCAACCCCATGTATCATTCACAGGCTATTCTTAAAGCCCATCTCTTTCTAATGATTAATCCACTTCAGTTTGATTTAGAAATGATCAAAGGCAAGGCATCAAAGCACTTTATGAAGGTAATTACTCACTCATTAGCCATATGTTTGACAAGTAAACCCTCCCTGGCATTGCCATTGGATAGCACTCTATTAATCAGAAAGAGATCTGACAAAAGGAGAGGGGAGCTATGATGAAATATACATCCTGTCCTTTCTGCCTGTCAGAGAATCTGTGAAATTATATAACTGATGAATTATTGAGCGAGCTGTCATATAATAGCATGATTTTCACTTGATGTATGATGTACTTGGACTATGTTTTGGGTCAACTTCAGACTGGTTAAAATCTTTGTCACAATATTTCATCCATAGCCTCTGTTCTGTGTTGGGGTCTTCAGAATCAATCTAGGACATGCTAAGGGGAATATTTTTCCTGGTGAAAGTCCCCTGGTGTCAACATCTACAGCTTGTTATCACCAAATAACAATCTAAATAGATTATGTTAGCCGGCATCTAAACATGAACATGATATCCTCCATGTTATGAAGACAGCCAGCCCCTCTCTCCTCCCACTCCCCCTCCCCGACACCACCGCCCCCATATTGCAGGCAGATCTCCCCAGGCAGCGAGGACAAGACAGGACAGAGGAGGATAAATTACACCCACAAAGCCCAGCCTCTCTCCCATGCCTTCATTTTCACCAGCAATTAATCAGCCATCACTAGAGAGCTCCTATGTCAGGGCCAGGATTTTATTAGGGATGTCCTTTATGGGTCTTAATGAGACTTATGTCTTCCTTGAGTATTTCATTTGCAGCACACTGGCTGGCTGCTGTAACCTTGAGGTGAAGAGCTTTTCCACTAAAGTAAAGCAGCTCATCCTTCTTCAGGATATTCCTTTCAAGATGTTCTGACTGCACGGCTGGTTGGGTGTTTTAATTAGATAAAGTCTTGTGTCTCTGAGGTGGCTAATTATAGCTGCAATTAGTCAGACCCTCATTTCATTTAGTTTATTTCCACATTCGTCCACATTTCAATTAAATCTAAGATTTAAACTTTGCCCCGTAATTATTTTGTACGCTGAGAAAATCTCAGAAATAAACTGTCATGTACAGTATGTTTAATGCTAATTGAGTATGTGGCGGGGTGGAATCAGTCAGAGATGACAGCTGTGCTGCTCGCCTGTCAAATCTTGAGGTTTCTGAACTAAACTGCTCAAGGCCCCATACAGAACAGACTTAAAACCTTGTATGAAAGCTGAATAACAGATGAGCAGGTATCATATCGCTGCTCACAGCTCATTTCTCTCTGTAGAACAGATCTGCTAGCTCTCTTTAATTACTTCTAGCTCCTAGCGGCTCCTATTAACTCACAGACAGACCAGACCGGACACCAGACAATTTTTTAAGAAAACCCTCATAGAGGAAATTAGAATATTTTTTCCCCCGTTGGCTATTTTCTTCTTCTTTTATGAACTTCTGTTTATTACCGCTTGTATATTATTACACGATTCTTAAAACCTTAAAAAAACGTAAAAAAAATTCTCTGGCCCCTGAGCAGTACCAATTACAATGGCAGTAAAAATACTTTGTGAAGGAGTGGTCTCTAACCCGTTACCACAGGGCTCTCCAGGGAGAGGGAGAGGGGAAAGGGCTGGGAGGCCATCTGTTTGCATTTTAAAATTATGGTGCAGCACTTTGCCCATATGTGCAACAGACAGGGTCATATGATGGTCAAAACAAGGACGGTATAGGCAGTTCTATAGGGAATACTGTAGATGTAGGGAATAGATGACGAGGTTGCATTGATTCAAGTTCATGTTGTTTGCTACAAAGTCAGTAACGAGGTCAGTCACAAGGCATTCTGTGGCTGATTGGTGCAGAACGCCCATTAATAGTTTACCATACCATGCCATACCATTCATTTACCATACCATGCCATACCATTCATTTACCATACCATGCCATACCATTCATTTACCATACCATGCCATACCATTAATTTACCATACCATGCCATACCATTAATTTACCATACCATGCCATACCATTCATTTACCATACCATGCCATACCATTCATTTACCATACCATGCCATACCATTCATTTACCATACCATGCCATACCATTCATTTACCATGCCATACCATTCATTTACCATGCCATACCATTCATTTACCATACCATTCTGTTGGTGATGTATGTAGTAGAGCTTCAGGTATGTCATAGGTGAAATTGTAACAAGACAAAATGCTTGAAATACAGACATTTTTATAAGCACCTGCTATACACTGGATCAGTCTTCAATTTCAGAAGTAAAACCATTTCTGATAATACGCTGGCTTTCTCTTCAATTTACAAAGTATAACATTTTCTTAGAATTATTGTAAACCATTAAACCATCCTACGGTACCTCTTCAAGTCACACTAATGTTTGAAAAATGGCCACTCTTTTTTTCTCCCACTTAATTCTTCTCACTCTAGGCTTGAGTCTCCCCTGATCATTACACACAAGTCTCACTGTAGACATGTTACTGACTTTATTCTGGGCAGCTAGTGAGTGTTTTGCTTCAACAATTAACACAACACTCTCTGGAATCCTATGGTCTACAGACTGTTTGTCACGCCCTGGCCTTAGTATTCTTTGTTTTCTTTATTATTTTAGTTAGGTCAGGGTGTGACATGGGGAATGTTTGTGTTTTGTTGGTTTTGGGTGTTTTTTATGGTAAAGGGGTTGTTGTATTGTATATGGGTTTGTGTGGAGTACATGTGTCTAGTGTTGTCTATGTATGTTTAGTGGTCTAGGAGAGTCTATGGTTACCTGAATGAGTTCCGAATTAGAGACAGCTGATTTCGGTTGTCTCTGATTGGGAGCCTTATTTAGGGTAGCCATAGGCTCTCATTGGTTGTGGGTAATTGTCTATGTCAGAACGTTTGTAGCCTGTGTGTGTAAGTGCACGACGTTTATTAGCTTCACGATCGTTTGTTGTTTTTGTTAGTTTGTATTAAGTGTTTCGTGTCGTGTTTATTTTTCGTCATCTTTAAAAATAAAAGAAGATGGCTTACTTTCCAAAAGCTGCGTTTTGGTCCATCAATCCGCCACACGATCGTGACACTGTTGTTCATTCACAACTTAACGTTTGAGTTTCACAGTCAACACTTAAAACCTTTAAAGCCATTTACAACTTAAATAACACAGGCAACCTTATAAAACTGAAACATACAATGTGTTGCAAGATTCGGGGAGAACGAGTATGTTTGCAGCAGAGCAGCCCACCAGCTGCCCGAGCAGAAATAGCAGGCTATCATTATGGTTGTGCTAAGGGGAACCACCCTGTGTTTCAGTTCACAGTGGAGGTCATGTGGTGATCAGTGGGTGTGGTGGTCAGTGGGTGTGGTGATCAGTGGGTGTGGTGGTCAGTGGGTGTGTCTTTATGGCTTTTCGTTAGAAAAACAGACCAAATTAGGCCTTTATGATACAACGATACAAACCCTTCTGAAATCTGCTACTTCAGACAAGAAAATCTTCATGTTTTTTTGCTTTTTTAAATCTGTCTCAGAGAAAATCTAGTTTTTTGACACTATTAATTGCATTGACATAACAAGATGAAATTCACAGGCAAATACATTTGCTTTGTACATTGTTCATGTGTTTCTAGTTAATTTTGAGGACAAGATCTGTTAAAAGAGGTGATAGTAGTTAACAAGATCAATGGAGCTGAAACCTTTGTTGTCTCTCAGCTTATGCTCAGATGTAGGTTTGTCTGGAAGGGGTTCCACAGCAGATGATTCAGTAGTGTCCTCACATGATGCAATGCTCTGCAATTCAATATTCCTTTGAACTTGGCCTTTTATGTCAGTCTACCAAATGCTCCTTTTTTTGTTATTGTTGTAATACAGCTCTTTGGTTCATTACTAGTGATGGTCGTCATCAAAGCTATTGACGGGCAGCTCAGAGGAAGAGAAAAAGAGGTCATTTTTTCACTTTTGTTTCAAATCCATCATTATATTTAGCCAATAACACAAGTTATGGTGAAAGCTTTCAGTATAATTGCCTCATGTTCCACGAGCTGAATGGTCTCCGAATGGTCGAAAATTATGATTTGTTTTGCTGCCTGTCAAAAACCATCCGTTATATCATATGGCTTCTCGTATGATTTACTTTACCAATCGCCAATACATCATCCAGTGAATCATCCCCAGAGTTTGGTCTCTGCTTTAAGTGCGAGCGTGATCCTCATCCCCACAGAGGGAAACTTGGCTGTCATATTCTCTGACAGAGTGCTGATGAATTTCTGGAACGAGTTCCACAAGTGCCTCGCTTCCCAATGTGGGAGCAATAGTGAAATTTTTATGGCTGTGATAAATGAAAACCCTTATCAGAGGAAATGTTGATGAAATCTCTGTGAAGGAGTTCCTTGTGCTTTTGGGTCTGTTAGGGATACTGGAATGAGCCCTGACCCCCTCTAACCTATCTTGTCTCATGTCTGTCAATGGCCTGCTCTTCATTCATGTGTTGTATCAGTGCTATAGAGGGTAAGCTCCCAGAGGATAACCCACATTGAGATGGGGGTGATATCATCTCCTGCTTCCTTTTGGCTGTCTATGTGCTAGACATTGGCCGTGTTTATCTATGGACTTGTTGATGAGCCTCCATAGAGCTCTTGAGTGTTCATCTGTAAAAGTCCTTAGAGGTCTGGTTGGATTAGACTAGGCAACAGTGTGGCTCCCTTAACCCCAGTCAGTCAGTCTGGGTCCAGCCAGGTTATTTACTTCCTCATTCTTCTCCCCTGGTTGTATCCAGCCATCCCCTTTAACAGCCCTGGCCCTTTAATAGCCCGTAGGGCCCCATTCTCATCAAGGCCTTAAATCTGACTGCTGTCCACTACAGCTTCATATCGACCCCACTGGACCTGGAATGAGCATGTTCTTAGTATGTGCTTTATCGCCACTGGCTTTATGTTTAAACCAATTCACTGTCTCATGGTGGCCATTCTATTTACCACATGTTACGAGGTTATCACTGGGCTAACATGACAAGGACTAGTTTCAGTTATGATGATGATTCTCATTTGAAGAATGGGCTGGATTTCTTCAGAGATGCTGTTTGATTAGCAGAACCTTTGGAGGGGTGAGGGGGTGGAGATGGTCAATTATTAGGCTAGTGCTGTGAAGTGAGACAAGATTTGAAAAACACCAGACAATTTAGTAAAGCTGCCCTTGGTAGCCTTCCTCCCCATTGGTGGCTTTAGTTGAATTGCATACAAAACCGCGTCTGATACAGCACGAGCATTCAAAATCTAACAACTGTCGTGTGATTACTGTAATGCCAAAGAAGTTCAGTGCCTGTCTTTTGTTGATTTTGCACTTGTAAATCCTGCTTCCATCATAAAGAATTCCTCTAAATTGCTTTTGCAAACACTCAAATTTTGATGCTAAAACTTTTTCAGTTCACACTTTTACTCGAGGCAGAGTTCACACATCCACGGCTTTTATAATTTTTTTATAAATGTACACTCTGAACAGAACACACGTCTCAATTCCCACTTCTTTCACACCTCCTTGGATATGTCTTGTGTTATAGCACAGGATGCCCATAGCTTTTTAAAGTATTCCCTTACGCTCGACTCCTTCTGAATCATCTCATGTCATATTCAGCCTGCGCCTTCCTTTGGATTCTAAATAAAAGAATCACATCGTTTGCACAATAAAATTTCTACCTCACTTCTCACCGCCTATGATTATCTTGTTTAAAGTATATCATCTGGAAAATATACTGCGCTATTTGAATAGTAATGATTCCACCAAATATGTTTTGCAGCGACACAATTTTATATTATTTTACTGCTTTTTTATCTTTCGAAATACACTCCCGTATTAGATTGTATTAAATGAACCCTCCACCTGTGAATATGACCTTTATTATGAATATAAATTGTGACTGTGTGTATGTACATCATTGTCCTCTGATGTTCATGTGTATTTCACTGTGTGTGTGTGTGTGTGTGTGTGTGTGTGTGTGTGTGTGTGTGTGTGTGTGTGTGTGTGTGTGTGTGTGTGTGTGTGTGAGAGAGAGAGAGGCTCTGCGGGTTAGCCCTCCCCTGCTACTATAATGGCCTGTAGCTCCTGTTACTCTCTCCCAGGCTGTGATGAAGATGGCCAAGTGGAGGTCAGCCACCCCTCTCTTCTGTTACCACAAAAAGCTTTCCACAGCCGTTGTGTTCCTCTAGGGCTCTTAGTAAAGCACAACCTGATGTGTGTGTCGTCCCTTTTGCTAAGTGAAATGAAATGTACTTCTTAGTGAGTTTCAAGTCTCCAACTCTGGCCTCCCCTGCTAATGCTTGCTTAACTATGATGCTGGTTCAGACTTGGACCACAGACAAAGTTAACCTTGATTTTTACATAACTCAAATGATTGTAAGAACAGTAAAACAGGCTAGCAATAACTCTACCTCTCCCCCTCAGTTTTACATTGGGCTTCCGAGTGGTGCAGTGGTCTAAGGCACTGCATATCAGTGCAAGGGGCATCAGTGCAATCCCTGGTTTGAATCTAGGGTAGGCCGTCATTGTAAATAAGAATTTGTTCTTAACTGACTTGCCTGGTTAAATCTATATTTAAATACACCCATTATGGGAGAGTGGTTAAAGTAGTCACCAACAGAAATGCATTACCACCAACACTGTGTTGACTGATCTCCACTGACAGGCTAATTAGGTGATATTAATATGCAATTAAGATTATTTTGCCGTGCATGCCGCCTTACTGCTCCAAAGATAAGTGGTACCGCCGCCGTCCTCCTCAGTGATGTGTCAAAATAAATAATATATTCCCTCCCCGCTCTCTGTATCTTTTTCTGCTGGCTCGAATTGCCTGAGCGCGTCAGACAGATGGTTATCGCTCGGTTTCAAAGTCGGGGAGTAAAACTAGCTATTGCTGCCGCCAACTCCAGTCTTTTGTCCCACTGAGTCATGCTGTTTCGAAAGCAGTCCCATGTTAATTGCTTTAATGAAAGAGTACAACAAAAGGGATGTGCTTAGTGCTTACTGCTCAGCGCATCAGGCTGCCTCTGCGCTGCTCCTACCCTATCCTCTCCGGCCCCAGCCTTCTGCACTCCACTGCTGCTGCCTGCAGGCTGCTAGAGACCAGAGTCCTGAGAGGTAGAGGGATGAATAGGGCCTTTATGGAGATGAAGAAGTGTAATGGCACACTATCCTCTGGAACAGTAGCTCTCTCTCCGTCTTTTATCAGAGACATGAAAGGCAGACAATAAGCCTCTCTGCTATCAACAATATGGTGCCATTTGAAGCAGATTATCCCTCTGTTTAAAGTGGAGAAAACAAAAGACAAAAAGACAAAGGATGCGGCTGAGAGTTGAGAGCCAAGGTTTCTACTCCCCTGAGGAAATCCTCCCATGCTGTTTTATCTTATTTCCTGACTCTCATCTGCCAAAGTGCCCGCTCATATTTATCTGAGGGTACATTTAGCGCTCATCCTCATCCCAATTATAGTTATTTCAAGGCCTTCTAACGAGTACCTTAATGCACACTCCTAATGTAGTTACCCTACCTAAATGTCCACTAATGGTTACCTTAATGTCCTCCAAAAGTTATCATAATGCCCACAGATACGGATCTGAGGTCCCACTCAAAGTACTCTCAGTAAAGAGGCCTCTCCTGTTGCTAAACTGCTGGTGGAATTGAATGTATGTTGTCAGAGACAGAGAGTCAGTGGCATGGTGCCATGCTGATGTTGTCACGCCCTGACCTTAGAGATCCTTTTTATTCTCTATTTGGGGTACTCTAGTTTTTGCATTTCTATGTTGGCCTGGTATGGTTCCCAATCAGAGGCAGCTGTCTATCGTTGTCTCTGATTGGGGATTATATTTAGGCAGCCTTTTCCCACCTGTTGTTTGTGGGATCTTGTTTTTGTGTAGTGCCTGTGAACACTGCATTTTTTTCACGTTTTGTTTGTTCGGTATTGTTTTTGGTGAGTTTCATTTATTAAAACATGTGGAACTCTACGCACGCTGCGCCTTAGTCCATTTATTCAGACGATCGTGACAGAAGATCCCACCACCCCAGGACCAAGCAGCGTGCCCAGGAGGAGCAGACAGCCTGGACGTGGGAGGATATATTGAACGTGGGAGGAAATCCTGGCCTGAAAGGATCGCCTTCCATGGGAGCAGACCGAAGCAGCGAGGGAGCAACAACGATGACACCGGGGTTTACGGCCACGACGGAAGCCCGAGAAGCAGCCTCCCCAAAAAATTGGTTAGGGGCACACGGGGTGGTTCGCGGAGCCAAGGTGGGAACCAGAACCAACTCCCTGTACTCACCGTGTGGAGTTGGTCACCGTTCAGGTGCCATGTTTTGCGGTTCTACGCACCGTGTCTCCAGTGCGCCTCCACAGCCCGGTGCGTTCTGTGCCAGCTCCCCGCACTTGCCGTGCAAAGGTGGTCATTTGTCAAGGACGCGTTGTGCCAGCTCTACGCTCCAGACCTCCAGTGCGCCTCCACGGTCCAGTATATCCTGCGCCGGCTCTACGCACTGTGTCCTCAGCGAGCCTTCACAGCCCAGTGTGTCCTGTGCCAGCTCCCCGCACTTGCCGTGCGAAGGTGGTCATTTGTCCAGGACGCGTTGTGCCAGCTCTACCCTCCAGTGCGTCTCCACGGTCCAGTAAATCCTGTGCCGGCTCCACGCTCCAGGCCTCCAGCGACGGTCTGCAGTCCAAAGCCTCCAGTGATGATCCATGGCCCGAAGCCTCCAGTGATGATCCATGGCCCGGAGCCTCCAGTGATGATCCATGGCCCGGAGCCTCCAGTGATGATCCATGGCCCGGAGCCTCCAGTGATGATCCATGGCCCGAAGCCTCCAGTGATGATCCATGGCCCGGAGCCTCTAGTGATGACCCATGGCCCGGAGCCTCCAGTGATGATCCATGGCCCAGAGCCTCCAGTGGTGATCCATGGCCCGGAGCCTCCAGTGATGATCCACGGCCCGAAGCCTCCAGTGATGATCCATGGCCCGGAGCCTCCTTGAGACGATCCAAGGTCCAGAGCCTCCAGCGACGGTTCCCAGTCTGGAGCCTCCAGTAACGGTTCCCAGTCCGGAGCCTCCAGCGACGGTTCCCAGTCCGGAGCCTCCAGCGAGAGTTCCTAGTCTAGAGCCTCCTGCGAGGTTTCCCAGTCCGGAGCCTCCGGCGACGATCTACTGTCCGGAGTCCCCGATGACGATCCACGGTCCGGAGTCCCCAGCGACGATCCACGGTCCGGTTCCTCCGGCGATGATCCACGGTCTGGAGCCTCCGGCGACGATCCACGGTCCTGAGCCTCCAGCAACGATGTCCGGTTCCTCCTCCGATGATCCACCGTCCGGAGCCTCCGGCGACGATGTCCGGTTCCTCCGGCGATGATCCACGGTCCGGAGCCTCCGGCGACGATGTCCGATTCCTCCGGCGACGATCCACGGTCCGGAGCCTCCGGCGACGATCCACGGTCCGGTTCCTCCGGCGACGATCCACAGTCCAGAGTCCACGGCAACGATCTACGGTCCGGTTCCTTCGGCAACGATCCACGGTCCGGAGCCTCTGGCGACGATCCACGGTCCCGTTCCACGGAAGCGGAGGGATCCGCGAGTGGAGCGGGGTCTACGTCCCGAACCGGAGCCGCCACCGAGGCTAGATGCCCACCCGGACCCTCCCCCATAGAGTCAGGTGGGGGGGTACTGTCATGCCCTGACCTTAGAGATCCTTTTTATTCTCTATTTTGGTTAGGTCAGGGTGTGACTAGGGTGGGTACTCTAGTTTTTGCATTTCTATGTTGGCCTGGTATGGTTCCCAATCAGAGGCAGCTGTCTATCGTTGTCTCTGATTGGGGATTATATTTAGGCAGCCTTTTCCCACCTGTTGTTTGTGGGATCTTGTTTTTGTGTAGTGCCTGTGAACACTGCATTTTCTTCACGTTTTGTTTGTTCGGTATTGTTTTTGGTGAGTTTCATTTATTAAAACATGTGGAACTCTACGCACGCTGCGCCTTGGTCCATTTATTCCAACGATCGTGACAGATGTTATATAGAAGCTTAGTGTGTGAGCAGATAGGGCTCATGCTAGAGAACATGGAGAGCAGTGCCAGGGTGTTCTATGGTACAGACAAAATGGGGGACACAACAGAGGACAATAGAGAGAACATACTGTACACACACAGAAAGAGAACAGTCAAATTATGTGGTGATGTGGCATGAGAAGGGGAAGAATGATGATGATTATGATGATGATGATGATGTTAGTAATATGACATAACATGTATCATCAGTTTGTCAAGGAATCATGTATTCAGTTGGCATGATTGAGCATTGTTGCATGAGAGAGAGGGAGAGAGAAAGAGCGAGGGAGAAGAAAAAAGAGAAGAGAGAGGGAGAGAGAGAGAGAATAAAAAAGACAGAAGCGAGAGACACAAACTACTGGGATACAGCCAGACACAAACTACTGGGCTACAGCCAGACACAAACTACTGGGATACAGCCAGACACAAACTACTGGGCTACAGCCAGACACAAACTACTGGGCTACAGCCAGACACAAACTACTGGGCTACAGCCAGACACAAACTACTGGGCTACAGCCAGACACAAACTACTGGGCTACAGCCAGACACAAACTACTGGGCTACAGCCAGACACAAACTACTGGGCTACAGCCAGACACAAACTACTGGGATACAGCCAGACACAAACTACTGGGCTACAGCCAGACACAAACTACTGGGCTACAGCCAGACACAAACTACTGGGATAAAGCCAGACACAAACTACTGGGCTACAGCCAGACACAAACTACTGGGCTACAGCCAGACACAAACTACTGGGCTACAGCCAGACACAAACTACTGGGCTACAGCCAGACACAAACTACTGGGCTACAGCCAGACACAAACTACTGGGCTACAGCCAGACACAAACTACTGGGCTACAGCCAGACACAAACTACTGGGATACAGCCAGACACAAACTACTGGGCTACAGCCAGACACAAACTACTGGGCTACAGCCAGACACAAACTACTGGGCTACAGCCAGACACAAACTACTGGGATACAGCCAGACACAAACTACTGGGATACAGCCAGACACAAACTGTCATAATGACTTAACAACAGTGCTTTTGTATTTTGTCATAATGACTTAACAACAGTGCTTTTGTATTTTGTCATAATGACTTAACCCCAGTGCATTTGTATATTGTCATAATGACTTAACAACAGTGCTTTTGTATTTTGTCATAATGACTTAACAACAGTGCTTTTGTATTTTGTCATAATGACTTAACAACAGTGTATCGGAATTTAATTTGAATAGGGCTTATTTTTTTATGTATATAAATGCAATATTTTGGAATCGGGCTTCAATGTGCTCTGTCACTGGGCAGGAGTGGTCTGAGCAACAGTGTGTACCTGTTAAAGGCTTACTGCAGCGTGCCACTGACAAACAACACATAATGGGGACATTATGGAGGGTGTGAAAAACACATCAGTTACAGATGAACCCATCTAACCCAAAATGTGTTTATCTGTTTACTCTCAACTAACACACATGTTGTGTTTAAGGTCATTGATGTGTGGTATAACAGAATACATACACATATTAAGAACATGTTTATTCCATCCATCGATAACACTGTGGTATATCTGACCTGTAGACTTCCAGACCCATCTGTTTAGGAGCACCCAAGCATCTCATACTAGGCTATGTGTTTTAGCTCTTTCTCAGGGGAGCAGAAGGGGCTGGTGATTGTTCTGTCTTCAGGTCAGTAATGAACCACTCAGTGGAGAGTCATCCTGTGTGAGTTGGCATTCAGTCCAGAGCTGGAGCTCTATGCAGCCCTTATCTCCAAGCCTAGGACTATCTCAGGCCATGTGGACTACTGAATGGTTAACAGGAGTGGACTTTTGTTCCAAACATTGGCTTTTCTTTGGGAATGTAGTATACAGAGCTGCCAGGTAGCCAGCCCCTCAGTAAAGCACATTGGACAGTGTAGCTAGAGGTAGCTACAGCTAGGTAGGCAGGGCTTGGGCTATGTGGTTTTCTCTCTCTCTCTCTACTAATGGACTGTCCTCAGGCAGGGGTGCTATCCATCACATGTACTACCTGAGGTCTGGATCCTCCATAAAGATTAGGACTGTTAAGACAAGACGGATGGCCCTTGTCATTGCTAAGCATCATCCCCAAATGCCTAAATTAATTCCAGGAATCCTCGCAGGGGGCTTAAATTACCACATTAATAACAGCAGCTAACAGCAACGCGGCAGGGCCGACACTCTGTTCAATGATGGTTAGTATGGCGTATCCTCAAGTATTTATGAAAAGGGTAAACATAGAAGCTGTTTTAGTGGTATTTTAGATGGACAAGGAGAGGCACTTAGTGATGTGAGAGTGATTTTCCTTGTTAATCTCTTAATGGTTACTTTGTGGTGTGTGGAGTTATTTTCGATCAGGATCCCAAAGCATTGGAGACTGGGCTAGCACTAGCAGTACTGACTAGCCCCTACTCCCCCTGTCCGCTCCCTTGACCTCTGGGAATTAGTAAGAGAGGAAAGCAATCGTTAAAGGAGTCCATATTTGATTGACCTTTGTTTCTCAGGTTACACTCTTTCTGGTCTTACAAAAGGTCTTATTTCACGGTGGCCTTTTAAAGGCAGTGGTAATGGATCTGTTTCCCCTCATTGACACGGCTGGACTCCGGTCACAGCTTTTACTCCCAGTTGGAAACCATTCATAAAATATGTGTTTCTATTGTGTTTTTCTGAACCACTGCATTTCCATCAGAAAGTGCTGTGAGGAATGACCACCACACACTCTGTTTGGTTTGTTTACTGTGCATTGATGAGTCATCTTGGTTTGAAATGTCATTGATGTACCTCTTGTTATTGATAGCTATGAATATACATTACAGCTTACCTCAGTAAACAACAGCACTGGTGGAAATACTGTACAGTCATTAACACCTATGCTATCACTGCCAAGTTTGTAGTACTCAAAGATTTCAATATTTTCACAGACAAAACCCTCAGATCCAAACCTCAGATCCACATAATCTAGATCTCAACATGGGATAGCCTTAACGGTATATTGGGCTGTCACAGCTCTTTTTAAAAATAGGATCAAGGCTTAGGTCATGGAGTCCTCCGCTCATGTTTTTGACATAATGCTAGGGTTGTTAGGTCTCACTCTGTCACTCACGCTGTAAAATACTTAAGTTTTCCCTCCTTCGGTTGACCCCAGGGGAGACTGGCTGTCAATCAGCTATATTAAGTTGGAAATACTCTGCACTGCCAGGCAGCAAGACTCCCTCTCCTCAGTAACTTATATACCACTCATATCTAGCATCAAGGATGCCCCACTATTTTCGCATTAGGCAGTAAGTGCCTTTGCTCTAATGTCAATGTATCATGCATGGTTTTATAGTTTTATCTGGGCTAGCTGTTAGACCCTTGTGTATCATATGTATGAGCGCTGCAAGGAAGAAAAGAGGAGCTCTCAGTCTCTTTCTCTCATCTTATCTGGCTCTTTTGTAACTGAAACACATTACCACATTGAAAGGCCTAGGGAGAGGTACTGAACCTTAAAGCATCCTACCCTTCCTGCCTCTGTCTTAGTGAGAGGTGGCCCTAGCCACTGCAGGTGTCTGCTGTTAGCTGTGTTGGCTAGCTGTATGCTAAAGCAGAAATATTATATCTGCTCATTAGAATTCCTGTTTGGCCTTTTTTACCTAGCTAGTTAGATCATGATAAATGTTGTTAGTCCCATTAACAGGAGGCCTGGACTCATTGTGTGTTAATCCCATGTCTGTCAGTGGTTATTTAGATATCTTAGACTCAAATGAGTAAGCCAAGCCCTTTAAGTGTTTATACTGGATAGCCTAGCAGGCTGATATGTGGGCATTCACTGCCTGAGCTAACAAATAAAGCTAGCTGCAGTAATGCCAGCTTAGGTGGGCATGCAGTGCCAATTGGGGGTAGCAGGCCAAGACGTGTCACAGCGGCAGACTGTTATTATCTCAGATGAAAATCTGTGCTAACCTGACGGCTACAATTAGTGTCAGCTGGTTATTGAGTCTTTAAAGAGGACTCCTGGCCTTTTGGCTCCCAGCCTGTCTGGCTATAGAAGTCTCTAATGAGTCATTAGCCGCATGGCCTCTCCTCTCAGGAGTCCACCCCATAATGGCACACCTTTCATCTATTTTACAGAGAGGCTGTCCTTGGTTATTAGCAGTGCTCTGAAGTCCTATTACCTTTACGTCTATGATAAATGGATGAAATACGGTTGCCAAGTGCACTATCCCTCCCTTTCTATCTTGTGGTCAGTCTCTCCAATCTCTTTTTTCATTGGCATTTCTCTCCTATCATTGAGCATAATTGGTAATTGATGTACCTTTACTTCATTATTTGATCTGTTTCATAATTTGTAGTTATTGAAGTTTATGATTGATAGCATTTATGGCAATATATTGATGGCCTTTCCATATCATCTTGCGGCTACTTAAACCGTGTCTGTCACGTTCCTGACCTGTTTTCCATTGTTTTTGTATGTGTTTAGTTGGTCAGGGTGTGAGTTGGGGTGGGCATTCTATGTTATGTGTTTCTATGTTGGGTTAAATGTGTTGCCTGATATAGTTCTCAATTAGAGGCAGGTGTTTGACGTTTCCTCTGATTGAGAACCATATTAAGGTAGGCTGTTCTCACTGTTTGTTGGTGGGTGATTGTCTTCCGTGTTTGTGTTCGTCACCACACGGGACTGTTTCGTTTGTTAAGTCTGTTCCTGTTCGTGCGTTCTTCGTGTTATGTAAGTTCTCATGTTCAGGTCTGTTTAACGTCGTTTGTTGTTTTGTAGTTTGTTCAAGTGTATTTTCGTCTTCGTTATTATTATTAAAATCATCATGTCTACATACCTCGCTACGTGTTGGTCCGATCCATGCTCCTCCTCGTCTGAGGAGGAGAACGACGTCGACAGCCGTTACAGAATCACCCACCAACCAAGGACCAAGCGGCGTGGGAGAAAGCAACAGCGATCGCAGGATTTCTGGACATGGGAGGAAATACTGGACGGTAAAGGTCCATGGGCTCAACCTGGAGAATATCGCCGCCCTCGTGAAGAGCTGGAGGCAGCTCAAGCCGAGAGGCGGCGGTATGAGGAGGCAGCACGGAAGCAGGAGAAGGATCTGGGCTACACTACGTGGGAGGAGATCGCCAGGTGGGCGATCGACCCTAGGAGAGTGCCGGAGCCCGCCTGGGATTCTCTGGCACAGTGTGAGGAGGGATACCGGCGAATGGAGGCAGCACGACGACGCGGTAGGAAGCCTGTTAGTCAAGCCCAAACATTTCTTGGGGGGTGGCTAAAGGGTAGTGTGGCGAAGTCAGGTAGGAGACCTGCGCCAACTTCCCGATCTTACCGTGGAGAGCGAGAGTACGGGCAGACACCGTGTTATGCGGTAGAGCGCACGGTGTCTCTTGTACGTGTGCTTAGCCCGGTGCGGGTTATTCCACTTCCCCGCACTGGCAGGGCTAGATTGAGTATTGAGCCGGATGTCATGAAGCCGGCCCAACGCATCTGGCCACCAGTACGTCTCCTCGGGCCGGCATACATGGCACCAGCCTTACGCATGGTGTCCCCGGTTCGCCTACATAGCCCAGTGCGGGTTATTTCACCTCCCCGCACTGGTCGGGCTATGGGGAGCATACAACCAGGTAAGGTTGGACAGGCTCAGTGCTCAAGGGAGCCAGTACGCCTGCATGGTCCGGTATATCCGGCGCCACCTCCCCGCCCCAGCCCAGTACCACCAGTGCTTACACCACGCACCAGGCTTCCTGTGCGTCTCCAGAGCCCTGTTCCTCCTCCACGCACTAGCCCTATGGTGCGTGTCTCCAGCCCATTACCACCAGTACCGGCACCACGCACCAAGCCTCCTGTGCGTCTCCAGAGCCCTGTTCCTCCTCCACGCACTAGCCCTATGGTGCGTGTCTCCAGCCCATTACCACCAGTGCCTACACCACGCACCAAGCCTCCTGTGCGCCACCAGAGTCCTATGCGTCCTGTTGCTGCTCCCCGCACTAGCCTGAAGGTGCGTGTCCTTAGCCCGGTACCTCCAGTTCCGGCACCACGCACCAGGCTTACAGTGCGCCTCAGCCGGCCAGAGTCTGCCGTCTGCCCAGCGGCGCCTGAACTGCCCGTCTGCCCAACGCCGTCTGAACTGCCCGTCTGCCCAACGCCGTCTGAGCTGTCCGTCTGCCAAGCGCCGCCTGAACTGCCCGTCTGTCCTGAGCCTTCAAAGCCGCCCGTCTGTACTGAGCCTGCAAAGCCGCCCGTCTGTACTGAGCCTTCAAAGCCGCCCGTCTGTCCTGAGCCTTCAGAGCCGTCCGCCAGACAGGAGCCGCTAGAGCCGTCCGCCAGACAGGAGCAGCCAGAGCCTTCCGCCAGACAGGAGCAGCCAGAGCCTTCCGCCAGACAGGAGCAGCCAGAGCTTTCCGCCAGACAGGAGCAGCCAGAGTCGTCAGCCAGCCATGAGCAGCCAGAGCCGTTAGCCAGCCATGAGCAGCCAGAGCCAGCCAGCCAGGATCCGCCAGAGCCAGCCAGCCAGGATCCGCCAGAGCCAGCCAGCCAGGATCCGCCAGAGCCAGCCAGCCAGGATCCACCAGAGCCAGCCAGCCAGGATCCGCCAGAGCCAGCCAGTCCGGAGCTGCCCCTCATTCCGGTGTTGCCCCTCATTCCGGTGTTGCCCCTTAGTTCGGTGCTGCCCCTTAATCAAGTGGGGTTAATTTGGAGGGTGGCCATTTGGAGGAGGCTACGGAAGCAGGGATTGACTATGGTGGGGTGGGGACCACGTCCGGAGCCGGAGCCGCCACCGTGGACAGATGCCCACCCAGACCCTCCCCTAGACTTTGGTTGTGCGCCCGGAGTTCGCACCTTGAGGGGGGGGGGTTCAGTCACGTTCCTGACCTGTTTTCCATTGTTTTTGTATGTGTTTAGTTGGTCAGGGTGTGAGTTGGGGTGGGCATTCTATGTTATGTGTTTCTATGTTGGGATAAATGTGTTGCCTGATATGGTTCTCAATTAGAGGTAGGTGTTTGACGTTTCCTCTGATTGAGAACCATATTAAGGTAGGCTGTTCTCACTGTTTGTTGGTGGGTGATTGTCTTCCGTGTTTGTGTTCGTCACCACATGGGACTGTTTTGTTTGTTTAGTCTGTTCCTGTTCGTGCGTTCTTCGTGTTATGTAAGTTCTCATGTTCAGGTCTGTTTAACGTCGTTTGTTGTTTTGTAGTTTGTTCAAGTGTATTTTCGTCTTCGTTATTATTATTAAAATCATCATGTCTACATACCTCGCTGCGTGTTGGTCCGATCCATGCTCCTCCTCGTCTGAGGAGGAGAACGACGTCGACAGCCATTACAGTGTCTTTAGAAACTGAACACTTGACCACTATTTGAACAAGGCAACAGATTTCTGTGTTTTTGCTATTTGTTATTGAGCTACAGTAAGTAAGTAAATCAAGGTACAGAGTTTGTATGTGGTGATGAAGATAGTAATCATTATGATTATACAATAAGCATCACCTTGAGCTGAATGGCCAGGTTTGAGTGCTATTGAAGCAAATTACTAATAGTTGCAGAGTTAAATAAAACAGAAGTTTCCCACAGTGACTTCAAGAAATTACAGCTCTTAAAGTTGATTTATTTTAATTTTTATTGTATTTATTTTATTTCACCTTTATTTAACCAGGTAGGCCAGTTGAGAACAACTTCTCATTTACAACTGCGACTTGGCAAAGATAAAGCAAAGCAGTGCGACACAAACAACACAGAGTTACACATGGGATAAACAAAAGTATAGTCAATAACACAATAGAAAAATCTATATACAGTGTCTGCAAATGTAGTAAGATTAGGGAGGTAAGGCAATAAACAGGCCATGGTGGCAAAATAATTACAATTCAGCATTAACATTGGAGTGATAGATGTGCAGACGATGATGTGCAAGTAGAGATACTGGGGTGCAAAGGAGCAAAAAAATTAATATCAATATGGGGATGAGGTAGTTGGGTGGGCTATTTACAGATGGGCTGTGTACAGGTGCAATGATTGGTCAGCTGCTCTGACAGATGATGCTTAAAGTTAGAGAGGGAGATATAAGTCTCCAGCTTCAGTGATTTTTGCAATTCGTTCCAGTCATTGGCAGCAGAGAACTGGAAGGAAAGGTGGCCAAAGTAGGAGTTGGCTTTGGGGATGACCAGTGAAATATACCTGCTGGAGCGCGTGCTACGGGTGGGTGTTGCTATGGTGACCAGTGTGCTGAGATAAGGCGGGTCTTTACCTAGCAAAGACTTATAGACGACCTGGAGCCAGTGGGTCTGGCGACGAATATGACGCGAGGGCCAGCCAACGAGAGCATACAGGTCGCAGTGGTGGGTAGTATATGGGACTTTGGTGACACAACGGATGGCACTGTGATAGACTACATCCAATTTGCTGAGTAGAGTGTTGGAGGCTATTTTGTAAATGACATCGCTGAAGTCAAGGATCTGTAGGATAGTCAGTTTTACAAGGCTATATTTGGCAGCATGAGTGAAGGAGGCTTTGTTGTGAAATAGGAAGTCGATTCTAGATTTCATTTTGGATTGGAGATGCTTAATGTGAGTCTGGAAGGAGAGTTTACAGTCTAACCAGACACCTGGTTATTTGTAGTTGTCCACATATTCTAAGTCAGAACCGTCCAGAATAGTGATGCTAGACGGGCGGATTGGTGCGGGCAGCGATCGGTTGAAGAGCATGCATTTAGTTTTACTTGCATTTACGAGCAGTTGGAGGCCACGGAAAGAGAGTTGTATGGCATTGAAGCTCGTCTGGAGGTTTGTTAACACAGTGTCCAAAGAAGGGCCAGAAGTATACAGAATGGTGTCGTCTGCGTAGAGGTGGATCAGAGAATCACCAGCAGCAAGAGCGACATCATTGATGTATACAGAGAAGAGTGTCGGCCCGAGAATTGAACCCTGTGGCACCCCCATAGAGACTGCCAGAGGTCTGGACAACAGGCCCTACGATTTGACACACAGAACTCTGTCTGAGAAGTAGTTGGTGAACCAGGCTAGGCAGTCAATTGAGAAACCAAGGCTGTTGAGTCTGCTGATAAGAATGTGGTGATTGACAGAGTCGAAAGCCTTGGCCAGGTCGATGAAGACGGCTGCACAGTACTGTCTTTTATCGATGGCGGTTATGATATCGTTTAGGACCTTGAGCGTGGCTGATGTGCAGCCATGACCAGCTCGGAAACCAGATTGCATTGCGGAGAAGGTACGGTGGGATTCGAAATGGTCAGTGATCTGTTTGTTAACTTGGCTTTCGAAGACTTTAGAAAGGCAGGGTAGGATAGATATAGGTTTGTAACAGTTTGGTTCTAAGGTGTCTCCCCCTTTGAAGAAGGGGATGACCGTGGCAGCTTTCCAATCTTTAGGGATCTCAGACGATACGAAAGAGAGGTTGAACAGGCTAGTAATAGGGGTTGCAACAATTGCGGTGGATAATTTTAGAAAGAGAGGGTCCAGATTGTCTAGCCCAGCTGATTTGTACAAGTCCAGATTTTGCAGCTCTTTCAGAACATCAACTATCTGGATTTGGGTGAAGGAGAATGGGGGAGGCTTGGGCAAGTTTCTGTGGGGGGGCATAGCTGTTAGCCAGGTGGAAAGTATGACTAGCCGTAGAAAAATGCTTATTGAAATTCTCAATTATCGTAGATTTATCGGTGGTCACAGTGTTTCCTAGCCTCAGTGCAGTGGGCAGCTGGGAGGAGGTGCTCTTATTCTCAGTGGACTTTACAGTGTCCCAGAACTTTTTGGAGTTAGTGTTACAGGATGCAAATTTCTGTTTGAAAAAGCTAGCCTTTGCTTTCCTAACTGCCTGTGTATATTGGTTCCTAACTTCCCTGAAAAGATGCATATCGCGGGGTCTATTCGATGCTAATGCAGTACGCCACAATGCAGAAATCGCTCCACAATTTTCTGGTTGCTAAAACTCTAATAGTTCGCCTAATTTCAGTTTATGTGACAAAATAAGCTAGTATCGTGTAGAATATTTGTACCACCTAAACCGCTGTGAAATATATTTTCCATAACCGAAAATATTGATGTTTCAGCTGTTTGAAGCTGGAGTACAAAACCGAAAGTAAAAGACGCAAAAACAAAACTTAAGAATGGGAAGCAGATAGAACAGATCTACCGCTTCTTAAATTTGCTTTCAAGTAGAATGATAGATCTATAACTCAAATTTCTATGTGAATTTGGTTGGGTTGCCCAAAAGTTACATATTACCACGGTAAAGAGAAACCTCTAAGAAGTTTCTGAGTGGTTTGAAATGTCAGATTTTCTAGTCCGAATTTAGAATTTAATTAAACTTTTCTAAAGCTGTGCCTCCCACCTTTGTTGCTTGCTGAAATTATTCAATATCTTATAGCTGTCCCCTCTCTGTCTCTTTGTATGTGTCACAGGTATCTCTGTTACAGTATGCAGGGGAGCGACATCCCTTTGCAAGAAAAGAGCCTCTTGTTGAAAGCAGAGTGCAGATGCGATAGAGGGGGTTCAAAGGCATGCTTTGCATATTGCAGGGGGATACATCTAAACAAGCTTTCTTGAACCAGACTGAAGTCTGTCTGAACTCAGTCCCCTGGTCTCTTCCATTTGGCTCATTTGTGTTATTTCACAAGATATCAGCATACAGAACAGGAATTGAAATAAGAGTAGGCGCATGTATTGGCTAAGCAGTTAATAAACAATTATCAGAGGAAATATGTATTTTTAAGAATCTGGCCAAGCTTAACTGTACAGTAACTTCTCTGTCTGTATTATGTTTAAAGACTATTGACAACACCCCAGCTCACTCCCTGTAGCTCCCTATTGTATACCCCCCATATAATGCACTACAACCTTCCATAACGCTTACTCTTTGACAATCTCGATCTCTCACTGAAGCAGAGATTTGTTCCACAGAGGCAGAGCGCCCAACCTCTCTCTCCCTCTCCCCCACCTTTCTCCCTCCCTCTCCCACACTCTCTTCATCTCCCCCACATCTCTCTGTCCCTCTCCTGCTTCTCTCTCTCCACCTCTCTCTCTTTCTCTGTCTCTCCCCCTTTCTCTTTTTCTTCACTCTTAGTCCTCCCCTCTCCCCTCGCATACACACTGTCTCCCTCCCTCCCTCCCTCCCTCCCTCCCTCCCTCCCTCCCTCCCTCCCTCCCTCCCTCTCTATCTCTCTGTGGAATTCTTTGTGTGGGCTGGTCTGTTTGGGTCTTCTCCCCTGACTGTCACAGCTCAGCTCATTTTTGATTAAACGGCCTGCAGCACTACTGGGGTTCATTCATTCTAATGAGAGGAGGAGTGGAGGGCTGTCCAATGATGAACCTGTATCACTGGACTGTGAGACGCCCCAGGATATTCTTCTTCTTCTGGACCCTGTTCTTACTTACACCCTAGCTTACAGCAATGTTTGACTCATTTACTTTGATTGTCTACGCTCCTGGAATAGTATGCCCCTGCCTTGTGCTAAGTATGATTATGGTGGATTCTCTTCATCTTCCTCCCTGTGTAGTAGGGCTATGTTGATGGCTCACTGTTTCACCCTTGAATTCAGTAATTTATTCGCTTCGGCACCCCAGTGTCAACGTCATGAATAATTTGTGAAATCAGATGCGTAAATCTTGTTCCTCATCCTCTGTTGTCTGGTAAGCGCACTAAAAACTCATAGATTAGACTTAACATAGTAAATGTAAATCCGGGACACTCAAATTAGTATGATATGTTACGTTTGGTATGGTTACATAAGACAGATGGTTACTTAAGACAGAAAAATGAAAGTAGGGTGGTTATTTGGGGTGGATGGGTAGACGTATAATGCGAACGTATAGCAATCCAAAGGTTGCAAGTTCGAATCTCATTACGGACAATTTTAGCATTTTCAACTACTTACTACTTTTTAGCTACTTTGCAACTACTTAGCATGTTAGCTTACCCTTCCCCTAACCCTAACCTTAACCCTTTAACCTAACTCCTAACTTAACCCTAACTCCTAACCACTAACCTTAACTCCTAACTCTAATGCCTAGCCTAGATAGAAGTCATAACATATTATACGTTTTGCAAATTAATAACATAACATTGTAACATTCGTCGTCTGAAGATGAGGAATCATCAGACCAAAGCGCAGCGTGGTAAGTGTTCATGTTAATTTATTAAAACAGAACACTAAACAAAATAACAAAGAGAATGAACGAAACGAAACAGTTTCGAAAACAGAAAACAACTACCCACAAAACACAGGTGGGAAAAGGCTACCTAAGTATGGTTCTCAATCAGAGACAACGATAGACAGCTGCCTCTGATTGAGAACCACACCCGGCCAAACACATAGAAATAGAAAACATCGGAGGAGAAAAACATAGAATGCCCACCCCAACTCACGCCCTGACCAACCAAAATAGAGACATAAAAAGGATCTCTAAGGTCAGGGGATGACAGACATTTAG
This sequence comes from Salvelinus fontinalis, assembly GCF_029448725.1. Lineage (NCBI taxonomy): Eukaryota > Metazoa > Chordata > Actinopteri > Salmoniformes > Salmonidae > Salvelinus > Salvelinus fontinalis. The sequence goes on along the minus strand of NC_074688.1, from coordinate 22,827,794 downwards.
CATATTTGTAACACTATACGAAATGGGTGATGAACATTCACAAATTAATACATACCATACGAAACGTAACATATCATACTAAATCGAGTGTCTCGGATTTACGTACAGAATAACACGAAATGCACTGAGACCAGGTTGAGAAACTGGATACTTTTTTTCTGCGTTTGTCAGTGTCTGAAGTTTTTTCATGTATTTTATACTGAACAAAAATATAAACGCAATATGCAACAATTTCTAAGATTTTACTAAGTTACAGTTCATATAAGGAAATCAGTCAATTGAAATAAATAAATTAGGCCCTAATCTATGGATTTCACATGCCTGGGAATACAGATATGCATCTGTTGGTCACAGATATCTTTTAAAAAAAAGGTATGGGGCGTAGATCAGAAAACCAGTCAGTATCTTGTGTGACCACCATTTCCCTCATGCAGCGAGACACATCTCCTTCGCATATTTCATCAGGCTGTTGATTGTGGCCTGTGGAATGTTGTCCCACTCAATGGCTGTGCGAAGTTGCTGGATATTGGCGGGAACTGGAACACGCTCTCATACACGTCAATCCAGGGCATTCCAAACATGCCTAATGGTCTGTTGAGTATGTAGGCCTGCTGGTCTGCTGAGTATGCAACTTACAGTAATTGTGAACAGATGCTTGCGACATTATCATGCTGAAACATGGCAGCGGATGAATGGCACAACAATGGGCCTCAGGATCTCGTCACGGTATCTATTCATTAAAATTGCCATTGACAAAATGCAATTGTTTTCATTGTCATTAGCTAATGCACCCCACCGCCACCATGGGGCACTCTGTTCACCACGTTGACATCAGCAAACCGCTTACCTACACAACGCCACATGGTCTGTGGTTGTGAGGCCGGTTGGAAATACTGCCAAATTCTCCAAAACAACATTGGAGGCGGCTTAGGGTAGAGAAATAAAAATAAAATGATCTGGCAACAGCTCTGGTGGACATTCCTGCAGTCAGTGGGTCAATTGTACGCCCCCTCAAAACTTGAGACATCTGTGGCATTGTGTTGTGTGACAAAACTGCACATTTTAGAGTGGCCTTTTATTGTCCCTAGCACAAAGTGCACCTGTGTAATGATCATGCTGTTTAATTAGCTTCTTGATGTGCCACACCTGTCACACCTGGATGCCACACCTGGATGGATTATCTTGGCTAAGGAGAAATGCTCACTAACAGGGAAGTAAACTAATTTGTGCACAAATGGAAATAAGTTTTTTGTGTGTATGGAACATTTCTGGGATCCTTGAATTCAGCTCATGAAACATGGGACCAACACTTTACATGTTGCATTTATATTTTTGTTCAGTGTAGTATGACAAAAGAGGGTATTTTTTTCCTGGCTAGGTAACTAATAACTTCATACATGCATGGGTGTATTCATACATTCTCAGGTTGTGGCAGGGTCTTCTTTCTTTTCCACATTGACCTAGTTTTTGTGTCTTCAAGGCCTCTTGGTTTGAGCCTGAGAGGCTCTTGGGGCATTGAGAAAGTAGAGAATGGCCTCAGAAATGACAGATAGAGAGAGGTAGTCAGAACCAAGCTGTGTTGATGTACTGGCCTGGCTGGAAGACGTCCTTGTTTTTTGATGGAACCACTCTCATTGAGCCGAGCACAAAACACACTTCACACATAGCTTGAGTCTGAATGCAATGTAGTCTCTCACTCTGCAGGGTAGCTTTCAGGCAAGGCTGAAGGACAGAGCCCACCTCTCAGCCAGTTCGACCCTGTTGTCCTCTTCCCGTCAGTTAGGTTGTTGGGCGGACTAACACTATCTAGTCTGTTCTGTGAAGAGCCAGACAACTGAAGTATCAGAATAATTTTGCCAATGTATTCGTAGAAAAATGTAAGCTTTACCTCGCACTGCAGTAGGCTATGTTCTCCCTCCAGAGAACATGTGCCGAATACAACAGGTGTAGACCTTCCCGTGACATGCTTACTTACAATCCCTTAACCAAGAAAGCAGATTTTTTTAGTAAGTAAAAAATATGCGCATTCTTATTTAAACATATACAGTTGAAGTAGGAAGTTTACATACACCTTAGCCAAATACATTTAAACTCAGTTTTTCACAATTTTTGACATTTAATCTGAGTAAAAAATCCCTGTTTTAGGTAAATTAGGATCACCACTTTATTTTAAGAATGTGAAATGTCAGAATAATAGTAGAGAGAATTATTTATTTCAGCTTTTATTTCTTTCATCACATTCCCAGTGGGTCAGAAGTTTACATACACTCAATTAGTATTTGGTAACATTGCCTTTAAATTGTTTAACTTGGGTCAAAAACTTCAGGTAGCCTTCCATAAGCTTCCCACAATAAGTTGGGTGAATTTTGGCCCATTCCTCCTGACAGAGCTGGTGTAACTGAGTTAGGTATGTAGGCCTCTTTGCTCGCACACACTCTTTCAGTTCTGTCCACACATGTTCTATAGGATTGAGGTCAGGGCTTTGTGATGGCCACTCCAATACCTTGACTTTGTTGTCCTCAAGCCATTTTGCCACAACTTTGGAAGTATGCTTGGGGGTCATGGTCCATTTGGAAGACTCAAGACAGCTTTAACTTTGTGACTGATGTCTTGAGATGTTGCTTCAAAATATCCACATCAGTTTTCTTCCTCGTGATGCTGATCTATTTTGTGAAGTGCACCAGTCCCTCCTGCAGCAAAACACCCCCACAACGTGATGCTGCCACCCCTGTACTTCACGGTTGGGATGGTGTTACTCGGCTTGCAAGGCTCCCCCTTTTTCCTCGAAACATAACGATGGTCATTATGGCCAAACAGTTCACTTTTTATTTCATCAGACCAGAGGACATTTCTCCAAAAAGTATGATCTTTGTCCCCATGTGCAGTTGCAAACCGCAGTCTGGCTTTTATTGGCGGTTTTGGAGCAGTGGCTTCTTCCTTGCTGAGCAGCCTATCAGGTTATGTCGATATGGGACTCGTTTTACTGTGGATATAGATACTTTTGTAGCTGTTTCCTCCAGCATCTTCACAAGGTCCTTTGCTGTTGTTCTGGGATTGATTTGCACTTTTCGCACCAAAGTACGTTCATCTATAGGAGACAGAACGCGTCTCAGCGGTAGGATGGCTGCGTGGTCCCATGATGTTTATACTTGTGTACTATTGTTTGTACAGATGAATGTGGTACCTTCAGGCGTTTGGAAACTGCTCCCAAACAAAATTGCTCACCTGAACCAGACTTGTGGAGGTCTACAATTTTTGGCTGATTTCTTTTGATTTTCCCATGATGTCAAGCAAAGAGGCAATGAGTTTGAAGGTAGGCCTTGAAATACATCCACAGGTACACCTCCAATTGACTCAAATGATGTCAATTAGCCTATCAGAAGCTTCCAAAGCTATGACATAATTTTCTGGAAATGTCCAAGCTGTTTAAAGGCACTGTCAATTTAGTGTATGTAAACTTCTGACCCACTGGAATTGTGATAAGTGAAATAATCTGTCTGTAAACAATGTTGGAAAAATTACTTGTGTCATGCACAAAGTAGATGTCCTAACCGACTTGCCAAAACTATAGTTTGTTAACAAGAAATTTGTAGAGTGGTTGAAAAACTAGTTTTAATTACTCCAACCTAAGTGTGTGTAAACTTCCGACTTTAACTGTACAATAAAAAATGTAATATCAATGAACACAGTAAAATAACAATAACGAGGCTATTTACACCGTCTTGACTGGTACTGAGTCAATGTGTGGGAGTACAGGTTAGTAATTGAGGTAATATGTACATGTAGGTAGGGGTAAACTGACTTTGCATAGATAATAAACAGCGAGTAGCAGCAGCGTAAAACAGGGGGTCAATGCAAATAGTCCGGGTAGCCATTTGATTAACTGTTTAGCAGTCTAATGGCTTGGGGGGTAGAAGCTGTTAAAGAGCCTTTTGGACCTAGACCATATCTGTATTATCCGGTACGGCTTGCCGTGCGGTAGCAGAGAGAGCAGTCTATGACTTGGGTGGCTGGAGTCTTGATCATTTTTAGGGCCTTCCTCTTATACCGCCTGGTATCCAGGTCCTGGATGGCAGGAAGCTTGGCCCCGGTGATGTACTGTTCCGTACGCACTACCCTCTGTAGCGCCTTGCGGTCGGAAGCCGAGCAGTTGCCATACCAAGCGGTGATGCAACAAGTCATGATCCTCTCCATAGTGTAGCTATATAACCTTTTGAGAATCTGGGGACCCATGACAAATCTTTTCAGTCTCCTGAGAGGCAATAGGTGTTGTCGTGCCCTCTTCATGACTGTCTTGGTGTGTTTGGACCATGATAGTGTGTTAGTGATTTGGACACCAAGGAACGTGAAGCTCTCGACCTGCTCCACTACAACTCCGTCGATCTGAATGGGGTCGTGCTCGGTCCTTCTTTTCCTGTTGTCCACGATCAGCTACTTTGTCTTGCTCACGTTGAGGGAGAGGTTGTTGTCCTGGCACCACACTGCCATTTCTCTGACCTCCTCCCTAATGGCTGTCTCATCGTTGTTCATAATGAGGCCTAAAACCGTTGCGTTGTTTCCAAACTTAATGATGTTGTTGGAGTTGTGCGTGGCCACGCTGTCGTGGATGAACAGGGAGTACAGGAGGGGACTAAGCACGCATCCCTGAGGGGCCCCGGTGTTGAGGGTCCTTAGCTTAGTGATGAGCTTTGAGGGCAGTATGGGGGCACTATGGTGTTGAACGCTGAGCTGTAGTTAACAAAATATGTTATTGTGGTTCACAGAAGTCTGTGAAAGGATTTTTGTGTAACAGAGTACCCCATACAATACTTTGTCATTATGCTCTCGATTCACTCTGTTACTGTGAGACGCTCTGATGCGCATTAACCTCCCACATTTTCTGTAGTTAGTCACATTAGAAAATGCTGAGCACCGGAATGTATGGGATAATCTACTCTCTCTCCATTTCAATTCAAGCAGTATGCTGTGTTGAAGAGAGATTGGCTAATCTGTGAAAGCGAGTCTGGCGCTCACTGGAGTATTATGCTCACTGATTTAATGCCCTTTCTGTATTTTTCTCTTAGGTAAGCACTTTCTGGCCTCACTGTCGAGGATGGGGGTATGTGCACTAGTGGGGATCACTCCCTATGAGGGGTTGGACGACTGATTGAGGTGATGTACTGCAGCATGGCTCTGCCCATTCACAGCAGATGGGCTTGTAGCCCTGCTGTTTCAATACACAGACAAGCATAGAGTCACTGCAGCAATGGCACACTGTTACTATAGAAATGTAATCTTCTAGTACTGCTGTGTACAGAAATAGGCCTATGTATTATTGCAACCATGCCATATTGATATATAGGAATACCCTAGTCTTGCAGCATTAATACTTAAATAGGCCTTCAGTATTAATGCATAGCAGATAGTAGTATAACCATGCCATATGATTACATACCTGTAGCCTTGCAGTATTAATACTAAGATCAACCTACCGTATTACTATTCATGCTTATAGGAGTATTACTGCTCAACGGATAGTCAGGTAGCTGTAACTCCTGCTGACTCTGTCTTCATTATGCATGAGTCCTCACAACCCATCACCAGCTGTCACAGAGCTGACCAATGAATAACATCTGACCACCCATCACCAGCTGTCACAGAGCTGACCAATGAATGACATCTGACCACCCATCACCAGCTGTCACAGAGCTGACCAATGAATGACATCTGACCACCCATCACCAGCTGTCACAGAGCTGACCAATGAATGACATCTGACCACCCATCACCAGCTGTCACAGAGCTGACCAATGAATGACATCTGACAACCCATCACCAGCTGTCACAGAGCTGACCAATGAATGACATCTGACCACCCATCACCAGCTGTCACAGAGCTGACCAATGAATGACATCTGACCACCCATCACCAGCTGTCACAGAGCTGACCAATGAATGACATCTGACCACCCATCACCAGCTGTCACAGAGCTGACCAATGAATGACATCTGACCACCCATCACCAGCTGTCACAGAGCTGACCAATGAATGACATCTGACCACCCATCACCAGCTGTCACAGAGCTGACCACTGAATGACATCTGACCACCCATCACCAGCTGTCACAGAGCTGACCACTGAATGACATCTGACCACCCATCACCAGCTGTCACAGAGCTGACCAATGAATGACATCTGACCACCCATCACCAGCTGTCACAGAGCTGACCAATGAATGACATCTGACAACCCATCACCAGCTGTCACAGAGCTGACCAATGAATGACATCTGACCACCCATCACCAGCTGTCACAGAGCTGACCAATGAATGACATCTGACCACCCATCACCAGCTGTCACAGAGCTGACCACTGAATGACATCTGACCACCCATCACCAGCTGTCACAGAGCTGACCAATGAATGACATCTGACCACCCATCACCAGCTGTCACAGAGCTGACCAATGAATGACATCTGACCACCCATCACCAGCTGTCACAGAGCTGACCACTGAATGACATCTGACCACCCATCACCAGCTGTCACAGAGCTGACCACTGAATGACATCTGACCACCCATCACCAGCTGTCACAGAGCTGACCAATGAATGACATCTGACCACCCACATCACCAGCTGTCACAGAGCTGACCACTGAATGACATCTGACCACCCATCACCAGCTGTCACAGAGCTGACATCTGAATCATATCTTTTATTTTTTTATTTTTTTATTTCACCTTTATTTATCCAGGTAGGCTAGTTGAGAACAAGTTCTCATTTACAACTGCGACCTGGCCAAGATAAAGCAAAGCAGTTCGACACAAACAACAACACAGAGTTACACATGGAATAAACAAACATACAGTCAATAATACAGTAGAAAAAGTCTATATACAGTGTGTGCAAATGAGGTAAGATAAGGCAGGTAAGGCAATAAATAGGCCATTGTGGCGAAGTAATTACAATATAGCATTAAACACTGGAATGGTAGATGTGCAGAAGATGAATGTGCATGTAGAGATACTGTGGTGCAAAGGAGCAAGATAAATAAATAAATACAGTATGGGGATGAGGTAGTTGGATGGGATATTTACAGATGGGCTATGTACAGGTGCAGTGATCTGTGAGCTGCTCTGACAGCTGGTGCTTTAAGCTAGTGAGGGAGATATGTGTCTCCAGCTTCAGTGATTTGTGCAGTTCGTTCCAGTCATTGGCAGCAGAGAACTGGAAGGAAATGCGGCCAAAGCAGGAATTGGCTTTGGGGGTGATCAGTGAGATATACCTGCTGGAATGCGTGCTACGAGTGGGTGCTGCTATGGTGACCAGTGAGCTGAGATAACTGAGCTGAGATTACCTAGCAAAGACTTGTAGATGACCTGGGGCCAGTGGGTCTGGCGACGAGTATGAAGCGAGGGCCAGCCAACGAGAGCGTACATGTCGCAGTGGTGGGTAGTATATGGGTCTTTGGCGACAAAACGGATGGCACTGTGATAGACTGCATCCAATTTGTTGAGTAGAGTGTTGGAGGCTATTTTGTAAATGACATCGCCGAAGTCGAGGATCGGTAGGATATTCAGTTTTACGAGGGTATGTTTGGCAGCATGAGTAAAGGAGGCTTTGTTGTGAAATAGGAAGCTGATTCTAGATTTAATTTTGGATTGGAGATGTTTAATGTGAGTCTGGAAGGAGAGTTTACAGTCTAACCAGACACCTAGGTATTTGTAGTTGTCCACATATTCTAAGTCAGAACCGTCCAGAGTAGTGATGCTGGACGGGCGGGCAGGTGCGGGCAGCGATCGGTTGAATATTTAGTTTTACTTGCATTTACGAGCAGTTGGAGGCCACGGAAGGAGAGTTGTATTGCATTGAAGCTCGTCTGGAGGTTTGTTAACACAGTATCCAAAGAAGGGCCAGAAGTATACAGAATGGTGTCGTCTGTGTAGAGGTGGATCAGAGAATCACCAGCAGCAAGAGCGACATCATTGATGTATACAGAGAAGAGTCGGCCTGAGAATTGAACCTTGTGGTATCCTCATAGAGACTGCCAGAGGTCCGGACAACAGGCCCTCCGATTTGACACACTGAACTCTATCAGAGAAGTAGTTGGTGAACCAGGCGAGGCAATCATTTGAGAAAGCAAGGCTGTTGAGTCTGCCGATAAGAATGTGGTGATTGACAGAGTCGAAAGCCTTGGCCAGGTCGATGAATACGGCTGCACAGTATTGTCTCTTATCGATGGCGGTTATGATATCGTTTAGGACCTTGAGTGTGGCTGAGGTGCACCCATGACCAGCTTTGAAACCAGATTGCATTGCGGAGAAGGTACGGTGGTATTCGAAATGGTCAGTGATCTGTTTGTTAACTTGGCTTTCGAAGACTTTAGAAAGGCAGGGTAGGATAGATATAGGTTTGTATTCGAAATGGTCGGTAATCTGTTTGTTAACTGACCGCCCAGGGGAGGGGAGGGGGAGAACAGGAGAGGAGAGGAAGAGGAAGAGGAAGAGGAAGAGGAAGAGGGAGAGGGAGAGGGAGAGGAGAGGAGAGATGAGGGGGGAGAAGAGGAAAAGAAGGGAAACAAAAGTAGAGGAGAAGAAAAAAGGAGGAGAGAGAAGTAGAGAGGAGGGGAGGGGATAGGAGGGTAGAGAAGTAGAGAGGAGGGGAGGGGATAGGAGGGTAGAGAAGTAGAGAGGAGGGGAGGGGATAGGAGGGTGGAGAAGTAGAGAGGAGGGGAGGGGATAGGAGGGTGGAGAAGTAGAGAGGAGGGGAGGGGATAGGAGGGTGGAGAAGTAGAGAGGAGGGGAGGGGATAGGAGGGTGGAGAAGGGGAGTGGAGGGGATTGGAGGGGGGAATGAGGAGGGTAGAGAAGGGGAGGGGATAGAAGGGGGAAGAGGATGGTAGAGAAGGAGAGAGGATGGGAGGGTATAAGAGGGGGAATGAGGAGGGTAGAGAAGGGGAGGGGATAGGAGGGGGAGGAGGATGGTGGAGAAGGGGAGAGGACAGGAGGGTAGAGGAGAGAGGAAGGAGATGAGGAGAGGATAGAATAGGAGAAGAGGGGATATGAAAAGAGAAGAGAGGCGAGCATTCCATCAGGGTGGCTTTAAGATGAGCCCACTGACATAGAAACATTCTCCTCAACTTTACTTCTGGGCTGCTTCCTTTCCTGTGCCTCCGTGGTCCAAAGGGATCAGTGAAATATCACAGTCATCTCAGTCACAGGCACACCTTGATATTATCTTCAATTACACGTCTTGAAATGGAACCTATGCTATCGTTTGGGGAAATAAAAGTTTGTACCAATGTGCATACATTGCATACACAGTAATAATTAGTCTGAAATGATAGAGATAAGTGATTGATCTGTTATAATAATACACTGTTTAAATGTACCTTCAGGGGGTTCATCCTTCTCTCTCTCTCTCTCTTTCTCGCTCTCTCTCTCTCTGCATTGATGATGCAATGGAGCTGATAGTCACAAAGTGTATCTACATTACTGTCTATTCAGCATGTCTAAAAGCAGCCCTATGGAGCAGATGGTGCTGGAGGCATGAGACTCAACCCTCATCTCACCCCAATCTGGAGAGCAGGCCTCAGCAGGCCTGGGATGTGAAAGAGTTGACTCAGAGCAAACTAAAGGCAAACTAAAGGCTGGCTAGCATACTGGTACAAGAAATTGAACGTAATATTATGATGGTGAGAAAAAGCTGCTATGCGTTCATATACACAAAGCCCTCTGCAGTAAGGTTGAATGGTGGGAACCGGATTACCGAGATTTACTGCCAAAACCCACTCCCTTTTCCCGGGATAAATAACTGCAGGAAACCGGTAAATTATAATAAATTATATCTATGAACAGCATGACATGAAATAAAACTGTCAAATGATATGCGATGTCTAAATCTGGCTTCTCTACCGTCTTCTCTCTGTTATTTGCATGATCAATCATTAACGCTCAGGCTGGGGACAGACAGTGCATCCCAGTAGGCTATGGAGCGCAGTTCACAATGCATGTACAGTATCATCTTATCATGACTTTTTTTCTTGTGACAGGTACATTGGTTGCAGCATAGCCTATGCTACAGTAGGATAATATAAGGACTGAATGAGTGTCTAATTTACACATCTACATCTAGCTTTCGGTGGTCACCATCCTTTTTAATTGTCATTTATTAAACATTTTTGCAGCTGAGTTTTAAAACATCCTATCACTCGAATATCATTGCTTTAAATCAGAGCGCACCTCAGCACTCTCTGTCTTTATCTCTCTCCATCAATTCCATTCAAATGGAATCAAAAATAGATTATCCTGTTCAAGATGTACATACAGTACCAGTCAAAAGTTTGGACACAGATACTCATTCCAGGGTTTTTCTACATTGTAGAATAATAGTGAAGACATCAACACTATGAAATAAAACATATGGAATCATGTAATAACCCTAAAAGTGTTAAACAAATCAAAATATATTTTATATTTCAGATTATTCAACGTAGCCACCCTTTGCCTTGACAAATCAAACAAAATCAAATCAAAGTTTATTTGTCACGTGCGCTGAATACAACAGGTGTGGTAGACCTTACAGTGAAATGCTTACTTACAGGCTCTAACCAATAGTGCAAAAAGGTATTAGTTGAACAATAGGTAGGTAAAGAAATAAAACAACAGTAAAAGACAGGCTATATGGAGTAGGTGAACGATATTTAGTTTAATGCAGACGAGCGCACTGAATCCAGCTTCACACAGATATGAGCTGGCGGAGCTGGCGAAGGGTACCGTGAGTTTTAATGCTCAGAGGGAGACGGAAGGGTATTCACTTTGAGTCAGGAACCAAAACTCCTCTGTAGTGACCCGTGAATGCTTTGTCTACAGCAATTGGTCACATAATAGCTCGATCAGCTGTTCAATTTCATTTCCCGGCATGTCAACTGAGCCAGGATCACATTCAAACGGATTGGAAATTAGGTCCCAAAATGCTCTTCCAAGCATTGGGGGTGAGCATTCATCAGTCGTTTGGGACACATACTGATGCTGTTTTCTGTTAGTAACATGCACAGCCGAGGGAAGGGGGCCTGGTTTGCTTTTGAAAGACTCTCTCTCCAATAAGACTTCTTTCCTCTAAATCCACTCATTTGGTCACGCATCTGTAGAATGTTTTTGTATTTCCCCTCCATGCTTGTGTTCAGTTCGTTCAGTTTCCCAAATACATTGCATTCGGATGGTATTCAGACCCCTTGACTTTTTCCACATTTTGTTACGTTACAGCCTTATTCTAAAATGTATAATTTTTCACCCTCATCAATCTACACACAATATCCCATAATGAAAAAGCAAAAACAGTTCTTTTTTTTGCAAAAGTATAAAAAAAAAAAAAATGAAATATCACATTTACGTAAGTACTCAGACCCTTTACTCAGTACTTTGTTTAAACTGTCAGGTTGGATGTCGGAGCGTCACTGCACAGATATTTTCAGGTCTCTCTCTTTGCAAAGACACGCAAAGATATACATGTTCTTTTCATTACACAGAAAGTCAACCAAGTCTGTATTTTTTTATGTCCATTGTTTATGACAACAGTTCCTCTCTCAATGTGAAAAATCTTTTCAACACTCCCCCTTGATAACCACCAAGCCTCGGTGTGAAATAGGCCATTGTCATGCTCAGATCCCATGTCTCAACATAGTTTTGCGTATAGTTGTGCACGCAGTGGATGTGGTTTTATGTATTTACAATCAAAGTTACCTGCTGGAGTATATCTCAGAGTTCTGTGCTCAGCTCTTTTACCACCATTTGTTCTCTGTGTATCATACAATGCGTTCATATGGCAGAGGGAGACACAGTCATAACTAGAGTGCAGAGGCCTGCCATCCCGCCATAGATGGAGCCCATATGTGCAAAAGGCCACCATTCAATCCCATGGAATCTGTTTTTTGTCAATATAGCCACGCAGCACACTGAACATCCCCCTTTCCTGCTCGGGAGTCGTGAGACAGAACAATATGTCCTGGTGAATAGCATCCCCCGACGTATACCGAACAAAAGTCAATGCATGGCCATCTCAGCCCTCACAGCTAACTTCCATTTGGAGAGCATAAGCTGGGGAGTTTTTGAGTCGTTCAGTCAGAGGTTCCTTTTGATTACTAGCAATAGCATACATGATTTGTTTAACAGTGTTATCTGACAAATGTATTGATGTGAGTTTTGTTGTCTCTGCCTCCCCACACATTGTTTACACCATATCAATTGGGCCAGTAATATCAAAGTTTCTGCAATAGTGTGTGGTTTCATAGCGTAGCGAGCCTAGCCATTCACTGTGAAAATGATTTAAGTGCATTCAATGGTCAAGTGCGACCTTTTCCCATGATCTAAGGGCATTCTCTGATTGAATTTAATCTTTTAGATTTGAATAATTTTAATTTAGATGTTTTAGGTTAACACAATTACAATGATTTTGAGATACAAAGATGATATTACAAAATACAGTATATATATTTTTTGTATATATATATTTTTTCTTCAGGATTTTGGAAATTCTCCGGCGACCCCATTTTCTTATCAGGTGATCCCACATGGGGTTGCGACCCCTAGTTTGGGAACGGCTGCTTTAGGCTGTGGGCCTGGTTATCTAGAAAGCAGGTTATTTTAGAATTAAGTGAATTACTCTCAGGGTTGTGGTTGTACTGTGTAATATGTTTAAATGATACCGCAGTCAAAGGCCTATTGATGTGTATTTAGACTACACTGCAGGCAGGGAGTATTATTGTCATTAATAGTTTAGGATGGTATGACACTCTTGCATGGCTTAATTATACCAATACCATTACCACTGAGTGAGATGCAGGCTTGCCTGATACGATTACTGTACCAGCAATATTGCTATGGGCCTTATTTTGTGTGTGTGTTCACGTGTGTGTGAGCTTGCATGTGTGTGCATGTCCGTGCTAGAGTTTGTATCCTCACTACACGGAGGGAATAGTCTTGTGAATTTATTACACTGTGGACAGATTCTGTTAGAGAGACATGATTGACATTACATTGTCTGTAGCGTGTGTGTAAATTCAGGTGAGTGATTGTGTTTTTAGTTAAGGAACAGAGTTAAGTGTGCGTGTTCATGTGAGAGAGAGTGTGTATTGTATGGAACAGAGCTATGGAGTCAGAGTGGTGATGTGTGTAACAGAGTTATCCCTTATCTCAGGCCTACATAACATAGCACTCGCACACTACTAACGTCCTGTCATCTCCCATTGTCTTATTGAGGATAGCTCTTATCAGTGGCTGGGAGTTCCACTGTCTGATAAAGGAAATTGAAGGCATTTTTATCAGTGTTCATTTGTATCGCTGAGCTCTCTGCAGCTAATTGGATATGTGACACATTTTCCTCATGGCCAGAGTCTATGTTGCATTTCATTTTAGGTTATTGACACAAAAAAATATGTATTTTGAGTTATTGTGGAATCCTTTCAGGTTGTAAGGTCAGGGTCAATGTCCAGTTTATGTTTTCAATGTCATTCTACTATAATTCAGAATTTGAATTTAACCAGAGAAATTACCATTATGCATGAATAAACTAGCAAAATATCTGTCTCGCATCATCAAAGCAGTCAAATCCTTGTGCAGGCAGCATTATCAACCCAATACCTTGTTTGACTAGCGTTGTTACATTCACTGACATGTTTGTATTTTCAACACTAAACTACTCTTCAATGAATCTACACCCACATTGCTGTAGGTCCCTGTCAAATGAGCAAATGTGTTTCATGCCTGACAGCTATTGAATTCAAAACTCATTCAAAATGTTGTTTTTTTATATTAAAGGTCACATTAGCATTTGTGTTGATAAGTAATTTGTATTCTGGCCCAATTGCAGGCAGGGCTATGGTGCTGCTGTTGCTGCTGGGTGGGAGAGGAAAGGAGGTGCTATAGAGGGAATGGTTGTGTTCTCAGGAAATTATACACAATTACAATACAATTATGAATCATAAGAATTGCCAAATGTTTTGGTATATGGGTGGATGCTTCCATAGATCCTTAATCCAGATAGCAGACCCTACCTCGGCCAACAGCTATGCACCCGCCACAGCAACTTGCCCAAGCCTCCCCCTTTCTACTTCACCCAAATCCAGAAAGCTGATGTTCTGAAAGAGCTGCAAAATCTGGATGTGTACAAATCAGCTGGGCTAGACAATCTGGACCCTCTCTTTCTAAAATGATCCGTGCCATTGTTGCAACCCCTATTACCAGTCTGTTCAACCTCTCTTTCGTTCGTCCGAGATCCCTAAAGATTGAAAAGCTGCCGCGATCATCCCCCTCTTCAAAGGGGGTGACACTCTAGACCCAAACTGTTATAGACCTATATCCATCCTACCCTGCCTTTCTAAAGTCTTTGAAAGCGAAGTTAATAAACAGATCACTGATCATTTCAAATCCCACCGTACCTTCTCTGCTATGCAATCTGGTTTCCGAGCTGGTCATGGGTGCACCTCAGCCACGCTCAAGGTACTAAACGAAATCATAACCGCCATCGATAAAAGACAGTACTGTGCAGCCATCTTCATCGACCTGGCCAAGGCGTTCGACTCTGTCAATCACCATATTCTTATCGGCAGACTCAACAGCCTTAGTTTCTCAAATGACTGCCTCGCCTGGTTCACCAACTACTTCTCAGACAGAGTTCAGTGTGTCAAATCGGAGGGCCTGTTGTCCGGACCTCTGGCAGTCTCTATGGGGGTGCCACAGGGTTCAATTCTCCGGCCGACTCTTTTCTCTGTATATATCAACAAGGTCGCTCTTGCTGCGGGTGATTCCCTCATCCACCTCTACGCAGACGACACCATTCTGTATATATCTGGCCCTTCTTTGGACACTGTGTTAACTAACCTCCAAACGAGCCTCAATGCCATACAACACTCCTTCCGTGGCCTCCAACTGCTTTTAAACGCTAGTAAAACCAAATGCATGCTTTTCAACCGTTCGCTGCCCGCACCCACCCACCCGACTAGCATCACTACTCTGGACCGTTCAAATCAAATCAAATCAAATTATTTGTCACGTGCGCCAAATACAACAGGTGTAGACCTTACAGTGAAATGCTTACTTACAGGCTCTAACCAATAGTGCAAAAAGGTATTAGGTGAACAATAGGAAGGTAAAGAAATAAAAACAACAGTAAGAAAGACAGGCTATATACAGTCGCGAGGCTGTAAAAGTAGCGAGGCTACAAACAGACACCGGTTAGTCAGGCTGATTGATGTATATGTAGATATGGTTAAAGTGACTATGCATATATGATGAACAGAGAGTAGCAGTAGCGTAAAAGAGGGGTTGGCGGGTGGTAGGTGGCGGGACACAATGCAGATAGCCCGGTTAGCCAATGTGCGGGAGCACTGGTTGGTCGGCCCAATTGATGTAGTATGTACATGAATGTATGGTTATAGTGACTATGCATATATGATAAACAGAGAGTATCAGCAGCGTAAAAAGAGGGGTTGGGGGTGTTGGGGGGGGCTCACAATGCAAATAGTCCGGGTAGCCATTTGACTACATGTTCAGGAGTCTTATGGCTTGGGGCAGGAAACTGTTGAGAAGCCTTTTTGTCCTAGACTTGGCACTCCAGTACCGCTTGCCATGTGGTAGTAGAGAGAACAGTCTATGACTGGGGTGGCTGGGGTCTTTGACAATTCATAGGTTCTTCCTCTGACACCGCCTGGTGTAGAGGTCCTGGTTGACAGGCAGCTTAGCCCCAGTGATGTACTGGGCCGTACGCACTACCCGTTGTAGTGCCTTGCGGTCAGAGGCCGAACAATTGCCGTACCAGGCAGTGATGCAACCAGTCAGGATGCTCTTGATGTTGCAGCTGTAGAACTTTTTGAGGATCTCAGGACCCATGCCAAATATTTTTTGTTTCCTGAGGGGGAATAGGCTTTGTCGTGCCCTCTTCACGTCTGTCTTGGTGTGTTTGGACCATTCTAGTTTTCTGACTTAGAATATGTGGACAACTACAAATACCTGGGTGTCTGGCTAGACTGTAAACTCTCCTTCCAGACTCATATTAAACATCTCCAATCCAAAATTAAATCTAGAATCGGCTTCCTATTTCGCAACAAAGCCTCCTTCACTCACGCTGCCAAACATACCCTCGTAAAACTGACTATCCTACCGATCCTCGACTTCGGCGATGTCATTTACAAAATAGCTTCCAATACTCTACTCAGCAAACTGGATGCAGTCTATCACAGTGCCATCTGTTTTTTCACCAACGCCCCTTATACAACCCACCACTGCGACCTGTATGCTCTAGTCGGCTGGCCCTCGCTTCATATTCGTCGCCAGATCCACTGGCTCCAGGTCATCTATACGTCTATGCTAGGTAAAGCTCCGCCTTATCTCAGCTCACTGGTCACGATAACAACACCCACCTATAGCATGAGCTCCAGCAGGTTTATCTCACTGGTCATCCCCAAAGCCAACACCTCTTTTGGCTGCCTTTCCTTCTAGTTCTCTGCTGCCAATGACTGGAACGAATTGCAAAAATCGCTAAAGCTGGAGACTTATATCTCCCTCACTAACTTTAAACATCAGCTATCTGAGCAGCTAACCGATCGCTGCAGCTGTACATAGCCCATCTGTAAATAGCCCACCCAATCTACCTACCTCATCCCCATATTGTTTGTATTAACTTTTCTGCTATTTTGCCCACCAGTATTTCTACTTGCACATCACCATCTGCTCATCTATCACCCCAGTGTTAATTTGCTAAATTGTAATTACTTCGCTACTATGGCCTATTTTTTGCCTTACCTCCTCACGCCATTTGCACACACTGTATATAGACTTTATTTTTTTTCTATTGCATTATTGACTGTACACTTGTTTATACCATGTGTAACTCTGTGTTGTTGTTTGTGTCGCACTGCTTTGCTTTATTTTGGCCAGGTCGCAGTTGTAAATGAGAACTTGTTCTCAACTAGCCTACCTGGATAAATAAAGGTGAAATACATATTTTTTTTTAAATAATAATTTCAAGACATTCTTCATAATCCCAATATAATTGAAATACTTCTTTACTGTAATTCCATATGTACTGAGCAGCTGTTGTTGTTGATCTGCTGTTGTTGTTGATCTGCTGTTGTTGTTGATCTGTTGTTGTTTTGCCCTCCATATTCACTGCAGTCACGTATTCAGAAGAGATCTTAGTATGTATGGGTTGTCATGTAAACACTGTCTCAGTCTGGTACTGCTGCTGCCAAAATGTATACCTTAGAAACTGTGACAGACAGTCAAACATACAATTTATCTTAGAACCGCAGTCTCGTTATTATTTAGTTAGATGTGCCTTTCCTTCTGTGTGTTTCTGTGTCTGTGTGTCTGTGTGTGTGTATACATTGCGTGTGTGTGCATAATTTCAGTGTTTTCTCCACCCACCGATCAGTTGTCAACAGCACTAACACCACTGTCAGCAGCCGTTGATGGAGCTCCACTCTGCTGTGGGCCTCTCTCTCTCTCTGATCTATCAGCTGTGACGTAATGCTCTCCTCAATCAACAGCACTGCCCTGGCTGGAGAACACTAAATCACAGCTAGCCTAGCAAGGGCTGCCTGCTACTCTGCATGTTACACCGCTCCCCTCCCCTCCCTGTTCCCCTCCCAGGGCCACTCTGCTCTCCCTGCGCTTCCTCTACTCAGCTCATCTACAGTCCAAACACTCAGAAAGCACAGGGATGATAGCTGGAGATTGTAATCAGTGCTAATGACCTCACTAATCAATACCACATTAAAAACACTTACAGTCAAGCCCTGCTAAAACAGAACTGATGCTCTGAGAGAAGTTTGTGTGGAAGATGTTCTGTCTCTTATCCGTCCTAGTTTTTTAATGTTTCACATATCTCTGATCCTATATGAGATTCTCCTTTTACAATTCAGAAGACAGGGGACACCACAGCTCAAATATACAGGCAAGTAAAGCTAAGACATACTGTATATCATTAAAAAAACAAGCCACAGTTTGGACCTCACTACCATTGTCTGTTATGTCTAGATGAATTCATCGTAGAAGGTACCATACTATTACAGAATAGAACTATCCAGCAAAGCCGCAAAAAGAGAAAAATCATCATCAATCGTTGCCATCTAACGTTACCATAATTCTCCTGTCAGGTCCAAACCTGTATTTTACTTCTATATCAACACAACATTTCCTCAAGGCCAACAGGTCAAGTCTATTCCTTCTTCACAACTCAAAGGACTGGATCAATTTGCCACACACCACATAGTTCTGGGCAAAACCCTCTGTCATCCACATAAACACCGGTTTTCAGCCTAAAACACAGGGTGCTGGAAACTTGTCTGGAGCTTGTCACAACAGAAATGCCCCTAAGCAAAGAGATGCTTTGACATGATCAATAGAGGCAGAGAGGAAAACTAGCTGAGATCCTCATGCTTAAAATAGCAGAGAAATTTATGTTTGTAGAGTCATGTTTGCATGTGTGTATTTAAATGAGTTTATAAAGGTTAACATAATTATTTTGATATCATATGCATTTGTGACTATTCATAATGATATCATGTGCTTCTAGATAGAGAAATGCTGTTTATAAGAAATATGTTTGCATTCACCGGATGGCTTGACTTGTACATAAATTTCCACATCAAAGAACAACTTAAAAGGGGGGATATTATATAGCTTCATTTTCTCGCAGTGGTTCTAAAAGGATATTGGCAGGTGAATACTCCCCATGTGTCTGCATCCATTTGAGTTGTTATTACAACAAGTGTCTCTGACTGGTAAAATGTGGAGTCCGAAAAACGATTTCAGGTGAAGGATAGGCATTTCTTATCTCAGATAACCACTTTACTCCCGTCATAACTCTCTCCCTCTGAGTTGAGCAATGTGTGTGTGTGTGTGTGTGTGTGTGTATGTGTATGTGTATGTGTGTGTGTGTGTGTGTGTGTGTGTGTGTGTGTGTGTGTGTGTGTGTGTGTGTGTGTGTGTGTGTGTGTGTGTGTGTGTGTGTGTGTGTGTGTGTGTGTGTGTGTGTGTGTGTACTCTATCCGTTGATGTGTGTGTGTTTACTGTATATGTTCATACTAAATAATCTGGTCATGTTCGAGACATGCTCTTCAGAACTTTAATCGTTGAGCATTAGGGAAAATATTATGCCTCACAGTAGGACCCTCCCTTGGGACCTGGTGTTTTAAAGTTTAAATCTTATGACATTACTCATTACAAATATGTAGCTATCCATTTGGTCTGGAATGAAGGAGTACATACAAAACTATCGTATGTGTTTCTTGTGTGTTGCTTCTTGAATGTAAATTTGTCTAAAGCATTTATCAGGGTCATGGATATATTTTGGAAGCTGAGATTGATATTCATTTTATCATGTACTGTATATTAAACTGTTAGGATAGTTTTAATCCTTAGGCATCCCAAACCCTCCTTGCCCTCCTAACCAGTGACCATCCTAACCAGTTACCCTACTAGCCAGTAGCCCTGCTAACCAGTATCCCTCCTAACCAGTAGCCCTCCTAACCAGTAACCCTCCTAACCAGTAACCCTCCTAACCAGTAGCCCTTCTAACCAGTAACCATCCTAACCAGTAACCCTCCTAACCAGTAGCCCTCCTAACCAGTAGCCTTTCTAACCAGTAAACATCCTAACCAGTAACCCTCCTAACCAGTAGCCCTCCTAACCAGTAGCCCTCCTAACCAGTAACCCTCCTAACCAGTAGCCCTCCTAACCAGTAGCCTTCCTAACCAGGAACCCTCCTAACCAGTAGCTCTCCTAACTAGTAGCCCTCCTAACCAGTAGCCCTCCTAACCAGTAGCCCTCCTAACCAGTAGCCCTCCTAACCAGTAACCCTCCTAACCAGTAGCCCTCCTAACCAGTAGCTCTCCTAACCAGTAACCCTCCTAACCAGTAGCCCTCCTAACCAGTAACCCTCCTAACCAGTAGCTCTCCTAACCAGTAGCCCCCCTAACCAGTAGCCCTCCTAACCAGTAGCCCTCCAGGCCATGCTAAGGTCCTCTAGTTAAGCAGTAGCAGAGATGAACTGACCTTTCAGCCAGGCAGTTAAAATAGCATTGTTCTACAGGCTGTAGCCATCATTGGTCTGTTGGTGCTCCTTATTTGCAGAGTTTTGGCAGCTCTCCCCTTCTGTTTATTAGGCTGGCAAGCTGGGAACAGGGGGTGGGGACTATGGAGAGCTCTGATATTTGGCCAAGTAAACAGTGCTTACTGGAAGACTCTTCATCATGGTCACAGTCCCTGTCAGATACCTGAGCCACTGCCAGCTTTTCCATTTCTCCTGGCCTCCCATGTAATTTGCCAAGCGGAGAAATTGCAATCGTATTGCAATCTGTGTGTAATATTATTTTTTTAACACGGTCGAAGGAGTGACCTGAATGAGACTGAAGGACACCTGGGGCGGGAGGAATCACAAATGAATTGAGACGCTATCACACAGGGCTGCTCTGGGGAAAAAATGGCCGTGTCTCATTTAAGAGGTCACCAGATGGCAGGAAAGTCACCAGTCTTTTTACCTGCCAAATGAAAACCTCTTTAACCTGAGCTGGTGTTAGTTTTGTACATTATATTAGCAGGTCTAACCATGCAGCTAGTAACCAGATACCATTCTGTTACCTGTGTCTGTGTCATACTGTGTCAATAATATGTCAGTTTGGAGGCTCTGTAGCTACAGTACCTGGAGCTAATTTTGAACATTACTACATACTACATACTACAAATTATATATATAACATGACTTGTATATCAAGACATGTTCCTTTAATAGAAAGATGTTTATTTTCTCCAAGTCCCTCCATTTTTGTGGCCGCTTACTTGGTCATTCCCAGTGAGTTAGCTCCATGCCACCGCGGGCCGGCCTCAGCCTCAGATGGCATTGTGTCAGGATGAGTGCAGTTCTCTTGGAGCATGTCAAAAGGCAGCTTTGGGCTAATGGATTTCCTGTGTAACCATTGGGATGTGTCACTGTTGATAGGAGAGTGGCTGAAGTCCTGCCTGCCATTTACAGACTGGGGAATAGATAACACAGGGACAGACAGACAGACAGACGGACGGACGGACGGACGGACGGGCGGACGGACGGACGGACGGACGGACGGACGGACAGACAGACAGATTAAACAGCAACACACCTGACCTGTCTCTCAGAAGAGCCACTTCCCAACGCAGCCTGTTGATTTAGCCGATTGGAGACGGGCCCACTTAAACAAAACACACACAGAGTACAGGAACCCTTGTGGAGTGTGTCGCCAGACAGGAGGTGTTAGTGGCAGTGTTATTGTTAGTGTAACAGGACTCTGTTGGCTTCAGCATGGCAGACATGACCTTTTGAGAACCATTGGAATAACCGTTGGGATAAGTGCAGTAGGTGGGCTGGGAGATGAGTGGAAACAAGCTGACATTACTTACCATCTGCTTCAGTGGGCAGAGAGGGTCATGGCAATGCCCACTGCCTGTATAGCATCAGGCAGCCTCAACAGTGCGCTAGTCCAGTTGACCTGGGGACCTGGGGACCCATCATACAGTAGCAATGCCATAGACCAACCTGGCATGATGTTCACCAGACCACGCTGCAGCAGTTGATCCAAGGTTGTTGTGTTGACCTCTAAGCAAAGGACAGCTTTGAAGCTGCTTCGGTTTTCCTTTGAGTTCCCTTGAAATGTCATTGCACAATTAAACTGTTGGCCTATAGCAAGTTCAGGTATTGCATTAAATCTGTCCTTGGGAGATGTCATTGTTCAGCCACCTATTTGCAGTGTATGCATAGAGAGCACATTGTGTTTGTATCCTTCATGGTTGTGTTGTGACTCATTCAGAGAGCATGCAGGCCAGGGGTGTTATCAGGATACTGCGCTCCTCTGGATTAGTAATGGCTGTGCTTTAACGTGGTGCTAGGCTACAATACTGTATCAGCATGGCCCTGTTCCAGCATATCATTTGGCCAGAGAGCCTGAACCATCCAGCAGCAGAATGTACCCCGTACTCCCGTGCTGGGGTTAGCATTTTGTCCTCTCACAGCAAGGAAAGATGGAGGGCTGTTGTAGTCTCAAAACTCTAGCTAACTCCTTTATTGGACAGGATAAGCAAACAATACAAGAGCTTGTTGTGTACTGTATGTTGCCGTCCTCAGATAAGAATGAAGCTTCATAAAAAGACTGATAAGTGCCTGTCTGTTCCACAGTAACAGGGATAAGAAGCCAACGGTGTGTTCTGATGCTGAGTTGTCCAGCCAGCGCTGACCAGCAGAGAGTTAGCAGCGTGACCTCAGCTGAGTGTTGCTAAGTCTCAGCTCTACTCCATCTGCTGGTTTCAGTGCCCTTGGCAACCCAATGCTGGTCGCTGATGTTGGTGAGTTAATGAGGACTCTGGAAAGGTTAAGTAAACAGGAAGAGTCTGGCTAACGGGAAAATTATCCCATCATTATCTCGGCTGAGAAGAGAAGTGCTACGGCTTCTTCTCTTATCCTTATGAAAGTTATAAGCAACTCCTGTAATGATACGTGGGTAATACAGAAAACCAAGAAGCAATCATGGGACCATGTCTGGGTAGAAGTTTAACATCAGTCTTTCTCCTTTTTCGAAGCACTGGGAAACTGCAACCGAAGACATAATAGATCATTTTCTTTCATAAAACTTTTTTTTCTGGATGTGAAGCTGAAACAGGACATATTATTGCCTAACGCAAGATATCCAAAAGCCTGCATCCATCAATTTTCTTTTGTAGATAACTTTATCCAACTGAGCATTAGAGGGGAAAAAACACATTAAGACATGAGGCCATGTGCCGTTTTTTATTTCTTCCCACTTTGTCACTGTGTTTCCTCTGGATTGTATACTGGTTGTCTTAGCTGAACATTTGATTATTGGAGTTCTCCTTCCATCCATCTCTTCCTCTGTCTCTCTCTCTCTCCCTCCCTCTCTTCATTTCTGATGGCCTCTGCCTTTCCTTTCATCAGCCCTCTGACGGAACACCTCCTCGCCAAAACCTCACGAGTCAATTGTTTCTTTTGAAACCCTCCCACTATTTGAGGTGGTGTGGCAGAGAGGCGCCATTTTGAATCTTCCCACTCTTTGTGGTGGTAAGCTAGCCTCCTCCTCCTCCTCGAACCTTCTCCCCAGGACAACTCCATGATGGATGGTGGGATTGTTATTCAGCATTCCTGCGTTCCGCTCTGCTGCCAAACTCCTGTCTTGTCCGATGGCCATTGTTCTCCAGTCGACTGAAAGAGTCACCTTTAGCCGATTGAAATAAATGAGAGATAACCAAACTGAGACATTAATTACAAAGTTTATCTCCCGGCTGAAGTACACCAATAAAGGACTCTAATAAGGCATCCGTCATAGCACCCATTCTGTATGTGGCTAAGGGCAGCAGCCAGGGGTCAGGCCATGTGATGAATGAAAGTCAGTGCCGAAACCAGAGAGAGTTAGAGAGAGTTAGCAGAGATGCTGCTGTATACAAGCCTCCCAAGGCAATTCTCTGCCTCCAAGGTCCACTTTCTGTTACAGCCTCCAAAGTTTAAGAGTACAATTTGGAGGCTGTGACAGCAGAATAAAATGTATTTTGTTGTTGTATCTCTGTGGCTGATAATCTGTTTCCCCTGGAGCAGTGCAGAGTATATCGGTTTTACCTCATTTCTACCAGCATGTCACATGTGCAACCAGAGGAAAAAAAACTCTAGACCACCTTTACTCCACAAACAGAGATGTAAACAAATCTCTCCCCCGCCCTCCATTTGGCAAATCTGACCATAATTCTATCCTCCTGATTCTTGCTTACAAGCAAGAACTAAAGTAGGAAGTACTAGTGGCTCTCTCAATACAGAAGTGGTCAGATGACGCAGATGCTACGCTACAGGACTGTTTTGCTAGCACAGACTGGAATATGGCCCGGGATTCATCCAATGGCATTGAGGAGTATACCACCTCAGTCATCGGCTTCATCAATAAGTGCAACGACGACGTCATCCCCACAGTGACCGTACGTACATATCCCAACCAGAAGCCATGGATTACAGACAACATCCAAATCGAGCTAAAGGCTAGAGCTGCCGCTTTCAAGGAGCGGGACACTAATCCAGACGCTTATAAGAAATCCAGCTATGCCCTCAGACGAACCATCAAACAAGCAAAGCGTCAATACAGGATTAAGATTGAATCCTACTACACGGGCTCGTCGGATGTGGCAGGGCTGAAAACTATTAGTGAGTACAAAGGGAAACCAAGACGCGAGCTGCCCAGTGATGCGAGCCTACCAGACAAGCTAAGTGCCTTTTATGCTCGCTTCGAGGCAAGAAACACTGAAGCATGCACGAGAGCACCAGCTGCTCTGGACCAGCTGCTCTGGACCACTGTGGGATTTTTCCCTGGGCGCCGAAGACGTGGATGTCGATTATGGCAGCCCCCCGCACCTCTCTGATTCAGAGATTTCACATTTCAGTTGAATGCATTCAGTTGTACAACTGACTAGGTATCCCCCTTTCCCTAATAACGCTCTCGGTAGCCTTTAAACAGGTCAACATTCACAAAGTTGTGGGGCCAGATGGATTACCAGGACGTGTACTCAAAGCATACGCGGACCAACTGGCAAGTGTCTTCGCTGACATTTTCAACCTCTCCCTGACCAAGTCTGTAATACCTACAAGTTTCAAGCAGACCACCATAGTCCCTGTGCCCAAGGAAGGGAAGGTAAACTGCCTAAATGATTACCGCCCCGTAGCATTCACGTCGGTAGCCATGAAGTGCTTTGAAAGGCTGGTCATGTCTCACATCAACAGCATCCTCCCAGATACCCTAGACCCACTCCAATTCACATACCGCCCCAACAGATCCACAGATGATGCAATCTCAATTGCACTCCACACTGCCCTTTCCCACCTGGACAATAGGAACACCTATGTGATAATGCTGTTCACTGACTACAGCTCAGTGTTCAACACCATAGTGCCCACGAAGCTTATCACTAAGCTAAGGACCCTGGGACTAAACACCTCCCTCTGCAACTGGATCCTGGACTTCCTGACAGGCCGGCCCCAGGTGGTAAGGGTAGGCAACAACACGTCTGCCACTTTTATCCTCAACACTGGGGCCCCTCAGAGGTGTGTACTTAGTCCCCTACTGTACTCCCTGTTCACCCAAGATTGCGTGGCCAAACACGACTCCAACACCATCGTTAAGTTTGCTTACGATACAACAGTGGTAGGCCTGATCACAGACAACGATGAGACAGCCTATTGGGAGGAAGTCAGAGAACTGGCAGTGTGGTGCCAGGATAACAACCTCTCCCTCAGTGTGAGCAAGACAAATGAGCTGATCATGGACTACAGGAAAAGGTGGGCCGAACAGGACCCCATTAACATCGACGGGGCTGTAGTGGAGAGGGTCGAGAGTTTCAAGTTCCTTGGTGTCCACATCACCAACGAACGATCATGTTCCAAACACACCAAGACAGTCGTGAAGAGGACTTGACAACACCTTTTCCCTCTCAGGAGATGGAAAAGATTTGGCATTGGTCCCCAGATCCTCAAACGGTTCTACAGCTGCACCATCGAGAGCATCCTGACCGGGTGCATCACTGCCTGGTATGGCAACTGCTCGGCATCTGACCTTAAAGCGCTACAGAGGGTAGTGCGTACGGCCCAGTACATCACTGGGCCCAAGCTTCTGCCATCCAGGACCTATATAATATGCAGTGTCAGAGGAAAGCCCAAGAAATTGTCAGAGACTCCAGTCACCCAAGTCATAGACTGTTTTCTCTGCTACCACACGGCAAGCTGTACCGGAGCACCAAGTCTGGGACCAAAAAGCTCCTTAACAGCTTCTACCCCCAAGCCATAAGACTGCTGAACAATTAATCAAATGGCCACCGGACTATTTACATTGACCCCCCCTCCCCTTTGTTTCTACACTGCTGCTACTCGCTGTTTATTATCTATGCATAGTCACTTCACCCCTACCTACATGTACACTGCTGCTACTCGCTGTTTATTATCTATGCATATTCACTTTACCCCTACCTACATGTACACTGCTGCTACTCGCTGTTTATTATCTATGCATATTCACTTCACCCCTACCTACATGTACACTGCTGCTACTCGCTGTTTATTATCTATGCATAGTCACTTCACCCCTACCTACATGTACACTGCTGCTACTCGCTGTTTATTATCTATGCATAGTCACTTCACCCCTACCTACATGTACACTGCTGCTACTCGCTGTTTATTATCTATGCATAGTCACTTCACCCCTACTTACATGTACAAATTACCTCGACTAACCTGTACCCCCGCACATTGACTCGGTAGCGAATACAAGTGTAGACCTTGCCATGGAATGCTTACTTACAAGCCCTTACTTAACCAACAGTGCAGTTTAAGAAGAGTTAGGGAAATATTTACCAAATTAACTAAAGTGAAAAATATTATAAAGTAACACAATAAAATAATAATACACTTGTTGTGTTCATGTGACAAATAAAGTTGGATTTGATTTGTCTTACAATCGCTATCTCTTGAAAAATAGAACACCCCTGGTTGTGTCATTTGCAAATTGTGAGTCATTGTGCCATGTACATACTTGCATGTACTGTGCTGTCAGGTGTGTATTAGGTTAGTTTTCATTCAGAAGTTGTGTGAAGCATGTGACCTGCATTAGCATTCTAGAATGCATCTAGTTCTATAATTTTCATATGCTGGTCAGGTGTTCAGACCCAGTGGTTCATGTCTCTCTCTATGCCTGGTTGGCTCAGCTCAACTGAGCTCAGGAGTATCCAGGTCCGACAAGTTCAGTAAAGCTCAATAAAATCCTCTATGCTCCTAAAATGTCTCCATAAAGTCAGAAAGGAGCTCACTTCACAAAAATAAATGTAGGTTTCGAAGATGCTGCAATTAGCTAATAGTCAGTGTTTTATTTTGCTTCTTTATTGGTTTGAGCTACAGACACATTTTCAGTTGTTTTCGTATTGGTTCACTGGTAGTACAAGCACTTCTCTTTGAAAGTCTAAGAAGGAAGGTGATTACTGTACATGTATTGAACTCTGCTTTGTAGTTGGCCTGAAGGACAAGCCTGAAGACCCAACTGTGTCTGTTCTGTGCTGTTTTCTTTTGACAGAATAGTGTAATGCCAGTGATATTTTAGTGACCATATTGTAGCTTTTGGCAGCGAGTCAGAATGACTGTCTGATATATCCTCTGCTGCACCAGTAAGATTGCACCAGCTGTCTCCCATTTGCTTTCTAATGTCTTCTTTCTTTGTTAACATTTTGTCATCTGTCTGATTGCAGCGTAACCTGGGGCCATGCTCTGAGCTCTGAGTCCAGCCATGGAGGCACTATTGGCCTATGTTGCCAGCCACAGAGAGATTTGGGAGTACTTTAACATTACGGGAATCATTTTTGGATGTTGCCAGATGATAAATGCAGTAACTTTATTTATGAGAAATGAATACCATAGGAAGAATATATAAGTACTCTGCTTTATTAGACTCTTGCTAAGAGTGTATTAAGTGGAACTTATTGAGTGTTGTTTGAGCTGAGGAGTTTAAGAGGATAGCTATAGTAGCTCGTCTTTTCTTCAGGCTCTCCAACACACAATAACCTGCCGAATACCATGATCTTATTTGTGAAATATGAGAGCTTTGTTTTGATTGTAATTCTATCTGAAAATGAAACGTATATTTTGTGATCACTCTCTGGTTGGGGGCTGATTAAATGGATGAGGAAGGAATCTGTGCCATACAGAGCTGCTGAAGTTAAAGGGATACTTTGGGATTTTGGCAATGAGGCCCTTTATCTACTTTCCCAGAGATAGATTAGTTTGTGGTCTCTGCAGTTTAAAGGAAGTTTCTAACTAGCGCTAGCACAATTGCTAACTAGCATTAGCAGAATGACTGGAAGTCTATGGGTATCTGGTAGCAGATACCCTTAAACTTCCAGTCATTGTGCTAATGCTAGTTAGCATTGGCTTGCAAAACTACCTTCAATTTCCTTCATACTGGACACAGAGACATAAAAATGGTATCCACAAATTCATCTGACTCTGGGGAAGTAGATAAAGGGCATCATTGCCAAAATCCCAAAGTATCCCTTTAAGTCAAGGCTATGGGCCGTGGAGAAGAATAAAAGGCAATCCCATTAGAGCTGATTAAAGCAAATGTTTCTGGTATAAAACTGCTCCTTTTAATCACAGACGGGGGTGTTCTCATCCACGTTGTGTATCACACAAGCATGAAAACACATTTATCAGTTTAAAAAATGACCACCACACTCAGAGGAATCACTTGCATTATGCAAAACAGCAGCCTTCCCCCCTCATATGCAAAACAGGCTTTTTACTCATAAAGAGCCATTATTCACTTGCTTGCCTGCATATCCAATTACAAAATTCCCTTCCTTCATTCGAACAATCATAGGCCCAAATGAAAAATCTCATAGGTAGAAATTAGTAACAGCAGAGGGTAACTTAACTTATCTTTCATGTTAATTTCATGTTTGTCATTGTTGACTTTCTGTGTAGTAGACCGCGTCTGATAACTTCCTGTGGTCTGAGATACATGTGGTGTTCACTTCCTGTTTTGTGCTTTGCCAACTGACTCCGTACTGCGATTTATCTGGGATCAGCTGCTACCTGTCCCTGGGCCTGGCGCCAAGGGCATCATGTATCTACACACCGAGATGTCAGCGATAACTTTCTGGGGAGTGAGCTATGTCTGTGACTACTTCCTGTGGAGCGAGATATGTCTGTGACAACTTCCTGTAGTGTGACTACCTCTGTGAATGTGATACAGTAACAGATGCCAGCGTTGGTCTTCCCTGGCTCTCACCTTTATATGGTTCTTTTCAGAGCACTGGCAACAAAGAAAGATACATTTGTAATGTTAATCAGGATAACATGAGCTTAGAGTGGAGCTTTCTGACTTGACTACACTATCAGAATAGCTCAAATCTCTTCAGCAATGCACACTGCTAAGGCTCCATACTACCCTTCCATGTATTAATGTATGCATTGATGGAAACTTGAATAGTGGTAGACCCTACATGTTAGGATGTAAATCAACGTCGGTCATCCTTCCCTGCCGGTGCAGTGGTACTGTGTGTAACACTGTGGCCTAGCCTAGACTCTGTGTCTGTCTGCCCAGGGCAAGCTGTCATGTTGTAGCCTTAGCTGAGGAAACTTCCCCAGCTCATCAGTCATGGAGCAGAGTTAAAGCTAAAGCTCTGAATTTTTGCCGGAAGATTTTGAGAACGCTCAGGTGAAAGGGCATACATTGAGTCAGAAAGCCTGTGGGGAAAATCTCTTCGGATTTTGAGTTAAACTCAGAGTAAGACTGAGTGTGTTCCTGTGGAAACAGTGCCTGAAGCCTTGGTTTCCTGCCAGTTTGAACCTGGCATTACATGTGTGCTCAGTGTGCAGTTCACTTCCAGGCTAGCAGATTTAAATATCCACCTCAAGTTCACACTTCACTCGGCTGTGATGGCTTTCTTTTATGGGGATTAGACGTTACAATTTGGCTGTGCATTTCATTTGGTTTAATGTTTCATACATTTCTTTGGGATGATGCCAAAAAATGAATGCAGAATTTACTGCTCTGGTATTTTCCAAAGTAATGGACTGTGTACACTTTTGCTTGTGTATGTGATTTTCCGTTTGTTGAATAATGCATATTGGAATGACTGTGAGACATGAAAAATTGCATTCAGTTAAAATTCTAAACAGGATTGCAATCATGAGGAAGTATTTGATGGTGGAGATGTTGACAAGACAAATGTTTGTTCATTGGGTTGTAATAATCTGTAATCAGAGCACAGTAAATGTGTTTTCCATCAGTCTGTTTTCTAGCGCAGATAGATTTGAAAAATTGCTCCAGGACTCCGATCAAACACCAGACTCAATTGTATTAGCACAGTTTGTAAACAGTGTTTACCTGTGTAATCACAATCCTTTTCAGACACAATAAAAGCAAAACGTGTTATTCTGTTTGCATTTGGGTGTAATGTGGCTTGTAGCTTTAAGCCACATCACAGCTACACCTGCAGGTTTATATGTACTATACTGTATGTCCACTCACAACCACTCACAGTGGTGGAAGTGTGTTACAAGGACAGCTCAGGAGTTCACGCTGCTGGCTGTTGTCCTTTAATGGTCTTAGAAAAAGGGTCGACCTGAGGGACACGTTGTCATGTTGTAGATGAAATGCTGGGCTGCGTCCCAGATGCCACTCTTTTCCCTAGTGGACAACGTTGTGCACATAGTAGACACAGACCAAAGGTAGTGCACTATATAGGGAACAGGGTTCCATTTGGGATGCAGGCCTGGTCTAGGCCCTGAAGAGTCTTAACTCATAGTATCCACTCAAACAATATAGGTCATCTTTGGCAGTGTAGAGGGTAATAGAGACAATTCAAGCCAACATGCCTAAAACAGAAAGTCACATTCTACGATCCAGCTCTCATCTTCAGGGAACAAATTAGAACATGAAGTCAGTTTGCTACTGTTTCAATCCTACTGTATAACCTATCTACTACAGAGTACAGACATGTATCAGACATCAATGGAAGTATCAATTAATAAGGTACTTTATGTGTACATCTACACACTCCATTCAAGCTCTTGTACTGCAGTGTAACAATGGTGAGTGTATTACACATGCTCTACAAAATCCGTAGAGTACGACCCTACCTCACACAGGAAGTGGCGCAGGTCCTAATCCAGGCACTTGTCTGCAACTCGCTGTTGGCTGGGCTCCCCGCTTGTGCCATCAAACCCCTGCAACTTATCCAGAATGCTGCGAGTCCCCCTGGTGTTCAACCTTCCCAAGTTCTCCCATGTCACCCCGCTCCTCTGCACACTCCATTGGCTTCCATGCGAAGCTTGCATCCACTACAAGACCATGGTACTTGCCAACTAAGCACAAAGAGGAACTACCCCTTCCCACCTTCAGGCTCAAACCCTACACCCCAACCTGAGTACTTCATTCTTCGTTCTGCCACCTCTGGTCTCATGGCCCTTCCAACCCTACAGGAGGACAGCTCCCACTCAGCCCAGTCCAAGCTCTTCTCTGTCCTGGCACCCCAATGGCAGAACCAGCTTCCCCCTGAAGCTAGGACAGCAGAGTCCCTGCCCATCTTCTGAAAACATCTCAAACCTACCTCTCCTTAGAGTATTTTAAATAAGCCTTTCGTGAACTAACACTCTCACTCAACTTTTCTGGTATTGAGGGAAAATGTGCTTACTATTTGACTGAGATATGTGGTTGTCCCACCTAGCTATCTTAAGATAAATGCACTAACTGTAAGTCGCTCTGGATAAATGTCTGCTAAATGACTAAAATATAAATGTAAACCTTTGGTTAGGAAGTAGAGAGGGCTGCTGTATCTGGCGGGATGAGAGTTCACTCTCTGTCTAATCAGAGGTTTATAGAAGACTTCATTCTGGACCAGCAAGTCAGTTGTAAATCCAGAGCCATACTTGTATCCCGAATGGTACCCTATTCCCTTTATAGTGCACTACTTTTGACCAGGGAGCTGGTCAAAGTAATGCAATTTATAGGGAATAGGGTGCCATTTGGGACACATACATGTTCTGCTCACTCACAGATGGTCCTGAAGAGAATACTAATATTGAGGCAGGACTTTTCTCTGTGGATTTTTGGTGCATGGCAGCTATTACAGATAGACAAGGCTAGTTGAGTAGAATTGTTTTAATTGGGCACTGTACTAATACTGTAAGAACTATCAGACACGTGTGTCTGTGGAATGTGTAATGACAACTTCCAATTGAATTAAATGCCAAAGATCTGCAAATGTTTCACATTAGAGTCATTACTAATGTATTGTAAGAGCCATTTGTTGTGGCGAACCAGTGCACTTGAACTTTCCATGGAGAGTGGTTTATTTACCCAGAAGCGTGATGGCCTCTCTGCAAGCACACCCGCTCTACTGAGAGGAGAGAGTACATTACATTAATCTGACTAATGAGCTATCACATCGAATAAGTAAATCTACGAGAACAATAATGTATTTTAATAAGAAATGCTAAATGCCATTGGAATGAAAAATGACCTCTCAGAAGCCCTACACAATAAAATCAATCTGAAGTTGATTTTAATAATTGATCAGTGAGAAAGTGCTAGGAGAGAAGAGAGCTTTGCTGATATGCAGAAGAATAGGTTTTTAGGGTTTGAATTGCAAAATCCTATTGATCGTCTTTGAATAACGTTTAGTGGAAGAGTCTCAGACTTAGGGATTGTTTATGGATCACTGTTGACCTTAGAATTTCTTTTAGAGATTGTGTTTAAGACTGAAATTGGCTGCCAAATTTGCACATGATAAATCCAAAGTGACAGCAATATATAGAGTATAGAGATTTAGCTGCTCTCAGCTTTATTTTTTGCCAACAAACACATACATCATCATCAGGAACAAGTAGTCTACCACTAGGCAGCTTCACCCTCACTCACACCTCCTCATGTTCTCATTCATCACTGTTGATTGAACATGAAGGCTTCAAATCACATGAGAGAGAAAATGGAAGTGGGAATTCAGCTGAAAGATTTGGTGAATGGAGTGTGTGTCAACAAATAACGCATCTATTTTAGAAATAATGTTTTAGATGGTATTTGACCCCTCTATGAGGTTGGAATGCTCAGACTCAATCTCCTTGCCATTATGCTCTCATATGTTGATGCAGAAGAGATCTGCCAGCAAAATTATAAAGGATTGGATAAAAAAATGAAAGCTAACTGAAAGCCTACCAATTACTGAACAGCTGTGGCTCTTGAACACAGCACATGGAATCATCAATGCCCTCCCCTCACCATTAACCCCCAGGGAGAACTTCTGTTATGGTACAGACATCATCAAGCAGTCATCTCTGCTTTAGTTACTATGCTGCTTTCTGTTTATTTGCTGAGGACAGGAGACATTTCCAGAAAGAACCAGAATGATTTATGAAGTGGACTCTTTTCACTCCCATGCCAAACTAACATACAACAGTTTGAGAGGCCAATCAAACAGAAATTGAAATTTGAGTCCCTCCCCCAAGAGCTTGTTAGTACTCTGCCAAATGAGTGTTTCTAATTTCCATTGCAACTGCGACATGGGTATACTAGCATACGATTAGTGTCACTGCAATATAGTGTCACTGAATACTTTCACTCCAACATTATATACTTTAAAATTGTTAAAACTGTCTGTTTTAACAATTTAACATAGATGCATAGATGCTGACACAAGTGACTCATCACAATAAGTTCAATATTGCATTTTGAAAGCAATTTTCCACTATTTATTGATGCGTTTCCATCCTCAGAAGACACGTTGCTTTTCTTTCTACTGCACCTGGAAGACTAATGGAGATTTCACCTCCTCTGCAGTCAATAGTTTTTGATGCAGCTGTATTCAGTTTATTTATGGGTAAAACAGTTCACTGTCAGATAGATGCACCTTTCAGCACCCGCTGTGAGAAGAAACTCAAAGAGTTTGAAAGCAAAGACAAAGAAGGGAAGTGATAAAAGAGTGAGACATTCAGTGGAACAGCTAAAAACAACAACAAGGTAGACAACATGGTAGATATCCGTTTACAGAACAGTTGTCACTTTAAAACGTCTGCTGCCGATGCTTAATGACATTAATATATTCATGAGCAGTATTCATGAGTTCTTCCTTCCTCCTCTTGGTTTAGGCTATATTAACACATAGCTGTGCTCTACACACAGTACATATCAGTATTTAATCAGTGTGCAGCACACACATGTTCAGTGTGACTAAAACGAGTACTTGTGTCCCCAAGTACTCACCAGGTCTTGGGTGAGTGTGCATGCATCTTAATGTGTGATTTAAGGGACCTAGAATGAACAGTGGATTACAGGTGATTAGGAGGCTTGTGGGAATCTCTTCCCTGTGTCCCTCTTTGGGTCTGCAGCACACACACTGCCTTTGAAGTGGTGTCACTTTTAAATGATCTCAGTTCTCATCATGTAACTCTGGCGGTTAGAGTCGTTCCCGGGACTTGGGAAACATGTTAGGAGATGAAAGCTAACACAATGTCAGCACCCCTTTGGAAAGAGTCTTCCACATAATGAACCATGACTTGTAAAACAAGAGATGAACAGCAGTTCTAAACTGTAAGGACTGATCTCAGTTCAGTCTCTGTATGAGGTCACGAACTGAATGAGAGGCAGAGCCAGATAGATCCTGCTCTCTCTTTGCTGTATAGTACCACAGTGCTAGCTATACTAGATTGACTGACTGTATAGTACCACAACACTAGCTATACTAGATTGACTGACTGTATAGTACCACAACGCTAGCTACACTAGATTGACTGACTGTATAGTACCACAACGCTAGCTACACTAGATTGACTGACTGTATAGTACCACAGTGCTCGCTACACTAGATTGACTGACTGTATTGTACCACAATGCTAGCTACACTAGATTGACTGACTGTATAGTACCACAACGCTAGCTACACTAGATTGACTGACTGTATAGTACCACAACGCTAGCTACACTAGATTGACTGACTGTATAGTACCACAGTGCTCGCTACAGTAGATTGACTGACTGTATAGTACCACAGTGCTCGCTACAGTAGATTGACTGACTGTATTGTACCACAACGCTAGCTACACTAGATTGACTGACTGTATAGTACCACAGTGCTCGCTACAGTAGATTGACTGACTGTATTGTACCACAGTGCTCGCTACACTAGATTGACTGACTGTATAGTACCACAACGCTAGCTACACTAGATTGACTGACTGTATAGTACCACAGTGCTCGCTACAGTAGATTGACTGACTGTATAGTACCACAACGCTAGCTACACTAGATTGACTGACTGTATAGTACCACAGTGCTCGCTACACTAGATTGACTGACTGTATAGTACCACAACGCTAGCTACACTAGATTGACTGACTGTATAGTACCACAGTGCTCGCTACAGTAGATTGACTGACTGTGTGCTTTTCTGCCTTAACGAGGTTTACAGTATGTGAGTAATGTTGCTTTGTCTGATTCTGTATTCTGGATGAGCTGGCTAATTGTGCACAGTTCACATTCCCCCAATCCCTTGGCTCCAGTGATGGGGATTCATTTAGCCTTTATTTTACCTCATTATACGGCCCTGTGTTATTGCCAGGCCGTATGTGGGGTATTTTGCATCGTTGAAATTGACTCTGGTAATCTCATTAGATAATGAAGGCTGTTACTCTACACCTCATTCATAGGAGAGAGAGAGAGAGAGAGAGAGAGAGAGAGAGAGAGAGAGAGAGAGAGAGAGAGAGAGAGAGAGAGAGAGAGAGAGAGAGAGAGAGAGAGAGAGAGGCTCAGCATAAACTGGTTAATTTGGAACAATGAAATTAGTTGTTGTTATTGTTTTTGCAAGTGTTTATTTTAGATCTGTGTGTGATAAAAGTTCATTGACTTAACGACACAGTATTTTGCAGATATAGCACAACCCTAAAGTTTATTAATTTTGCTGTCATAACCCCTTTCACCTATTTTTTTATAAAATTGAAACACTTACAAAAGAAATGCAAATGTGACACAGAAAAATATGACCTAATATGACCTTTGGTCACTATAGCAACTATATGGGTCACATTGAGGAGGGGGGTGGGAGTAGGGCAACATACAGACCTGTAGCTCAGAGAATAATATTACCTACTGTACCTATCTGTACCTCTGTCATACCCCATTCAGTCTCTATTGCCTTCACGCAACGTTTGGTTTAACCTTATGCACAAATCAAAGGTGAGCAATGGCTCCTGGGGAAGTGGTTACATTGTCGGGGTTGACACACTGACTCACAGCCCAGCGAGCAGCACACAGAGAGGAGAAGCACAGAGAGCCACCTCTCTGCCAGGAGCCAGGCAGGGCTTTCCAATACTGACTGTGGAGGCTGTGATGGGTCCAACGCTCCAGTACAGAGCACTGATATAGCACCGCTGGCTGTTCACACTCTCGTTCCCATGCCAGCCTCTTGTCTGGTGCAAACAAACTGCGTCCTCCTAACCGTGACCTTGGTCCTCCTGTCATAGTCCCTCTTCACTCTGAGCTTCTAGGAACAGTACAGCACAGCCTCTCCCAACCCTAAAATAGAACAACAGATGAAACAACATTAGTCTCCATTTATCCTTTTTTCCAAGACAATAGATGATGTAACTGCCCAGTGCATAGTGAATTAGCCCGTTAGCGAGTCCTGCTGTAAATGAATGGCCTTTCGGTGTGGTCAGGAAGAAGCCCTTCACTGGTGATTCACGGTGGCTGTAGTTTCCTCTACTGCTTAAGTAAAGTCAGTCCACAGGCTCAACTAAAGCTTCAGCCACTTTCCCTGAAGACCTTCTCTAATCCCTTTATTCTAGCTAACTCAGTGTGTGTGTGTGTGTCTGTGTGTGTGTATATGCCCTCCCTTTCACTGTGTGGGCACGGTGTCCTCTGGTGACACCCCAAAGGGTGTATAATGGCACTGGGGATGCAGATAGACATTAAGCTAATGCTTTTAAATTGATACGCTGCACTTACTCTGCCCATACATGCCTGATGCTGCGCCATACAGTTGAAGTCAGAAGTTTACATACACCTTAGCCAAATACATTTAAACTCAGTTTCACAATTCTTGACATTTAATCCGAGTAAAAATTCCCGTCTTAGGTCAGTTAAGATCACCACTTTATTTTAAGAATGCAAAATGTCAGAATAATAGTAGAGAGAAAGATTTATTTCAGCTTTTATTTCTTTCATCAAATTCCCAGTGGGTTAGAAGTTTACATACACTCAATTAGTATTTGGAAACATTGCCTTTAAAATGTTTAACTTGGGTCAAACATTTCGGGTAGCCTTCCAAAAGCTTCCCACAATAAGTTGGGTGCATTTTGGCCCATTCCTCCTGACAGAGTGTAACTGAGTCAGGTTTGTAGGCCTCCTTGCTCACACACGCTTTTTAAGTTCTGCCCACAAATGTTCTATAGGATTGAGGTCAGGGCTTTGTGATGGCCACTCCAATACCTTGACTTTGTTGTCCTCAAGCCATTTTGCCACAACTTTGGAAGTATGCTTGGGGGTCATTGTCCATTTGGAAGACCATTTGCAACCAAGCTTTAACTTCGTGACTGATGTCTTGAGATGTTGCTTCAATATATCCACATCATTTTCCTCCCTCATGATGCAATCTATTTTGTGAAGTGCATGAGTCCCTCTTGTAGCAAAGCACCCCCACAACATGATGCTGCCACCCCCGTGCTTCACAGTTGGGATGGTGTTCTTCGGCTTGCAAGCATCCCCCTTTTTCCTCCAAACATAACGATGGTCATTATAGCCAAACAGGTATATTTTTGTTTCATCAGACAAGAGGACATTTCTCCAAAAAGTACAATCTTTGTCCCCATGTGCAGTTGCAAACCGTAGTCTGGCTTTTTTATGGCGGTTTTGGAGCAGTGGCTTCTTCCTTGCAGAGCGGCCTTTCAGGTTATGTCGATATAGGATCCGTTTTACTGTGGATATAGATACTTTTGTACCTGTTTCCTCCAGCATCTTCACAAGGTCCTTTGCTGTTGTTCTGGGATTGAGTTGTACTTTTCGCACCAAAGTACATTAATCTCTATGAGACAGAATGCGTCTCCTTCCTGTGTGGTATGACAGCTGTGTGGTCCCATGGTGTTTATACTTGCGTACTATTGTTTGTACAGATGCACGTGGTACCTTTAGGTGTTTGGAAATTGCTCCCAAGGATGAACCAGACTTGTGAAGGTCTACAATTTATTTTCTGAGGTCTTGGCTGATTTCTTTTTATTTTCCCATAATGTCAAGCAAAGAGGCACTGAGTTTGAAGGTAGGCCTTGAAATACATCCACAGGTTCACCTCCAATTGACTCAAATGGTGTCAATTAGCCTATCAGAAGTTTCTAAAGCCATGACATAATTTTCTAGAATGTTCCAAGCTGTTTAAAGGCACAGTCAACTTCATGTATGTATACTTCTGACCCACTGGAATTGTGATACAGTGAATTATAAGTGAAATAATCTGTCTGTAAACAATGTTGGAAAAATGACTTGTGTCATGAACAAAGTAGATGTCCTAACCGACTTGCCAAAACTATAGTTTGTTCACAATAAATTTGTGGAGTGGTTGAAAAACAAGTTTTAATGACTCCAACCGAAGTCTATGTAAACTTCCAACTTCAACTGTAGGTTAGCAGCCCTGCTAACATTGGCTGTGTTGTGCTAAATGTTAGCCATCTCCCCTGACATTAGAGCTGCTAGGTGAACTACAGTAATCGCGCCTGTAAATCTTGTCTGTGGCCCTGGTGGATATTGCTGCAGCAAGGACAGGAGAAGGCATAGCAATAGATACTACAAGACCACCAAACTAGGACATTGTTGTGGTATTATACAGTATGTAGTGGTTATATACCACAGGCAGCTGGTGGCACCTTCATTGGGGAGGATGGGATCATAGTAATGGCTGGAATGGAATAAATGGAATGCTATCGACACATCAAACACTTGGATACCATTCCATTAATGTCATTCCAGTCTTTATTATGAGCCGTCCCCCCTTCAACAGCCTCCTGTGTTACATACTACATGAAAGCCCTTTGTAATACTGTAGATAGACATGTCTTACACATATTTATATACCTAGGATCTGTACTGTGTTCAGTTGTATGTTGAGGTTTATGTTTTCATCTAGGGACTTATTTGAAGATGGGTACCTGCATATGGACAGTATTCAAATCAAATCAAATTGTATTGGTCACATACACATATTTAGCAGATGTTATTGCGGGTGCAGTAAAATGCTTGTGTTCCTAGCTCCAACAGTGCAGTAGTATCTAACAATTCAGATGTTGTCAACAATAAATGCTGTCATCAGGCAGCATGCCTGTAAAGACAAAATAGGTTTCAGTGAGGAAATGTTGAGCTAACAGGCTCAGAGTCACAGAGGAGCATCTCTCTTGTCTATCTCCGCCGATGCTGTTTGTTTGATGATGTTTGTCTGATGGCTAATGCTGGGAGTCTGATAAAGTCTGCGTGATGCATTCTATATCTCTGCTGGAAGAGCTATGTGATGGCTTCAGAGTCTATTTCACAAATGACCTCTCTGAGCAAACAATAAAATGAGTTCACCTGAACCCCAGTCAGTGCCTTGTTCAGTTGTGCCAATAACCTGCAGCTCTCATATCAGCTACCCCATCAACAGAGCAAACACAGTTTGTGGCTGGGCCTCACCTCATCTGGTACAGCTTGTTGGAGCCAAACCACATCATAGAGAGAGACAATAGAGATGACATGACATGGTTGGTGGCATCTTAATTGGGGAGAACAGGTTTGTAGCAATGGCTGGAGCGGAATAGGTGGAATGGTATCAAATACATCAAACTCATGGTTTGCTTGGGTTTGATACCATTCCATTTGCTCCATTCCAGACATTATTATGAGTCGTTTTCCCCTCAGCTGCCTCCACTGCCAGTCTGCACATAGCTATATCAACCCAGAGCATATCGGACTGCTCTCTCTACCATATCACCGGATTTCTGCCGCTCTGGATCATTACACCGGATCATTATTCCGGATCATCGCAGCTAGCTAGCTGCAAACGAGTGGCTATTGTTAGCTAACGCCTCTGTCCCAAAGCTAGCACCAGCTAGCTTTGAGCTAGGCCCATATACCAGCTAATTCTAGTGCTACAATACCTCCTTTGCCAATTGGCCTGGACCCTTTATTGTCGACACGGAGCACCGCCGATCCATCATGACTGGACTGCCAACGTGATCGCCCGATGTGGTCTCAACAGGCTATTCTGTTACATTATCGCCGCAGAACCATCTACTAGACCCAGCCCGCTAGCTTTTCTGAACGCTGTGTCCCCTGCTCGCCCAGTGTAGTAGTGACAACCGAACGGCACTGACTCACCTATTGCTGCTCTTTTGACCTTATGATCACTCGGCTACACAGCTAATGCCCCCTGGACTGTTTCAATAACACGGTACCTCATTTTGTTTACCTGTTTACCTTGTTTACCTGTATGTACCTAACTGCCCATTTATTGCAATTTACCCGTTGTTGTCTTAGCTCTCCTGATCAACACTTGTGATTGCTTTATGCCTCTCTCTAATGTCAATATGCCTTGTCTACTGCTGTCTTGGCTAGTTTTTATTGTTTTTTTTCACTGTAGAGCCCTCAGTCCCGCTCAAAATGCCTTAGATAGCGCTTTCATCCCACCCCCCACACATGCGGAGGAGACCTCACCTAGGTTAATGGATGCCTCCAGAGACGAAACCTCTCTCATCGTTACGCAACGCACAGGTTTACCTCCACTGTACTCACATCTTACCATATCCTTGTCTGTACATTATGCCTTGAATCTATTCTACCACGCCCAGAAATCTGGTCCTTTTATTCTCTGTCCCCAACGCACTAGAAGACCAGTTCTTATAGCCTTTAGCCGTACCCTTATCCTACTCCTCCTCTATTCCTCTGGTGATGTAGAGGTTAACCCAGGCCCTGTAGCCCCCAGTTCCACTCCTATTCCCCAGGCACTATCATTTGTTGACTTCTGTAACCGTAAAAGCCTTGGTTTCATGCATGTTAAGATCAGAAGCCTCCTCCCTAAGTTTGTTTTTTTCACTGCTTTAGCACACTCAGCCAACCCGATGTCCTAGCTGTGTCTGAATCCTGGCTTAGGAAGGCCTCCAAAAATTCTGAAATTTCCATCCCCATCTATAAAAATTTCCACCAAAATAGAACTGCCAAAGGGGGTGGAGTTGCAGTCTACTGCAGAGACAGCCTGCAGAGTTCTGTCATGCTATCCAGGTCTGTGCCCAAACAGTTTGAGCTTCTACTTTAAAAAATCCACCTTTCCAGACATAAGTCTGTCACTGTAGCCGCTTGTTACAGACCCCACTCAGTCGCCAGCTGTGCCCTGGACACCATATGTGAATTAATTGCCCCCCATTTATCTTCAGAGTTTGTACTGTTAGGTGACCTAAACTGGGATATGTTTAACGCCCCGGCCGTTCTACAATCTATATTAGATGCCTTCAATCTCACCCAAATTATTATGGAACCTACCAGGTACAACCCCAAATCCGTAAACATGGGCACCCTCATAGATATCATCCTAACCACCCTGCCCTCTAAATACACCTCTGCTGTCTTCAACCAGGATCTCAGTGATCACTGCTTCATTGCCTGCGTCCGTAATGGGTCCGCGGTCAAACGACCACCCCTCATCACTGTCAAACGCTCCCTAAAATACTTCAGCGAGCAGGCCTTTCTAATCAACCTGGCCCGGGTATCCTGGAAGGATATTGACCTCATTCCGTCAGTAGAGGATGCCTGGTTATTCTTTAAAAGTGCTTTCCTCACCAACTTAAATAAGCATGCCCCTTTCAAAAAATGTAGAACCAGGAACAGATATAGCCCTTGATTTACTCCAGACCTGCGTGCCCTTGACCAGCACAAAAACATCCTGTGGCATTCTGCATTAGCATCGAATTGCCCCCGCGATATGCAACTTTTCAGGGAAGTTAGGAACCAATATACACAGGCAGTTAGGAAAGCAAAGGCTAGCTTTTTCAAACAGAAATCTGCATCCTGTAGCACAAACTCCAAAAAGTTCTGGGACACTGTAAAGTCCATGGAGAATAAGAGCACCTCCTCCCAGCTGCCCACTGCACTGAGGCTAGGAAACACTGTCATCACCGATAAATCCACGATAATTGAGAATTAATGAGCATTTTTCTACGGCTGGCCATACTTTCCACCTGGCTACCCCTACCCCGGTCAACAGCTCTGCAACCCCCACAGCAACTTGCCCAAGCCTTCCCCATTTCTCCTTCACCCAAATCCAGATCGCTGATGTTCTGAAAGAGCTGCAAAATCTGGACACCTATAAATCAGGCGGGCTAGATAATCTGGACACTCTCTTTCTAAAATGATCCACCGCAATTGTTGCAACCCCTATTACTAGCCTGTTCAACCACTCTTTCGTATCATCTGAGATCCCCAAAGATTGGAAAGCTGCTGTGGTCATCCCCCTCTTCAAAGGCGGAGACACCCTAGACCCAAACTGTTACAGACATATATCTATCCTACCTTCCTAAGGTCTTCAAAGGCCAAGTTAACAAACAGAACATCAGCCATTTCGAATCCTACTGTACCTTCTCCGCTATGCAATCTGGTTTCCTAGCTGGTCATGGGTGCACCTCACCCACGCTCAAGGTCCTAAACGATATCATAACCGCCATCGATAAAATACAATACTGTGCAGCTGTATTCATCGACCTGGCCAAAGCTTTTGACTCTGTAAATCACTTCATTCTTATCGACAGCCTTGGTTTCTCAAATGACTGCCTCACCTGGTTCACTAACTACTTCTCAGACAGAGTTCAGTGTGCCAAATTGGAGGGCCTGTTGTCGGGACCTCTGGCAGTCTATATGGGGGTGCCACAGGGTTCAATTCTCCGGCCGACTCTCTTCTCTGTACACATCAATGATGTTGCTCTTGCTGCTGGTGATTCTCTGATCCACTTCTACGCAGAAGACACCATTTTGTATACTTCTGGCACTTCTTTGGACACTGTGTTAACCTCCAGACGAGCTTCAATGCCATACAAACTCCTTCCGTGGCCTCCGACTGCTCGTAAATGCAAGTAAAACTAAATGCATGCACTTCAACCGATCGCTGCCCGCACCCACCTGCCCGTCTAGCATCACTACTCTGGACGGTTCTGACTTAGAATATGTGGACAACTACAAATACCTAGGTGTCTGGTTAGACTGTAAACTCTCCTTCCAGACTCACATTAAGCATCTCCAATCCAAAACTAAACCTAGAATCAGCTTCCTATTTCGCAACAAAGCCTCTTTCACTCATGCTGCCAAACATACCCTCGTAAAATTGACTATCCTACCGATCCTCGACTTCGGCGATGTCATTTACAAAATAGCCTCCAACACTCTACTCAGCAAATTGGATGCAGTCTATCACAGTGCCATCTGTTTTGTCACCAAAGCCCCATATACTACCCACCACTGCGACCTGTATGCCCTCACTTCATATTCGTAGCCAAACACACTGGCTCCAGGTCATCTATAAGTCTTTGCTAGGTAAAGCCCAGCCTTATCTCAGCTTACTGGTCACCATAGCAGCACCCACTTGTAGCACGTGCTCCAGCAGGTATATTTCACTGGTCACCCCCAAAGCCAATTCCTCCTTTGGCTGCCTTTCCTTCCAATTCTCTGCTGCCAATGACTGGAACGAACTGCAAAAATCACTGAAGCTGAAGACTCATATCTCCCTCACTAACTTTAAGCATCAGCTGTCAGAGCAGCTCACAGATCATTGCACCTGTACATAGCCCATCTGTAAATAGCCCACCCAACTACCTCATCCCCATATTGTTTTTATTAACTTTTTTCTTCTTTGCACCCCAGTATCTCTACTTGCACATTCATCTTCTGCACATCTATCACTCCAGTGTTTAATTGCTAAATTGTAATTATTTTGCCACTATGGCCTATTTATTGCCTTACCTCCCTAATCTTACTTAATTTGCACACATTGTATTTATACTTTCATATTGTGTTATTGA
Organism: Salvelinus fontinalis; assembly: GCF_029448725.1. Lineage (NCBI taxonomy): Eukaryota > Metazoa > Chordata > Actinopteri > Salmoniformes > Salmonidae > Salvelinus > Salvelinus fontinalis. The sequence goes on along the minus strand of NC_074688.1, from coordinate 22,784,183 downwards.
CTGTACGTTTGTTTATTCCATGTGTAATTCTGTGTTGTTTTTGTCACTGCTTTGCTTGATCTTGGCCAGGTTGCAGTTTATAAATGAGAACTTGTTCTCAACTGGCTTACCTGGTTAAATAAAGGTGAAATAAAAAAATAAAAAACTGCTGTCAGCTAATGAGACTCACATAGTAATCTGTGAGTGACATGTTTTCCAGTTACCCCATGTCACCCTATAGCTGAGAAGATAAGTGGGAAGTGCTTCTATACTGGCTGTGTACCAGGTATAGCGCCCTCTAAACAGAGAACAAAATGGAGTAGCTTACATACAGTATATCCACCAAAGCAATCAATACCTGTAAATACATTCATCTCAACCCCATTGCAATATGGCTATTCTATGTGTCTTTGGGGGACAGGTTTAACTGACGACAACACTAGCTTGAGTGATGTGTGTGTGTGTGTGTGTGTGTGTGTGTGTGTGTGTGTGTGTGTGTGTGTGTGTGTGTGTGTGTGTGTGTGTGTGTGTGTGTGTGTGTGTGTGTGTGTGTGTGTGTGTGTGTGTTTATGGCCTGTCAGAGCAGCACATCAGCAGTGGTAATGGGCGGTCCCTGTGGAGGGCAGACTGGCAGGCAGGTAATGATCAAAGAGTCTGTTTCCTGTGCCTCATGTTGGGGTGCATCTGTCCCCCTGTGCCTTCACTTTTTAATGGGCTCAGTATGACTGCACCTAGCGCTAACTCATCACACACGTACACACACAAACACACATACAAACACACATAAACTTACCCACATGCCAGACATGCACCCACACAATAAATCACTGAACTCTTCCCGCCTGCACACTGTCTCTCACTCCATCTCAACCTCTCCATGTCATCTGAACCACATCGTACACCATAAAATATCAATCTGGTGGGGGAGTGAACAGTTATAGTCAGTCCCATGCATCTCTTTCTATGTCTCTCTCTATGTGTCACTTTCTTTCCCTCCCTGCCAGTCTGTGAGCATGCAGCCTATCTCTAACTTGAAAGCCAAGCCACTCAGTGTTCTCTCTACCTCAATCATGTGTCTGCTGTTTTCCAATGGACATCCATATGGAAGAGCTCCTGCTTTGCTTAGCATATTTAAAAACAAAAAAAATTATTTGACCTTTATTTAACTAGGCAAGTCAGTTAAGAACAAATTCTTATTTACAATGACAGCCTAGGAACACTGCCTTGTTCAGGGGCAGAACGACAGATTTTTACCTTGTCAGCTCAGGGATTCGATCTAGCAACCTTTCAGTTACTGGCCCAACGCTCTAACCACTAGGCATAGCAGTTACTGTTTATCATATGGGGATGATTCAGTAGTTGATAATCTTCTGTCTTGCTGGAGATTGGCCAAATCTAATTTTAGATCGTTGCTATGTTGTTATGAAGTGAATTTGGCCTTGTGGGTTGTGTATAGTTATTTGTTATTATATTTAATTATGGAGAAGATTTTAACTGCAGGGCTGTAGTATCTGCGTAGCACATGCATGTGTCCATGTGTATGCATACTCTCTGAGCAAGTCCCCATGTGCATGCATACTCTCTGAGCAAGTCCCCATGTGCACCATGTGTAAACTGCTGATTGGCAGACTTGTCGTTAGCTGGATGTGCTCGCCATCAGCGGCAAATTAACAAGCAATTAACCAGCGTTCAGGTAATTACCCAGCCAATCAAATGAAACCAACTCAATGCAGGTAGTAGTGGGAGCATGATGAGCAAACGTAATCATTCATTGGCAACGCTACCTTTATGCACACTCAGATGTCATCGCTGCAATTTACTTTTTGTACAAAGCTCTACAAAGCTCACTAAAAATAATACATTTTCTTGATGCCACGAGCCAGCTAAGCGCTAATATGAAATATTCATGTGAGTCCAGAGTAAATCATATGGCCATTGGCACACAGTTAGATACCGCTCTGTGTGGAGGGGAGGAAATGTCAGGCTGTGAAGTCCTATATTAGCCTGCCATTGTGAATTTACTATAGTTGCCATTTGGCGCAGTCACTTCAAATAGATCTTTGTTTCAATCGATACACTCTGTAAAAAACTGGTGCACATTGCAGTATCTGCATAATCCTGGAGTTAGTCCCCACTAGCAGTCTTTCCCATACATATACTGTACATGCCACATGATGTTAAGATTTTTTTTATTCTACGTTGGAGTGCTGTCAGTCAGAATTGTCTTCCTCTTTTCACTGCTGACACTATGCGTAAACTGCCACATGCTATCGCTTTTGTGTTAGATTGCAATGTGCCTATGGTATGAACATGTAGGTGTTTGACTTGATATCTACCATTACGTGAACCAGTTATTTTATTCACTGTAGTGTATTTGCGTTGGTCATTGGGTTAACGACACAAGACATACGTTTTTATCTGTATGCCTAGCTATACAGGTGTAGGATCTTAATTAGATCACCCTGTTGCAGGAGAACTGTCCTGCAATGAAAGGCATGTAAAAGGTGTAGTTTATTTGAGATTTAAAAAGGTTTCTGAAGTTTGTAATTTCCGCTGAAATTTCAGTCTTGATTTTTACCTCAAGAAAAATGTATCAACCCCTACAAAAATGTCCATTAATTAGAATCCATATAATTCTTCACATTTGCTGTTGCTGCAGGATTATTTTCCTGATGTAGCAAACTGTCTCAAATTAAGATCCTATATCTGTATACATACATTGTATAATATGTTATACTGTGTTATAATGTGTTATCAGTAGTTACAGCAACACCAGACAGGAAACCTGAGTATTGCATCAGCTGATATTGCACCAATTAGATTCACTCTACCTTAATATTGCGGTGTATTTAGTCAACCAGGTGTTGCACCTTCATTCCCCGATGGCTGCCACATGCCCGCTATGCGCTGGTGTTCTTGGTGACATGTTATTGCTGTAACATGCGTTACTTGCCATGTATGTCTGTTTTCTGCTTCCCCACCACCCACCCCAGCCTCCACCTGTTTGGACTGTGATTTGGTTTCGGTCAGGGGGATTGGTATAACATACCTTGCTCACTGTCTGTTACTATAGTTATCTTATCATTATGCATGCTCTGGCAGTGAGCTATCCCAAAGGAGCAGAGCCTGACGCCAAGAGTATCGTATTGCATGTGTTGTAATCTTTTCTAATAAATGGTTAAACAAATATGTTGCTTTTCCTGTCGGTACCACTGTAAAAGAACAGTGTACAGAATAGATACATTTACTCAAATAGAGAGGGCAAATTCAACGGTGTACATTGTGAATCATTTGGAGCCGGGCAGGGAGACAGCCTTGCATTGGCAGCCACACACACACACATATTTCCCTCCAATCTCTGACTAATAGAGCTGGGGTTGGAGATGGTTCCATCAAGGTACACGGCCTCAGTTTACCTCCTTCACACACACACACACACACACACACACACACACACACACACACACACACACACACACACACACACACACACACACACACACACACACACACACACACACACACACACACACACACACACACACACACACACCTGATTGATAGCTGTGATTTGACTGTGAAAAAGGCATAGGAAATTGAAAAATGGAGGAAGAAGATTGGAAACAGTGTGCTCATTATAAACTCGCAGAAGAAACAAAAGGCCTTCTCTCCTCTTTTTTATTTTCTTTAGCTCTACACACACAGACAGCAGGTGTGTGTGACAGGTGTCTGATTGAGGCACACAAAAATAAATGACACCTGCAAACAAATGGATGTATTTAGCGGTCCTGGATGCAGTTAGAGCTGTGGGCTGATGGATGTGATTATGAGAGTATGAGCACCGGGGCCGGGCACAGACAGAATGGGCACAGGTGCAACACAGATAGAGGGGGGGGGGGGGGGGGGGGGGGGGGGGAGCAGCAGACATGTTATTGTGGGGATAAATAATCATCCATACATAGAATTAATGATATGCCATAACCAAGGTCACCAGAAATGCCCACCTATGGAGATTGTATTTAATGTACTGTATCTGTCTCTTTGTAATACAGATCCTCAATTTCATAGCATGCTCAGTGGTTAAGCTCACAACAGCTAACTGGATTTGTCATTATGTCATAACGAGGGAATTTTTAGATATCAGTTAGATAACACATTTTGTCACGTTGTATCAACTCAAATCTCACGGCTCATAGCCATACTCCATCACAATGCACATTTGTTGAGTTATCAAATAGTAATACCCTGTGAGATAGCTTTGTGTTTTCCATAATTGAGGCGAGGGAGTGTCTTGCCTGAGGTCCCAGTGGTTTAATATTCTGTGAGAGATTCCAGACAGTGAGTGGTGGTGCAGCAGCTGCCTCCTTACCCCTCTCCAGCCCCTCTTACCCCCTCTGACCCCTGTCTCCTTGCTGGACAGGCTGTGGAGATGACTGGCCTGTCAGAGGCTTCTACTGATGTCCTAATTACCCCCCGACACACAATCACAAACACATGCATGTACACACATGAACCCACACAAGTATATGCACGCGTGCATGTACATACACTCACATGCATACACACACAGACACATGCATGCAAGCACACACACACACACATACACATACACACACATCCCAATCTGTCCCGTCAGGCATCAGCACAGCGCTTGTATGCCCCTTCCATTGCACCACATTAGATAAAGGGGAACAATGTCCCCATAACTAAAAGAAAATAACATTTCAAAATGTATGTAAAACATCACAGCACAATTGAAAAATATATGGCACATGGAAACCAAACGAGGGTGTTCTATGGTGATAGGTGGGATGGGCTGAGAGTGACTGAGGGGTGTGATTAAAGAGTTTATGTTCGGTAATGTATTATTGTTACTGTATGTGATTGCTGTATATAAAAGTACCAAGTATGTCAAATGTGTATGTAAAATTTATGTATGTGTAGCAGAAAAGCTGTAAAAAAATTTTTTTTTAAAGATATGTGTCCTCCCCGAAGATAAAAAAAATAAATAAAAAAAAAAATAGTAAGAGGCAGTGATTACACCCATATAAGACTCTTTCTAAGCTTTGATTTAAAAAAAAGCTGCATGTGAGTACAATGCAATCAGAGGCGAGCATTGAGTCAGAGCTTTGTGTGCTCTCCAGCGGCATTACCACTAACGCTCCTGCTGCCGCCTCGCCTCCACCTGAGACCGGGTTGAAAAGAAGCAGGGCTCTGTGTGATCGCTCCCTCTGGAGCAAGATGGAAGACAGGGCTTTAGCTGAACAGACATGGTGAATAAGATGTGGTGTGTCTCACAGCCGGGGGGTTAAGCATTCACTATGATCTGTTTCTCTATAAAGCCATGTGGTGTGTGGATGCATACATTGCGTATTGTAACGGCAGCCTTGAAGTCAGTGCTTACCCAACCATTCGTGCCAACTATTCGTGCCAACCATTCGTGCCAACCATTCGTGCTAACCATTCGTGCCAACCATTCGTGCTAGCAAAACACAATGCAGAATCATGCTTATACTGATATTGGTTGTTTTTTCAAGACCTTTGAACCCCTTTAAATCTATTTTGGATGACTGTGGAAGGCTGAGGTGTCACTGTAGTTGGATAATGGCTTCGGTTCCTTCTTCTTGTTGGATTGTTTTCTTGGGGGGGAAGTGGTGTTATGTGGTAATTTATATTTTGCTGTGTCAAACACCAGAGTGACTCTCAAGTGTCATGGTGACATAGCGATAGTTTGTTGATTTGTTGGTTTCTTCGTTCATTTTTTATTAATAAAGGAGCCCAGTATTCTGTACAGATATACAGTACAGGCCTGTACAACTTGCAGAGAAAGCTTTGTATATGTGACATGTTTTAGAGTGAGAGCTGGCAGTTGGCGGGGCTGCTAGGCATCCAGTCAGAGGCGTGTATCTCTAACACAACCACAACCTGAGACAGGCAATGGCAGAGTTCTCTTTCAGCTTCTATATTTTCTGTTATTTCTGCTCTCAGAATGAAGACATTACTTTTGTGTTACAGACAGGACTTGAAGTTCTGATTGAAGAGCTTATTAAGATGTACTGTTTTCAGACAAACATGATACAATATTCAGATCCTCACATACTTCAGCCTCCTTACCAACTAGACCTTGAATACCAGAAACTCACACTGTGAACTCACCATGGGAGAATACTGTTCAATCCCTCTGAATTGTTAGTTAGTTATCTGTGAATTGTTAGTTAGTTATCTCTAATGTGCCAGGCTTCAACTGTGTGTGTGTGTGTGTGCACACATCTGCTGGCATGTGCACGTGTGTGTGTGTACGTGCGTGCGTGCATACATGTGTGTGAGTGTGTGTGTGCATGCATACGTGTGTGTGTGTGTGTGATTATGTGCTTGTGCTCAGGGGTTGCTAAAGGCCCATATTAATATTCAGAGCATGAAATCGGGCATATCCAGTGAGAGGTTGTCACGGCTGAGCTCCAGTGTCTTTTTGTATGTTCCATGAATAAGGTGCAGTTAAACCTCCTCTGGCCATCAGGAAACTGTTTATGTGGGGATACATACATAATCCCCTTTGACTACAGTATGATGGAACAGCCTGTAGATGTGTTCCTGGTAAGCCCACTTGATTAACATGTTACTGTCTGCCATGGAGAGGAATTAGCCTGAGCATTCCCTGTGGTGCGATAGGTAAGTGTTTTCACAGATATTCCACAGGCAATCAGATACCTGCATTAAGCCATATCTGACAAAACGGTGGGAGTACAGAGCAGCTCTCTCTGTTGAGCTGTAGCTGCTCTTGACACCTCCCTCTGAAGCGCTCGGCTGCAGGCAACTATACAGATAGCTGGCGTGTCACATTTTGTCCAGTGTTTGCACAGTGGACTACACTGAGTGTACAAAACATTAAGAACACCTTCCTCATATTGAGTTGCACCCCCCCTTTTGCCCTCAGAACAGCCTCAATTCATCAGGGCATGGACTCTATAAGTTGTCGAAAGCGTTCCACAGGGATGCTGGCCCATGTTGACTCCAATGCTTCCCGCAGTTGTATCAAGTTGGCTGTATGTCCTTTGGATGGTGGACCATTCTTGATACACACGGGAAACTGCAGCGTTGCAGTTCTTGACACAAACCGGTGCGCCTGGCACCTGCTACCATAACCTGTTCAAAAGCACTGTAACGATTCTCTAGCTCTTCCTCCTCCTCAGACAACTTTAGCCCATGGTCCTTTTCCTTCCATGATTTCCTCCCAAGACCAGAAATCCTGCTTCGTGCGCTGTCTCTCTCTCCCGTTACACCGCTGCTTGATCTTTTGTTGGTGGGTGGTTCTGTAACGATTCTCTAGCTCTTCCTCGGACGAGGAGAGGAGAGAGGGATCAGAAGACCAATGTGCAGCGAGGTATGATGACATATTATTTATTTAAACAAGACACAAAACGAACTATACTTGATAAACTACAAAACAAATAAACGATGTAGACAGACCTGGACACGAACTTACATATAACGTGAAGAACACATGAAACAGGAAACAGACTACATAAACCGAACAAAGAACAAACAAACCGAAAACAGTCCCGTGTGGCGCAATGACATAGACACAAACACAGGAGACAACCACCCACAACAAACAATGTGACAACACCTACCTTAATATGGCTCTCAATCAGAGGAAATGAAAACCACCTGCCTCTAATTGAGAGCCATATCAGGTCACCCTTAACAAACATAGAAACACACAACATAGACCACCCACCCAAACTCACGCCCTGACCGTCAAACACATACAAAATAACAGAAAACCGGTCAGGAACGTGACAAGCACTTAAATATTTTGTCCTCCCCATTCACCCTCTGAATGGCACACATACACAATCCATGTCTCAATTGTCTCATGGCTTAAAAATATTTTTACCTGTCTCCTCCCCTTCATCTACACTGATTCCAGTGGATTTAATAAATTACATCAATAAGGGATCATAGATTTCACCTGGATTTACCTGGTCAGTCTATGTCATAGAAAGAGCAGGTGTCCATAATGTTTTGTACACTCGGTGTATATTATGGTATTTGACTTGAGGCTGAGACAAAGATGAAATGAACTCAGCAGGAGTGTGAGTGATTACTACAGTAATGACTTTCAAATCCCAGATTTAATGTACAGTATTTCAATTGTTTCTAGCTGTTTATTTGTAGAACGTCCACCCCTAGAAGTAAACACAGGAGCGTGTGAGCAGTTGTTGTGGTTAGACACTGGCTAGGACACCAATCCTAGAGGTCACAGAAGGTATCTGGACAGTGTTCAGACTTCTGAGAAAAGGTCTTAAACCATCTAATGGCTTGCTGTTTGGAAAATGATGACCACAGCAGCCAATCTGTGTTCCTTGGGTCTACTCAGCAGGTACAGGCTTTTCCATCAAATTTCTTTTAAGAAAAAGGTCTGCATCCCTCCACCCAACCTTTTAATTAAATGAAAGCACAGTGGGACACACACTCACTCACGCACACACACACACGCTAGAGGAGAGGAGACTGCCTGGGCCGCACAGCACCCCAGCATCCTCCTCCTGCTGTCGCCACACATGCAGTGTGAACACACACGGATAACGTGGCCGGAAATAAGAAGGAAAAATGTTTCCTCAAAGGAGGCCCATACATTTAATGACACCATGCCAGCATAGAGAGGGTATGTTACCTTTCCCCAACTGCTATTACACAGCAGCCTGGAAAGAGAGGTTGCTCTCCTCCACATTCACAGAGAGAGACCGTCTGCAGAGATATCAGTCTGGCTCACAGAGTGTACTGCAGCTCTGTGGATTCACCCAGATGACAGTCCGCTGTACACTGCTAGTATTGTCTAAAAGCATGAACATATTATCTAATGATCAGATAGTTTGTAGAGTCTACTATCTGTCAGGTAATACACTACAAAGAACACTCGTTGACTGTCATTCTTATTCATACACTGGCATATCAGACATTTGCAGATTCTGTCGAAGTACAATAAAATACCAGAAGTCTAAGGAATATGGGTTAGGAGAGTAGGAGAGCAGACCCAGACAAGGACAGGCTTTATTTGGAGGACGGTGGGCCTGTCTGGCCTCATCCTCTATGATTGACAGATTGCGGTGGAGGCCGCCACTTGCAGGGAATAGCATCACACGCATTTCCCCTGAAATCTGTCTATCAGTGCTGTCTAAGCAGAGCGACAGCCATGACATCTAATCACAGCCTGGCTGGCACCTCATAACTCCTGCCTAATGTTCTCCAGGTACAGGGGAGGGTAGGTTCGGTAGCAGGGGGCGCAGGCGGCTATTTATAAGTCTTATCTGTGGCTGTACACTTTGCCCTATTAATACAGTTTTGAACTAGGCTGAGAAAATTGATATATATTACATCCTTACTCCTCATACTATAACAGAAATACAGACTTTCTATATGATTTATAATCTGAGATGTACCTATATTATTATGTGCTGGTTTGTGATTTGTCTCCTGTGAGGATTCATACAAGGCTGAGAAAGCATAACAAGAAAATGCCTTCCATTCAGGTTAGGTCAAAGATGATAACTCAGGCAAGAAGACTAGTGTGTGCCTGCTTGCTCTTCACGAGGTGGTCCAATTAGATGTTAGCCTGCGTAATAGGCTTACCACTTAGAGCGGTGCTGTGAGTCCAGGATGCCCAGGGTGGTGCTGTAGGGAAAATGACAGTCTCCCATGACCAGCTGGTGTGAGATGCCAGTCTCGGGCGACTGGCCACTGTTCCAAGCGGGCAAATTCTGGTGTGCCCCAGGGCTCTCAGGGGACCTTCACTAGGCAGAGGCTGCTCCAGCCCTGGGCTGGCAGGAATCTCAAACAGAGAGAGGCTGGGAAAAACAAAGTCCACAGATAGCTAACTATCTACCCCCGAGCTGCTCCATATTAATAGCCCCCAAATTGACTGAAACTTTACAGTGGTTATAAAAGATACGGTGTTGTAAAGCTATACACTCTCAAATACTCAATCACTTTCAGGAAAGTATATTGGAATCTTCGGTATTGGAATTTCCGGCCAACACACGTTTGGGATTTATGCCAGCCTCTAAAATATAAGAGAGGAAGCACTAAAACCAATGGATTATGACTCATCCAAAATGAGATGAGTTTTGACAGAGTTACCTTCTGTGTGAATTATAAATGAATATGGGCCTCTGCTTACAATGTGTCTGTCTTATCATGAATATGAGCCTCTGCTTACAATGTGTCTGTCTTATCATGAATATGGTCCTCTGCTTACAATGTGTCTGTCTTATCATGAATATGAGCCTTTGCTTACAATGTGTCTGTCTTATCATGAATATGGGCCTCTGCTTACAATGTGTCTGTCTTATCATGAATATGGGCCTCTGCTTACAATGTGTCTGTCTTATCATGAATATGGGCCTCTGCTTACAATGTGTCTGTCTTATCATGAAAATGGGCCTCTGCTTACAATGTGTCTGTCTTATCGTGAATATGGGCCTCTGCTTACAATGTGTCTGTCTTATCTTGAATATGGGCCTCTGCTTACAATGTGTCTGTCTTATCGTGAATATGGGCCTTTGCTTACAATGTGTCTGTCTTATCATGAATATGGGCCTCTGCTTACAATGTGTCTTATCATGAATATGGGCCTCTGCTTACAATGTGTCTGTCTTATCGTGAATATGGGCCTCTGCTTACAATGTGTCTGTCTTATCGTGAATAAGGGCCTCTGCTTACAATGTGTCTGTCTTATCGTGAATATGGGCCTCTGCTTACAATGTGTCTGTCTTATCGTGAATATGGGCCTCTGCTTACAATGTGTCTGTCTTATCGTGAATATGGGCCTCTGCTTACAATGTGTCTGTCTTATCATGAATACGGGCCTCTGCTTACAATGTGTCTGTCTTATCATGAATATGGGCCTCTGCTTACAATGTGTCTGTCTTATCGTGAATATGGGCCTTTGCTTACAATGTGTCTGTCTTATCGTGAATATGGGCCTTTGCTTACAATGTGTCTGTCTTATCGTGAATATGGGCCTTTGCTTACAATGTGTCTGTCTTATCGTGAATATGGGCCTCTGCTTACAATGTGTCTGTCTTATCATGAATATGGGCCTCTGCTTACAATGTGTCTGTCTTATCATGAATATGGGCCTCTGCTTACAATGTGTCTGTCTTATCGTGAATATGGGCCTCTGCTTACAATGTGTCTGTCTTATCATGTATATGGGCCTTTGCTTACAATGTGTCTGTCTTATCATGAATATGGGCCTCTGCTTACAACGTGTCTGTTTTATCATGAATATGGGCCTCTGCTTACAATGTGTCTGTCTTATCGTGAATATGGGCCTCTGCTTACAATGTGTCTGTCTTATCATGAATATGGGCCTCTGCTTACAATGTGTCTGTCTTATCGTGAATATGGGCCTCTGCTTACAATGTGTCTGTCTTATCGTGAATATGGGCCTCTGCTTACAATGTGTCTGTCTTATCATGAATACGGGCCTTTGCTTACAATGTGTCTCTCTTCCTTCTTTCCTTCTCTACTGCTGCAACAGGAGCCGCTGAGACCTTGTCAGGTACTTTTGATTTTCCTCTAATGTTCGTCTGACGATGTCTGATGCATTTGCTCACCCTGCTCTTTATTGATTTGTGTAAAGCATTGAGTTATGTGTTCATGTGCTGTGCAATGTCTACAATCATATGTCAATCTACTGCCAATTTAATTGTATTTGTATAGCACAGCTACAGTCGTGTGAATAGAGACCGTTTCAAATAAGACTGTCAGATGGTGGCAGAGTACATTCTACATTCCTTGTTTTTATTGGCTACTGTCATTATGTTTGCCATATGTGCATTATATTGTTGCCTATATGTAGTTTTCTATTGGTTGACACATGACTTGTATGTACAAAGTGACTATGGTAGCCTACACTAAACCGAAGGTGAACATTCTGTATTGTGAAAGCCCATGTCTAACACTACTATAGGCTAGAAGCTCCCCTTGTCTCTCTATCACACTTAGGAAGACACATCAAGCACAAAGAGCCTCTAACCTGCCAGTACAGTGGAACATGAGATTGAGCAGTCCCCAACATTGATCTGCAGTGAACATGGCACAATCTGCAGAAGATAATAGAGTACAGGAGAGATGCATTTCTCTGTACATCTCTATTCAGATAAAGCCTTGTCAAAGCAGCATCAGACATCTGACATCACATCAGAAACATGATGAAACTTGAGTGAGAGATTGTTTTCAGACATAAAAGAGATTACATTAGAAGGCCTAAAACGTTAGAAATCCTGCTACGATGCAGAGAAGCCTTGAAACAGAGAAGGTCTAATAATGTCCAATGATATTATGGCTTTTTACACACAGATGTCCTTGAAAGAGCTTCCCTTCTTAGAGAGCAGGGCTTAATGAATGAGCTGGACATGTATGTATCTCAAGGGGCAGAGAATAGGAGCGTGAGAAAGAGAGCCATGTTCAGTCATTCTTAATGCGGTAAGATAGATCCGCTCGGCTAGATAGCTAGGTCCAGCCGGCCAGATACTTTTGGTAATGTAGTGTATGTGGACACTTGCTCGTTGTACATCTCATTCCTAAATCACGGGAATTTATGGAATTGGTCCCACCGTAGCTGCTGAAAAAAACTCCACTCTTCTGGGAAGGCTTTCCACAAGATGTTGAAACATTGCTGCGGGGTCTTGCTTCCATTCAGCCACAAGAGCATTAGTGAGGTCGGGCACTGATGCTGGGAGGTTAAACCTGGCTCACAGTCAGCGTTACAATTCATCCCAAAGGTGTTCGATGGGGTTGAGGTCAGGGCCCTGTGCAGGCCAGTCAAGTTCTTCCACATCGATCTCGACACACCATTTCTTTATGGACCTCGCTTTGTGCACGGGGACATTGTCATGCTGAAACAGGAAAGAGTCTTCCCCCAAACTGTTGCCACAAGTTGGAAGCACAGAATCATCTGGAATGTCATTGTATGCTGTAGCATTAAGATTTCCCTTCACTGGAACTAAGGGTCCTAGCCCGAACCATGAAAAACAGCCCCAGACCATTATTCCTCCTCCACCAAACTTTACAGTTGGCACTATGCATTGTGGCAGATAGCGTTCTCCTGGCATCCCCCAAACCCAGATTAGTCTGTCGGACTGTCAGATGGTGAAGTGTGATTCATCACTCCAGAGAACGCGTTTCCACTGCTCTAGAGTCCAATGGGGTCGAGCTTTACACCACTCCAGCCAATGTTTGGCATTGTTCATGGTGATCTTAGGCTTGTGTGCAGCTGGTCGGTCATGGAAACCCATTTCATGAATCTCCCGATGAACAGTTCTTGTGCTGACGTTGTTGCCAAAGACAGTTTGGAACTCAGTAGTGTTGCAACTGAGGGCAGAAGATTTTTATGCGCTACACGCTTCAGCACTCGGTTGTCCTATTCGTGAGTTTGTGTGGCCTGTCACTTCGTGGCTGAGTCATTGTTGCTCCTAGACGTTTCCACTTCACAATAACAGCACTTACAGTTGACTGGGGCAGCTCTAGCGGGGCAGAAATTTAACGAACTGTCTTGTTGGAAAGGTGGCATCCTATGACGGTGCCACATTGAAAGTCAATGAGCTTTTCAGTAAGTCCATTATACTGCCAATGTTTGTCTATGGAGATTGCATGGCTGTGTGGTCGATTTTATAAACCTGTTAGCAGTGGGGGTGGCTGAAATAGCCAAATCCACTCATTTGAAGGGGTGTCCACATACTTTGTATATATTTTGTAGGTTCGGCCAGATAGGTCTGGTCGGCCGACTGGCCAGATAGCTAGGTCCAGCCGGCCAGATATCTAGGTAGTTCCGGCCAGCCAGATAGCTAATTGCAGGGCCTTCAAAGGTCTGTGAACTTAACCTAGCTATCTGGCCGGCCGCACCTAGCTATCTCTGGCTGGAAAGATAGCTTGGTCCGACCGGCCTGTCAGATAAGTAGCTCCGGCTGGATAGCTGGTTCCTCTTTGAAAAGGACAGGGCCGATCCAGACATCGGTGACTCAGTGGAGAGGAATCAGGGGCCTGGCACTGTCCTGCTTTCCACTGCCCCTTTCATGTCTTTTGATGAAAAAATTCAAAGAGAGAGAGAGAGAGAGAGAGAGAGAGAGAGAGAGAGAGAGAGAGAGAGAGAGAGAGAGAGAGAGAGAGAGAGAGAGAGAGAGAGAGAGAGAGAAGTTCAAAGAAAAAAGGAATTTGAATCAAAAGGTGCCTTTTCTTAACATCTGGGAAGGAATGAAGAGAGGAACTTAATTTCTCCCAACAATTTCTCCCAGCTGCTTGTTGATGGGGCCCATGTCAGACCGCTGATGTAACATCCCAGCGTTGAGTTCACAGACCTTTGAAGGCCCTGTAATTAATTATCTTTGACTGTGTCATTCAGTGTGTTCTGATGGAAGAACAGGAGGGCGGCCATGTGTGGCAATACTGGAGCGTCGCACTCCAAGACAGCTGCTGGAAGGAGTGTGAATTTATCAACCAGTCATCTGCGCCCTGCCTTGTCTCAGCCCACCTCTCTCTCCCTCTCCCGCCACCAGGAATTAATGACTGCCTCTCCTCATTTGTACCCAATCATGACCAGGATGCTGAGGCAATTGAAAATGTTTACTAGAATTGCAAAAACCCCTCCATGTTCCGTAAAGTGGCCTGTTTTCCCTTTGATGGGATTGCTAATCACAGCTCCGTTATTTATGTGTGTTTTGAATTGGAGATGAGCCAGGGATATTGGAGAGGACCCAACCCTGCTAAGGGCTGCTGAAACCTTATGGATATTTTCACTAGAAGTCATGTTCCAGAATAACCTAGCTTTGAGGCTCCTTCATGTTGCTGTTTTGACTGCCAGCTATATTACTTTAACAAAACTGAAATCAAAACAGACTTCAAAACATACTGTGGGCTCCTCTGCTGGGGTAGGCCTACTTACTATAAATATGTCAGAGCTGCCTTTCAGGTTTCAGTCAGACACACTCAAATTAATTACACACTTCCATATTCCAACATTGGAGCACACTTAATAAACATTCATTTTATTGTGTTATAAGGAGTTAATCATCAACCAAGTATTTTGCTATGCTCTAGTAGTCCACTATACATTCACACTTCAGAGGTCGTTGAAAACAGAGGCTTTTCTAATGATTAAACAGATGGATTCCTCAAACATCACAGATACTCAATTAAGACAGTTTAAAAACAGCACACTTCAATTAAAGCAAGTCTTTCCTTACGATAAGATAACACTCAAATACCTCAAGATGCTACCTATTTAGTACAGAATGTACTGTACTCTGCTCTGCTCAATATCAATGTCCATTTTCAGTCATCACTTGATGAACCAATATCTGTGTTGTCGAATGAAATGGAAAGTTCATTGCTACAGACAGGTCTGAGGTGTATTTCTCCACGGGAGGTTCATTTCTTGCTGCTCGCTGCATTCTCTCAGCTCATTTGAATCCTGTTAGTTTGGCTGTCTATTCCCATTATCACTATCTGAAAAGGCAGGTGCTTTTTTTCCACTTTGTAAATGTCAGCCTGGTTTGGAGGTGTCTGACAACTCAGGCATGCAAATGTGCTATGGATGTTTCTTCGGGCTATTGCTGGGAGTCTTGTTCCTCTCCTGGTGCTAATCCAAGGCGTTTAAAAGCATTCTCCATTCTTCTTTTTATGCCTTTTGGCTCCTGCCGGATAAATATAGCACAAGGTGACTTTTGATTTACCCCCTCCCTCACCTGGAAGGCTGAAAACAAACCTTTTTCCTTTGTCAAAACCAAATGGATGCTTGGTTTCAGGCTTTAATGAAGAGGGCAGAGTTCTGTGAAAATAATGACCATGTAGGCAGGCACAGGTGTGGATATACTCAGTCAGTGGCTGACTGAGTGGCTGACAAGGCTGTGATTCCTAAGAGATGGAGACTAAAGCCCTGTGCTCACAGACTCAGATGGAGAGCTATAATTCAGCTCTGTCTGTCTGTCTGTCTGTCTGTCTCTCTCTCTCTCTCTCTCTCTCTCTCTCTCTCTCTCTCTCTCTCTCTCTCTCTCTCTCTCTCTCTCTCTCTCTCTTTCTCTCTCTCTCTCTATCTCTCTCTCGGCTTCCCTCTCTCTCTCTCTCTCTCTCTCTCTCTCTCTCTCTCTCTCTCTCTCTCTCTCTCTCTCTCTCTCTCTTTCTCTCTCTCTCTCTATCTCTCTCTCGGCTTCCCTCTCTCTTCCACCTTCCCTCTCTTCCACTCTCTTCATCTGGCTCTCTCCATCCTTCCCTGTCTCCTTTCTTTGCCTCTCTCTCTCTTTCTCTCTCCCTCCCCCTACCTCTCTCTCTTTCTCTCTCTCTCTCCCTCCATTTTCCTCTGTGTGTGTGAGAGGTAGTGCTTACAACCCATCTGGCAGAGAGTCACAGGACCCACTCTGAGCTGAGAGATCAATAACGCCAACCAGTGCACTGGGCCCTTCTATTGTATTAGGAGGATTAGGAATGTGACTGCAAGTACAGCCAACATACGTCTATAGCGGTCAGGCTGTGTTCACATCTCTGTGGGTGTGATGTAGTATTATGGTGTTCAATGTCGTGGTCTGTTATGGTACCTATGCTGTTACGTGTTTTTGTGTGTCTCAATCCAAAAATAATCAACACTAGACAATAATAAATAAAAAAACACTACGAAATAAAAGCAGAATGGCAGTAATTCTAGACCTTTCATGGGTTTCACACCTCCTCTTGTCCATCTGTCTGTCCAGTTGAAGGTCAGAACCTGGGGACCGATAATGTGTCAGTGATCGAGGGGGAGATGGCGACCATCAGCTGCAGGGTGAAGAACAATGATGACTCAGTCATCCAACTCCTCAACCCCAACAGACAGACCATCTACTTCAGAGACGTCAGACGTAAGTGCTTCTCATAGAGATCCTATTAAATTACTAGAGGGTTATGTCATAAACCCTCAAAGTTCCATAATGGGGTGAAAATGGTAGCCATCTTAGTCAGTGAGAAACCCAAAACCAGTTTATTTGGAATGACTTGCAGTAGAGGCATAGGTGATGCAAACTTCTCCTTTAATTTGAAAAATGGAATCATTCCTCTAAAACTGTCTTGCTAGCTAATTAACACAAATGCATTCTAGTGTTCTAAGTCCTAACTCTATGGTGTTGCTTCACTGGACACTCTACCATTATACAGACTATCTCATTAGACACATTCTCAACAGAGGACATACAGTTTATCTCACTCATGAACCACCATCACCACCTTCCGGAGACACCTGAAACCCCACCTCTTCAAGGAATACCTAGGATAGGATAAAGCAATCCTTCTGCCCCCCCCCCCCCCCCTTAAAAGATGTAGATGCACTATTGTAAAGTGGCTGTTCCACTGGATGTCATTAGGTGAATGCACCAATTTGTAAGTCGCTCTGGATAAGAGCGTCTGCTAAATGACTTAAATGTAAATGTAATGAACCATATCTCAGGGTCTCATTTCAAGTACCATACAGGGCCTCTTCTAGTAAAAGGAATCACTCTTTAAGGTGAGTGATTTATGGCAACTCATCAAATATGATGCTATTGGTGATGGCATCATATTTCAAAGGCTAGATTATAATACTGATATACAGTTGAAGTTGGAAGTTTACATACACTTAGGTTGGAGTCCTTACAACTTGTTTTTCAACCACTCCACACATTTCTTGTTAACAAACTATAGTTTTGGCAAGTCGGTTAGGACATCCACTTTGTGCATGACACAAGTAATTTTTCCAACATTGTTTACAGACAGATTATTTCACTTATAATTCACTGTATCACAATTCCAGTGGGTCAGAAGTTCACATACACTAAGTTGACTGTGCCTTTAAACAGCTTGGAAAATTCCAGAAAATTATGTCATGGCTTTAGGAGCTTCTGATAGGCTAATTGACATCATGTGGATGTATTTCAAGGCCTGTATTTCAAGGCCTACCTCCAAACTCAGTGCCTCTTTGCTTGAAATCATGGGAAAATCAAAAGAAATCAGCCAAGACCTCAGAAAATAAATTGTAGACCTTCACAAGTCTGGTTCATCCTTGGGAGCAATTTCCAAGTGCCTGAAGGTACCACGTGCATCTGTACAAACAATAGTATGCAAGTATAAACACCATGGGACCACACAGCCATCATTCCACTCAGGAAGGAGACGCGTTCTGTCTCCTAGAGATTAATGTACTTTGGTGCGAAAAGTGCAAATCAATCCCAGAACAACAGCAAAGGACCTTGTGAAGATGCTTGAGGAAACAGGTACAAAAGTATCTATATCCACAGTAAAATGCGTCCTATATCGACAGAACCTGAAAGGCTGCTCAGCAAGGAAGAAGCTCCAAACCGCCATAAAAATTCAGATTCCGGTTTGCAACTGCACATGGGGACAAAGATCGTACTTTTTGGAGAAATGTCCTCTGGTCTGATGAAATAAAAATAGAACTGTTTGGCCATAATGACCATCTGTAACGGTTCTCGTCCTCTTCGTCTGAGGAGTAGCAAGGATCGGACCAATACGCAGCGTGGTAAGTGTCCATTTTAATTTATTAAAACTGAACACTGAAAAATACAAAATAACAAAGTGAATAATACCGAAAACCGAAACAGTCCTGAAATGTGAAACAAACACTACAACAGGAAACAATCACCCACAACACACAATGAAAAACAGGCTACCTAAATATGGCTCCCAATCAGAGACAACGACTGACACCTGCCTCTGATTGAGAACCATACTAGGCCCAACACATAGAAATCTAATAACAGAACAAAGCATAGAGAAACAACATAGAATGCCTACCCCAACTCACGCCCTGACCAAACTAAAATAAAGACATAACAAAGGAACTAAGGTCAGAACGTGACACCATCGTTATGTTTGGAGGAAAAAGGGGGAGGCTTGCAAGCCGAAGAACACCATTCCAACCGTGAAGCACGGGGGTGGTAGAATCATTTTGTTGGGGTGCTTGCTGCAGGAGGGACTGGTGCACTTCACAAAATAGATGGCATCACGAGGAAGAAAAATGATGTGGATATATTGAAGCAACATCTCAAGACATCAGTCAGGAAGTTAAAGCTTGGTCGCAAATGGGTCTTGAAAAATGGACAATGACACCAAGCATACTTCCAAAGTTGTTGCAAAATGGCTTAAGGACAACAAAGTCAAGGTATTGGAGTGGCCATCACAAAGCCCTGACCTCAATCGTATGGAAAATTTGTGGGCAGAACTGAAAAAGCGCGTGCGAGCAAGGAGGCCTACAAACCTGACTCAATTACACCAGCTCTGTCAGAAGGAATGGGCCGAAATTCACCCAGTTTATTGTGGGAAGCTTGTGGAAGGCTACCCGAAACGTTTGACCCAAGTTAAAGAATTTAAAGGCAATGCTACCAAATACTAATTGAGTGTGTGTAAACTTCTGACCCACTGGGAATGTGATGAACGAAATAAAAGCTGAAATAATTAATTCTCTCTACTATTATTCTGACATTTCACATTCTTAACATAAAGTGGTGATTCTAACTGACCTAAAACAGGGAATTTGTACTCGGATTAAATGTTAGTAATTGTGAAAAATTTAGTTTAAATGTATTTGGCTAAATTGTATGTAAACTTCCGACAACTGTATATAGGATGGTTTCTGTCCTTGACTTAATGGTCCATTGGCCATTGAGTTGATTTATTACTAGTTTTATTCAAGCAATTTCCAGATAATCTCTTAGATTAGGAATCTAAAGAGAATATAAGATTAGGACAATGTTTATGCATGAGCATATTGCTTCCTCTGGGTTCAACCTGAGTTTGCTTAAGTTTTGCTTGTTTGTGTCTTGGATTGGAGCCAGCCGTCAAGGTGATATGAGAAACATTCTTCTTGTTTTCATATTTCATCTCCATCCAAAATGCTGAGTAGCATCCAGATTGGCGTTCTAATTTCTCACTGTACGGCAGAAAGTTATGGAAGGCTGAGTGTACATCTTGGTCATGTTTGTCTTGCTAATGTAATTTATGTGTTTTACCGTGTTAAAGGAGAGATTCAAATAAAGATAACACAATGACACTTGTGACAGCCTTGAACGCAACACAAATAGAAGGGTGTGTGGTCTACCAAATCAGTTTTTAAAGAGCTCCTCCTATAACATTATCACACTGGCCTCACATTTTTTCGGTCTTTTCTCTATTTAGTCTCATATTCCACACAACCTCTTGAACAGTTCGCCCTTTGAACAGTTCACTTATCACATTTCAAAGCCAACTCACACTGGCAGGCAGGAAAATGGCTGAAGTGCGATAGTCAAGTGTTATTACAGAAGCAGTCGGGTATCAGTAAATTGGCTGGAGTTAGTATCAGAAATGAGTCAGAGCTCTGATCATGTCTAACTGCTGCTCCTGGTTGAACCTTACCCCTGCAGACAGAGCCTGGTAAGTCCCAGGGCAGCAGATCTATTCTGGGCTGGGCTCCCAGAAGGCTGTGTTCTGTGGGGACCCCCACTGACTGGTGGCATTGTTACCTGTCACCAGGGCCTCTTTCTACAGAGTAATTCCTTTGTGTATGAGGAGGAAAACAACCGTGACACACAGTCACACAGGGAAAACAACAGACACAAACACAGATACAGACACTTACACAAAACACTCTACCAGGAAAATAATACTGAACATTTACCGTAGGGCTACACATCCCCCAACAAATTGCAAACACACTCGCTTTCCTTCTCTGCTTCTTTTGGTTTAAATACCATAGAGTTGCTCAACAGAGCTATCAAATCCACTTACTGTCAACCACTTGGGAGGTTACAGTCCCAGCAATACTAACACAGTAACACTGTCCTTGAACCTGACGCTAGAGACCCAATATCAAGGTTTTTCTGCTTTATATACTTGGTCCAGCGTGCCAATACTTAGGGACTAAGGAAACAAACCACTAACTAGTCGATTTTAAAGGAGAAGTCATAACGAGAAGGCACTTAACGGAGCAAAATACTTATTTGTGACCAACTATCAATTCATGTTGGTGTCATCCTCAACCTTTTTATAGGTCACATACAGTACATTACACCTTCAGTTGATGTAGAGGGTAATGATTCAACATTACTTATTGATTGTATGATTGTATTTTCCCTCTGTTTTACAGTGCAACCCTGATGTTGGCTACAGCCTCTTTATAATTTCAACACACTTGAGTAATCATTTGTCAATAAACAAGCTGCTTCATGTCAACTAAATTCACTGGTTCTAGGAATGAGCAGTTTTTCCTTCCTAGCAGGGCCTTTGGCTCTCAAAGCTATAACGAGGTTCATTGTTGTCATTGGAGGAGAGGCTTCCAAAGAGTCCTCAAATTGAGACAGGATTGGAAATGAGGTCTCGTATAGGAAGATGCTCAAAGGCCTCTGTAATGATCAATGTGTTGCGTGGCATGTAGCTCTGACAGGAACGGACACTCACACCCATGTTTTAAAGATATGCTGAATAGATTGAGTTCTTTAGCTCTGCGCTTATAGAAGACCTGATAAGGAATGAGTAGGTCAAAACATCATTACACTCTCCAAGGAACAATCTGGGGGCATTTATGTAAAACAGTGTTCAAGTGGGTGGTTAACTGAAAGGGAAAATACTCTGAAAATATAGCTAAATGTAGGATGTTAAGCTAGGTTGCCACACTCAAAGCTAACTCGACTAACACTACTCTTCTATGGCACACCAGTCCAAACACAGATTTTAGTTCAAAACAGCACCTTTTTTATTTAGTATGGACCTCTAGTTCTTGCTACCCCAGAACCGTGATATAATTGATTATGTATGTTACAGTACTTTTCCTTTTCCAGAATATGTGAGGTCGATTCGTTCATTCGTGACCAACAGCAGACCATTTTGACTTCCCATCTTGTTAGAGTCTTCATGAGCACTTCTCCTATTTTCCTGCCCTGGGAGTGCTCTGTAGACTGGAGAGATGAAATTGTTAATAAATCAACTTTTATGAATCATTCTGAAACTCAATTTTCTTTTTAGGACCTGGGTTGTAATGTTGAGGCTTTTTACCATTTAGGAGGCTTTTTTCAGCATAACTACTAGCTATATGAATACAGACCAAATAATTGTACTGTACTATTTCAGTATTTCTCTCTGTTCTCTCTGTTTGTTCTCTCTCTCTCTCGCTCTGTTTCTTTCTCTCTTGCTCTGTTTCTTTCTCTCTTTCTCTCTCTTTCTGTTTCTCTCTCTCACACACATACCACACACTCACACATACACAAACACACACGTGTGTATCTCCCCATCCTGACTGTCTGTCTGGTGTCTGTATCTCCTCAGCCCTGAAGGACAGCCGGTTCCAGCTGGTGAATTTCTCCGACAACGAGCTGCGGGTGTCTCTGTCCAACGTGTCACTGTCAGATGAGGGACGCTATGTGTGCCAGCTCTACACAGACCCTCCTCAGGAGGCCTACGCAGACATCACTGTGCTGGGTAGGTTTTACACACACTTGCCTAAACTCACATGCATGAATGTACGCCTGCATGTACACACAAATAACGTACACACACAAATGATTATGTATGTACACAAAATATTATATATGCACATTACATGGTGCCATATTAGTGGAGGCTCCTCAAAGGATGAAGGAGAGGACTATCCTTCTCAGTGAATTTAATTTATTATTATTTTATGTGAAACATTAAAAAAGTTATCCTTTTTAGATAAAACTATACTACATATATTCACGTCACCAAATAATTGATTAAAACACACTGTTTTGCAATGAAGGTCTACAGTAGCTTCAGCAGCACTCTGTAGGGTAGCACCATGGTGTAGCCAGAGTGCCGCTAGCTTATGTCCTCCTCTGGTACATTGACTTCAATACAAAAACTAGGAGGCTCATGGTTTTCAACCCCTTCCATAGACTTTCACAGTAATTATGACAACTTCCGGAGGACGTCCTCCAACCTATCAGAGCTCTTGCAGCATGAACTGACATGTTGTCCACCCAATCAAAGGATCAGAGAATGAATCTAGTACTGAAAGCATAAACTACAGCCAGATAGCACTGGAGTGCATACAATGTGGTGAGTGGTTGACTCAAAGAGAGAGAAAGACAATAGCTGAACAGCTTTTAGCAAATTAATTTCTTCCAAAATTAAGGTGAAGCAAGAGAGAGAGAGAGACATAGCTATATATATATATATATATATATAACCCGTTTTTAATAGCAATAAGGCACCTCTGGGGTTTGTGATATATGGACAATATGCCACGGCTAAGGGCTGTGTCCAGGCACTCCGCGTTGCGTCATGCTTAAGAACAGCCCTTAGCCGTGGTATGTTGGCCATATACCACACCCCCTCGGGCCTTATTGCTTAAGTAGGTACTGTATATATATATATTTTTCTTTTGTTAACTTTCACTTACTTAGCTAGCGAATGCAGCTAGCTAGTTTAGCCTACTTAAACACCAGGTTCAAACAGAGAAGCATTCAATGTTAGCTAGCTGACTATGGCTATCCAACACTGGAACTCTTCCATATCAAGGTAAGTGCTAAACTGTTTGCTGTACTGCATGATGGTAGCAGGTTTACTAATAGTTAGTTCTAGTACACTGCCGTTCAAAAGTTTGGGGTCACTTAGAAATGTTCTTGTTTTTGAAAGAAAAGCTAAAAATGTTCGATTAAAATAACATCAAATTTATCAGAAATACAGTGTAGACATTGTTAATGTTGTAAATGACTATTGTAGCTGGAAACGGCATATTTTTTATGGAATATCTACATAGGCATACAGAAGCCCATTATCAGCACCCATCACTCCTGTGTTCCAATGGCACGTTGTGTTAGCTGATCCAAGTTTATAATTTTAAAAGGCTAATTGATCATTAGAAAATCATTTCGAAATTATGTTAGCACAGCTGAAAACTGTTGTTCTGATTAAAAAAAATCAATAAAACTGGCTTTCATTAGACATGTTGAGTATCTGGAGCATCAGCATTTGTGGGTTCTATTACAGGCTCAAAATGTCCAGAAACAAAGAACTTTCTTCTGAAACTCATCAGTCTATTCTTGTTCTGAGAAATGAAGGCTATTCCATGCGAGAAATTGCCAAGAAACTGAAGATCTCGTACAGCGCTGTGTACCACTCCCTTCACAGAACAGCGCAAACTGTCTCTAACCAGAATAGAAAGAGGAGTGGGAGGCCCCGGTGAACAACTAAGCAAGAGGACAAGTACATTAGAGTGTCTAGTTTGAGAAACAGACACCTCACAAGTCCTTAACTGGCAGCTTGCTCATGCTGAAACAGGAAAGGGCCTTCCCCAAACTGGTGCCTCAAAGTTGGAAGCACAGAATCGTCTAGAATGTCATTGTATGCTGATATTTCCCTTCACTGGAACTAAGGGGCCTTGAAATTAAAAACCGCTCCAGACCATTATTCCTCCTAAACCAAACGTTACAGTTGGAACTAGCATTCGAGCAGGTAGCGTTCTTCTGGCATCCGCCAAACTCAGATTCGCCCGTCAGACTGCCAAATGGTGAAGCGTCATTCATCACTCCAGAGAACGCATTTTCACTGCTCCAAAGTCCAATGGCGGCGAGCTTTAAACCACTCTAGCTGACGCTTGGCATTGCGCATGTTGATCTTAGCCTTGTGTGCATCTACTCAGCCATGGAAACCAATTTCATGAAGCTCCCGACGAACAGTTATTGTGCTGACGTTGCTTCTAGAGGCAGTTTGGAACTCGGTAGTGAGTGTTGCAACCGAGGACAGATGATTTTTACACATCTACCACCTGTTTGGCCTACCACTTCGCGGCCGAGCCGTTATTGCTCCTAGACATTTCCACTTCACTATAACAGCACTAACAGGGAGCTCTAGCAGGGCAGAAATGTGACTTTTTGGAAAGGTCGCATCTTATGACGGTGCCAAGTTTAAAGTCACTGAGCTCTTCAGTAATGCCATTCTACTGCCAATGTTTGTCTATGGAGATTGCATGGCTGTGTGCTTGATTTTAAACACCTGTCAGCAACGGGTGTGGCTGAAATAGCAGAATCCACTCATTTGAAGGGGTGTCTACATACTTTCGTATATAATGTATGTGGCTACTGGTTCTGTGTTTGCATGTGATCAGGGGTGATTCTGTTGAAAAATGTTTCTTGAACGGACGCAAGCAGAACAAAACGGGGATAAACATACCTGCATTTGTCCAATATAAACTCTTGTTTGCAGCTGTTGGACTAATGATTACAACCTACAGTAGATCAGCTAGACGCAGGCAAGAGTGTGCAAGGAGGTATTGAGTATGTTACTGTCTGTTACCTTGATTACTCTAATTTCTCTCAACATGTGCACCTATGTTGTAAACTTTCATTCATAGGTTAGGTTGTAGCAACCTCATGATGGGTACAGGGATAATTTCAGTATCATGTAGTAGCCTAAACCTATCGATGTTACAATGAGCTGGGTGAATGGAATATGAATGACAGTCATCTGATATGCTGTAATAGAAAGAGCGCCATGCTCATAAAAATATTTTATCGTCCTCCCTCATCTTAAACAGCACCAACCACCACTGTGCCATATTCATAAGTTAGACATTGCGTTCTACCACACATCACACATCCTATATAAACTGTGAATATACAATTGTTTTAATTTATGTATTTTCTTGATTCATCTTGTTATATTGAGTCCCACTGTAACAAAATGTCAGCCAATTAGGCTCTTACAGTGTTCAATAGCATGGTAATGAATAGGAACAGATGCTGCTATGGATAACAGAATAGATCTATCTCAGACTGGCTTGTTTTTGGCAGCTGTGTTGACTTCTGACTGTTGACTGTGTGAATCCTACTGAATGTTAACTTGGCTGCTCTAAATAGTTCCCTATTGAGAGTCAGCTGTGACAAACAGTGGAGCTACGGCGTGAAATTACACTAACACTAGAGCTGTATTATACATGCAGACATCCTGGGGGATTGAAAATGAATTAAGTACACTTCAAAGTAATTACTCTAGTTTTAGAAATTAAATCTAGAAGCAAAAAGTGTGAACTAACGGTGATATTTTATAGCTCTTGAAACAACATATTTTTGAGTTTTCTCCAAGCGTCTCAGGCAGGCAGTTTCTCTATGTGAGAGACAGTGGAGGTTCTTGTACTTCAATGAGAAATGTAGATCAGCGGAAGAAATAATCAAGGTTGGACATGCTTAGCTTGTGTTCATTGGTCATGCTAATATATATATATATATATATATATATATATATATATATATACACTGCTCAAAAAAATAAAGGGAACACTTAAACAACACAATGTAACTCCAAGTCAATCACACTTCTGTGAAATCAAACTGTCCACTTAGGAAGCAACACTGATTGACAATAAATTTCACATGCTGTTGTGCAAATGGAATAGACAAAAGGTGGAAATTATAGGCAATTAGCAAGACACCCCCAAAAAAGGAGTGATTCTGCAGGTGGTGACCACAGACCACTTCTCAGTTCCTATGCTTCCTGGCTGATGTTTTGGTCACTTTTGAATGCTGGCGGTGCTCTCACTCTAGTGGTAGCATGAGACGGAGTCTACAACCCACACAAGTGGCTCAGGTAGTGCAGTTCATCCAGGATGGCACATCAATGCGAGCTGTGGCAAAAAGGTTTGCTGTGTCTGTCAGCATAGTGTCCAGAGCATGGAGGCGCTACCAGGAGACAGGCCAGTACATCAGGAGACGTAGAGGAGGCCGTAGGAGGGCAACAACACAGCAGCAGGATTGCTACCTCCGCCTTTGTGCAAGGAGGTGCACTGCCAGAGCCCTGCAAAATGACCTCCAGCAGGCCACAAATGTGCATGTGTCAGCATATGGTCTCACAAGGGGTCTGAGGATCTCATCTCGGTACCTAATGGCAGTCAGGCTACCTCTGGCGAGCCCATGGAGCGCTGTGCGGCCCCACAAAGAAATGCCACCCCACACCATGACTGACCCACCACCAAACCGGTCATGCTGGAGGATGTTGCAGGCAGCAGAACGTTCTCCACGGCGTCTCCAGACTCTGTCACGTCTGTCACATGAGCTCATGTGCTCAGTGTGAACCTGCTTTCATCTGTGAAGAGCACAGGGCGCCAGTGGCGAATTTGCCAATCTTGGTGTTCTCTGGCAAATGCTAAACGTCCTGCACGGTGTTGGGGTGTAAGCACAACCCCCACCTGTGGACGTCGGGCCCTCATACCACCCTCATGGAGTCTGTTTCTGACCATTTGAGCAGACACATGCACATTTGTGGCCTGCTGGAGGTCATTTTGCAGGGCTCTGGCAGTGCACCTCCTTGCACAAAGGCGGAGGTAGCGGTCCTGCTGCTGGGTTGTTGCCCTCCTACGGCCTCCTCCACGTCTCCTGATGTACTGGCCTGTCTCCTGGTAGCGCCTCCATGCTCTGGACACTACGCTGACAGACACAGCAAACCTTTTTGCCACAGCTCGCATTGATGTGCCATCCTGGATGAACTGCACTACCTAAGCCACTTGTGTGGGTTGTAGACTCCGTCTCATGCTACCACTAAAGTGAAAGCACCGCCAGCATTCAAAAGTGACCAAAACATCAGCCAGGAAGCATAGGAACTGAGAAGTGGTCTGTGGTCACCACCTGCAAAACCATTCCTTTTTTGGGGGTGTCTTACTAATTGCATATAATTTCCACCTTTTGTCTGTCCCATTTGGACAACAAATTGTGAAATTTATTGTCAATCAGTGTTGCTTCCTAAGTGGACAGTTTGATTTCACAGAAGTGTGATTGACTTGGAGTTACATTGTGTTGTTTAAGTGTTCCCTTTATTGTTTTGAGCAGTGTATATTGTTTTCATGGGAACAGGACATTATAGCCTATAGCATAGTGAAACAGAAATGTATAGCCTATAGCATAGTGAAACAGGACATTATAGCCTATAGCATAGTGGAACAGGACATTATAGCCTATAGCATAGTGAAACAGGACATTATGTGTTGATGTGCGTGCAAGTGATGGAGAGTGCATGCATGTTTGTGTGTGCATTCCTTTCTGCATACATACGTGTGTGTGTTTGTGTGTACATGTGTGCTTCTGTATATATGTGTGTCCGTCTGTACATATATATCTGAAGCTCTTGATGTGTGTCTGTCAGTCCCACCAGGCAGTCCAATCATGGATTCCCAAGAGGATGTGGTCAGTGAGGGGAACGAGACAGAGCTCACCTGTACAGCCATGGGCAGCAAGCCTGCCGCCTCCATCAGATGGATGAAAGGAGAGCAGGAGCTGACAGGTCAGAGGAATAACAGCCTCCTCCACTTTCCCTCAGATATCATTCAGATATAACCCCAGCCAGGCAGCTTTAACTCTCCACAGCATCGTACTGGAAACTGCAGACTACAAAGGCTCCTTTTACATTCAGGACTTGGTTTCACACTCATCACAATATGCCATATCTACTGATTTGTTCAAGGACTAAAGAGTGAGTATGGATTCAATATTTGAGTTGTTCAAATTGAACTAGGTATAGTATTGACATTGAGTATGACCTATTCATAAAGCACTGTGTTAACTCACTGTCTCCTCAGCAATAGCCACATTACAACAGTTACCAAAGAAGCAGAGCATTTTAGTGCTGGGCTGAACTTGCAGTGGGCCTTTTGCAGTGACCAGATAAATGACTTCAAATGAACTCCCAACTGTTCACCACCCACTCCCTACAGCCTCCCCCATGGCCCAGCCAGCAGCCTAGCTGTAACAGAACAGTGTGTAGGCTACAGTACATCCCTATAGTACATCACTGAGGCGCCCAATGTCTCTACTGGTTTAATACACTCATAAACCTGTGTCATCGCCAGATAGCAGGGAGTTGCTATGGAATCCGCCCGGCAACAGCCTGTAAATCTGGACCCTGCCTACTGAGAGCATCTGTTACCTGCTGCTGAAGGACCACAGCTCACACACCAGCAACACGTTTGCTTCTGTTGATCACGTCTTTTGGGTGATCAGATTTCGGATTCAACGGTTTGAAAGCCTTGCTTTGAAAACTATAATGTACTCACCACACTAAAAACAGTCATGAAGCTCGCTTATTACATTTGACACTACTAATTGCTAAATTAATTGCTAAGTACTTTTTATGAAAATACTTTATTTGAATGACTCAAGCCCGCTGTAGGCTCCTGGAGAGAGGTGCAGTAGTGTATGGTACTATGGTGTAGTGCCTTATTTCTTCACATTTGTTCAAGAAGATCCATCTATTATTCAGCCTATCCATACCCTACAGCAAGAGGGACAATTCATTTCAGCCTGATCCTATCTGCATAGTCACTGGATATCTCTGTTGTCAAATTATATACATGTATGTATTAGAATAGAGAGGACTCATTTGGCTTGTTGAGCATATTAAATATTTAGACTGAGCGAATATAAGCTAAATCTGCACCTCCAGTGTTATAGAAGTGGAAGTCAATTTGTGTTTATGAGATCTTGCATCCTCTGCGGTAGGCTGGGCTGGTGTGGTGTGGTTACGTTAGGCAGGCAGGTAGACAGGCTCGTTAGATTAGTGAAATGCCACCATGTTGAACAGGGGCTAGTCCAGACTGGCAGAGGACCGACGTGGGCGTACCAGGAAGTCACGTCCTGTCATGTATACTCCCTCCCCGGCCTCTAGGTCATCAGGCTGCTGATTATCCCGCACACCTGTCACCATCATCTCGCGCACCTGCGCCTCATGACACTCACCTGGACTCCATCACCTCCTTGATTATCTTCCCTATATCTGTCACTCCCCTTGGTTCTTTCCTCAGTTATTATTTACTCTGTTTCATGTCAGTGCGTTGTTTGTGTTTCGTGTTTATTTATTAAAACACTCACTCCCTGTACTTGCTTCCCGACTTGCAGCACACTCGTTACACGTCCTTTAGCACCTATGGAAACACAGCTCACTTCTCATTATGACACTCATAATAAGCAAATACTCTCATAAGCAATTCATTTGCTTATAAAGCTCCCCACTTGGCACACATTGGTTGAATCAATGTTGTTTCCATGTCATATTAATGAAATGACGTTGAACCAACATGGAATAGACGTTGAATTGACGTCTGTTCCAAGTGGATCAGGTTTACATTGAAATCCAAGTCACAAGTTGCTGATATACTTATTGAATTGTCAACAACTAAGGATAGATAATCTGAAAACAAAAAAAATCTGAAAACTAAATCAACGTTTTTTTCTGCTATGATTATTACTGAATATTTGCAGAGCAAACCACTGGAAAGAACCTTTCTCTAGGGTTGTTTTTCAGCGACCATCTCTCAGGAGTTGTCCCTATCTAAGTGTCATGGGGTTAATAGCTATATAGCAATGTGCATGTTAGTGTATGTGGTCAGTGTGTGTTGGAGCAGCAGTGTGATGCCCTAGACGTGCCCCCCTGTGACTGGCTGGTCGGCTGGCGGAGATGGAAGTGTGCTGCAGGTCACAGAAGGCCCTGTAATTATATTCTCACTTCATTAAGTGCGAGTAAACCATCACACTCAGCACTATGGCTAACGCGCTGCCCCTGTGGCATTGTAATGCTCTCTAAATGAATGCCCCTCTGACAGCCAGACACATGTAGGAGCCTGGTGGGCAGCTGATTACTGCAGAGGTTAGCCTAGACACCACAGAACAGAACCCCACTCAGTCTCCAGGCTGCTGCATAGACACACACACATTATCAAACCACAACCACATCATTCCTACCTCACTCTGGAATCAATGAGAATCTTTGGGTTTTTAAACTACATCAAGTAGGCTTGTAAATGTAATGATGTTAAGGTGTAAAGGGTGGTCAAAGTCACCTTGTGTTTAGCTCGACTGCACACATAGTGCAGTGTGAAATTAAATATTTTTGTTGTGGTAGATGTTGTGTCAATGTGAATAATCTGATCATCTGTTGTGAGTTAAGACATCTCTAAAGATGTTGGTTCCCTCACACCTGTGTGTATTTTATTGTTCCTAGGCAAGATGACGGTGGATGAGACCTACGACGGGATGTTCACAGTCACCAGTCGGCTGAGACTCACCGTGTCCAAGGAGGACGACGGAGCGCCAGTCAGCTGCATCATCGACCACCCAGCCGTGAAGGACCTCCGGGCACAGAGATACCTGGAAGTGCTATGTGAGTGACCCGGAAGTGAAGCAGGCATGGCCTGGAAATAGAATGTTATTGACTCTCGCAGTCCCGAAGGCTATCACAGAGGGGGGATACAGTGCCTTCAGAAAGTACTCATACCCTTTGACTTATTCCACATTTTGTTGTGTTACAGCCTTTTTCTCACCCTTCTACACACAATACCCCATAATGACAAACTGAAAACATGTTTTTAGATTTGTTTAGCAAATTCTTCTACAATTATCAGGCTGTAACGCAACAAAATGTGGAATAAGTCAAGGGGTATGAATACCTTCTGAAGGCACTCCATATGAATGAATTAGATCATCAATTCTGTATGTAGTTAAAATACCTGGCAGTCCAGAGTTAGAGATTGACTTTACAATACATCTCCTGGAATATAATATAATCACCTCCAGGTAAAAGTTATTTTTGCTTTAGTCTTGTGTCAAATGTGATTTGCTATTTCCTCAAACGATTTATTGGTTGAAGAGGTAGAACAGCCGTCCTTACACAGTGTAGATCATCAGAGAAAGGTTACACTAACCTTTGGTAGTCTATGTAGAATATTAATTTATTAACAGAGACAAGTGCTTTGCCTAACCTTTCTAGGCTAAAGGGAAAGCTCAACTAGAACCGCTTGACATTTTGGCAATCTTCTGCTAACATAGATAAGAGAAAGAAAAAATATATATTTTACTTTAAGGTTAGATAGATTGTCTGAACACATAGCCCTTTTCTCTGTTTAACCAAGGGTCTATGTTCCTTTGATAGCTAGGATTATGTAGTCCTATTCCACTCAAAGCCTTAGTCGGAGTTGAGCTGAAAATATACTGGTCATACAAGAGTAATAATATAAGCAATGGCGTAATGACACTATCGTAGCCAGCCAAAGCACTCCTCTAAACCCCCCAATGCATAATAGCATGGTCCTTTGTAGCTCAGTTGGTAGAGCATGGTGCTAGTAATGCCCAGGTAGTGGGTTCAATTCCTGTGACCACCTACATGTATCCGTGCATGACTAAGTTGCTTTGGAGAAACCTGTCTGTATATGTTATATTTATTATTATATTATAGCTCACTGACAAATGTCTCTTTCACTGGTTTGAATATACAGTATACAGCCTTTTTATAGAGTGACTGAAAGCATGAGTCAGGTTGAGATAGGTTGACATTGCTAGAGCTGTGAGTATGAAATTAATTACAAAGTGTGTACTGCTTGTAGACAATGTGTATGTGGAAATACCATCTGCCTACTTTCAGATCAACCAGAAGTGAAGATTGTTCAGGCGTTCCCTGAAGGTTTAACAAGAGAGGGAGAGAATCTAGAGCTGACGTGCATAGCAAATGGCAAACCACAGTGAGTATCCATCCATCCACACATATCATTTAATACTAGTTAACAATACAGCACTCTGTCCTTAAAAATACCAACATAGACAGCTACATGACACTTCCAGGCTTCCTATATCCCCTTTCTGCCAGCCAAAGCACTCCCCTAACCTTTCCGATGCATTGTAGCATTTAAATGTTACCAATTGGTAGTGTGTTCTGTGTATAATACATCATTAGACGGAACCTGCCAATGGCTCTCCCACACTAATCTGAGTTCTGACCTTTAGAGTGAGATTTTGTCTATTGACGGGGGTCGTGCAGGGTCTTTCTGATGTGGTTGGTATTTGTGTCCTCCAGGCCCCATCAGATCAGCTGGCTCAGAGTGGATGATGATGTGCCGTCTCACACCGTGATCACCGGCTCTGACCTCTTCATCGAAAACCTCAACAAGTCATACAACGGCACGTATCGCTGTGTGGCCTCCAATGCCGTGGGAGAGGCCTACGATGACTACATCCTCTTCGTATACGGTACGTACTGTTATACGGGGCATCGTGACTACTGTCGCCTGTAGTTTGTTGTGTGATTCTATCTATATTTGGAGATGAGTCCAGGCAAAGTGGTCTGTATTGCTGATACAGGTTTTCATGTTCACAGTGTGTACAGATGTGTCTAGTAGATTTGTTGCTGTTAGGTAATCGTAGCCACTCATTAGAATTTGCTAAATTTTCCATTGAAGCTTCTCATGAGTCAGTTCACTGATTAAAGGTTTCTCTAGGTGAATATGTCACAGAAACCATATCACTGACACACTGTAACATAGTAACAGATGGCTCTGACTAAGATTTATTCTGACTAACACTGACAGAAAATCCTCACTCTAACATGTATAACTCTCTGACTTAGGTTACTATGGCACTTATAGCAATGCAACTCTGAGATTGTATTTCTGTAAGTGCTCTTAGGCAGATGGTGACGTCTGTTCGTCCCTCTTAGTCCCCTAGTAATCATCTCCCATCAAAAGGATGGCACGTGCTATTAAATAACAGTCCAGGTCTATTAAGGGTTTCATCCTATGACTGAACTCGTAATTGGCGCACTATCCACTCTCCCTCTCTGATGTCACTGTCATACAGTTACAGTGCCTTTGGAAAGTATTCAGACCCCTTGACTTTTCCACATTTTGTTACGTTACAGCCTTATTATAAAATGTATTCAATAGTTTTTTCCCCCTCATCAATCTACACACAATACCCCATGATGACAAAGCAAAAACAGTTTTTTATACATTTTTGGAAATTAAAAAATGTTTAAGCTCTACTAGCTTGGCACACCTGTATTTGGGGAGTTTCTCCCACTCTTCTCTGCAGATCCACTCAAGCTCTGTCAGGTTGGATGGGGAGCGTCGTTGCACAAATCTTTTCAGGTCTCTCCAGAGATGTTAGATCGGGTTCAAGTCCGGGCTCTGGCTAGGCCACACAAGGACATTCAGAGACTTGTCCGAAGCTACTCCTGCGTTGTCTTGGCTGTGTGCTTAGGGTCGTTGTCCTGTTGGAAGGTGAACCTTCGCCTCAGTCTGAGGTCCTGAACACTGTGGACCTCAGCACTCTCATCAGTTAAAGTCACAGCTGTGTACATCCCCCACCCCCTCAAGCGAACACCAAGACGGCCCTCAAGGAACTTCACTGGACTCTATGTAAACTGGAAACTATATACCCGGAGGCTGCATTTATTGTAGCTTGGGATTTTAACAAAGCTAATTTGAGATCAATGTTACCTAAATTTTATCAGCATATTGATTGTACGACAGGTAGGGCTAATACTCTCGACCACTGCTACTCTAACTTCTGCGATGCATACAAAGCCCTCCCCCGCCCTCCCTTCGGCAAATCCGACCACGACGCCATCTTGCTTGTCCCGGCTTATAGGCAGAAACTCAAACAGGATGTACCAGTGACGAGAAACATTCAACGCTGGTCTGACCAATCGGAAGCCATGCTCAAAAATTGTTTTGATCACGCGGACTGGAATATGTTCCGGTCAACCTCAGAGAACAACATTGATCTATACGCTGACTTGGTGAGTGTGTTTATAAATAAGTGCATTGGAGATATTGTACCCACTGTGACAATTAAAACCTACCCTAACCAGAAACCGTGGATGGATGGCGGCATTCAAGAAAAACTGAAAGCGCGATCCACCGCATTTAACCATGGAAAGAGGTCTGGTGATATGGCTGAATATAAACAGTGTAGTTATTCCCGCCGCAAGGCAATCAAACAAGCGAAATGTCGGTACAAGGACAAGGTGGAGTCGCAATTCAACGGCTCAGACACGAGACGTATGTGGCAGGGTCTACAGGAAATCACGGACTACAAAAACAAAAACAGCCACGTCACGGATAGCGATGTCACGCTTCCAGACAAACTCAACACCTTCTTTGGACGCTTTGAGGATAATACAGTACCACTGTCGCAGCTCGCTAAGAAAGACTGCGCCCCCCCCCCCTCCTTCTCAGTGGCCGACGTGAGTAAAACATTTAAACATGTTAACCCTCGCAAGCCTGCTGGCCCAGACGGCATCCCTAGCCGCGTCCTCAGAGCATGCGGAGACCAGCTGGCTGGTGTGTTTACGTACATATTAAATCGCTCCCTATCCCAGTCTGTTGTCCCCATATGCTTCAAGATGGCTACCCATTGTTCCAGTACCCAAGAAGGCAAAGCTAACTGAACTAAATGATCACTTCTGTCATCATGAAGTGCTTTGAGAGACTAGTCAAGGATCATATCACCGCCACCTTACCGGCCACCTTAGACCCACTTCAGTTTGCATACCACCCCAACAGGTCCACAGATTACGCAACCGCCATCGCACTGCACACTGCCCTATCCCATCTGGACAAAAATAATACCTATGTAAGAATTCTGTTCATTGACTACAGCTCAGCATTCAACACCATAGTACCCTCCAAGCTCATCATCAAGCTGGAGGCCCTGAGTCTCAACCCCTCCCTGTACAACTGGGTCCTGAAATTTTTGACGGGCCGCCCCCAGGTTACTTCGCTGACCCTCAACACTGGGGTGTGTGCTCAGGGGTGTGTGCTCAGCCCTCTCCTGTACTCCCTGTTCACCCACGACTGCGCCATGCACGCCTCCAACTCATTCATCAAGTTTGCAGACGACACAACAGTAGTGGGCTTGATCACCAACAGTGATGAGACAGCCTACAGGGAGGAGGTGTGGTGTCAGGAAAACAACCTCTCACTCAACGTCAACAAAACAAAGGAGATGATCTTGGACTTCAGGAAACAGCAGAGGGAGCACCCCCCTATCCACATCGAAGGGAGAGCAGTGGAGAAGATGGAGAGTTTTAAGTTCCTCGGCGTATACATCACAGACAAACTGAAATGTTCCACCCACACAGACAGTGTGGTGAAGAAGGCGCATCACCGTCTCTTCAACCTCAGGAGGCTGAAAAAATGTGGCTTGTCACCCAAAACCCTCACAAACTTTTACAGATGCACTATCGAGAGCATCCTGTCGGGTTGTATCACAGCCTGTTACGGCAACTGCACTGCCCTCAACCGTAAGGCTCTCCAGAGGGTGGTGCGGTCTGCACAACGCATCACCGGGGGCAAACTACCTGCCATCCAGGACAACTACAGCACCCGGTGTCACAGGAAGGCCAAAAAGATCATCAAGGACAACCACCCGAGCCACTGCCTGTTCACACCGCTATCATCCAGAAGGTGAGGTCAGTACAGGTGCATCAAAGCTGGGACCGAGAGATAAAAGCTGTTTCTCAATCTGAAGGCCATCAGACTGTTAAACAGCAATCACTAACTCAGAGAGGTTGCTGCCTATATTGAGACCCAATCACTGGACACTTTAATAAATAGATCACTAGTCACTTTAAACAATGCCACTCTAAATAATGCCACCTTAATAATGTCTACATATCTTACATTACTCATATTACATGTATATACTGTATTGAGACCCAATCATTGGACACTTTAATAAATGGATCACTAGTCACTTTAAATAATGCCACATTAATAATGTTTACATATCTTACATTACTCATATCATATGTATATACATGTACTGTATGTTATACCATCTACTGCACCTTGCCTATGCCGCTCGGCCATCGCTCATCCATATATTTATATGTACATATTCTCATTCACCCATTTAGATTTGTGTGTATTAGGTAGTTGTTGGGGAATTGTTAGATTACTTGTTAGATTTGTGTGTATTCGATAGTTGTTGGGAATTTTTTGATTACTTGTTAGATATTACTGCACTGTTGGAACTAGAAGCACAAGCATTCCACTACACTCGCATTAACATCTGCTAACCATGTGTAGGTGACCAATACAATTTGATTTGAGAAGTTTTTCATCAAGGATCTCTCTGTGCTTTGCTACGTTCAGATTTCCCTCGATCCTGACTAGTCTCCCAGTCCCTGCCGCTGAAAAACATCCCCACTGCATGATGCTATAACCACCATGCTTCACAGGAGGGATGGTGCCAGGTTTCCTCCAGACGTGAATGCATTCAGGACAAAGAGTTCCATCTTGGTTTCATCAGGCCAGAGAATCTTTTCTTCTCATGGTCAGAGTCATTAGGTGCCTTTTGGCAAACTCCAAGCAGGCTGTCATGTGCCTTTTACTGAGGAGGGGCTTCCATCTGGCCACTCTACCATAAATGCCTGATTGGTGGAGTGCTGCAGAGATGGTTGTCCTTCTGGAAGGTTCTCCCATCTCCACAGAGGCCCTTCTCCCCCGATTGCTCAGTTTGGCCAGGCGGCCAGCTCTAGGAAGAGTCTTGATGGTTCCAAACTTCTTCCATTTAAGAATGATGGAGTCCACTGTGTTCTTGAGGACCTTCAATGCTGCAGAAATATTTTGGTATCCTTTTCCAGATCTGTGCCTCGACACAATCCTGTCTCGGAGCTCAGCGGACAATTCCTTCAACCTCATGGCTTGATTTTTGCTCTGACAAGCACTGTCAACTGTGGGACCTTATATAGACAGGTGTGTGACTTTCCAAATCATGTCCAATCAATTGAATTTACCACAGGTGGACTTCAATCAAGTTGTAGAAACATCTCAATGATGATCAATGGAAACAGGATGCACCTGAGCTCAATTTCGATTCTCATAGCAAAGGGTCTGAATACTTATGTATTAAATAAATGTGCCAAATGTTTCTAAAAAACTGTTTTTGTTTTGTCATTATGGGGTATTGTTTGTAGAATGATTAGGAAAAATAATAATTTAATACATTTTAGAATAAGGCTGTAACATAACAAAATATTGAAAAAGTAAACGTGTCTGAAAACTTTCCGAATGTACAGTATCTACAGGAAAATGTTTGAGGTTTGGGAATCAGGCTGTAGCCTTGCTTCCAGATGGATCCTTTGTTTGGAATATGATTATTTGTGGTTTTGAACAACACACATCTAGCAGTTCCAAATAGATTTAGCTTCAGTTTGGAGCTTGTGAGAAATGAAAACAGCCAGGACAGAAAACATTTTCCATACACACGATCTTTTGATTTATGTTGTTTTGTCTTTCACGTTCATACTTGTTGTAGCATGTTGGTTTGATGGGGAATGTGAGCTGACCATTTGTTTTGGAGATTTACTCCTCTCCCATGCATAATCAATTTCTATAGTAGGCATCTCTTCATCTAGACTCTCCTCATGTCTCCATATTGCATTTTCCTACATTTCTTTGAAGGAACAACCTGCTCCTTACTCAACAGAGATAAACTGGACGAACTACAGTACACGCAAAGAAGACTCATTAATGAATTTCCATGGTGAAAATGTGTGTTTGCTGGTGTAGCAAACATGCTAGCATGTGTGAGCTGTACATGCTTTGTAGAAGAATGACCTATTTGTATGCCTTTTGCACAGTGAAATATCCCATTTTACATTTTAAGTGCAGCTTTGCAATCTTTTACCACCTCAACATTAGAAACAGCATATATCTTGTGTTATCAGAGCTATCAGTGCAGTCTCTATTCTTCTAGTTAGAGCATTAATGAGACATTGGAGATTTGTGAAAGGTGCTAATAATGCTGTTTTAATTATGTTTGAGATTCCCAGTTCTATTATTCCACAGGATTAGATGCCAGACAAAATAAGCCATGCTGTTGGTCCATAAGAGGATTGTTTTGCCTGAGTAATCATGCTAGCTACTGTACACTAGCTTAACGAGTGTGTGTTTCTGAGCATGGCTACGTCTAGGGGTAAGCATGATGAGAACCACAGATGTGTCAGATTAGCAGGTGTGTCTCTAGGTGAAGAGACTGCTGGGTGGCTTTTTCTGTCTACAGTATCCTGTTTTCTACTTGTATTAGGCCTTGGAGGAGCCCATTAGTGTCTAGTGTTGGAATCCACAGCTGCTATCTCTTAGTATGTCCCTGATGTTCATTAACGCGGATCTGTCTGAGGACTATGTACAGTAGTTGTACCCCGTCAAAGCTAGATGACCAGGAACACTCTTAACTACTGAAGGGCAACAGGAGAGTACAGTATGTGAATCAATGTGAGTGCTATTCTAGACATATTAGATATTCATGTATGCTACTTTCTGAGCATGGGAATGTACCGTTTTCTACTCTCATCTTGCCACAGCCTAGCACTGCACTAAGAAACACTCCATCCCTAACAGAAATATTGTGACCTCTCTGTGTACTTCGGCACTAGAAGGGCAAGTCTACAGTAAGTAACACACCCTGTTTAGTTGTCAGTTGTATTCTAGTCTAAGGGTGAGAGAGAAAGTAGTTAGGCTTGTTGGCCTCCTCTGCTGGTTCTGGGTTGTTTTCAGTAGGCTGTGAATGCTGCTCCATGGTTGGTTTAAGTCCAGTGTGGGAGTAAACAGGTCCAAAACAGGCTCCCAGCTAGTCTCCCACCAAACTCTATTCATTGTACAAAGTTGACCTGGTGCTATAACTCACACATACTGGCTGTTGGCAGGAGATCAATTATGTATTTTGCTCAAGGGTTTGTAATGCAGTTGACTCCCTGACCCAAAGATTTCCTACACGACCATGAGGTCAAAGATTCCCAAGCAGCCATCTGTGCGTCAAGCCTAGTCAGGAAGCATGCTCAAATATGTCTCTGTTGACCCTGAGTTGGATGAAGGGCTGTTGTGAAAACAAACGTGTTGAATCACACAGATTCTGGCCATCACCCATCTCTGCACCATAGAACAGAATAACAGATGAAACATCAGGCTGCAAATCAATAACCCAGTCATACAGTGTCAAGAGAAAACATAGTTTAATATGTTTTGAAAAATCCATCTGAGGACATGGTTGTACTGTATTACGTATGGAGTATTTGTTTGAGTCAAATCTCCTTTGCCCTATTATGATGCAAATGTGCATATAAAGCAATGTATATAGAATTGCTAAAAGGTGAAGGAAAATCATGTTTATTAGCTGTCAGGTTTAAGAGGGCATAGTCAAACAATTTTTCCCACATTGTTTCAGTTATGGTCAGAATTTCTCACATCTCATTTGTTTTACAAATAGAAATGCACCCTGAAAATATGCCCCCTTCAAATACATTCATATTTCAGCAATCATAATGTGGAGCCAAGTCATCCAGCCTGCAAATTGCCCATGGAGAATACTTGTTTGCTAGACTATTATATGTGCCACATCCCATCCAGGCCTTTGTGGCAGCCTCTTATCCCTGGCCTGCATGCCCAATTTCTCAGACTCTGACATTTCAGCTATCAGACCGCCTTCGGTCACAGGGAAAGAAGAAATCCCCCATAAATATTGTTTGCGGAGAATCTGTTCCTGATATCCCCTTCCTCACCTCTCCTCCCCTTTCCCCCTCCTTCCCCAGCAGCGACATTATGCCGCCCTTGATGTTTTATCATTAGTTTGGAAGTGTGTGGTCCCCTACTGTGGACTTCTGATGGGCACAGACAGTAAAGGCATGGAGACAGCCAGCCAATTTCTCCCGCTGTGACTTGTCCCCAGCAAGGGGCCGGCGCTATCTCTCTCTGTGCCAAAAACAGGCAGATATTCCCTGTGGCAGGGAAGCTTTCAAGCCTCTTAGCACCGCTGCATACCTGTATTGGCCTCCATTTTGTCATTCTCATTATTTTGTTTGTGGTGTTATGAAAGGCCTCATCAGTACACTATCAGTCTGTTACTGTTGCAAGGTGTGCAGAAGAACTGCAGGGGAGTGTGCCAGAGTTGCTTAATGCACTGCTTAACTTAATTACTGGAAATAATCACTTAATATGTTCATTTATGACTTCCCAACTACCCATTGAATGTTTATGAGCAATATTGGACACATTAAGTTTGTTTTTAAAACTACGGTATGAGTATACAAAATTGTAAATTTGATGTGTTCATGTCAACGTTTTGGCCTATTGTTGATGAGTAGAGGTTTAAGTAAGGTTGGAATGACCTGATATCACACACTGTGCATTATCTATGCTCTGATATTGCATTCACTATCACTAGAAAAGCCATCAATGATGTGGTTACACAGTTTACAGATGAAGAAGGCAATTTTGGAAAAGCAACATCCTTCCTGAGGGAAAAAGATACACAGCATACCACCTAAATCATTATCTCTAGTAGTAGTATTACAGTAGATACTTAGAGATTTAACACTTTCCCAATCCTGCTACTTCCATACTTGCATGACCCCATCCTTAATGGCTTCTCACACTTTCTTTATTTCTTATACATGTCTTTATTTTGTATGTTTTCCATCTAGATGCTCCTACCACGATCCCCACACCCACCACCTTGAACCTAGACAACACCCAAGGTACTGTATGTCCCCGCTTTGTTCACTCTCACCCCTCGCCTGTGTGTATGCGTGTGCATGCTTGCTTGCTTGTGTGGGTCTGCAGTAGTGTTGTACAACGAGAGAGTGGGTGAGAGAGTTTGGGAGAGAGGAAGAGAGAGGGAGAGACTGCGGGCAAGCAGTCTTAATCAGATTGTCCTGCTGATAGGTGAAATGGTGGACGACCTACACTGTGCTTTCAGTGACACCTGTCACATGTTTGATCTGTGAGGATGGAGGAGACATGTTGGTCGCTTGGCTCTCTGCTATCTTATCAGCATCGCCATGCAGCCGTATATCAACCTGCGCACGCTCTCATCACATTCACATTATAATGCCCTTTACATCTCCCCATCAAATCACAATCACATCCATCTTTGTAGGCCTGGAAACATTGACCGTTTTATATATATTTATTTACTCATTTACTGCCTTTTTAAAAAACACACTGATATGGCTGACTTGCTTAAACATATGTGGTTTCTTCTGAATTGAGATGTACAAACTATGGCATAATGCAACGATGAGCGGATAAGAGGCTAAACGTAATTTGGATTAAGACATTAATGAGCGAGCTAAGACGGACGTAGTCAATATAACTATTTGTTCAGCACTTTTGAATTGTACAGCGACAGAATTCAGAACATGGGCCGTTCTTACAGTATTCTCCCTGTTCACCAAGTCAGAACCGTAGGATAAATATAGGGGGCATATAAGCAGACAATGAAAGCTCTTACACAATTCGATGTTAACATTTCTATAAAACCGGCTATTTGTGCACCACAAAGTCAAAGCAGTAGGCTAAGTTATGAGGGGGAAAGGGACCAAATAATTAGGGTGAGGCACATGAAATACTAACAGCTTACTACACAACATACACTTAGTATTACTTTCTTTTTTGCAGTATACATACTGTATCTCCCTGGCATATTACATAATTGATGCAGTAGCATACAAGACATTTTTGGACTCAACGTTGTGCTGTGCCCACTTGAACAAGAAGGTGGCGTGGCGGTCCTTCTTTTGGGCAAATTTGGTCATGAAACTTTGTCATCAAAGTCTGGCATTCTCTGGATTTATGGTGCTTTCAAGACAACTGGGAACTTGGAAAAAAATTATGTTGAATCATGACGCCAGTGATCTTCAGGTCGGAGCTCTAGAAAGAGGCCAGAGTTCCCGACTTGGAATTCCGTATTTTCCCAGTTGGAGCTCATTTTTTTCAGTGTTCCCAGTTGTCTTAAACTCAGACAGATTTCCCAGTTCCAGTTCCGATTTCCCAGTTCCAAGTTTCCAGGTGTTTGAATGCAGCAGATGTCATGCTGGAATGACAGCATGGCCAATGTATTCAATCTTTTCTGGTCCATGGTGTTGCGTGTGAATGTTTATCCTTTTAAGCTTCAGGGATGCAAACTGCTGAGGGCCCAAAAAGGTGACACTTTTTTTTGCACTGAAACATGCAAAAAATCCCTGCTATGGGGAAATACAGATTTTAACTAATTAAACAACAAAGAATATGATCTACATGATCAATCTCTGTGTGTAAAATAAAAAGTGGTTCATGTGAACCTAACTCACTGCTTAAAAAATGTAAGGAAGCAATCCAATGTTATTTGTTGCCTGTGTTGAGAAAAAACAATACACTGATATTGCAGTTACCATGACAGCCTTTATAATAGAAAGCTTGTGACCACACACATCTAAATATTGCACTTGGGAAAAAACATCTTAAAGTAGAAATAGAATGAAACAACTATGCATTCTATTTTTGCTCGATTATAGTGGCCACTGTAGTAGTGTAGACATCGATCAAGTGTGTGCAAAAATAACGTTCACTGAGTAAATAATCCCTCCTCACTCACACACAAGTGTTACTGTCAAATTCAACACAACAAAAGCAATATTTTGGGCCTAAACTGCACATTATTACATTGTACACTTTCTGCCTGTGAACATCTGTTCTACAATGTGCCAGCAGAGCATGATACCCTTTGTTGGCATAACTGATCTCTTTCAGGCAGAGAGTACACCTGGCATAACCCTTTTTATCCACTGTATTGAACAAGAGAGAAAGTGTGTGTGGTGTTCCTTTCACCTCTATGGTGGCATCCAGCTTAAGCCAGGCCCATCTCCAGCTACACTTGATCCCTGAATCCACATGTTTAACAAGCAACGCCTCATTTTCACCTAATTCTCTCATTCTG
The DNA here is from genome assembly GCF_029448725.1 of Salvelinus fontinalis. Lineage (NCBI taxonomy): Eukaryota > Metazoa > Chordata > Actinopteri > Salmoniformes > Salmonidae > Salvelinus > Salvelinus fontinalis. The sequence goes on along the minus strand of NC_074688.1, from coordinate 22,740,675 downwards.
AAAATTAACCACATACTGTAGAGGGAAGACATTAGTTCACAGATAGTGGTTAGTTCGTTAACTAGTTAACATTTCACACAGATTGCCAGCGTCCAGTAAGCAACTAACGCGTTATAACTTGAGGAACGGCAAGGAGTCGTTATACCAGTTAATACTATAGAGAATTGGTTAGGTTACTAATGTTAGCTCATCTGATGTTGTCGTTAGCTGTCTGACTTTGTGTAATGTCCAATGGCCGATGAGCACCGATATGTTTTATCTATAATTTCTCTTCATATGACAAGGATTCAAAAGGATTTGCCAGTAGATTGTCGATGTGATTCATGATGACTGCTTGTCTAGCTTCCTAGCTAAGATGTTGAAAGTATGATCAGTCCAATCAAAGCTACGGCAGATATAACGTGATTTGACGTAATTTTATCTGTGGCCAATGACCTTGAGCCTTCATGGACGGGTACTTCTAATGTAAATATATGGCAGCACCCAAGGGGCTTGAATTGTTTTGCCCTCCCTGTAAAGTTTGCGGTGACTTAGTGTTCCCATGAGTGAAAGCAAAAAAGAGACCATGTTTGTATGCAGCTTTATTAACTCAATACATTTTAATTTTTTTTATGTTTGCAAACTGATATGTGACACAAATTAATGCCAAAATATAATGCAAAACATGCAACAAAAACAAAACAATAATAATAACTGCCCCACCTGGCCTGAATGATGGGTCGCCACTGCTTATGGTATGGATGGAGGTCAGTTTATTTACAGTGTCAGCTGGCCCACCTTTGTACATACTTTTTAGTGCTGGATCTTCTACAGTACTGTATGTAGCTCAGTTCCTATTCTTTTCACTTTTATGGGAGAAGTGTGCTGCTATTGGTAAGATTTTTTGGTGTATAATATGGTTGTTCAAATAAACCCAAAAACAAAACAAAAATCTGTCTCTCATGCATTGTAGATAGTTCATGTTTGTTCATATACGGACACATGGAGACCATGTACTAGGATCGCCAAATTAATTCATCAGTGAGAGAAAGTCCATTTAGAAGATAATACATTTCTGATAAACTGGCAGTGAGAGAAATAGAATGGGACTTCTGGGATGGGTTGGGGCTTTTAAAATATCTATTGAAGCCTAATGTTGGCCAAAAGTACTTGGCAGCATCGGGAGGTGACATTTAGAGATAACTAAATATGGTATTTATATTGCAGAGTAACTGCAGGATTGACAACTGCCATTCATTATTTGATATTTTTTTGGGCTGTTTGCCAGCTAAACCCAGACCTCATAGATTTATATCAATATTTGCAAGCATAGTTCCCTCAAACGTTTGGATGAAAATCTACGCTATGGAAGTACTCCATAGGTCCTGCTTTCATTATCTACTAACACACAGGGAAGGGGCACATGCACTTGCATAGCTGACAATGTACTTCCAGAGCTAACATGAAGTCATCCCAATTCATTCAAAGCCAGCCCATCAAGATGTACCATACGTACAGTACATGTCCCATGGCATGTCACACCGCAGGCTCCTACAGTGGAGGTGGTGGTGGTGGTGGGTGGTGGTACAGTATGGGCTGTTTGATTTCCACTCAGGCACTAGAGAAGTAATCAGGTCCCTTTCATGCTGGTGCTGGAAAGCTCCGGAGGCCATTTTATGTGTCTGAGTAGAGGGAGTAGAGAGTCTGAGTGTCTCATCAACTGCACAATCAGGTCTACAAGGTGAGTGAGTGGTCTGTGATATGAAGGAGGTCTAGCCCCTATTTCTAAGTTTTTTTTTTTTATTGTCCATTTGGAATATTTCACACCACAGAAGAGGGGTGAACTTTTCTGTACAGGATCTTCTGTATCAATGACATGCTACTATACTGTGTCCCAGTATTTGTACTTTTATACAGATGTAGGATCTTAATTTGATCACCCTGTTGCAGGAGAACTTTCATGCAATGCAGGACATTTTCATCCTGTAGTGTATTTCGAAGTTTAAAAAGGCTTCGGAAGTTTGGAATTGTTTCATTTTTTCATTAATTACAATCTATATATTAATTCACATGTCCTGTTGCTGCAGGATTATTTTCCTGCTGTAGCAAACTGGCGCAAAAGATCCTACATGTGTATGTCTGAAGTTTTATATTTGTCTTTGGATTAGGACAAAACTCTGAGGAGACTGTTGAATGATCTTATATGGTCTCTACAGAGAATCACAGATGATACTGTAGTTATAGTATTGGGGTTCAACTCCCATGGGTGTCAGCCAACTTACAGTGAGAATGCAATTCGTAAAAACAGGTGGTTGTTAAAATGGTGTGTTGTGTTTTTCATTGTATACCAATTATTCTTCACTTACAGCTTACTGTATGCGGCAGCGGAGACATTTTCATAACTCCTCAGTGATTTTCGAGAGTCAGGACTAAAACGGGGGTTTGACATGATTTCTGCAGTGCATGCTGGTAGGATGTAATAGAGCTTTCTTGCTGTTCACTACTCTTCTAAATACCATGTCACAGGGGCCTTGTTAACCTGGCCTGCAAAGCGTCACATTGCATTACTCTAAGCTGCAGAACCGCACCTTCTGTTGGCATTTTCCTCTGTTCAAGTATAAAACGTACATTCGCAACAGAGGGTAACATGAGTGTCATGACCAGAATATCCTTGTAAACCTGAGGCCCATAGAGATTGAAATATAATGTCATGTACCATAGCTTTATATTGTACTTAGATAACTCTTCATTGGACTTCACAGGGATTCCTGTTAGGAACAAATCAAGGACTACTTAAGCTAGTTCCTCCCAGTCCTGAGCACCACACAGTGCGCTCCTGTGATGTGTGTGAATGGTGTTATCCAAATGAATGTGTAAACATACAGCTCTCAAGCTGCCATTTTCCATTGATCCACACAAGCAGCCATCCCTCCATGTGGCCTCTCCACTTCCCTTTATGAAGCTAAGGGAAACATTCTGTGGGGTTCCATTCTGAACAAGTTGTTTATGCACCGTTTCCTCTTTGTGTGGCTCCCAGTTCATGTAGAATGTAGCTTTCATTTCCACAGTGTAATGCTTTCATGCCCTGCTAGATTTTTCTCTCCTTGATAAGTGTTTTCTTTTTTTTCTTTGCATTTCCTTGGTGTAGCCTAGCAACAGGCTATAGAGCCAGCGGTTCAAGGCCTAAATATGGTTTTGTGTTGAGGAGGAGCAAATGCCATGGTAAAGCATGAAACCACAAAGTCGTTTGTACATCTCTGGTGTAGAGCTGGCCAGCCCTCCACGTTTTGTAGCTACTGCTCTATCTCAGAGGAAGGAAGGAAGGAAGGAAGGAAGGAAGGAAGGAAGGAAGGAAGGAAGGAAGGAAGGAAGGAAGGAAGGAAGGAAGGAAGGAGGTGCTTGGAGAGTTCACATTATCAAGCTTTTCAGTGTTCTTATATAAAATATGTAGGACTAAGGGACTTTAAGTCCCTGCAGAGTTCAGGGGAGAGATGAGCCACAATCTATGAATGCATTGTGTCATGGGTGTGATAAAGCCTAACCTCTTTTCAGTGCTATACTGTCAACTATATGTACACCAACATTTACTTAACCGAAGGTTATTGTGAAGTGCATTAAAAAGTAGGTTTTAAAGCAACTGTTTTAACCTTTTTAAAGTAAAGAGATTGAGAGTGCAGGGGTTACCCAATCGTCCTTTTCCTGAAGGTCTTCCACCTCACACATGTATGGGGAATTTATTTTAAAAAAAATTTTACTATTATAAAATGGCACACAAACAAGTACAGTGCCCATCCTAATTCATAAGTGCTACCTCTCTGATTGGTTTGCTAACCTAATGCAATGCTCCAGGCACCATGGCTTTTATGGAGGAGCTGGTGTGAATAGTTTTCAGCCAGCATTATTAAACAGAGTGGTTTCTGGTATTGTGCTGGCAGGCTGGATCCTATTGGTGAGGGGGTAGTAGTCATTCTGATTCTACATCTCAAGGGGTATAAAGGGCAGTCTGCTGAGGTAAAGCCCTCACTCGTCAAACATTCAGAGATGATCCCAGGGAGGGACATCATATCCTGGGTAATCTCCTGCTAACCCCCTCCTTACCTCGCCTTGGCTGGAGAGAGTAGAGAAGCATCTGGACAGAAACACTTCTCACCATTCACAATGATCTCTATTGAAAACTCAAAACACTTGACAGGGCTCCTGTACTGTATATTGTGCCAGTGTGCATGTTGAATAAATTAACTGTAAGAAGTAAATGTTGAGTATCCTGTTCAGTTAAATGAGATCTCCAGAACCCTGTGGTTTAACAACTGATCCAAATGTACAGGCTCAATGACTGGAGGAGCACTAAGTCCTCTACATGCAGGGTATCCACAGTTCCCCGTTCAGCTGCAGGCTCTATATTGTCTAAATGTATAGTATGTATACAGCGTCAAAGATAGGCCACTAGTCATGCTGCCTGCTACCACACAAATCTCCGTCAAGCCTGTGTTTGTATGCTGCAAGGATGCTAGCCCACCACAGTGTATCCACTATCATCCAGCTAAATTGATCCTACTCCAGGGAAGGACCTTTCATCAACAATGAATGAGTCAATCTGAGTTTAGCTGGCACTAAGAATAAGGAATGAATGGAACACTTGACCTTGACTTTTCTCTCCTCTGCTTTGTTTTGTGAGGCAATTTCATTGTTATTGACTATAGCTGAAATGTATTGGAGTGAAACTAGAGAAAGTATGCTGTCTTACTGTAAGTGGACGCTGATACTTTCACAGTTGTTTTTGTGTGTTCTCATGTGTTTCATCACTGTCTTATGGAGTATGGCTTCTTCATCTTCCAAAAGTACGTGGGCGTGCCTTGAAACTGTGCATGTAATCTTCAGTGCAAACATTAGCAAATGTTCTACAAAGTGTTGAACTGTCTTTACTGTCATAACAATGCGTAATAATATTATAAACAGTAATACATGTTAGTGGTTAACAGAATGGTTAACAGTATCTTACTGTATGAGCTAAGTCCTATCTGTTAGAAAATATAGCCATGTTAAGTGTTACCAACCACACCAAGGCGAGGCTACATGGTGTCACTAAATAGTGTTGAAGCCTGAATATGTCACTGAGTTAATGGGCTACAGTGGAAGTGAGAAGTCTTCCACGTTCTGACGTTGAAACGCCACAGTGCCTAACTTCGGCACACCTCATTGTGCTGCTGAAGCACTGCCAAAGATAGCTCTGCAGACAGACAGACAAGCAGACAGACAAGCAGACAGACAAGCAGACAGACAAGCAGACAGACAAGCAGACAGACAGGCAGGCAGACCAGAGTGTGACTTTATTATGCTGATTCTCCTGGTGCTGAGACAGAAGCAAGAAGACATGTGAATGATTCAGCTGTTCACGGCTTTGACTGAGTGAATCCTTTGGATACATACACCCACATGGTTTAGCACCTTTGAAATCAGATGGCACCTTATGATTATGTACGCATTTAGGGCTGAAGTAAAGTCATACTAGTGTATTATGAAATATACTGTATATGAAAGAGAGGTGAATGGTAGAGGCAATAGGTCAGTTTCCACTGCATAGGGATTAACAATAAATGAACTGTCTGAGTCAATAGTGTTAGAGCCAGGCTTGAATCAGAATGCACATCAAGCCTGGCTCTAAAACTACTGATTCAGACAGTTAGTGTGCGTTAATTCATTGTTTATCAAACATTTGGTAATTTGTCAAACATTTAATGCAAACACTTAACACTTGTATATCATTAGCCTTTGAGGCTTAACATTAAATGCTTATTTGATTTGCAAATGATGTTGACTCAGATTAGCAGATTGGTTCCCTTTATAATGGGTGTGCTTTGCTTTCTTGATTTAGCAACAAAAAATAAATCCATTTATGTGAGGAGAAAATTAGCCACTAGCTCCAATTTAGTCTGTACAATAGTCCACTCTAATTGGTCCCCAGGGGTGTTTAGGTTGTATTGTGCAAGGATGAGGATGTTCAAAGAGTGTCATACTAAATGAAGATGGTTTTCTCATATGGCCTGATTTTAACTTGAAATATGGATATTTAACTTGGAAACTTTACAACTTTTTCTCAGATCTTGAGCAGCTAATGTTGGAAGATCATATTTTGGAATATTTGAGGTAAAAAAGGAAAACAGGCACAGATGGATTCAATATTCCTCAAAACCCATTTTGAACCCTTTCCACATTCTTAGGTTGACATGCACCGCAGGAGAATGTCTAACCAAAAGTGGTGTGTTAGTTTGTCTACCTGCTGACACTCCAAAGGGTAACAATATACGGCATTAGAAGTTCAGAGAACTCAGTTCCTCTAATATTCTTTCTGAGGAGGTTAGAGTCTTGGTTACGTTGTCCACCGGAACATGTGGTACAGCTGCTACTGTGAGAGCAGGGTAGAGCACTGGAATATATTTTCCATTAGCTTGTCAATCACTTTCTTTAGCCATGACCTTCCCCAGAAAAACACTTTAAAGGAACACGGTATAAGCAGGCAGCATTCAGTATCCAGTATCCTTTTGTGTGTAGTTGAGAAGCTTGTTTTGTCAAATCAAAGTTTCCCAAACTACATTTTTGCTAACATCCCATGGTCCAGAGTTCACAGTCAACTCTCCATTCAGAGATGTTATGTGTTGCCATCAGTCCTTCAACTGTATTTTCGCACCTCCATAAAATGTCATGGTTGAGTCTGCGAATCTTCACTGCTTTGTTCAGAATTGATAAAGCAAGTTTGTCTCTGAATCTCTAGCAGGCTGTTTGATTAAATAATTAAGACACACAAATTACTCAAGAGGGAGTCAGAGATCAAGATAGCCTAACCAGAAGAAAATAATTTTCTCCCGCTGCTGCTGGTCTTCACAGAATTACGCTCCTGAAGTTGTCGGTAATAGGCTACACAAGCAGCCGGGAACCTTTTTAAGTATTTGTATCTCAAATCATTACATGTGGTAAATCTACATTCTATCTAAATGAAAATTATACAAATCTAAAAGTAAATTTTCTTGCCATTGCCAACTATGTAAAAATAGCGTACATAAAGCCAATACACAAAAACATTGCAGCCTGCAGGTAGAAAATATCCTGATAAAAATAAATATCCTATGAATCACATTGGCTACGCTCAGAAAGTCGTGCTAGCAAACTTGAAGGGCCCAGAATAAAATATTCTGGGCCCCACCTCCCGAGGGGCACAGCGTTCTAAGGCACTGCATCGCAGTGTTGCGGCGTCACTACAGCCTGGGTTTCGAAATTGGGGAGAAAATTAAAAAATATAAACAATTAAATATTCCGCGCCAATGAGCTCGGGACAGACACAGCTGTAGGCTATTAGTGCAAGGGATTAGAAGTAATCAGGTATTTTATGACGTTTCCACTGGCTCAGAGCTTTACATTTTTCACCTTCTTGCCAAGTGGTTATCGAAAGGGAGAGAGCTGGAAAGATTCTTCAAATACTTTGAGGTACTTTTGTCATTCCCAATTGATTATAAAAACAGACTTCATTTACGTGCTGTTTGAGGTGACGAAAACAAAAGACGCTGAATAAATTGACAAAACTCGAAATGGAAAGAAAGAAACAAAAATGTTTTTTTCCAAAAGTATAGCATAGGTTGTGCATTCTGCAAAACACATGTCCACTCCAACAATGAGGATGTTAAATGACTGTAATAATAATATATTCAATGCATTAACAGAAATTACCGTAACCTAACAAATATTGCAGATTAGTAATGATGGGAATTAACGGTAAATGTAGGTTACTACTGGTGATATACAGTACCAGTCAAAAGTTTGGACACACCTACTCATTCAAGGGTTTTTCATTATTTTTACTATTTCTACATTGTAGAATAACAACTATGAAATAACACATATGAATCATGTAGTAACCAAAAAAAAGTGTTAAACAAATCAAAATGTAACAGCGTTCCTCTCTCTCTTCATAAGAAGAGGAGGTGTAGTGATCGAGCCAAGGCGCAGCGGGTTGTGAAAACATGATGAGTTTTATTTATTAGACAAAACGAAACAAACTATACTTGAATAAACTAACAAAATAACAAAACGAAAATAGACAGACTAGTACGACGAACTGACATAACACACGCAGAACGAACGAACAAGTACTTACTACAAAAAACGCACGAACAAACCGAAACAATCCCGTATGGTGTAACATCGACACAGACACAGGAGACAATCACCCACAAACAAACAGTGAGAACACCCTACCTAAATATGACTCTTAATTAGAGGAGAACGCAAAACACCTGCCTCTAATTAAGAGCCATACCAGGCAACCAAAACCAACATAGAAACAGATAACATAGACTGCCCACCCAAAACACATGCCCTGACCTAAACACATACAAAAACAACATAAAACAGGTCAGGACCGTTACACAAAATATATTTATATTTTTGATTCTTGAAAGGAGCCACCCTTTGCCTTGAAGACAGCTTTGCACACTCTTGGTATTCTCTCAACCACTTCATGTGGAATGCTTTTCTCACATATGCTGAGTAATTGTAGGCTGATTTTCCTTCACTCTGCAGTCATCAACTCATCCCAAACCATCTCAATTGGGTTGAGGTTGGGTTATTGTGGAGGTCAGGTCATCTGATGCAGCACTCCATCACTGTCCTTCTTGGTCAAATAGCCCTTACACAGCCTGGAGGTGTGTTTTGGGTAATTGTCCTGTTGAAAAACAAATGATAGTCCCACTAAGCGCAAACCAGATGGGATGGAGTATCGCTGCAGAATGCTGTGGTAGCCTCGCTTGTTAAGTGTGCCTTGAATTCTAAATAAATCATAGACAGTGTCACCAGCAAAGCACAATTACACCTCCTTCTCCATGCTTAATGGTGGGAACGTCGCATGCAGAGATCATCTGTTCACCTACTCTGCTTCTCACAAAGACATGGCGGTTAGAACCAAAAATCTTTAAAAAAAATAATTTTAAGAATCTCAGATTTCCACCAGTCTAATGTCCATCGCTCTTGTTCCTTGGCCCAAGCATGTCTCTTCTTATTATTGGTGTCCTTTGGTAGTGGTTTCTTTGCAGCAATTCCACCATGGCCTGATTCACAGTCTCCTCTGAACAGTTGATGTTGAGATGTGTCTGTTATTTGAACTCTTTGAAGAATTTATTTGCGCCGCAATCTGAGGTGCAGTTAACTCTAATGAACTTATCCTCAACAGCAGAGGTAACTCTGGGTCTTCCTTTCCTGTGGCGGTCCTCATGAGAGAATGTTTCATCATAGCGCTTGATGGTGTTTGTCACTGCACTCAAAGAAATGTTCAAGGTTCTTGAAATGATGGACTGTCGTTTCTGTTTGCTTTTTTGAGCTGTTCTTGCCATAATATGGACTTGGTCTTTTACCAAATAGGGCTATCTTCTTTATACCACCCCTACCATGTCACAACACAACTGACTGGCTCAATTAAGAAGGAAAAAAATTCCACAAATGTGCTTTTAACAAGGCCCACCTGTTAATTGAAATGCATTCCAGGTGACTACCTCATGAAGCTGGTTGAGAGAATGCCAAGAGTGTGCAAAGCTGTAATCAAGGCAAAGGGTGGCTACTTTGAAGAATCTCAAATATAAAATATATTTTGATTTGTTTAACACGTTTTTGGTTACTACATGATTCCATATGTGTTATTTCATAGTTTTAATGTCTTCACTATTATTCTACAATGTAGAACATAGTAAAAGTAAAGAAAAACCCTGGAATGAGTAGGTGTGTCCAAACTTTTGACTGGTACTGTATGTAATGGGGAATTGATAGACACAGCAAACAATGCACAAAATGAAGTTATGAAACAATGAATATCCACGAAATGGCAGGAGAGAGCGCATTCTGGAGAGAGCCGTACTTTTGCATCTGAGCCACAATCCCCATATTCTTGGACCGTGGAATCCTTGCGGCCTCCTCAATGGATTAGTCCACTCAGACAGGCGCAGATCAGACAGTTGTCTCGTGTGCCATGATAAAAACAAATCTATTTGCAACTGCTTGACTAAAAGAATGGGATGTTTTCAATACAGACCCCTTTTGTCATACAGTATTCCATATAAGGCACCCAGACGTTCTGAATAATTCACAGTATATACCCTTAATCTTGTAATAAATGAAATCTAATGATGCATAACTTGACATTTCTGCCATCCATTGTGACATTCTGGGAGGATAACCAACCTTCCAATTAATGGCAATGCTTTTCTTAGCCGCTATACATTTACATTTTAAGTCATTTACATTTAAGTCATTTAGCAGACGCTCTTATCCAGAGCGACTTACAAATTGGTGCATTCACCTTATGACATCCAGTGGAACAGCCACTTTACAATAGTGCATCTAAATCTTTTAAGAGGGGGGGGGGGGGGGGGGCAGAAGGGTTGCTTTATCCTATCCTAGGTATTCCTTGAAGAGGTGGGGTTTCAGGTGTCTCCGGAAGGTGGTGATTGACTCCGCTGTCCTGGCGTCGTGAGGGAGTTTGTTCCACCATTGGGGTGCCAGAGCAGCGAACAGTTTTGACTGGGCTGAGCGGGAACTGTACTTCCTCAGTGGTAGGGAGGCGAGCAGGCCAGAGGTGGATGAACGCAGTGCCCTTGTTTGGGTGTAGGGCCTGATCAGAGCCTGAAGGTACTGAGGTGCCGTTCCCCTCACAGCTCCGTAGGCAAGCACCATGGTCTTGTAGCGGATGCGAGCTTCAACTGGAAGCCAGTGGAGAGAGCGGAGGAGCGGGGTGACGTGAGAGAACTTGGGAAGGTTGAACACCAGACGGGCTGCGGCGTTCTGGATGAGTTGTAGGGGTTTAAATGGCACAGGCAGGGAGCCCAGCCAACAGCGAGTTGCAGTAATCCAGACGGGAGATGACAAGTGCCTGGATTAGGACCTGCGCCGCTTCCTGTGTGAGGCAGGGTCGTACTCTGCGGATGTTGTAGAGCATGAACCTACAGGAACGGGCCACCGCCTTGATGTTAGTTGAGAACGACAGGGTGTTGTCCAGGATCACGCCAAGGTTCTTAGCGCTCTGGGAGGAGGACACAATGGAGTTGTCAACTGTGATGGCGAGATCATGGAACGGGCAGTCCTTCCCCGGGAGGAAGAGCAGCTCCGTCTTGCCGAGGTTCAGCTTGAGGTGGTGATCCGTCATCCACACTGATATGTCTGCCAGACATGCAGAGATGCGATTCGCCACCTGGTCATCAGAAGGGGGAAAGGAGAAGATTAATTGTGTGTCGTCTGCATAGCAATGATAGGAGAGACCATGTGAGGTTATGAATGCTAGGTTACACAGTTTCTTCTGATAAGTCTCCAGTATCAACATTTCCAAGCAATCAGAAACAGGGAGAAGCCTGAATTCAGCCAGCCTTGACAAGATCATAACATATGCAAATATGTCTCCTTTTGTGTTTTACACCTCCAGCAGAGGACTTTCAATTCTGAGTGCATGATATTCATTTTTACTGGCATGTTCTATGAATGGTCTTAACTTGCAGTAATTTATGTCTGAGATTATATGAACATGACTGCACATTCAAACATATCTGTATGCTTTCATCTTCATCAATAGTGTTTCCCAGGTCTTCTTCACATTTTTGTCTGTCATGTTTTGTGTCATCGGGAAAAGCCTGTATCAACCCTTGATACAGTCGGGAATTCAACTTTAGAGGTTTGTCAGACTTTCTTAAAATAGTTAAAATCTTTGAAGCTTCTGGCTTGTCCATTGTTTGCTGCAAAGAGAATGAATGCAGTGTTGTATCTGCAAAGTTCACCTCAGAGCCGTCACAGACTGGTCTTCGCTGGTTGCCTGACCCTGCTGAAACCCCTGTCACCATCTGATCCTGTTCAAATGAGGCTTGACAAAGAAGACCTTTGTGTAGATATATACATGATAATATCCAATAATAGAATCAATGGTTCAATAATTGAAATGACCATTATTCCCAGATTCCAAACTGTAAGCTACCAATCAACTCAAGATGGAACTTTGTATCCATTCACTGATTACCATTCACAGTTAATTTACTTCTGTTGAAACGGGACAAAAAGGCAACAGAACATTTCCATACACACACCAGCTGTTAGATGCTGCTACCTGACAGATAGCTAGAGGCTAGAGCTGAACAGGCTGTGGTAGCTACTAGCTAGCTAGCTAGTTCATTCTCTTCAGACATAACTTCAGTCGAGAGGGGATGAAACATTAGCTAACGTTCCATGTCAGTTACACTACTAGCTCAGCACTGAGAATAAATAATTTTATTTTATATAACAGCTGTTACCTTGTTAGCTACATCAGTCAAATAAAGAGTAGCCCCCGTCCCCAGTGAAAGTTGCACCCCTGTTCCAAACAACACAAAGGATTGACCTCACAGCCCTAAATTATGCCTGCACTCTATGAACTGACCTCAATCAATCAATCAATTTTATTTTATATAGCCCTTCGTACATCAGCTAATATCTCAAAGTGCTGTATAGAAACCCAGCCTAAAACCCCAAACAGCTAGTAATGCAGGTGTAGAAGCACGGTGGCTAGGAAAAACTCCCTAGAAAGGCCAAAACCTAGGAAGAAACCTAGAGAGGAACCAGGCTATGAGGGGTGGCCAGTCCTCTTCTGGCTGTGCCGGGTGGAGATTATAACAGAACTATGCCAAGATGTTCAAAAATGTTCATAAGTGACAAGCATAGTCAAATAATAATCATGAATAATTTTCAGTTGGCTTTTCATAGCTGATCATTAAGAGTTGAAAAACAACAGGTCTGGGACAGGTGGCGGTTCCATAACCGCAGGCAGAACAGCTGAAACCTCAACAAAGACACTTTCAAATCTAATGCTCAATTCAATTCAGTCCAGCCTGCCTTTGCCATATTTATCCTGTACAGTGGATTATAATCATTTAACATTTTTGTAGGGGTTGATAAATCAAGTCTGAAATGTAAAAGTGGAAATTATAAGCTTGGCACACCTGTATTTGGGGAGTTTCTCTCATTCCTCTCTGCTGATCCTCTCAAGCTCTGTCAGGTTGGATGGGGAGCGTTGCTGCACAGCTATTTTCAGGTCTCTCCAGAGATGTTTGATCGGGTTCAAGTGGCAGGAACACTCAAGGACATTCAGACTTGTCCCGAAGTCACTGCTGCATTGTCTTGGCTGTGTGCTTAGAGTCATTGTCCTGTTGGAAGGTGAACCTTTGCTCCATTCTGAGGTCCTGAGCGTTCTGGATCAGGTTTCCTTTAAGGATCTCTCAGTACTTTGCTCCGTTCATCGCTGCCTTGTTCCTGACTAGTCTCCCAGTCCCTGGCGCTGAAAAACATCCCCACAGCATGATGCTGCCACCACCATGCTTCACCGTAGGGATGGTGTCAGGTTTCCTCCAGATGTGATCTTTGGCATTCAGGACAAAGAGTTCAATCTTGGTTTCATCAGAACAGAGAATCTTGTTTCTCATGGTCTGAGAGTCTTTAGGTGCCTTTTGGCAAACTCCAAGCGGGCTGTCATATGCCTTTTACTGAGGAGTGGCTTCCATCTCTACCATAAAGGCCTGATTGGTGGAGTGCTGCAGAGATGGTTGTCCTTCTGGAAGGTTCTCCTATCTCCATAGAGGAATTCTAGAGCTCTGTCAAAGTGACCATCGGGTTCTTGGTCACCTCCCTGACCAAGGCCCTTCTCCTCCGATTGCTCAGTTTGGCCAGGCGGCCAGCTCTAGGAAGAGTCTTGGTGGTTCCAAACTTCTTCCATTTAAGAATGATGGAGGCCACTGTGTTCTTGGGGTTCTTCAATGCTGCAGAAATGTTTTGGTACTCTTCCCCAGATCTGTGCCTTGACACGATCCTGTCTTGGAGCTCTACGACTTCATGGCTTGGTTTTTGCTCTGACAAGCACTGTCAACTGTCAGACCTTATATAGACAGGTGTGTGCCTTTCCAAATCAGGTCCAATCAATTGAATTTACCGCAGGTTGTAGAAACTTCTCAAGGACTCAAGTTGTAGAAACATCTCAAGGATGATCAATGGAAACAGGATGCACCTGAGCTCAATTTCGAGTCTAATAGCAACGGTTCTGAATACTTACCTAAATAAGGTATATCTGTTTTTTATTTCTCCATAAATTTGCAAAAATGTCAAATAACCTGATTTCGCTTTGTTATTATGGGGTATTGTGTGTAGATTACTGAGGATTTTTATTGATTTAATCCATTTTAGAATAAGGCTGTAACCTAACAGAATGTGGAAATAATCAAGGGATCTGAATACTTTCCGAATGCACTGTATTTCTATTGAGGGTGAGATTGAATTTTCCCCCTTGCCTAATATGTCATGAGCTTTTTCCATCAATTCACAAGAGTCAGCATTGCAATTAAATGTGTGTAATTACATCTGTAAATCCACAGTGCGCATACAAACCGCCTGCCTGTTTTCGCAAGAGTGTGTTCCAGTATCACTAATGAAATCAATATTCAATGTAATCAGCCAAGGGACAGAGATACACACAACTGATCCCCAGTTACTGTCAGTCATTCAGTCACCAAGTCAGTCATCCAGTCAATAAGTCAGGTAGTCAGTCACTAAGTCAGTCTGTCAGTCACCAAGTCAGTCATTCAGTCAATAAATCAGGTAGTCAGTCACTAAGTCAGTCAATAAGTCAATAAGTCAGGCAGTCAGTCAGTCACTAAGCCAGTCAGCCAGTTAGTCAGTCAGTCAGTCAATAAGTCAGGTAGTCAGTCACTAAGTCAGTCTGTCAGTCACCAAGTCAGTCATTCAGTCAATAAATCAGGTAGTCAGTCACTAAGTCAGTCAATAAGTCAATAAGTCAGGCAGTCAGTCAGTCACTAAGCCAGTCAGCCAGTTAGTCAGTCAGTCAGTCAATCAGTCGCTAAGTCAGCAAGTCAGTCAGTGCGAGGCTGCTAGGGTATTCCACCAGTGACCTGGCTATGTGTAATTAGTCATTCCAGAACAGACACAGAGAGAGAGGGAACCATAAAGCATTTGTCCCCTCCACTCCAGCAGAGCGAATGTCAGTGCTGTGCCGACCGACGTGGGCATCGGCCACAAATCCTCTTTATTCCCCCATAAATTCACCTGGCTGTGCACATCCTGTCAGGACCGAGGTGTGGGCATGTAACAGCTCCCTCAGCCACATCCTGTCAGGACCGAGGTGTGGACTGTCATAGCTCGACCGGCAACATCCTGTCAGGACCAAGGTGTGGGCATGTCATAGCTCCCCAGCCACATCCTGTCAGGACCAAGGTGTGGGCATGTCATAGCTCCCCAGCCACATCCTGTCAGGACCGAGGTGTGGACTGTCATAGCTCGACCGGCAACATCCTGTCAGGACCAAGGTGTGGGCATGTCATAGATCCCCAGCCACATCCTGTCAGGACCAAGGTGTGGGCATGTCATAGCTCCCCAGCCACATCCTGTCAGGACCGAGGTGTGGACATGTCATAGCTTTCCGGCCACATCCTGTCAGGACCGAGGTGTGGGCATGTCATAGCTCCCCAGCCACATCCTGTCAGGACCGAGGTGTGGGCATGTCATAGCTCCCCAGCCACATCCTGTCAGGACCGAGGTGTGGGCATGTCATAGCTCCCCAGCCACATCCTGTCAGGACCGAGGTGTGGGCATGTCATAGCTCCCCGGCCACATCCTGTCAGGACCGAGGTGTGGGCATGTCATAGCTCCCCAGCCACATCCTGTCAGGACCGAGGTGTGGGCATGTCATAGCTCCCCAGCCACATCCTGTCAGGACCGAGGTGTGGGCATGTCATAGCTCCCCAGCCACATCCTGTCAGGACCGAGGTGTGGGCATGTCATAGCTCCCCAGCCACATCCTGTCAGGACCGAGGTGTGGGCATGTCATAGCTCCCCAGCCACATCCTGTCAGGACCAAGGTGTGGGCATGTCATAGCTCCCCAGCCACATCCTGTCAGGACCGAGGTGTGGGCATGTCATAGCTCCCCAGCCACATCCTGTCAGGACCGAGGTGTGGGCATGTCATAGCTCCCCAGCCACATCCTGTCAGGACCAAGGTGTGGGCATGTCATAGCTCCCCAGCCACATCCTGTCAGGACCGAGGTGTGGGCATGTCATAGCTCCCCAGCCAATAGCAGGACTATGTGGGAGGGAAAGGCCGAATGTTAGAGCAAATCCATATTATAAACATAATCAAAATTCAATTTAGTTTACGTGCAAGGCTATAAAGGGCCGCTAATGTGGTTCTGAACTAATAGGCAGAACCATTGAATGACTCCAGACAGGGCAACAGTGTGGGATGGTTCTGGTACAGATCTGTCATTCATCTAGCCATTGGACATTAGATATGGGTTATAGATTTTACAGTCCCAGTTGATATTTTGTGATACCTTTTAGGTATGTTCAATGCTTTAGACAGGCCCACTTCTTTGTGTGAAAATAAACCAGCTCCATTTCCCCCTCTGTGTGCTGTGGCAGGCTGGTTGTGCTCCCAGACGTTTGTCTGGTTCAGGTGTCAAATGGAAGGGGTGGGGGGGGGGTTGAGCCGGGGCAGGGCGGGGCGAGGGAGGGAGGGGACATGACAAGGCTCCTCGGCTCAGTCCATTTAGCGTGTTGATGTTCATTAGCATGGAGCATGGGTCCTTCCCTCTCCTCAGGGAGCATGCTGTGCTGTGCTGTGCTACCAGATGTCCCTGATACTGGAAACAAACAGCTATGCTCTGTTCAGCTCAGCTCATCCTGCCTGAGATACAACCAACAGCAGCAGCAGATGAGACTCTAGTCTGTGTCTACAGTATGTGAACTCTGCCTCTGCTTGGTGGAGGTAAGTCCATTTTGAAGAGGAAATGCCAATGAAGCGTGTCTTTACTCTCTATTCAAGTTAAGGATGTCAGACATTTTAGGCTTTTATCATTCGCATTCAGAAAGAAAGTCCTTTCTCCTAATCATAATCTTTATTCAAAACCATCCAATTTCAGTTCATGATTGGAGGGGACTGATGGGAAATGGAGTCTCTCCTTCAGGTAGTAAAGTAATACCCCTTCTCTCACCTCTCCTCTTCACTCATCCATCAGTCTCAACTGACACAGATCCCCACACTTAATCTGTAGACCTCAAGTGCCGAAAATTCAGAAAGTTTGGAGATTTAATGCCTTGCCGTTTTCTTTTGTAGCTAGAAGATGTATAAATCTCACTAAACAGTAAACAGTGGACTAAAGAGTGGACAACGATCCACTGTGGGTTCCTGGGGGGGAAATGTATTTCTGCGAGAGGGGACAGCACACCGGGCCAGATTTATGACGTGCCTGTGTCTACTCTCTATGATTGAGGTCTATAACTTCCTGATATTACCGCTTAAATCAGAGTATATTTTACCGTTCCCTGGAATGTTTCTGTTTAAATTGTGAGGTATGTCAAGTATATCATTTTTATGTAACAGTCTCTGAACATTTTACACAACCACTTTTCGGAGAGGAGAAGCTCTAGCTTCCCAGAATAAGGAGGTATTTGGAATTATGATACAGTGTCATAGAGTTCGCCAGATTTCATTCTATTTTAAAGCAGAGAGAACAAATGCATTGACATGGTACATATCCTGTTGTGAATGTCCATTGCCACACACAGACAATGACTAATCACTTATAAATGACATAGATAAAGATAGGCAAAGATTGAGGCCTCATTCACGGCAGTGCATTATCAGTTTGAATGACCATGGGGTCTGAAGTGGTCATTATGTCACACATACATATACATTAGACTTGCATTTGGTAGTTTGAATAATATCATTCAGAAGTGCAATTCAACTGTATGCAGAAAAAGTAATGAAACCGCAATGAAGTGGGCTATTCTGTTCTACAGCCACAGTAGGAAGGGAAGAGAAGGTGTGACTGAGTGGGAGGAGGTTAATCATACATTTGAATGTTGATTTGAACTGAAAACACTCCACTGCTTCACGTTGTACAATGCATTGTTGTCCTTCATTGTTGAAAAAGACACCTTCAACAGAATAGCTCTAATGGAATTATATTGAATACGACAGTAGTCACTCTGTATTGAGTCACAGCTACCTCCCTGAGTGGGTCACTCTTTGACCATGGACATCTATAGTAGGTTCTATGTAGAAGTTGACAAATGTAGTTTGTCTTCTGGCTGCAAATGTTACCCGATTTCTTAAAGTGTTTGTGACTTTGAGTACACTGTACATTACTATGCTACTGCCGGTCTCCTGCTCTGTGATTTAATCAGAAGGCAGTCACTGCTCTGATAGCTCTAATTGGCTCAAAGAAGGGGTCTGGGGATCATTGTTTTAAGAGGCTGTGATTGGCTTGTTTCCAGACTCCAGAGCTGGCGAGGGAGCGCCACAGAAGATAGACCACGCTGTCATCGGAGGCGTGGTTGCCGTGGTGATGTTCGCTATCCTCTGTGCACTCATCATCCTGGGGCGCTACTTCGCCAGACACAAAGGTATAACGGCTCACCTGGGTCCCCTGGCTGTTACAATGCTTCCACTGGCTTGAGATGAACTGGTGTACACTATCATTGATAATTCATAGACCTAGAAGTGGACTAGCTGTAGGGATTCATTATCATCCATTTAAGTCCAACAGGGGTGTTCATAAATTTGTTTATTTGTTGCAGGCACCTACTTCACACATGAAGCCAAAGGGGCAGACGACGCAGCAGATGCAGACACGGCCATCATTAATGCAGAGGGGGGACACAACAACACGGAAGAGAAGAAGGAGTACTACATCTAATGATGAGAGGCCAGGGGGGGGTGTTATGGTGGGGGGTCCTGTAGGAGCACTATATATAACTCTGAATGGGCCGGAGGGGGTGACGAAAGGTGCAGCTGAGGAGGAAAGAGAGGTGGGGAAAGGAGAAGAGAAAAGGAGAGTAATGATGAGAATTGAAGAGGAGAGGAAGATTGGAGTGGATGAGTAGTGGGAGGCTTCATTGCTTCGTCGTGGATTCTCCCATCCAACCTCTCCTGAACTGCTCGGTCCCGTTCTGTACAGTTCAATTATTTTACAGACAATTTTGTGCCTTGTTCTATTTCTTTCGTAATTGTTGTCCTCCCCACCCCAAACCTGTTGACTCCACCAGTTCTTTTTTGCTGCAGTTATCTTTTAGAGGAGATGACACAGCACTTCTTCTCTTGTTGTCCTGCAGCTCCATCTTAGCTTGTGTACCAGGCTTTTAGAAGCACCCTCTCTCTCGCTCTCTTTGTCTCTCTATGCTGTGTACTGTAGAAGCAGCCAACAATACATTTTAGTAATTTCCAGCTAAAACCTATTGTAAACAACTCTTATCAATATCAAACTATACTGTCCCTCTTAACTCAATCATAAATATGACCTCTCCTGCTGTATCAGACATCCTGAAACATCACTTTTATTTTCATTCTGTGGTTAAAAGACTGAAGTTGCTGCCATGGTCATAAGACTTGTTGAGTTGTTGTCTTAACTGTTACGCTAAGAGGTTCAAACCCCTTAATGAGGTCACCTGGTGTGGGGTTAAGGTCACAATATGGTTTACTCTGGGTCATCATACTCATACCCTCAATGATCAGTAAATGACCAATGTAATAGTAATGCTTGTACATGTGTGTAAATACAGTGCATATATTACCCAGTATTTTCAACACAGGTTCAATCCTAGTTGAAATAATGCTCTTCTACAGATAAAACAAGTTCAATTGTGTTACTATATACTGAATTTAATATATTGAATGTATATTTAGAAACCTTACAAGGCCCTTCAAACCCTATTTTATTGCTGTCTTAGGCCAGGGATCATCATCTAGATTCAGCCGCGGGCCAATTTCTTCTTGAGCGGATGGTTGGGGGGGCCGGAACATAATAACAATTGTAGACTGCAAATTGACCGCAAGAAGCACAAAAATATTAATAATAATATTTCACTAAAACATAATAATTTCTAACTTTGTTTACATATGGGGACATTGCTCTGCATAGGGGGCCGTCTTTTGGATGGGATGTTAAAACGGGTCTCCTGCCTCTGTGGTCATTCAAAATCCCATGGCATTTATTGTAAGAGTAGGGGTGTTCACCTCAGTGTCATGGTTAAATTCCCAACCTGGCCACATTCCATCATGACCACCTAATCATCCCCCGCATTGCTAATTGGGATCCAATTTTCTAAATTAAAATCACTTGAAGCTGACTTCCTGGATTTTTTTTACAGTCAGTCTTATGTCCAACAATGAAACCCCCCCCCCCCCCCCCCCCCCCACCAAAATATATACACTGCTCAAAAAAATAAAGGGAACACTTCAACAACACAATGTAACTCCAAGTCAATCACACTTCTGTGAAATCAAACTGTCCACTTAGGAAGCAACACTGATTGACAATAAATTTCACATGCTGTTGTGCAAATGGAATAGACAAAAGGTGGAAATTATAGGCAATTAGTAAGACACCCCCAAAAAGGGAATGGTTCTGCAGGTGGTGACCACACACCACTTCTCAGTTCCTATGCTTCCTGGCTGATGTTTTGGTCACTTTTGAATGCTGGCGGTGCTTTCACTCTAGTGGTAGCATGAGACGGAGTCTACAACCCACACAAGTAGCTCAGGTAGTGCAGCTCATCCAGGATGGCACATCAATGCGAGCTGTGGCAAAAAGGTTTGCTGTGTCTGTCAGCGTAGTGTCCAGAGCATGGAGGCGCTACCAGGAGACAGGCCAGTACATCAGGAGACGTGGAGGAGGCCGTAGGAGGGCAACAACCCAGCAGCAGAACCGCTACCTCCGCCTTTGTGCAAGGAGGTGCACTGCCAGAGCCCTGCAGAATGACCTCCAGCAGGCCACAAATGTGCATGTGTCAGCATATGGTCTCACAAGGGGTCTGAGGATCTCATCTCGGTACCTAATGGCAGTCAGGCTACCTCTGGCGAGCACATGGAGGGCTGTGCGGCCCCACAAAGAAATGCCACCCCACACCATGACTGACCCACCGCCAAACCGGTCATGCTGGAGGATGTTGCAGGCAGCAGAACGTTCTCCACGGCGTCTCCAGACTCTGTCACGTCTGTCACATGTGCTCATGTGCTCAGTGTGAACCTGCTTTCATCTGTGAAGAGCACAGGGCGCCAGTGGCGAATTTGCCAATCTTGGTGTTCTCTGGCAAATGCCAAACGTCCTGCACGGTGTTGGGCTGTAAGCACAACCCCCACCTGTGGACGTCGGGCCCTCATACCACCCTCATGGACTCTGTTTCTGACCGTTTGAGCAGACACATGCACATTTGTGGCCTGCTGGAGATCATTTTGCAGGGCTCTGGCAGTGCACCTCCTTGCACAAAGGCGGAGGTAGCGGTCCTGCTGCTGGGTTGTTGCCCTCCTACGGCCTCCTCCACGTCTCCTGATGTACTGGCCTGTCTCCTGGTAGCGCCTCCATGCTCTGGATACTACGCTGACAGACACAGCAAACCTTTTTGCCACAGCTCGCATTGATGTGCCATCCTGGATGAGCTGCACTACCTGAGCCACTTGTGTGGGTTGTAGACTCCGTCTCATGCTACCACTAGAGTGAAAGCACCGCCAGCATTCAAAAGTGACCAAAACATCAGCCAGGAAGCATAGGAACTGAGAAGTGGTGTGTGGTCACCACCTGCAGAACCATTCCCTTTTTGGGGGTGTCTTACTAATTGCCTATAATTTCCACCTTTTGTCTATTCCATTTGCACAACAGCATGTGAAATTTATTGTCAATCAGTGTTGCTTCCTAAGTGGACAGTTTGATTTCACAGAAGTGTGATTGACTTGGAGTTACATTGTGTTGTTTAAGTGTTCCCTTTATTTTTTTGAGCAGTGTATATTTTCATTATTTTTAATTTTATGCTCAGAAAACTAGGGGGGGGCCAAATAAAACCACCCGCGGGCCAAATTCGGGCCGCAGGCTGCCAGCTGGGGAACCAACCCTTCCTTTAAGTAGTCTGTTGGCTCAGGTTGCTATTGAGAGGAATATACTGTATCTCAGTATGAAAAGGGAAGAAAATATGTTACTTATACTTTAGATTGAAGATGTTTTAATTGTAATGACATCTAATAAAAAAATCTTCTGTCTCTATTTTTCAAACATTAGCTAGTACACAATTCTGTATGTATTACTTTGACTGCCATTGTATAGTTTATGGACATTAGGATACACTTTTATATAATTGTTGCATTACTTCATGTTTTGTTTTCAAATTAGAAATGTAACAGAACACTAATGGTTATTGCTCAATGAGCATTCCTAATGGTGTCTGTGAATAATAAGTTATTGAAGATCGCCTAGAAGTTTTGAATGGGGAATGAGTAGCATGGTTTCCATTTCTGCCATGTTTCCGCTTTTGAAGTAAATGTACAGATTGCTGTGGAATCCCTGTAATGCATATTGAAGTTCCTGCTTTTATTTTTCCATGGTACATTAGTCAATGGATTTATTGGATATATCGGTGTGACTGGCAAAACAACTCCAAATACATGAATAAAAAAGGACAGCCACTGCCTTACTTTGCTTTTAAATATATCATAATGGTGACGGAAAAAAAAGAGTGAAGGACTAAATTCAGTGCCTTCCTTTATTTAAAGGGTATACAGTACGATGTCAACAGTGTCATACTATATCTTAGTATATGAATCTCTTGCTACCTTACACCAGTAGTGGTAGTCTCACTCTCTATTCACATGTAACTCATAAATCAGTCAGTACTAAGAACTGGAATAACAAGCCAGAGTTATTTTCAGGTTGGAGAAATAATTGGAATCGTAACTGAATGATATGGCAGCTTCTATTGAAAAACAGCTCCCCATAACAAACAAGCTAAGTAGTATTAATGATTTTATTTACGGGTGATCTATTTCTGTCTGTTGAGAATTTACAAGGTAGCCGAAATAGTTTATTTAATTTATTTACTAAATACATTTTGGTTGTATTTATGTGGTTATTGTATTAGGTATGTACTGTAATTGTGGTCAAGGCTCACCACACTTTTAGGAAAGGTAAAACAAGCGAAACAGCCATGGAAATCTGATGTTTATTTAATTTGAATTGCTTGAGTGTGATGCAGAACATAACCGATACCAGTTTAACAAATAGAAATTTGCGAATCAATATTAATCTCAAAGCTTATTGATTAGTTTTGAACTTGCTTTTGTTTTGTTAATCATCAATGTTTATTCTGGATACAATTGAAGTGATCGCTGTAGAGATTCATATGAAGTGTTGTTTTTGTTTTCAGTATACACTCAGTGGCCAGTTTATTGGGTACGCCACCCATTCACGAAAATGGTTTTGCTCCTACATAGAGCGAGTCACGTTGAGCATGGTATGTATTTCAGAAACGGACGGCCTCCTGGGCGTTTCACGCACGACAGTGTCGAGGGTTTACAGAGAATGGTGAAACAAACAAAAAACATTCAGTCAGCGGCAGTCCTGTCGACAAAAACAGCTTGTTGATGAGAGGTCGAAGAAGAATGGCATGAATCGTGCACACTAACAGGGGGGCTACAAACAGGCAAATAGCGGCGCAGTACAACAGTGGTAGGCCGTCTTTGTGAATAAGAATGTGTTCTTAATTGACTTGCCTAGTTAAATAAAGGTTTTAAAAAAGTGGTTTGCAGAACGGCATCTCAGAACGCACAACTTGTCGGTCCTTGTCACGGATGGGCTATTGCAGCAGACGACCACACCGGGTTCCACTCCTATCAGCTAAAAACAAGAAGAAGCGGCTCCAGTGGGTACTCGATCAACAACACTAGACAACTGAGGAGTAGAAAAACATTGCATATCCAGGTTCCATGATGGCAAAGTCGGTATTTGGTGTAAGCAGCATGAGTCCACGGCCCCATCCTGCCTGGTGTCAACGGTACAGGCTGGTGGCGATGGTGTAATGGTGTGGAGAATGTTTTCCTGGCACACGTTCAGTCCCTTGATACCAATTGAGCAACGTTTCCATGCCCCGAAGAATTCAGGCTTATATGAAGGCAAATGGGGGTCCAACCTAGTACAAGATGACTGTACCTAATAAACTGGCCACTGAGTGTATTTGATATGTAGTCCATGTGTTTCCACTTTCTCAGGTTCATGTTGAATCTTGTGTTTTGCATCTCAGGTGAAATGCAAAGCGAAGGCCCCCCAAGAATACTACACATTTCAGAAAGTCATAAAATCACAAGATATATCTTTTTTTCTCAGTTGTATATGTTGTGTTCTTAATATATGGTGCACTGTTAAATGGTACGTATTATTTTGTATAGACGTAGTTCACAATGAAAGAACTAGAGTTGTTAATCAGACAATATCACTTGTACAGTCGGTGTCCACTAAAATACAAGGGTTGTTATTTATAAAACCTTATATCCACAGTAAAATGTATCGTCTGTTTTTTCCCCAGACATAAAGAACAAGTAATCACCAAACAAAATGGAGACTAAGGGCTCTATTCAATCTGTATTGTTACAGATTGTGCAACATAAATGTAAAGGTCATTTCCGATTGAGCTGACATATACATCGTTTACAGTGAATGCAGTCTCCGCTAACGCAGGAACGTTCCCTTTCAATTTCAATCACGCTGTAACGCTGAACTTCTGCAATACGGATTGAATAGAGCCTTAGCTAGCATTAGATACTCTCTAATGGTGTATTAACACCCTGAGTAGGATGCATGTCAGTCACATTTCAGATGTTTTCAAAAAACAGGTGGTATATTTGCAGTGGTTAAGTTTTCTGATTAACCCCCAACATTTCTTTGATGTTTGGATGGAGAACATGTTTGATGCCTAGAACGTTTTGGTTGGTTCATTGCCCCAGTTAGTTGTTTTGAGGTCAAATCTTTAGTGTCTCTGTACCTGGGCAACATTTATGTGTAGTAAAGAAAGGTTTCCTCATGTTCCCATACATATTTTGTATTGGTTCATAAAACATTTTTACAAAAAAAATCTGAAGAGTACTTGTCTTAATAAAAATATATCAATGTTAAATGAGCTGTATCGTCTTTTACCTGATATTTCTGTTGTCAAGAACCTTTAACACGGTTCAACCCATAAAGGTGGTTACCATCCTTTCTCTACTCTGTGCTGTGACAGTAGTAATTCCTTTGGTCCTGCACTGTTACTCCTGCTGTGGATATAGTTTTGTATTTGTACTTCAGTTTTGCTTCAAAATCCTCTATTCAACTCAGCTTCTAGATCCAGAGCTTTTGATATTTCTTAAATATTGTACCCCCTTGGTCTCTCAATTGAAGCTGAGCAGTGTATTTAATCACAATTAGCTGTGATGTGGTGAGTGATGTACTGTAGTTGTTAGTGATCCTGATTTAATTAGTATTTTTTTCATAGCTCAACTCCACACATGTTAAGATATCAGACACAGCCTTTGGATGTTGACATTGATTTGAGAAATTGATAGGCATGTTCAAGAAGAGGACCTAATTTATTAGCATGTAGCATTTTGTCTTCATAATTCTGTCACAGCAGCCTTTTCCCATTATTTGAAGTGATTCCAGCTAAAGGTCAGCAGCATTATTCAAGCTTTAATGGAAATGTTTTAACCTCAGAAACCAGACATTTCTCTCCATTAGCCACTGGATCATGAAAATGAAACACCCCCTCTTGTGTTAAATGTCTGATCATTTAATATGTTACAAATGTATTTGATCATCTCTACACTACACTCTACATCTCTAAGTTCTCTACACTACACATATCTAAGTTCTCTACACTACACATATCTATGTTCTCTACACATCTCTGAGTTCTCTACACTTTACATCTCTAAGTTCTCTACACTCTACATCTCTAAGTTCTCTACACTACATCTCTACATCTCTAAGTTCTCTACACTACACTCTACATCTCTAAGTTCTCTACACTACACTCTACATCTCTAAGTCCTCTACACTACACTCTACATCTCTAAGTTCTCTACATTATACTCTACATCTCTAAGTTCTCTACACTACACATCTCTAAGTTCTCTACACTACACATATCTATGTTCTCTACACATCTCTGAGTTCTCTACACTTTACATCTCTAAGTTCTCTACACTACACATCTCTAAGTTCTCTACACTCTACATCTCTAAGTTCTCTACACTACACTCTACATCTCTAAGTTCTCTACATTATACTCTACATCTCTAAGTTCTCTACACTACACATCTCTAAGTTCTCTACACTACACATATCTATGTTCTCTACACATCTCTGAGTTCTCTACACTTTACATCTCTAAGTTCTCTACACTACACATCTCTAAGTTCTCTACACTCTACATCTCTAAGTTCTCTACACTACACTCTACATCTCTAAGTTCTCTACACTATACTCTACATCTCTAAGTTCTCTACATTATACTCTACATCTCTAAGTTCTCTACACTACACATCTCTAAGTTCTTTACACTACACATCTCTAAGTTCTCTACACTACACTCTACATCTCTAAGTTCTCTACACTACACTCTACATCTCTAAGTTCTCTACACTATACTCTACATCTCTAAGTTCTCTACACTACACATCTCTAAGTTCTCTACACATCTCTAAGTTCTCTACACTATACTCTACATCTCTAAGTTCTCTACACTATACTCTACATCTCTAAGTCCTCTACACTACACATCTCTAAGTTCTCTACACTACACTCTACATCTCTATGTTCTTTACACATCTCTAAGTTCTCTACACTACACTCTACATCTCTAAGTTCTCTACACTACACCTCTAAGTTCTCTACACTATACATCTCTATGTTCTCTACACATCTCTATGTTCTCTACACATCTCTAAGTTCTCTACACTTCACTCTACATCTCTAAGTTCTCTACACTACACATCTCTAAGTTCTCTACACATCTCTAAGTTCTCTACACTCTACATCTCTAAGTTCTCTACACTATACTCTACATCTCTAAGTCCTCTACACTACACATCACTAAGTTCTCTACACTATACTCTACATCACTAAGTTCTCTACACTCTACATCTTTAAGTTCTCTACACATCTCTAAGTTCTCTACACTACTCTCTACATCTCTAAGTTCTCTACACATCTCTAAGTTCTCTACACTACACTACACATCTCTAAGGTATCTACACTACACTCTACATCTCTAAGTTCTCTACACTATACATCTCTATGTTCTCTACACATCTCTACGTTCTCTACACTACACATCTCTATGTTCTCTACACATCTCTATGTTCTCTACACATCTCTAGGTTCTCTACACTACACTCTACATCTCTAAGTTCTCTACACTACATCTCTAAGTTCTCTACACATCTCTAAGTTCTGTACACTACACTCTACATCTCTAAGTTCTCTACACTACACTCTACATCTCTAAGTTCTCTACACTACATCTCTACATCTCTAAGTTCTCTACACTACACTCTACATCTCAATGTTCTCTACACTACACTCTACATCTCTAAGTTCTCTACACCAAACTCTACATCTCTAAGTTCTCTACACTACACTCTACATCTCTAAGTTCTCCACACTACACTCTACATCTCTATGTTCTCTACACTACACTCTACATCTCTAAGTTCTCTACACTACACATCTCTAAGTTCTCTACACTACACATATCTATGTTCTCTACACATCTCTAAGTTCTCTACACTCTACATCTCTAAGTTCTCTACACTACACATCTCTAAGTTCTCTACACTACACTCTACATCTCTAAGTTCTCTACACTATACTCTACATCTAGAAGTTCTCTACACTACACATATCTATGTTCTCTACACATCTCTAAGTTCTCTACACTCTACATCTCTAAGTTCTCTACACTACACATCTCTAAGTTCTCTACACTATACTCTACATCACTAAGTTCTCTACACTCTACATCTTTAAGTTCTCTACACATCTCTAAGTTCTCTACATCTCTAAGTTCTCTACACATCTCTAAGTTATCTACACATCTCTAAGTTCTCTACACTACTCTCTACATCTCTAAGTTCTCTACACCAAACTCTACATCTCTAAGTTCTCTACACCAAACTCTACATCTCAAAATTCTCTACACTACACATCTCTAAGTTCTCTACACTACACTCTACATCTCTAAGTTCTCTACACTACATCTCTAAGTTCTCTACACATCTCTAAGTTCTCTACACTACACTCTACATCTCTATGTTCTTTACACATCTCTAAGTTCTCTACACTACACTCTACATCTCTAAGTTCTCTACACTACACCTCTAAGTTCTCTACACTATACATCTCTATGTTCTCTACACATCTCTATGTTCTCTACACATCTCTAAGTTCTCTACACTTCACTCTACATCTCTAAGTTCTCTACACTACACATCTCTAAGTTCTCTACACATCTCTAAGTTCTCTACACTCTACATCTCTAAGTTCTCTACACTATACTCGACATCTCTAAGTCCTCTACACTACACATCACTAAGTTCTCTACACTATACTCTACATCACTAAGTTCTCTACACTCTACATCTTTAAGTTCTCTACACATCTCTAAGTTCTCTACACTACTCTCTACATCTTTAAGTTCTCTACACATCTCTAAGGTCTCTACACTACACTCTACATCTCTAAGTTCTCTACACTATACATCTCTATGTTCTCTACACATCTCTACGTTCTCTACACTACACATCTCTATGTTCTCTACACATCTCTATGTTCTCTACACATCTCTACGTTCTCTACACTACACTCTACATCTCTAAGTTCTCTACACTACATCTCTAAGTTCTCTACACATCTCTAAGTTCTGTACACTACACTCTACATCTCTAAGTTCTCTACACTACACTCTACATCTCTAAGTTCTCTACACTACATCTCTACATCTCTAAGTTCTCTACACTACACTCTACATCTCAATGTTCTCTACACTACACTCTACATCTCTAAGTTCTCTACACTACACTCTACATCTCTAAGTTCTCTACACTACATCTCTACATCTCTAAGTTCTCTACACTACACTCTACATCTCTAAGTTCTCTACACTACTCTCTACATCTCTAAGTTCTCTACACATCTCTAAGTTCTCTACACTACTCTCTACATCTCTATGTTCTCTACAATACTCTCTACATCTCTAAGTTCTCTACACATCTCTAAGTTCTCTACACTACTCTCTACATCTCTATGTTCTCTACACCAAACTCTACATCTCTAAGTTCTCTACACTACACTCTACATCTCTATGTTCTCTACACTACACTCTACATCTCTATGTTCTCTACACTACACTCTACATCTCTAAGTTCTCTACACTACACATCTCTAAGTTCTCTACACTACACATATCTATGTTCTCTACACATCTCTAAGTTCTCTACACTCTACATCTCTAAGTTCTCTACACTACACATCTCTAAGTTCTCTACACTACACATCTCTAAGTTCTCTACACTATACTCTACATCTAGAAGTTCTCTACACTACACATATCTATGTTCTCTACACATCTCTAAGTTCTCTACACTCTACATCTCTAAGTTCTCTACACTACACATCTCTAAGTTCTCTACACTATACTCTACATCACTAAGTTCTCTACACTCTACATCTTTAAGTTCTCTACACATCTCTAAGTTCTCTACATCTCTAAGTTCTCTACACATCTCTAAGTTATCTACACATCTCTAAGTTCTCTACACTACTCTCTACATCTCTAAGTTCTCTACACCAAACTCTACATCTCTAACTTCTCTACACCAAACTCTACATCTCAAAATTCTCTACACTACACATCTCTAAGTTCTCTACACTACACTCTACATCTCTAAGTTCTCTACACTACACATCTCTAAGTTCTCTACACTACTCTCTACATCTCTAAGTTCTCTACACTACATCTCTAAGTTCTCTACAGATCTCTAAGTTCTCTACACTACACTCTACATCTCTATGTTCTCTACACATCTCTAAGTTCTCTACACTACACTCTACATCTCTAAGTTCTCTACACTACACCTCTAAGTTCTCTACACTATACATCTCTATGTTCTCTACACATCTCTATGTTCTCTACACATCTCTAAGTTCTCTACACTTCACTCTACATCTCTAAGTTCTCTACACTACATCTCTAAGTTCTCTACACATCTCTAAGTTCTCTACACTACACTCTACATCTCTAAGTTCCCTACACTACATCTCTACATCTCTAAGTTCTCTACACTACACTTTACATCTCAATGTTCTCTACACTACACTCTACATCTCTAAGTTCTCTACACTACACATCTCTAAGTTCTCTACACTACATCTCTACATCTCTAAGTTCTCTACATCTCTATGTTCTCTACACTACTCTCTACATCTCTAAGTTCTCTACACTACTCTCTACATCTCTAAGTTCTCTACACATCTCTAAGTTCTCTACACTACTCTCTACATCTCTATGTTCTCTACACTACTCTCTACATCTCTAAGTGCTCTACACCAAACTCTACATCTCTAAGTTCTCTACACTACATTCTACATCTCTAAGTTCTCTACACTACACTCTACATCTCTAAGTTCTCTACACTACAATCTACATCTCTAAGTTCTCTACACTGCATATCTCTATGTTCTCTACACTACACTCTACATCTCTAAGTTCTCTACACTATACATCTCTAAGTTCTCTACAGTACACTCTCCATCTCTAAGTTCTCTACACTACACTCTACATCTCTATGTTCTCTACACATCTCTAAGTTCTCTACACTACACTCTACATCTCTAAGTTCTCTACACTACATCTCTAAGTTCTCTACACATCTGTAAGTTCTCTACACCAAACTCTACATCTCTAAGTTCTCTACACCAAACTCTACATCTCTAAGTTCTCTACACTACATCTCTAAGTTCTCTACACATCTCTAAGTTCTCTACACTACACTCTACATCTCTATGTTCTCCACACTACACTCTACATCTCTAAGTTCTCTACACTACATCTCTAAGTTCTCTACACATCTCTAAGTTCTCTACACTACACTCTACATCTCTAAGTTCTCTACACTACACTCTACATCTCTAAGTTCTCTACACTACATCTCTACATCTCTAAGTTCTCTACACTACACTCTACATCTCTAAGTTCTCTACACTACACTCTACATCTCTAAGTTCTCTACACTACATCTCTACATCTCTAAGTTCTCTACACTACACTCTACATCTCTATGTTCTCTACACTACTCTCTACATCTCTAAGTTCTCTACACATCTCTAAGTTCTCTACATTACTCTCTACATCTCTATGTTCTCTACACTACTCTCTACATCTCTAAGTTCTCTACACATCTCTAAGTTCTCTACACTACTCTCTACATCTCTAAGTTCTCTACACCAAACTCTACATCTCTAAGTTCTCTACACTACACTCTACATCTCTAAGTTCTCTACACTACACTCTACATCTCTAAGTTCTCTACACTACAATCTACATCTCTAAATTCTCTACACTGCACATCTCTATGTTCTCTACACTACACTCTACATCTCTAAGTTCTCTACACTACACTCTACATCTCTATGTTCTCTACACATCTCTAAGTTCTCTACACTACACTCTACATCTCTAAGTTCTCTACACTACATCTCTAAGTTCTCTACACATCTCTAAGTTCTCTACACTACACTCTACTTCTCTATGTTCTCTACACTACACTCTACATCTCTAAGTTCTCTACACTACATCTCTAAGTTCTCTACACATCTCTAAGTTCTCTACACTACACTCTACATCTCTAAGTTCTCTACTCTACATCTCTAAGTTCTCTACACATCTCTAAGTTCTCTACACTACACTCTACATCTCTATGTTCTCTACACTACACTCTACATCTCTATGTTCTCTACACTACACTCTACATCTCTATTTTCTCTAAACTACACTCTACATCTCTAAGTTCTCTACACTACACTCTACATCTCTAAGTTCTCTACACTCCACTCTACATCTCTATGTTCTCTACACTACACTCTATATCTCTAAGTTCTCTACACTACACTCTACATCTCTAAGTTCTCTACACTACATCTCTAAGTTCTCTACACATCTCTAAGTTCTCTACACTACACTCTACATCTCTAAGTTCTCTACACTACACATCTCTAAGTTCTCTACACATCTCTAAGTTCTCTACACTACACTCTACATCTCTATGTTCTCTACACTACACTCTACATCTCTATGTTCTCTACACTACACTCTACATCTCTATTTTCTCTAAACTACACTCTACATCTCTAAGTTCTCTACACTCCACTCTACATCTCTATGTTCTCTACACTACACTCTATATCTCTAAGTTCTCTACACTACACTCTACATCTCTAAGTTCTCTACACTACATCTCTAAGTTCTCTACACATGTCTAAGTTCTCTACACTATACTCTACATCTCTAAGTTCTCTACACTACACATCTCTATGTTCTCTACACATCTCTAAGTTCTCTACACTACACTCTACATCTCTAAGTTATCTACACTACACTCTACATCTCTAAGTTCTCTACACTACACATCTCTAAGTTCTCTACTCTACTCTCTACATCTCTACGTTCTCTACACACTACATCTCTAAGTTCTCTACACATCTCTAAGTTCTCTACACTAAACTCTACATCTCTACGTTCTCTACACTCTACATCTCTAAGTTCTCTACACCACACATCTCTAAGTTCTCTACACTACTCTCTACATCTCTAAGTTCTCTACACATCTCTACATTCTCTACACTACACTCTACATCTCTAAGTTCTCTACACATCTCTAAGTTCTCTACACTACACTCTACATCTCTATGTTCTCTACACATCTCTAAGTTCTCTACACTACACTCTACATGAATGTGAATGAACATATGCACACTAAGTATACACACGGATAGCATGAAATAGAGTGTACAGGTACATGAACGTTGAATGAATGTTACGGTATGATGTCACATTAATTATTTTTTATATTTTTTATTTCACCTTTATTTAACCAGGTATTCCAGTTGAGAACAAAATCTATGTACAGTGAGTGCAAATGTAGAAGAGTAGGGAGGTAGGCAATAAATAGGCCATAGAGGCAAAAATAATTACAATTTAGCATTAATACTGGAGTGATAGATGTGCAGATGAGGATGTGCAAGTAGAGATACTGGGGTGTAAAAGAGCAAGAGGGTAAGTAATAATATGGGGATGAGGTAGTCGGATGTGTTATTTACAGATTGGCTGTGTACAGGTACAGTGATCGGACCTGCCAGAGTCCCTCAGCCCGGACCTGCCGTCCCTTATCCCGGTGCTGCCCCTTCATTTAGGTGGGTTTAGTTGGAGGGTGGTCATTGGGAGGGGGATACGGAAGCGGGGAGTGA
Source organism: Salvelinus fontinalis (assembly GCF_029448725.1). NCBI lineage: Eukaryota > Metazoa > Chordata > Actinopteri > Salmoniformes > Salmonidae > Salvelinus > Salvelinus fontinalis. The sequence goes on along the minus strand of NC_074688.1, from coordinate 22,707,322 downwards.
CTATGGTGGTGTGGGGACAGCGTCCAGAGCTGGAGCCGCCACCGTGGACAGATGCCCTCCCAAACCCTCCCCTTGAGGTTGAGTTTTGCGGCCGGAGTCCGCATCTTGGGGGGGTAATGTCACGTTCCTGACCTTGTTTTCCTTTTGTATAGATTTGTTTTGTTGGTCAGGACGTGAGCTGGGTGGGCATTCTCTGTGTTTGTTCCTTGTTAAGTGTCAGGGTTAATTGACCTTGTATGGCTCTCAATCAGAGGCAGGTGTTTTCGTTTTCCTCTGATTGAGAGACATACATAGGGAGGTTGTTTCACATTGTTTGGTGTGGGTGGTTGTCTCCTGTGTCCGTATTATGTTACCACACGGGACTGTATCGTTGGTTTGTAGTCGTGTACCTGTTTGTGCGTTCTTCGTTATATGTAAGTTCACATGTTTTAGGTCAGTCTACGTTCGTTTGTTGTTTTGTTAATTATCAAGTGTTCTTCGTGTGTTTAGTTTCGTCTTGTAAATAAAATTCATTATGTCATCATACCTCGCTGCAAATTGGTCTTCTCAGACGAGGAGAGGAGAGAGGGAGAGGAAGAACTAGACAATCGTTACACCTAGATATTTGTAGTTGTCCACATATTAAGATGCTGTTAGTTATTTTTAAACGTTCCATTTTAATTTGCAATGTCATGTTTAAGGGTGATTAGCACAGTGTAGAAATGGAGAGTGAATGAGTGTCAGTGCATGGCTTGTTTAGTTGGCTAATTTATTGATTAAGGTTGATGACATGTATCACTTGCTTGCCTGCGGCCTAGTTAAATTATGTAAGTATAAATAGGTGCATGTGTGTGAGCAGAGACAGAGACAGCTAGGGGCAACAGGTTCTGACTGCTAGCGTAATTCCAGGTATTGTGAAACCATACATGTACAGCCAGTGGAGACTGCTGAGGGGAGGACGACTCATAATAATGTTTGGAGCGGAGCAAATGGAATAGCATCAAACACATGGAAACCATGTGTTTGATGTACTTGATACCATTCCACCTATTCCGCTCCAGCCATTACCACAAGCCTGTCCTCCCCAATTAAGGTGCTACCAACCTCCTGTGATGCACACACACACACACACACTCACACTCACACTCACACTCACACTCACACTCACACTCACACACAGGCCTTGGCTGATTCGTCAGTGGGCAATGACTGAAAGGACAAACTAATCTTTACTCCAGTTACCCAGCAGCCTTCTGTACAAAGCTTTAATTCTCAGTGTTCATAAGAGGATGTCCTCTAGTTTTTCCACACAGGAGAGATGCTTTTGTTACAAAAGATTCAGTGGGAATACACACAACAGCCAAGAAGAAAACACGTAATTATTTCAGGGACTTGCTTTGTACAAGAGATCTACACTACCAACAGTGGAGATAATTGATTGTTGAGGGACAGCAGCTGCCTCACTAGAATAAGAATGTCATTCTGACCAGAAGTGCTGTGGAGGTTGTTGTCAGGGTTTGGTTATAAGCAAAGGCACACATTGGAATACATTGAGTGCAAAAATGGTACCCATTTCATACTTTTAATAGGGATCAAATGCTCAAAACAGACCTCATTAAAAACTTGAATTACAAACCAAAGCCCTATATATAAACAAAGAAAATAGCCACAACTTTAAAACGTTATAGTTTTACAAATAAAACTAAATGCTGAATCTCAATGACAAACACCTGAATCGTCTGATCAGTCAGAAAGACAGCACATTATCTCAGCCTCCTATGAAGAAGAGAGATGTTGGTTAATTAAAACACATAGCCAAGCCCTGCTAATCCTGTGTGTGAGTGGCAGACAGAAAAGTCTTGTGTTTGGGAGGTGATTAACTCTAAGCCTAAAAGATGCTGTGAACAGCACTACAGGCTCATAAGTCAGAGATGCTATTGCTTGATGTTCGGGTTAATACTCATTGCCTAGTACTTAATCAGACACTGATGTTTACCAGAGGGAAAATGTGCTGGATTTTGATATTCAGTTTGCATGTGGCTGATAATACAAAAACAGCACAATTATAATAATACCTTGCTCCTCTTACTTCTCTATGAAAATAGACTCAATTAAAGAATGTCACAGAAAAAAACAATTTCCTCAGATTGAGTTCTCTACAATGTTCTGTATTAGCACACTGAGATATTTCCATCAAGTTTTCCTCAAACTCATTTTCAGGGTGACTCCTTTCTCTCCAAAAAGTTATATTGTTACACAGTTAGAGCTAGAGACAATCGAAACTTGAGAACAAATTTGCTCACACTCCTAACTGTATTTAAATCTTCCCAGTCCTGGTACATTATCTACTCCTGTTTTGATGCATATCAGTCCTGCATCTTATTTTGTTTTGTTCAGACATCATTCGTTTTCTAAACTTTTAATTTGAATGTAAAGGTTAGATAGCAGTTAATATTTATCTCTATGGCCTTGAATAGCTTAAAGATACCATTGTTGCAGTAAGAAATGTGCTGTTTCTTACCTGCTTCTTCAACTACTTTCAGTATTTATGTACTTTCTGTCTTTGTGTGCAATTAGATGTATTCTTACCTTGTCAGCTGACATGTTTCATTTGTTATCCTTTGGAGCTCGTCCTATTAGGCGACCACAAGACACAGTACTTATTAGTGTCAGTTAAAAAAAACGTCTAACTGAAGTCTAAGGAAATACTTGTCGAACTTTTCTGTGGCAGGTTTATTTAATTGAAAGTTGTTTTTCTGTGCCAGTCTAACAGGTTTATTTCTAATTACTCTGTTGACTGAGTGAGCGATATGTTAATGTTAGACAGGCAGACAGACAGACAGACAGACAGACAGCTACCTAACCTCAATATAGTGGACATGTCATCTGCTGCCTGAACTCACATCTCTCCCACTAGTGCCCTCTAGCTCCTATGAGGTCCTGGAGAAAAATACAGAGAAAACATGACTTCAAGTCTTCCTGCTTCATCTACCATGAGGAGAGCCACAGAACAGCAACACTACAAATGACTGTGTAAACTGTGAACCTTCAACACTGTTTGTCCAGTCAACCTCATAAAGGGCTGTCTACATTACTTAACAGTGTGTAAAGTATCATTTGTTTTGTCAATCGACCAGTGAGTGAAATAACAGTAAACTAGAAGATAAATCAGGCTTATTGATGACACTAGTAGAAGCCATTAGAAATAGGCTTTGTTGATGCAGGGAGGGAGTTGCTAAAGAAGAACACTGCCTACTTCCTCCCCAATCATTTATCATTGTGACACATTTGCCGTGTTAAATTAATTAGTTTGGTAATTAAGTGTGACATGAATTAATTAAATAGACATGAATTCAAACACTATAGGACTCCATCAGAAACAAAAGGTTAGTGGCACATCATTCATTAGCGTTTAAACTTAAATTACATTTCCTTTGTGCGGGTGTGGAAAAGCATCTTAGAAAGACATCATCTTGTGCTTGTATGTAAGCAGCTGCCAATGGCTATATGTCAAATCGACTGTCAGAAGAAGTTTTTTTATGTATTCAAAGAGTCAATATGGATTACTAGACTGTGAAGTGTCATGTAGCATGTAGTACATCAAGTCGGACATTCAATGCTCTTGAATGCCAAAATGTTGCATAGCTCATCGACACCGTATTATTGTTGAGTTTCTTGCAGAATCTTGTTATAACACATGTATAACACACATATAATACAGTTTAGCATATCACCTGTGACACAGCATGTCTCCATACGATGGAACACTCAGACAGAGAGGTGGGCGGTGGAATGCGACCTCACTCTGGGTGGATGAGCAAAGTCATCACCAAGAGCAGAATTCAACGGCTATCAAAGGCTATTCATTCTCCAACGGCATGAAAGGCAGAGCAGAGCATAGCTAAGTATCTGAAGTTAGAGAGTAGAACTCACACTATCTCTCTGAGCAGATTATCAATAGGCTGTGTCCATCAGAAGAACCACTGATGTGAACAGTGGAAAATTGGCTTTGCATAAAAGAGGAGAAAATGTATTGTATGAAAGAGAGGCCAAATGGGCCTATCGTCTGATGCCAAAGTGTAAAGTTACTCAGAAAATGTTCCTGCAAAAGTTCATCAATTCAGTAAAATGCCGCTTATCAAGATGGACAAAGTAATATTTTTCCCATTATGTCTCATTTTGAATGTAAAACGATTAGAGCCAAGCCCAAACTGACATACAGCTTGTTGCAGGACAAGGCAGCAGTAATTGCTCTTTATATTGTTTGCTTCCTTATTTGTGTTTCAATTTGTTTTTGCCGGATTAATGAGTGTGCCAATCAACTGAATTATAATAATGACACATTATTAAAGCACGTTCATGAAATCCATATCAAATTATTCTAATAGCGACAACAAACTACCTGTTTGTTATTGAGTATGTGTGGGGAGGTTGCTGTAATGCACACATGGCTGCCTCTGAGGAGATGACTGGAGTCCAGACAACAAACCTTCTGACACTAGTGGCCAGTGGCTTGCCTCAGAAGCTAGCTAAACTAGATTAATTTTCTTTCCTGCACAGTCATCGGCTTCCTTTTTAAGACATAGGTGGCAAGATTAACCTGCAGTTATCATCATATTATCATCAGATGACGTCTTAATAATGCTCCCCTGAGCTCCGACTCCGAGAGGTAATGAATTTCAGATCTATTTACCATCTTATCGTGACTCGCCGGTGTGTGGCTTCTCAAGGGGAGAACTATAAACCATGTGATTCAATACACCCAGGTTTTCTCTGCATCAAAATATACAATGACAGAATAGGCCTTGATACTGTACTGCCTCTTCACTCAGTCATAGAAGAGTGGCATCTGTTGAGTGTTTTGCCTATTAGCACACTAACTGTGTGTGTGTGTGTGTGTGTGTGTGTGTGTGTGTGTGTGTGTGTGTGTGTGTGTGTGTGTGTGTGTGTGTGTGTGTGTGTGTGTGTGTCATTTGATGGGGAACAAGCGACGCAGGCACATAACTTTTATGGATCAGTCATAAATGTTAAGTGATCCGAAGGGAGGCAGAAAACAAACAGTAATTTATGGACTAAACCATTTAACCCTCCCCTTACACCTTATAAAGACAATAAACCCTTTAACCCTCTCCTTACACCTTATAAAGACAATAAACCCATTAACCCTCCCTTTACACCTTATAAAGACAATAAACCCGTTAACCCTCCCTTTACACCTTATAAAGACAATAAACCCTTTAACCCTCCCTTTACACCTTATAATGACAATAAACCCTTTAACACCCCTCATACACCTTATAATGACAGTAAACCCTTTAAACCTACCCTTACACCTTATATAGACAACCCAATACCAGCTGTATTATAAGGCACTTACTAATCTCGTCAGTTGGCTTTCTAGCACTTGAGCCTGGGGACGAGGTTAGGTACTGACTAGTGCCACGTACAGCAGATAATTAGTGGTACACAACTAATTAATATCAAAAGTCTAACAATTACCCTTTGTACCCACAGTATTTTCCTGAATAATTGCCTACCTTGCTAGGGTGACAGGTAGGGCATTATCATTTAGGATCGGTCACCTACAGAGAAGGGTCAAGAGCTTCATCATCAGCTGTGACAGTGACACCTGGGATTTGGCATCAGTCCACAGTCCAACTACGCCTTCTTCTCAACCACAATCAACTCCACTAGAATAGAATACAGAATCCACATGAGAATATCAGAATAGAAGAGTGGCCATGTAAGGGTTGATGCTCAGTGAAGAGATGTTGCCTAATGCAATTGTGAGGTCTAATCAGGCACTTAATCAGCCCAGTATTGTTTCTCTGCCCTCCTCTATCCCATCAACCCCTATTCCTCCAATCCATCACCAAGAAGGTGAAAGCCACTGATTGCCTCCTCTATTCCATCCGTATCCAAGGTTACAGCATTAGAAACCTCAAGCACTACTAAGGCTTTGTTGATTGGGGTTGTCGCTAATTCATTTAGCACCCTATTGTTGAGGTGATTATGAGGGATGCAAATATTTTTTAAAGGTTTATATTTGTCCTGGTAATGGCACCTACCCCTTTGACAGAACAAGCAATTGAAGGGATTCCAATAGTGTCAACATTCAGGTGCTGAAAAGCAGGATATGCCAATCAGATTCAAAAGTGCATAACACCATGGCCTTTTTCCTTAGCGTCTGTGTGACACCCCATAAACATACTTACCCCCTGGTATTATCCCCAAGGACAGAGTGTCTCTGTACAGGTGTCTATAGTGCTGAGCCACCCACGCTCTTTCCCAGACAACAGTCACACCCATAGGGCAGATTACAGATCACTCCCCCCTGAGAGAGGTCCCACCGCCAGGCACCTGCTGTCTCCACCAAACGGGACAGCAATGGGCACAGCTTGGCACCAAACTCCCCCACACAGCACATTTCTGCTCTCTCTGCATCTGGACAGGCACAGCTGTTCAGGAATAATTCTCCAAGCAGGTGAAGAGGGTTCAGACTTCCCCTTCACAGTTTAACTCAACCCTCTCTACCCCTTAACTTAAACTCTACTTTGGTTAGGGGAAAAGGGCGGCCAACTTTGAGAAAATGACATTGGGCATTATTACAGGAAACCATTACCCCTTCATTTCATTTTCCCTACTGAACGATGAGGCGTAAACCTGAAGCTGAAAGGCAGCGTGTCCCAAATACATCACAATGTCCGCCGAGCAGATGGCCGTCTAGCTGTGGTCCAGACCCACCACAGTAAAGCTGAATAATGCATGCACACCTCGCTGTGATCCAGCACATTCAATACACAAACTGATCGCTCTGGGTCTGGACGCAGCGCAAAACGCTTTGCTAAAAGCTCACTTTACCCAAGTCGTCTCCCATAAATAATTTCCCCTCCAATGTTCACATGCATAGAAATTGCAACTTGTTGGTTATAAGAGGGTGCGGTACGGGTGCACATTGAATGTCAATGCAGCGATGAATAAACAATGAATCTGTGGGATGGCTGCTCCCGGAGCAACGCTGAGCTGACAGGGGGGATGTCTCGGTCTCCTCAGTTCTCAGTAATTGTTTCTGCCACAGTGCAAGGAAACCTCTCAGTCAGCTGTGATTTGATAGAGGCTTGTTTTCTCTTCATTTACAACAAAACACCCAGCAAACTAAAATTGGTTCTGTTAAATTTCCCAGAATATTCGTTAGGTTGTGGTAGTGTTCTCAGAACACAAAAACTGTCCAGTTGTCCAGTTGTATAAAACATTCGCCTGACGTTACAAGAACGTTCCCAGAAAACATTTAGTCTGTTCTTTAAAGATCCCCAGAATGTTTCATTAAGTTATAGGAACAGTGTGGTGGTAACAGGCCTCCTGGGTGGCGCAGTGGTCTAGGGCACTGCATTGCAGTGCTAGCTGTGCCACCAGAGTCTCTGGGTTCGTGCCCAGGCTGGGCTGGGTTCGCGCCCAGGCTCTGTCGCAGCCGGCCGCAACCGGGAGGTCCGTGGGGCGACGCACAATTGGCATAGCGTCGTCCGGGTTAGGGAGGGTTTGGCCAGTAAGGATATCCTTGTCTCAGTATGTAAAAAAAAATGTAATAAAATGTATGCACTCTACTGTAAGTCGCTCTGGATAAGAGCGTCTGCTAAATGACTAAAATGTAACATTGTGGGGACATCACAAAGGATATCTTCCCAAAACACAAAAACTGTCCACTTGTGCTGACGATAACAAAGTTTCTAGTAGGTTGAAAAAACATTTGCCTGATGTTGTAAGAATGTTCCCAGAACATATTTACTATGTTCTTTAAAAGTTCCTAAAACATGTATTTAGTTTATTTTATTTATTTATTTTATTTATTTATTTAGTGTATTTAGGATATGACAAGAAATAGCTTCCCGAAAATCAAAATCTTCTGATTACATTTTTACAATGTTTGTATTAGGGTGCACAAAACGTTCCTTCAAAGTTTAAATGTTATTCCTATCTTCCCAGAATGATCAAATGTATTTTTTAAACTGGGTGGTTCGAGCCCTGAATGCTGATTGGTTGAAAGCCGAAGACCACAACCTGGAAGTCAGAGTAAAGGTGTAAACAACTATATATTTGAGTTGATCCCATCTCAGTGGCGCAGTGGATTGAGTCCAGGGATGACACTCCAAGCTCTCGACAAGGTCTGAGGAGGTGTGGTATATGGCCAATATATCACGGCTTGTATGTCAAGGGCTGTTCTTACGCATGACGCAACACAGAGTGCTAGGACACAGCCCTTAGCTGTGGTATATATGCCCATATATCACACCTCCTCAGGCCTTATCGCTTAATTTGAACAGTTGTACAGCAATCCACGTAGAAACACATACAGTATGGCAATTATTTGGAATCACATAATTTATTAGACATTTATTGAAAACATAGTTTTACCGTATTTTGTTGATAGTCACGAGCAGTGAGTGAACCTGGGAGCTTGGAGTGTCATCCCTGGACTCAATCCACTGCGCCACTGAGATGGGATCAACTCACATATAAAGTTGTTTACACCTTTACTCTGACTTCCAGGTTGTGGTCTTTGTCTTTGCAAAAGAGAGGATAACTGTGACTCTAATCCAGTCGTTTGTCATACTCTTAGGATCTGGAAAGAGATTAGGTATATTCTTAACATACCCACTGTATACATTGACAGCCCGATTTGCCTGAATCATGCTTTCCACCCTGCATTGGATGATGTGGTGTTTTCACAGTGGAGGGAGAAGGGGCTCACAACAATTTGTAACATACATTGATGGTCAGTTAGCTTCATTTCAACAATTACAGGGAAAGTTCAACATGCCAACAACACATTTTTTCAGATACCTCCACATCAGGAATTTCTTTAGGACACATATCCCACAGTATGGCATTAAGCCAAAGTATCCTCCATTAGATAGCCTGATCCTTGTCAAACCCCATTCAAAAGGGTCGGTCTCTAGACTATATGATGTGCTACAGACCCACATAGAGGTATCCACAGACACTACTAAAAGGGCTTGGTAACAAGAACTTGGTTCAGAAATCTCAGATGAGGACTGGGTAGAAGCTCTCAGGAATATAAACCACCGTTCAGTGAATGCCAGATACAACCTTGTTCAGTTTAAGGTGATACACAGGTTACATTACTCAAAAGTAAAACTGTATAAAATATTCCCGGACACCTCACGACTGTGTGAGGTGCAAGCAGGATGAGGGGACGTTGACCCACTTATTTTGAACATGTCCTAAGTTACATGCTTACTGAGCTCTCATTTTTGATTACTTATCTAAAGCCTTCGATAAAGTTCTAGCCCCAGACCCATTGATCGCTCTGTTTGGCACAGTTGATGGAAATAACCAGGAGGGAAAGGCTGTCTCTCTTTGTACTCTATTAGCCAAAAGGCTCATATTGCAATTTTGGAAATTGTAGACCGTACCTACCTTTGAAATGTGGTTACGGGATTTAGGGAATGTAACGCATATGGAAAAGATTCGATACAATACCTCCAATAGAAGTACAATGTTTTACAAAATATGGCAGCCGATACTGGATAAATGGTCTAGTCCCGCTTCATAACTGGGCTGACGATCTGCTGCTACTCTGTGCTGTACTCCACTCAATATTTATTTTTGGCTTAGCTACACTGCTTATAATGACTATATGCTGTCTACATGTACCACATAATAGGATTTAGTTTAATTTTGTGTATGTGTGAGTTAAGTTTCGTTTTGTCCTATAAATTGGCCATCCCATTCAACAGTACAATGAATGTCAATGTTTGTATCGCTGTCTTTTTAAATTTATTTTTTATTGGAAAATAATAAACATTATAAAACAAAGAGGATAACTAAATCCTCTATTATTACTTACTCTGCCAATCTTCTTCTTTATGCTGTGTCGTGTCTTTACTGTCATTAAATTAAAGAGTTATAGTTTTTATCAAAAATTCTCTGTAATTAGTTATTACGCGATCAACTAAATAATAACGTAACAAATTAACTAGGAAGTTGGGGCACCAGGGAAAGTATTCAGATTACAAAGTTATAATTTCCCAATATAACCTTTCAGATATTTTCATATCTGATCAATAGTCTTCTGATTAATGATTTATTTATTTTACCTCACGTTAGTCTCATTCCAAACGTCGTAAATTGTTGGTTATCTGCACGAACCCAGTCTTCACTATGAGTCATCCATACATCAATTGTCTTAAATAATATATTTATTACTAACAAAGTAATTCACAGAAATGCATAAACAAACAAACAAACTTAAAATGGTTACATTAAATGATAGGAGAATATGCCCTAGTGGGCTGAACTGGCATGGCGGCTTGTTAGACAAAGGGGAAATGAGGGGGTCGACCAAGAAGTCACTACAGAGTTCATAATTATAACAATTGACATGCTAATCCTTTACACATGAACGCTCACTCATTCGGGAACAATTGCAATCAATATATATATATTTACGCTCAGTGTGTCATCTTGATTGCTGGTGAAAAGTTAGTTTCTGTTGGAGAGTTTCGTCCGCTCTCTCCCTCTCTCTGTCGTGGTTATTGTGGATAGTTCAGAGTGACATTCGTTATAGAATGGATGTTTCGGCGGTTGTCGTTCTTCGCGTTCAATGATACCGAATTCCTAGCTGCAGACTAGTAATCAATATCAAAGACTTGTTCTTATTCTGTCGGTATAGTCTAAGAGTTTAACCACGTGGTATGGTTAAAAGATTCAGCAATTGTCCACAACCTTCGTTCCCCTCCTAATGGAGAAAAATATGGTCTAGTGATAATTTCTCAGAGTTGGGTTTTTATTCGGAATTGCAGAAAGGGGCTGTCCCAGGATGTCTGACCCTAACTGGGCTCAGGGGCGGTCCTTGGATTTAGTTCAAATCAAAAGGGAATTGTATTTTTCTTCATTAAACAGTCCAAAATCATATTACACAATTATACAAACAGTATCATGCTCACTCTTATATCTTATCTTATAATCTTATACAACAATTAGATGTAAACCTCATATCTGAGGCTATTATATAAACAGCGGTATGGTAATGTAGCCACACAGTCTCCCATGAGTTTCCCAAGTTGTGACAAACGGACCAGTTCCTAGCTGGAATCTTCACCGATCTTTTATACTTTTTTCAGAACATGAAATCTGTTCGTACCTCAAGTTCTGTGAGGTGGAAGAAATCCCTTTGTTCTCTATGAAAGTTTACCCTCTCTCTAATACTGTGTGGCTATGAGGCAGGGTCTTCCTTAGGAATTTACGACCTCTCTTTGACCACAGCAGCCTAGTTGTAGGGGGAAAGGGGGAGGCAGGGAGTGGCAGGGAGAGGGGGATGAGGCTTGCTATACCCAAACAGGCAACGTCATGACAACTGCAATGTCGGGATGTTTTGATTTTTATTTTCCCTACAAACTTGATTTCAGAAATCATGTTAAATCATTGCCTGGCAGATTGTGGTGAAGTGTACATAGATTTGCATATGTATTAAGACATATAGCCATAGTTTGGATTATAATAAGGATTTCACTACAAAAGGAAATCCACTGAAGACATCTCGATCCTGATGGCACAGCAGACTAAGTATCCTATAGGGCTTGAAGATGGCAGATTGCAGGTTCAAATCTACTTACTTACCATTCTTTAAAATAGCTATGTTTTGACAATACCCTAATAAAAAAGTAAGAAGATTGAAATGCCATTTATAATGTTACATTACAAATCAATATTAGCAGAACATTTTTTTTTTTTATTGTTGAAGTATGTTTTTAGAACAATTCTGGATCATCATTTCATAACCTTAAAAAATACCTTTATGAGAATCTAGCGGGATTGTTTCTTGATTGTTGTTATAGGTGTTAGTAGTTTTGAAGTAGCTCCATCAACAAATGAATATTCCAGGAATGTTTTTTTCGAACAACTTCAAGTGCTCCAGCATTTTATTGCTGAAGTACAGTACCAGTCAAAAGTTTGGACACCTACTCATTCCAGGGTTTTTCTTTACTTTTACTATTTTCTACATTTTGAATAGTGAAGACATCCAAACTATGAAATAACACAAATGGAATCATGTAGTAAAGAAAAAAGTGCGAAACAAATCAAAATAGATGTTATATTTGAGACTCTTCAAAGTATCCACCCTTCACCTTGATGACAGGTTCGCCTTGATGACTCTTGGCATTCCCTCAACCAGCTTCATGAAGTAGTCACCTGGAATGCATTTAAATTAACAGGTGTGCCTTGATAAAAGTTAATTTGTGGAATTTCTTTCCTTCTTAATGTGTTTGAGCCAATCAGTTGTGTTGTGACAAAGTAGGGGTGGTATACAATAGACAGCACTATTTGGCAAAAGACCAATTCCATATTATGGCAAGAACAGCTCAAATCAGCAAAGAGAAACTTTGAAAGTTTTTTCAAATGCAGTCGCAAAAACCATCAAGTGCTATGATGAAACTGGCTCTCATGAGGACCGCCACGGGAAAGGAAGACCCAGAGTTACCACTGCTGCAGAGGATAAGTTCATTAGAGTTACCAGCCTCAGAAAATATAAATGCTTCACAGAGTTCAAGTAACAGACATATCTCAACATCAACTGTTCAGAGGAGACTGCATGAATCATGCCTTCATGGTCGATTGCTGCAAAGAAACCACTACTAAACGACACCAATAAGAAGAAACTTGCTTGGGCCAAGAAATAAGAGCAATGGATGGCTGCCTCCTCCATGCTTCACGGTGTGATGATGTGGGGGTGCTTTGCTGGTGACACTGTCAGTGATTTATTTAGAATTCAAGGCACACTTAACCAGCATGGCTACCTCAGCATTCTGCAGCGATACGCCATCCCATCTGGTTTGTGCTTAGTACTGCCAAAAAAGGGAGGGGCCCAGTTGAAGACGGAAGTTTACATACACTTAGGTTGGAGTCATTAAAACTAATTTTTCAACCATTCCACAAATGTCTTGTTAACAAACTATAGTTTTGGCAAGTCAGTTAGGACATCTACTTTGTGCATGAAACAAGTAATTTTTCCAACAATTGTTTACAGACAGATTATTTCACTTATAATTCACTGTATCACAATTCCAGTGGATCAAAAGTTCACATACACTAAGTTGACTGTGCCTTTAAACAGCTTGGAAAATTCCAGAAAATTATGTCATGGCTTTAGAAGCTTCTGATAGGCTAATTGACATAATTTGAGGCAATTGGAGGTGTAGCTGTGGATGTATTTCAAGGCCTAGCTTCAAACTCAGTGCCTCTTTGCTTGACATCATGGGAAAATAAAAAGAAATCAGCCAAGACCTCAGAAAAAAAATTGTAGACCTTCACAAGTCTGGTTCATCCTTGGGAGCAATATCCAAGCGCCTGAACTTCACACGTTCATCTGTACAAACAATAGTAAGCAAATATAAACACCATGGGACCACGCAGCCGTCATACCGCTCAGGAAGGAGACGCGTTCAGTCTCCTAGAGATTAACATACTTAAAAGTGCAAATCAATCCCAGAACAACAGCAAAGGACCTTGTGAAGATGCTGGAGGAAACAGGTACAAATGTATCTATATCCACAGTAAAATGAGTCCTATATCGACATAACCAGAAAGGCCACTCAACAAGAAAGAAGCCACTGCTCCAAAACCGCCATAAAAAAAGCCAGACTACGGTTTGCAACTGCACATGGGGACAAAGACCATACTTTTTGGAGAAATGTATTTTGGTCTGATGAAACAAAAATAGAACTGTTTGGCCATAATGACCATCGTTAAGTTTGGAGGAAAAAGGTTGGACGCTTGCAAGCTGAAGAACACCATCCCAACCGTGAAGTACAGGAGTGGCAGCATCATGTTGTGGGGGTGCTTTGCTGCAGGAGGGACTGGTGCACATCACAAAATAGATCAGCATCATGAGGGAGGAAAATTATGTGGATATATTGAAGCAACATCTCAAGACATTAAAGCTTGTTCGCAAATGGGTCTTCCAAATGGACAATGACCCCCAAGCATACTTCCAAAGTTGTGGCAAAATTACTTAAGGACAACAAAGTCAAGTTATTGGAGTGGCCATCACAAAGCCCCGACCACAATCCTATAGAACATTTGTGGGCAGAACTGAAAAAGCGTGTGTGAGCAAGGAGGCCTACAAACCTGACTCAGTTACACCAGCTCTGTCAGGATGAATGGGCCAAAATTCACCCAACTTAGCCCAGGCTCTGTCACAGCCGGCCGCGACTGGGAGGTCCATGGGGCGACGGGTTAGGGAGGGTTTGGCTGGTAAGGATATCCTTGTCTCATCGCGCACTAGCGACTCCTGTGGCGAGCCGGGCGCAGTGAACGCTGACCAGGTCGCTATGTGTACGGTGTTTCCTCCGTCACATTGGTGCGGCTGGCTTCCGGGTTGGATGTGCGCTGTGTTAAGAAGCAGTGCGGCTTGGTTGGGTTGTGTTTCGGAGGACGCATGGCTTTCGACCTTCGTCTATCCCGAGCCCGTACGGGAGTTGTAGAGATGAGACAAGACAGTAACTACTAACAATTGGATACCCACGAAATTGGGGAGAAAAAGTGGGTAAAAAAATATATAATAATAATTCACCTAACCTATTGTGAGAAGCTTGTGGAAGGCTACCCAAAACGATTGATCCAAGTTAAACAATTTAAAGGCAATGCTACCAAATACTAATTGAGTGTATGTAAAATTCTGACCCATTGGGAATGTGATGAAAGAAATAAAAGCTGAAATAAATCACTCTACTGTTATTCTGACATTTCACATTCATAAAATAAATTTGGTGATCCTAACTGACCTAAGACAAGGAATTTTTACCAGGATTAAATGTCAGGAATTGTGTAAAACTGAGTTTAAATATATTTGGCTAAGGTGTATGTAAACTCCGACTTCAACTGTATATTCCTTATCTGGTCATAACGCTTGCAGAGTTGGTGAATGGTAACTTAAATGGTAGCTTTCTGAGCAGAGAAGATCTCGTCATATTCATTGTCTCTCTGCCCAGATACTGGCTCAGCTCAAACCCTAACTAAACTTAGTTTGAGTGTTCGCTAATGTTCTGAGAATGTTCCCGCTTTGCTGAATGATTTATTCCTAATTTTGCACTAGCAGTTTCCTTGGATATGGATGACAGATCAACGGGAGAGGATGCATTTACTTCTTTTCAGAAGTTGTCAGTTTTGTCTATGCTAATTAGATCCTGTTTGGGAAATAAATAGTAATCTAAGGAATGAGAGATTTGATGAGAAACGGATTTAAAGTGATTATAAAAAATGTAAAAACTTGTCCTATCTCCACTAGAGATTCAGAGAAACATTTTTAGGGAACCACTTTCTCTGCAATACTGCAGTGCCCTCTGCTGCTTAAACTTCTCTGAATCTGCAAGGTAGCAAATGAACAAAATGAACAAAATGGTAAAAAAAAACATCAAATAAAGTCTGACCATTTTTCATAGTATGCTATAGATATTATTTATTTTTAATTTATATTCTAATGAAAAAACAACATTAAAATGTCTTAGCAATATCTCCTCATTTACAGAGGGTTGGGTTTGAAATAACATATTTAATGAATACAAAAGAACAAAGCAACAGTTAAAACATGGCATACCATTAAAATATCCCTACGAAGAGAGAACTAATGTCCTCTCATAATACACCACAATGTCATGAAACATCACAGCTTCCTGTTAATGTGAAAAGTGCATTGACATACACTTTCACATTTGCAGCACAAGTACACATTTGGAAGTTATTTATTCTGGTAAGATGACAGATGGACCCTAACTGTGGTCACAGTCCTCCTTGCTCCTTAATCTTTCCATGTCTGAGTGTTTTGTGAAGGTGAGAGCAGTGCCGTTGAAGAAAGGTCCTCTGTGTCTTCCACTATTGTATGAACTAAATAACACCAAAAGTGCTAATGTTACAAAACACCTTCAGTGGAGAATCAGTGGAATTGCAAAACATAAAAGTCAAGGAGCTCTATGCATGGTTCTAATTTAATAGAATTCTTAAAAAGTGCAGGTTTCTTCAGTTAGGGCGTAAATGATCTAAGTAAACTAGGCAAACAATATCACATTGGCAGTAGGCCAAATAAGACATTATATCTTAGAATATTATTGCTCATAAGATTAACAATATTTGGCAGATATTTAAAATGGTATTTTCTGTTTTTTGAACAATATTATCTCATGGACATGAAATTATAATTAACCTTTGGGCATAAAAATGATACAAAACCTTCATAAACCATTGCACAAAACAAGCTTTCAAAATCTCACCGTTACCAGTCCCATTGTAGTTAATGAGAATATAATGTACCTCTTTCTTTGCTATCTACACGTTACCAACAGTATGACCCACCCATTTGTGTCAATTCTACATTTTCTTAAAAACTGTTTATGAAGGTTTATATCTGTATGCATTTTTTCCATTTTTATAAACATCAGCATTAATCTGTTGAGTTGGCAATGTATGCCAAACTGGCCTCAGCTTCTGGTGTGATTAGAGGACTGAATCACTCAGCGTAGACTCCAGCTTCCGGCCTGAGGCCTGACTGTAGGAAGGCCCCATGGCCCCCTAGGGCCTGGGACAGCAGTCTGTGGCTGTGTGGGGTCATGCAGCCGTGGCCAGGGAATGGCCCTGGCATGGCCTTACTAGACCCTGAGGGTTTGGGCTTGGGAGCTGGGTAGTACCCCTCCAGGTTATCATAGTGAGAGGGCATGGCCTTGGTGCTCTGAGTTCTCCTGTGGGGCTGGGTGGAAAAGGACCCAGGGTGATCTGGTTCCACAGGTGATTTGACATGGTGGTAGTAACGAGGCTCTTTGATGCTTTGTGATCGTTGTCTCCTGGGGATGCTTGGTTTTAATTGGGCAGAGTAGCTATTAGCAGCGTTGCCCATCATTACTTTGTCCTGGTCACAACCTCTACTAGAACCACCCTCACCCTGCTCCATGTTCTTAACATCTAGGAGTATGGGGACGTTGCAATGCTGTGGTTGATGTCGTTGGGAGGTACCCTGCTTAGACTGGGTTCTCCTGGAGACACTCTCTCTCCTGGGAGGGACTGGTTCCTCACCTGGCCAATAACCCCTCTGGTGCCTGATGTAATCACTAGGGTCTGAAAGCTGCTGGCCAGGGGAGATTGGGGACATGGCAGGTACTTCACGTTGGCTGTCCACTCTGTCGATAGCCAGCAGGCAGGCATTACCTGGGTCTGACCTGCTTCTGGTGTGACTGATATCTCTGCCCCTGATGTCACTCTGCGGGACATGAGAATCCAGGTTCTCATAAGGAGACATGATAGGGCCCTGGGTCCTCTGCCTGGCTCTATTCTCTTGCCTGATTGGATGATAGACTAGTCTGTCACAACCCTCTGGGTGGTCCCAGGACTCGTAAATTACTCGCTCTAGATCCCTACTCTCCAAGAAGAGTTCTCTTTTTGCAGGTGGGACGTTGTTTGAAGGGCGATAGTGGTAGCCAGGATGTCCACTATCCCTAGTAGAGCGCATGGTGTATGACTGACTGTGTCGGATACGGCTCGTCCTGTAAGGGTCCACATAGTAGTAAGAATCCTCTAGAGGCGCTGCGTCTGAATGGGAGCTGTAGCGGTACTGAACGCGTCCGTTCTCAAAGTACGGCTGCAGGGGTTGGACACCTGACTGGACTAGCCTCTGGCACTCCTTTTCCTGGACAACTGGACGTTGGACATAGAACAGGATGTCTGGGGGTAGGACTTCAGTTTCTGCCAGTTGAACACAACTAGGTTGCTGGACATGGAAGGAGCGTGCCCTGCGGATGACTGGGTACCTCAGGGCTCTCTCCTCAGTCCTCTGCCATTGTCCCCTTGATCTGTGGTGGCCGCTGGAGCTGTGCTCCTCCCTGGGTTGGGGTTGACCTCTGTACTGGGGGGAGGAAGATGGGTGGTGCCGGAGGCCTAAAGTGCTGTAGCAGCTGTCAGACGTGGGTTTGTACATGCTCTTGGGCCCTGCCAGGTGGGGAGGGAGACAGCCAGGCCGAAGATGGTGAGGTCCTGCTGGATTGACCCGATGATGTCTGTACACATCTTCAGCCTCCCTCATAGCTCTCTCTTCATCAGAGCTGTACTGATGGACTAAGGACGGCAGAGGAGGACATGAAGGGATCTCCTCCACAGACCCTGGCATGGACGCCTCAGCCAGAACAGTCCGATAGTTATAGGCATTGACAGAGTCAGTGTTAGCGAGGACAGCGGCGGCTAACTGGCTCTGAATGGAGCAGACTGATTGAAAGGGAGGGGAGACCCTACCACTGAGATACAAGGAGGAAACCATCTGAGGGTGAACAGATCTCACAGCTCCCAGGGGCCTGTCTCTCCCTTCTCTTTGGTCCCTCACCTCTGTGCTGCCCTGCAGTAGAGCTCCAGCTTCTAAGGGACTGACAGTGGGAGTGAAGTTACTCATAGCCACTTGTCCCTCAGGGGCCTGTTTTCTCACATGGCTAGGGAAACGGCCACAAGGACTCTCAACTGATGTACCAGCCAAGGGTAAGAGGGGGGATGGAGAAGAGACCTTGAGGCCACCGTAATCCTGAGAGCAGGGTTGGAGGTGGAGAACAGAGGGCCGTGGGGGTCTGTCCAGGGGATGGGGGGTGTCCTGTCTCTGGAGAGGATAGGGGGGCTGGGTGCTCCTCTTCTGGGAGGTCAGAGTGGCCTTCTGGGCAGACTCAGCCAGGGCCAGGGCCAGCCTGCGGGCAGCCATCGTCAACGGAGGGTGAGGAGGGAGGACAGACACTGAATTCACAAGCCTATCTGTTCCTGGGGAGGCATAAGACAAACAATGCTGCTACAGTATGACAGGACAAACAACGCTGTGATCAGACATGAGGGGACAACACATAGAATAATACCATAAGAACTTCAGCTAACAAGGGAGCACAATAAGAACTGTACATGCCCATGTTAAACGTTGTTGCACATTAATGATACACTGTAGATTTAAAAAGGCTTTACAAATAAAATGAACAAAAATGTAATTTGTTTTTAAATGTGCCACTGACCTGGATCCTGAGGGTTTTGTGAAGCCAGGCTGTCTGTGAAAGTTGATGTGAAGCTTGGAGGGCTGGGGGGCCGGCAGGGAGCCCTGGCCTCACTCCCCTCCCCACTCACTAGTTGGGCCTCACACAGATCCAGAGGTGGAGGGGAGGAGGACTCACCACCCTGGGTGTCTGAGACACAGCGTGGGGCAGAGACACACACAGTGTGCACATCTGTTTCAACCACATTGGGGGACGTAGAGGACTTCCGTCTGAGTTTGGGGGAGACGACCTGAGACACTTTCTTTTTCTCCCCTCTTTTCCTATGGACTGGGCTGATGTCAGGGGACTGGGAGTTACTGAGGACTTTGAGGGATGAAGAGATGGGCTCTGATTCACTGGAACCCCCGACATTCTTCCTCCAGTTGACGCTTGCTTTGCGTTGAGGAGCGGATTTAGCTGTTGGTGGGCTCAGTGGGCTGCACTGGAAGGACATGGGGTCAAAGTCCAGAAAGGCCATGCCAGGGGCTGGAAGACAGAGGTCAAGGTCATCCTCCTGATGTGGAGAGGACACACCAGCTGGGTCATAGACTGGACCATCAGCACCATTATGGCCCTCCTTGGCCTGTTTGTGGTAGCGGTCGCCTTTGTCCCTGGCATCACACAGGTCATCCCTGAATGCGGTGGAGAGGGCATCGCTGGTAGAGCGTGGTCTAGGGGGGCGGTACATCTGGGGCTCCCCTAGAACAGATAGACAAATAGTATGCATTACTGTTCAGAGGCAGACTTCAACAGACAACATAAAAATAAAGGTAACAAACAAATGATTACTCTACATTTGTTTATCAAGTATTATGAAACACAGGTACTGTCAGGATTGAAAGTGTGACTGGGGGCATATTTACCTTCCACATTGTGCAAAGAGGTGAGAGATTCTTCACTTTTGGTGGAGCGCAGTGTTCCACTATCACCTCTTCCACCTGAATAATATGGAAGTACAAACTGAAGTTGAAAATAGACTTCTGAAAAAAAAACATGACTTCATCACATCACCCAAGTGGAAAAAACACCCATACATTTAACCACAGAGACATGACTGGGAAGTATTTTATAACATGGCTGTGAAGACGGTCCTTATGGTTGTGTACAGTCCTGGATGGTGACAGTGTAGTGCTGGTTAAGGCCTGACCTGGCAGCGCGATGCTCTTGATCTCATTGGGTTCGCTGGGGTGACGCTTCAGCTTGCGTTTGGAAGTCATGGAGGAGGACTTGCCCAGGTGGAAGAATGAACGCCAGCTTCCGACTGGGGACTTCTTCACCTTCCCAGGAGCCCTCTTACTATAACACAACATGCCCCGTGACTAAAGCGGAATGTACAGGGTGATCAGAGACATACAGTACCAGTCAAATGTTTGGACACCCCTACTCATTCCAGGGTATTCTTTATTTTTTACTATTTTCTACATCAAAACTACGAAATAACACATATGGAATCATGTAGTAATGAAAAGAAAGTGTTAAACAAATCTTAATATGTTATATTTGAGATTCTTCAAAGTAGCCAGCCTTTGCCTTGATGACAGCTTTGCACTCTTGGCATTCTCTCAACCAGCTTCACCTGGAATACTTTTCTAACAGTCTTGAAGGAGTTCCCACATATACTGAGCACTTGTTGGCTGCTTTTCCTTCACTCTGCGGTACAACTCATCTCAACTGGGTTGAGGTCAGGTGATTGTGGAAGCCAGATAATCTGATGCAGCATTCAATCAGTCTCCTTGGTCAAATAGCCCTTACACAGCCTGGAAGTGTGTTTTTAGTCATTGCCCTGTTGAAAAACAAATAATAGTCCCACTAAGCATAAACCAAATGGGATGGTGTATGGCTGCAGAATGCTGTGGTAGCCATGCTGGTAAAGTGTGCCTTGAATTCTAAATAAATCACTGATAGTGTCACCAGCAAAGCACCCACACACCATCACACCTCCATGCTTCACGGTGGGAACCACACATGGAGATCATCTGTTCAGCTACTCTGCATCTCACAAAGCCACAGCGGTTAGAACCAAAAATCTGAAATTTGGACTCAGACCAAAAGATTTCCATTGGTCTAATGTCCGTTACTCGTGATTCTTGGCCCAAGCAAGTGTCTTCTTCTTCTTGGTGTCCTTTAGTAGTGGTTCTTTGCAGCAATTTGACCATGAAGGCCTGATTCACACAGTCTCCTCTGAACAGTTCATGTTGAGATGTATCTGTTACTTGAACTCTGATGTATCTGTTACTTGGGCTGCAATTTCTGAGGCTGGCAGCAGATGTAACTCTGGGTCTTCCTTTTCTGTGGCGGCCAGTTTCATCATAGCACTTGGTTTTTGGACTGAACTTGAAGAAACTTTCAAAGTTCTTGAAATGTTCCAGATTGACTGACATTCACATCTTTATTAAGTAATGATGGACTGTAATTTCCCTTTGCTAATTTGAGCTGTTCTTGCCATAATATGGACTTGGTCTTTTACCAAATAGGGCTATCTTCTGTATACCACCCCTACCTTGTCACAACACAACTGACTGGCTCAAACGCATTAAGAAGGAAAGAAAATCCACAAGAACTTTTAACAAGGCCCACCTGTTAATGGAAATGCATTCCAGGTGACTACTTCATGAAGCTGGTTGAGAGAATGCCAAGAGTTGCAAAGCTGTCATCAAGGCAAATGGTGGCTACTTTGAAGAATCTCAAATATAAAATATATTTAGATTTTTTTGGTTATTGGTTATTTGGTTAACACTTTTTTGGTTATTACAAGATTCCATATGTGTTATTTCATAGTTGATGTCTTCACTATTATTCTAAAATACAGAAAATATAAAAAATTAAGATAACCCTGGAATGAGTAGGTGTCCAAACTTTTGACTGGTACTGTACATGGTTTATACAACTACAACGTACTGTAGGCTACTAGTTTCTAGAAGCACCAACAACAACCTACCTCTCAGTGGGGAGCTCAATGACTGTGTGGAACTTGCCCATCAGTGCCCCGGGTCCCTCCCCCACCTCGATGTACTCGCTGTGGGACAGAATTGGAGTAGTAACAGGGGAGCCCAGCTGGGCCTGGGTACGGGCCTGGGCTTCCTCCAGAGACAGGAGCTTAGTGGAGGGAGAGCACACCAGCAGAGACTTGGGCCTGGATAGGGTACTGGTACCTGGGAGCAGAGGGAGCAATGTTTTTGAACTTGCCATAATGTCCTCACAACTTCCCTATAATGATTGCCTAAACCAGAGTAATGCTGTACCTGTGCTCTCCCGGATGAGGGCGTTGAGTTTGGGGCTGAAGAGTGCCTCTGTGTTGTTCAGAATGAACTCCACCACCACTGACTGGATACGCACCTCCATGAAGGCTGCTGTTCCACTAAAACAGGCCGACTCAATCTGCTTGGACCTGAAACAGTTATATCCTATTCAACTTCATGGCCAGTCATAACCAGTTACAAAACAGTGTATATTCGCAGTAAATACTAATGACAGTGTTGGTTGTTGGAATGTTACAATATACCTAAGCAGGTTGGGAGCCCAGACGATGGCCAGGTTCTTGGTGTGCATGTTGGTAATAGGGCTGAAGGTGGCTAGTTGGGACAAATGTCTCATGAGGAATTCCAGAGTCCTACAGCACAGACCAGAGACTATTACAGATCAGGTAGAACACAGACATGTGGAATACACCCTTCTTTACCGTCAGCTTACGATACCAAGACTTTGACTGTTCAATGCTCTCTGTTAGCCAACAGATGGCGCTTTAGCACCTACAGTTCAGTGGCGACTTTATATACCGCTGTAGTGAATACAGAAGAAGCAGTATTGCAGAAGCCATTTGGGTGTGCTGTGAGTTCATCTCCAACTGACCTGTAGTGAGGAGGAGGAAGCTGCTGGATGACGTTGTGGATCTTCACCAGCCTCTCCTCATCAGTAGCTGCAGACACAGCCTCCTGTGGAGGGAGGGAACACCGGAGGTCCACACAGAGAGAGCCTCAGAACTAGGCCAGCAGGAGCTTTCTGTCCTTTACTGTTGTTTCCCCTGTTTACGGTTATCTTCAATACACCACACTGTGCTACGAGGATTTTTTCTGATTAAGAATTCTACCCCTTATGTATTAGTACAGTATGTCCCTTGGTTTATTACAAGATGACTATATTATTAAGAATATCTCCTCCACTATTCTTTTCCCAATCAGCCCCCCATCTCTCCCCTAAGTACCAGTATTCTGCTACTTACTGAGAATCTCTCATAGAGCTGGTAGGTGAGCAGAGGGTTGGGCAGCTCTCTGAAGTACAGTTTACACAGAGACCCTACGGAGTGGATATCCTGCTTGAAGACATCTCTACTGAGGTCTGGTATCTGCTCCGAGTCAAACTCATGTCTGTGGAAACAGAGAAGACACTGGTTAACGCTCAACATCAGACCATCACGTACAGTCAACACGCTAAAAGTCTGTAAGCAGTACTGACATGATGATTGAATCTCAATTTTTTTCAAAGATGTTGTACATTATTTAATGCTAAGTGAAGCAAGGATTTACCTCAGTTTCTGGATGTTGGAGGAGATCCCGGAGAGTCTGTACATCCCATCCACGACACCATGTCTCTCAATAAACTCAGTACAGCATTTGATCACCTGGGGGACTGGAGAAAGGGCCATCAACACAGTAACATCCAAAAGATTTTAACAACAAAGACTGAGAAGACTGCCATTGTCTATACAGTGCTAACTATAGAGAGATAAGGTTAATGGGAGACTGACCATCATGTCCTGAGTTGAGGAGGTGCTCCCCCAGGTCACAGCCAAACACCCTCTCCCTGAGGATCCCACGCTGCCTCAGCTTCTGGGGGGGTGGACGGGACTTCATGAAGCTCCTCAGGAACGTCACCAGCTTTCCGTGCTTCTTACAAACTGATAGACACAAACTGAATTAATTTAATTTAGTTTTTGGGTTGTAAATAAAACAATAACTGTTCATTTGAATCCCAGTGGATAACACTTGAAAGTATGAATAAAAACACTTAAGCCCAAAGTGGTCCTCTCTTCAGAGTCAACCCATATAACACTTACACACACACAGTGCATTCGGAAAGTATCCAGACTTTTTCCACATTTTGTTATGTTACAGCCTTTTTCTAAAATTGATTACATTGTTTTTTCCCCCTCAATCTACACACAAAACCCCATAATGACAAAGCAAAAACAGATTTAGATTTTTTTTCAAATTATTAAAAATAAAAAAACAGTACCAGTCAAAAGTTTGGACACACCTACTCATTCAAGGATTTATCTTTATTTATACTATTTTCTACATTGTAGAATAATAGTGAAGACATCAAAACTATGAAATAACACATATGAAATCATGTAGTAACCAAAAAAAAGTGTTAAACAAATCTAAATATATTTTATTCTACTCTGTGTCAAAATGCGGTTGTAAACAAAAAGGTCAAATTTGGACTCAGACCAAAAGGACAGATTTCCACCGGTCTAATGTCCATCGCTCCTCTTTCTTGACCCAAGCCAGTCTCTTCTTCTTATTGGGGTCCTTTAGCAGTGGTTTCTTTGCAGCAATTCCACCATGAAAGCCTGATTCATGTAGTCTCCTCTGAACAGTTGATGTTGAGATGTCTGTTACTTGAACTCTGTGAAGCATTTATTAGGGCTGCAATTTCAGAGGCTGGAAACTCTAATGAACTTATCCTCTGCAGCAGAGGTAACTCTGGGTCTTCCTTTCCTGTGGCGGTCCTCAAGAGAGCCAGTTCCATCATAGCGCTTGATGGTTTTTGCGTCTGCACTTGACTGACCTTCATGTCTTGAAGTAATGATGGACTGTCGTTTCTCTTTGCATATTTGAGCTGTTCTTGACATAATATGTACTTGGTCTTTTACCAAATAGGGCTATCTTCGGTATACCACCCCTACCTTGTCACAACACAACTGATTGGCTCAAACGCATTAAGAAAGAAAGAAATTCCACAAATTAACATGGCGCACCTGTTAATTGAAATGCATTCCAGGTGACTAACTCATGAAGCTGGTTGAGAGAATGCCAAGTGTGTGTAAAGCTGTCATCAAGACAAAGGGTGGCTACTTTGAAAAATCTCAAATATAGAATATATTTTGATTTGTTTAACCCTTTTTGGTTACTACATGATTCCATGTGTTATTTCATAGTTTTGATGTCTTTACTATTATTCTACAATGTAGAAAATAGTACAAATAAAGAAAAACCCTTGAATGAGTAGGTGTGTCCAAATTTTTGACTGGTACTGTAATTATTCAGACCCTTTACTCAGTACCTTGTTGAAGCACCTTTGGCAGCGATTACAGCCTCGAGTCTTCTTGGGTATAACACTACAAGCTTGGCACACCTGTATTTGGGGAGTTTCTCCCATTCTTCTCTGCAGATCCTCTCAAGCTCTGTCAGGTTGGATAGGGAGCGTCCCTGCACAGCCATTTTCAGGTCTCTCCAGAGATTTTCGATCGGGTTCAAGTCCGGGCTCTGGCTGGGCCCCTCAAGGACATTCAGAGACTTGTCCCGAAGCGACTCCTGCATTGTCTTAGCTGTGTGCTTAGGGTCGTTGTCCTGCTGGAAGGTGAACCTTCGCCCCAGTTTTGAGTTCTTGAGAGCTCTGGAGCAGGTTTTCATCAAGGATATCTCTGTACTTTGCTCCGTTCATCTTTCCCTTGATCCTGATAAGTCTCCAAGTCTCTGCCGCTGAAAAACATCCTCACAGCATGATGCTGCCACCACCATGCTTCATGGTAGGGATGGTGCCAGGTTTCCTCCAGACATGACACTTGGCATTCAGGCCAAAGAGTTCAATCTTGGTTTCATCAGACCAGAGAATCTTGTTTCTCATGGTCAGAGTCTTTAGGTGCCTTTTGGCAAACTCCAAGCTGGCTGTCACTCCTTTTACTGAGGAGTGGCTTCCGTATGGCCACTCTACCATAAAGGTCTGATTGGTGGAGTGCTGCAGAGATGGGAGAACCTTCCAGAAGGACAACCATCTCCACAGAGGAACTCTGGAGCTCTGTCAGAGTGACCATCGGGTTCTTGGTCACCTCCCTGACCAAGACCCTTCTCCCCCGATTGCTCAGTATGGCCGAGCGGCCAGCTCTAGGAAGAGTCTTGGTGGTTCCAAACTTCTTCCATTTAAGAATTATGGAGGTCACTTTGTTCTCGGGACCTTGAATGCTGCAGACATTTTTTGTTACCCTTCCCCAGATCTATGCCTTGACACAATCCTGTCTCGGAGATCTACGGACAATTCCTTCGACCTCATGGCTTGGTTTCTGCTCTGACAAGCACTGTCAACTGTGGGACCTTATATAGACAGGTGTGTGCCTTTCCAAATCATGTCCAATCAATTGAATTTACCACAGGTGGACTCAAATCAAGTTGTAGAAACATCAAGGATGATCAATGGAAACAGGATGCACCTGAGTCTCATAGCAAAAGGTCTGAATACTTATGGAAGTAAAGTATCATTAAAAAAATATATACATAAAAAATATATATATGTTTTCACTTTGTCATTATGGGGTATTGTGTGTAGATTGAGGCCACAGTACCTGGTTTTGGCACAGAGCTGGACACACAGGGGGGAACCCTGTCACTGATCAGCTCCACACAGTCACAGGGGAAGAAGCCAACCTGCACAGAGAGAAACATAAGGAGGAAAAGTAACTCTCCTGCGCTGTTTATGCACCAGATACGATCTAAGGAAGAGTAAGTGATAGTAACCTCCATGTACAGTAGGGTGTGGGATACAGAAAATGAGTCACTAGTATGAAGGGACAGACAAAGCTGTTTAAGTCAGACTTATTTGAGGGGTTTTACCTGAAAACCATGCTTCCCTCTCCACCAGCCAGTGTCCTCTTTAGGAGGCATGTCAATAACTGACACAATGTCCCCTACCTAGAACAGGGACGACACAGAAAAAACAACAGAGAGTATAGTAGATTGAGTGGGTTTAAAAACATCAACAACCACGGCAGAATGTGTACAAATATCCTAGTGAATGTATCCCCATATTTTCCCACTGTTCCCTAAACCCGTGCCCCTTCCTGTCCTATCACAAGATGCCCAGACGGGTCACCTCAAAGGTCAGCTCGTCTGTAGCCTGGGCAATGTAGCGTTTGATGACGTGGGCCGCGGCGATGGCGGGAACATTGATGGAGGACTCCTCAGCTACCAGCATGTGGTTGCCCTTGTTATCAATCTGAGAGACAAAAACACAGGCTGATGGAATACAAAATACTAAAAAAACGACATAACGGAGTTTAGCAAAGACATCAAATGGATCTATTACGATCTATGGAAAATTGAATTCTGCATGAAGTCTAATTGAATAAAGAGAAACATGAGTAGCTCACCTCAATCCATGTCAGCACTGGACCACAGTTGATCTTGTTGTCAGCGATGGCTGAGAGACGGGACAGGTAGGCCGCCAACATCTTGGTTATTTCCTGAGAATAGAGCCAGCGGGAATGAGTTAGGTTGAACGCAAAGCCAGGGGAGATACCTGATGTAATGTAACTATGACTGTGGAAGTGTCCCTAATGGCACTCTATTCCCTAATTAGTCCACTAGTTTTGACCAGTTTCCTGTGCACTGTTCAAAAGTAGTACACTATTTAGGGAATGGGGTGTCATTTTGGGATACAACCGGTCTCATTCACAGCAGATAGTATAATATTGCCAGTAGTAAGATTTAGTCCTGTTGACTGACCTCTACCTCTACTGTGTCTTTCAGAGAGTCAATGCGGGGCAGCTCAGAGAGTTTAGAAAAGCGTCTGTCATAGATACAAAGGTGGAGGTGTTTGTCCAGCACACGGAAGTCTTCATAGGAGCGCTTCACCAGCCAGCTCAGACTCTGAGACACAAACAGAGACAGTGAGCCTGAAATGAGACCAGACTGATAAAAAAAGTGAAGGAATCTCAGATAAAGCTACTGTACAAAGGCACAAAATGGATTATCCCAGCCTGTCTCAAACCTCTCCTCCTGGACCTGTAGCCATTCCATGTATTTGATCTAGTCCAGAGCTAGCAAACCTTGTTCAACTAATCATCAAGCCCTCGACTACTTGAATCAGGTGTGCTAGTTCATGGCTACAACTAAATTGTGAAACGTCTGGGGGTCCCGAGAGGGTTGAGAAACACTGGATTATCCTACCCCCTTAGATATGAGTATCATTCTTCAGATAAAATGTTCTATGGGTCAGAAACTAGGGCCTAGCCCTCAAGCTCCATTATACCTGGCAGCAGATCTGAACCACGAAGAGTGGCTCCTTGGAGTCCAGACCAGCCTTCTTCCCCTCAGTCTGCTCCTCTGCAAAGGACAGCTGCAGGGGAATGGGTACAGAGAGATTAAAATAGTGAGGGCCACCACACTCTAAATAATGTAG
The DNA here is from genome assembly GCF_029448725.1 of Salvelinus fontinalis. NCBI lineage: Eukaryota > Metazoa > Chordata > Actinopteri > Salmoniformes > Salmonidae > Salvelinus > Salvelinus fontinalis. The sequence goes on along the minus strand of NC_074688.1, from coordinate 22,678,892 downwards.
GAGTTTAATACAGCAACCTCTTTCTGTTTCTGAACTAGTGTGAAAGTAGAACATACACCAAATTCATGTTCGGTCACTTAGCTCACTCTCCAAACTCTATCAGTGATGGACAGTAGAGCCAACTGGGTAACACTATCACGGTTAGAAATTGGTTAGTTTGTCATGACCAGAAACATCTCAAATCTAATTGTATTATCTACATAATATATCAAAAAGAAGAGGCCCCTTTAAAAAATGTGTTGAGGTCCTTTGGTCTTGAGAGCTGCTGACTTCATGTACAATAAGAAAGAACTCTTAAGAAAGTGTGAATGTGCATTTTCAACACCGTGACACTGAGCCCTTGACATATGTTTTTCAACCCAAAAAAGAATGCAGTATATGAATAATATATAAGCAATTGAGAACCCCTTCAGCGTTTGAGAGGCTATGGAAATGTACCAAACCCCCCCCCCATATAACTCCATAAACTCCTATACCAAGGGGAGATCAAAGCCTCAGGAATAGTAAGGGGTATACAATGATATCAAATACAGACATAACTTCAAAGGCCTGCAAGGCAGGGGAGGTTTTGGTTATTTAGAACAGTGAACGGCTAATCTAGATACACTAGAGTTGCCCAACACAATATGACCTAGTTACCCATCACTGCTCAATAACATGGTAAACCACAGCTCCTTCATACACGTAGCTATACAGAGAGTAACGAATCAATGCAAAATACCTTATTACAAAGCAAACATTTGAAATAGAATAGAAAATAATCAATGTTGTTTGAAGGATGTCAACTATTAATACAGGCTGGAAGAATAATCATTAGTCAATGAGTGAATTAAACAATAACATTAACTACGGTCATGTAGATGGAAAGATGGACGGTTGGCATGATAAGACAACAAGCATGAATCAATGATGATTAACAATATGTCAAGAGGATGTCTGGACAGAGAAACAGTCACATGGAGCGGAGTCATTTAACACTGCAAACTAAACTGAGTAAATTTAGTGTCTTACTTATGTTTTGTTTACGCTCTTTCTATCCCCCAACTCTTTTTACCAACGCATTTTAGCCAAGCAACTAATACTGACAACCTCACACGGCGCAGCACAAATCCCTAAATAGAAACATGCCTGCAGTCATTAACTATTAATACACACATCTGGACCCAGAAACAGAAATGAATACACAATCGCATACTGGTACCTGCCAGTGCAGGCTCCTAACTGGTCCTCAGCTTTTAAGTCAGGTTACAACACAGCTGGATGTCTCTCAGACAATGTTCAACTGCAGTCCTGTGTCTCCAGATAGAAGTCACTAAGCTGAACCCTTAGCTTCCTACCACTGGCTGGTGGATTTAGGACAGAGGAAAAGCATGGAGTTGCCTCTGGATTGAGCAGCGTTAAACAGATGCTGGTTGCTTTCATCTGTCCCTTAGGTTAAATTAAAATGCTCCCCTTCAGTCTGCCCTTCGCCATGAGGTGGATCCACAACATGCTTTCACTGTTTAATTACACCTTAATAGCAGAGAATAGAAATAGGGGAAGCATCCCGATGTTTCTCTCTCCCTTGGTTCCGCCCATTCCCTCCTCATCTCAATCTCCCTCCCTCCCACTCTCCTTCCTTCCCTCCCTCTACCTTCCCTCATCCTCTCATGACAAATGAGCTCTACAGTATATAGGCTAAACCAAAGCAGTTAGCGCACAACCATACGTAAGCCTGGCACAGAGAGAGGTGCAGGAGGACACAGACCACCCAGGCATTTCCATTTCAAATGATGCTTCTGTTAAAGATGGAAGTAATCTCGGGCAGAATCGACCCAATCCGCTGTATTTGTTTCAGAGGCTGCTGTCCTCATGTTGTCATTCTGCCTGAGACCTGATCTGTCATATCCCTGCTGGTCTTGTGTGTGAGTTCTAGGATGAGTCTAGTCATGAGATCCACCACAGGGACAATGTTTTGACACTCCCTCTAATCTGTCAGCCCACCCTCTTAGGGGGAAGTCAGCATGTAACTTATAACACTATAACAGCAGTTAAAGGCCCAATGCAGCTGTTGTTATCTCAATATCAAATAATTTCTGAGTAACAATTAAGCAGTGTTGTAGTACTCGAGTCCAGGACTCGAACTTGAGTCCCAATTTTCATGAATTGTGACTCGACTTCTACTCGACCATTGGTGACTTGGACTCACCTTCCTGTGACTTGTATTTGCACCATGACTGGATTGGCTACTAAGATAAGCAGAATATTTGCAGCACTGGTTGCGCAGAGCAGTGAGGGTTCTGTCCTCTAGCTAGCCATGGGAATGGCGCACCACACTGGCACACGCAGCCTACATCAGCTGGTGAGCTGCGGGGGAGCAAGCGATGAGTGTGGGCAGACAAAAAGGCAGGCTCCACTCTGACTCCGTGTCACGTTCCTGACCTATTGTTCCTTTTTCTTTTATTTATTTAGTTGGTCAGGGCGTGAGTTGGGGTGGGTTGTCTTTGTGTGTTTTTGTATTGTCTAGGGTGTTGTATGGTTTAGGGGGTTAATTAGAGTAGATGGGTTAGTGTTTAGTATAGGTGTCTAGGAAAGTCTATGGTTGCCTGAATTGGTTCTCAATCAGAGACAGCTGGTTATTGTTGTCTCTGATTGGGAGCCATATTTAAGGCAGCCATAGGCTTTAGCTGTTTGTGGGTAATTGTCTATGTGTAGTGTTTGTGTCAGCACTATTTGTCTGTATAGCTTCACTATCGTCAGTTTGTTATTTTGTTAGTTTGTGTATAGTTGTTTGTTTCTTGTTTTTTCTCTCTTCTTTAAATAAAGAAGATGTATTTTGCACACGCTGCGCCTTGGTCCAATCTCTCACAGCAAGACGATCGTGACACTCCGCCTCCAATCATACACATCGTGCAAGCGACTCCTGCTTCCCCGTACTCACCAGTCCCCAGCCTACTATTTAGCTTTTCATTGTTAAGAAACACAAACTGCTTTACGAAATTGAAAACAATTCTATTGAGTTTAAAAGTAAAACAACAGTATAGCTATTGTCTTCCTCTTTCCCCATGAGTATTGAAAAGTAGTTTGTATTTGAATTTGTCATCTCCCTCTACCCTCCCACTTTCACCAGTCTCCCTTTAGTTTTCACTCTGGAATAAAACAACCTACACAAATATTAGTGGGCGATTACAAAAAAAGTAGCAAATAATAATCTGGTCAATCTGACAGGAGCAACAGCCAATTCCGTCAAGAGACCATTCATCCCTTTAAAACATTACTGATTTGACATAACTATTGAACATTATATTAAAATAAAATGTGTGTGAGACTGTATGAAGGACTATTTGTTTCATAGGCTATAGTATATTGCAGGAAATTATGACCATTGTGCAACAGAAGGAAAATCTTTGCGCTACTTCCCACCAGCCTGCCACTAGTTGTTGTTGGGCAGATTTCTTCTACTAAATACGAGCCAAATCAATAGAGCAACAGACGAGCGTCAAGCCACCAATACAAGCGAGCAGAAAAACAACAGTAACTAAAATACCAAATATGTCTAAAGAACCCTGAATCATTAATTTTGCTTTCAAAAGTTATATATATTTTTTTTATGTGCACATGAACCAATATTAATGTAGTATTTTTTGTTAAACTCAGACCCAGTGACTCAGACTTGATCACTTGGACCAGGACTCGAGCACTGGGACTCAGCCATAGGGACTCGTGACTAGACTCGGACTCAAGCACAGGGGACTGGTGACTCGACTTGGACTCAAGGTTTAGTGACTCAACTGCAGTTAAGTACCTTAATTAAAATCGTCAAAAAGAAACAAAAATTGCTTCTTAGCAAAGAGCACATTCTCAAGCAAGAATTTAGCTAGGACTGTCTGGAAGTGGTCTGAGTGAAGATGGGACAGCTGAGTGAAGATGGGACTCACCCTGGAAAGGCCAAAGCTCCATCCCACCAAAACAGGCTGAAATTTCAGGCAGTCTTTTCAAACAGCTCTTACACTAAAAGGGAATTATCATTATTCTTTACATTTTTACAGTATTATTCCAACCTCATAGTGTGGAAATATATATAAAACACCGGAAAACAGAGCTTTTGACTGCACTGGGCCTTTAAGAAAAAAGTTACGCATGTGTAGTCTAAGTATCAGAGTGAGGCATGGCTGGTCTCTCCCTAGAGTGATATTGCTCTCCTAGCTCAGCTCATCTTCTCCTGTAGGAAGATCTCAAGGTCACAGACAGACACTTCTGTTCAGTAGCTACGCCCCAGCCACACATCTAATGTATCATAATTGCCACAGCTACAGTAGGTCAGCTATTCTATAGTTACAATGCACTGTGCTTGAGCTTGCATCAGCTCACACACATACATGTAATAGGTAATGTTATACCCCCCTACGAACATTGCACTTCAGTGAGGCACTCTCAACGGTAAAAGCAAAGATGGTTTAGTACGACGATATGCAAAAAATGCTTCTCCAAGGGAAGAATTTTTCACTTCTCTCATTGAATTCTCAAACCCCGGTCTGGTTTGTCTGCTTCGCAAGCGTTCCCGGAAGTCTCGATGTTGGGCCTCTGGGTTTAGAAACTGGTAAAAGCATCAGTGTGCAAAAGGGTAGATGACTACTGCTCTCTGCTGTCAAGCCCACAGAATTACACAGGAATTATCCAGGCAATGAACAGCCACTTTCACAAATGAGTGAGCAGCCGCTTCCGCCTGACTGATTCAAATTATCACCACAGGCAAAACAAATTCTCACTCTCAACCCTCTGGAATCTGTGCTGACTAATGGCAATGAATCTATAGTTAAAGTGTCAGCAATGGGCCAATAGGGCCATCCTAAATGACCACCTGACGAGGCTATGGGATGATATCACAGGTGCAAGCTAAGCAAACAAAATAACATCTTATACAGTTAAATGTTCTGTTTCATTCTACAGTGTTAAACATAACTCCCTGCACATAACTGCTCTCTCCTGCCACCTCCTGGAATCTGAAAGCTGCTACAGTTCACTCTCTCAACTACAGTGGTACTGACGTCTGTGGATGCTCCTACAGTAATGCTGTGTACCCAGAAAAATCACACTATTTCTCTGGCTGATACCATCAGCTTCATCCAACAAGTGCTGAGGATTGCAGGTTTAACCTGAGCTGATCGGACAGGAATGAATGCTACTTAGTGGATCAATGCACACACTGGATTAAATATTCATGAACAACATATTAAATATACTGATATATTGTATTTCATGTTGCTTATTGCCTTATCACGTATCCAATTTTATATTAAAATTAAAGGGATACTTCTGGATTTTGGCAATGAGGCCCTTTATCTAATTTCCCAGAGATAGATGAACTAATGGATACCATTTTTATGTCGCCATGTCCATTACGTAGGAAGTTAGATTTAATTTTGTGAGCCAATGCTAACTAACGTTAACGCAATGACTGGAAGTCTATGGGTATCCCGAAGTATCACTTTAAGTACATAATGAATGAGATCATTTATATTCCATCTGTATTTTTTCCAAATATGGGAAATTGGAGAATGGAATGTGGGTCGGCGGGGACAGGATGATCTAAAATAATTAGGACAGACTTCTCTCTTCCATTAAGGGAATGAGGTATTTTGTGGAACAATTCACCATGATGTCCACTGAGCTACACCTGAACTTGAGCCAAAGACACAATTACCAAAATACCAGCAACAAATGACTTCTGTTCTCCATAGAATGTATGTGTGTTCAGTTCCGGGCTGGGCCTCACCTGCACAGTGCCAAAGTCAACGGTCTCATAGTGGAAGTGGGCACATTCAGCCAGCCTGGGAAAATGACCTCTGGGGAACGTCAGCCTGAAATACAACAGCATCACCTCATCAGTATTCTACTGGCTGTTACACTGAGGCAGAAAGAGCTAAGAGGGAGAGGAGTGAGGAGAGAGTGAGCATGAGAGAGAGAGCAGAGAGAAGGAGAGCAGAGGAAGAGGGCAGAGAAAGAGAGAAGGGGGAGATGGTAGTGTGAGAGTGAGACAGCAGAGAGAGAATGTTGACCAGTCAGTCTCTGCCAGGCCCCAGCCCATCATTTTACTGCACTTTATTTTACTGCCCTGGTTTAGAGGCCCATTTTACAGCCCATAATAGACCGTTTCCGTGGGGACGGGAGCACCTACTTCTTCACATTTTTGACCTTCATGCTGGCTGTGCTGACGCAGGAACGCAGGGTGGGCTCAGGCTCAACAGGAAGCTCTGTGACCTCATCACTCTGTACCTGCCAATCAACAACACACAATATCTGCCAATCAACACATACAATACTCAACATTCCTGACATGTAAACCAATTACAAGACAGTCAGCACTTTACATTTGCTGGTTCAATAATACTTAAAAGAAACCCATACTAGCAGTATATATATAAGACTACATAGTAGTAGAGTTCAGAGACTGCTATTCCAAGGTTACAGTGCTTGTATCAGACCTCAACTAGTGATTATAGACAGTGTACCATGTCAGTTGTGCTCTCTTTTGGAGATTTCTCTGTTGGAGTAGTGCTCTTGTGTGGATCATGCTGGGTCTCTTCTTTATCTGGTGTAATACACATGGCCCTACACAGGGAGAGGGAGGGAAGGACAGAGATAAACAAGGAGAGAAATATGAAGAATCTGAATCCATAAATACATTACAATTGAAATACTTTAAATAAAAAAACAATTTTCCATAGAAGCCACCAGAGGGAGCCAGTGAGAGACCAATATATTTACATCATGTTTCTGGTGCTCAAATCATGACACTGCACCAGTGGCCCAGAAAACATAATGTACCCTGTGGTATTTACATCCTTGTTACTCTGGTGATAGCACATAACTGCACACGGTCTCAAATGGCTCCTGACTGGTACAGAAAGCTCCAGAGAGGAGTATAGCCTAGCCTACATACAGTAAACACATCATCGGGAAAGAACATACTTAGCCTGACAAAAGAAGCATCTCACACTTGGTAGGACCAAAACAAAGCTATAATGGCTTTTGTGTATGTTCGGGTAAGCAAAGCCTTTCCTTTGAGTAAGTCACGAATGCAATCCGCCCACAAGGGAGTGCCTCACAAAACCTGCAGCTGAAATCTGAGTCAGTGTGCTAGGCAGAGGGAGAAAAGTCCTTTCAGACCAACTTTTCTCAGGGACAATGAAGAAGAGTGGATGCCTTAGATTTGTCCTTCCTTCCAGGGCTCAGACACAGACTGAGTGATGCAGTGATACAGTCTCATAGACCACTGTTCCTGAGATCTGCTAAAAAGGACAAGAACACTGGCACTGATAGAATGAGCTCATCTCATCTGCTGGAGAGCTGTGATTAAATGAGAGCCATCCTATCAAGGCCTGGTTGTTTTCCAGCATACTTACAGTAGATAGAGAAGAGATCATTTGTCTGTCATCGAAATACTGTAGCCATCACTAATGTCTTTTAGAATTCCTCTCTTTCCATCACTCTTCCTCCCCGTCAATCTCTCACGTACACATAATATACACACATGCTCGTACAATCACTCAAGCACACACATATCCTCAACTGATCCTGTATACGTCTCCTTTACATTTCTGGGTGTGATATCTGCAGAGTCCTGGTCAGCTGACATAGCAGCAGTACGGTACAGTGCAGCGTGAGTGTGAGAGAGTAACTCACCCCTCAAGGACGTCACCACTTCCTGGTTCTCCCTGATGTCCTGAGCCAGCATTCCCGATCACCGCGGCAACCCCATAGCCAGCCTCCATCATACTGCCTTACTGAAGCAGTCGACTGACGAGATGGAGGAGAGAGAGAGATGAGGGGGAGAGGAGAGTCAACCTTAGCTGGGAAGCTGCCAGACATTAACCCACTCTTAGCTGCAGCTTGCGCTGTTTAGAATAATTTCACGCCTTTTAAAAGATGAATGGTTAATGTGTCTATAGTAAGACAGGCATTCAGTGAACAAGTAAATACACACTTCCTACACGTCAAATTGTTTAATTCAAAATAGGTAATATTGAAACATTTCTTTTTAAAACAATCTGGAATCCATCCATACTGCAGGTGAAGTATTGGGACTTGAATGTGTGGCTGGGTTTGGAATGGTCCTTAGAGGCAGAAACTAACCCTTCATGATGAGTTATCCCAGAAGGGATAACAAAAAGTACATACTGACCTCTTAAACATTACAGTTAGAGAACACCCATTTTCAAAACAATTAATACAGGTCTAGGAGGAGCACTACATGGGAGCTTTGGGACTCTCCTTCCGCCAACATGTGTCTATGACTATGTTTGGCACCATCCTGAGAGGCAGAAACCATCCCCACAAGCATGGGAGTGTTGTGACAGCCCCCATGAGGACATAGTTCTGGTGTCAAGGTCTCCGAACCCTAATACAGGTCTTTATAGCCTGTCAACAAATAAAAGGAATGCTCTGACAGAGCGAAACAAACACATAACTCAGCCTTCTAATCTTTCCATAACTAGGCCTCATGAAAGGCAGTGCTGGGATCTGAACTCACATCTTAGATATTGGGCAAACACAGTGCAGTTGTAACCAACCAACCCTACTCCTGGAGTGCTACAGTATGTGCATTGTGCACACAAAGTACCTCAGTTGTACACCTCAGCACTAAAACTCCCCAGCCAATCAATACCGAGGTAGTAAAGCAGGAGTTTTCTCTTCTCCAATCAGAAGCTGTAATGATGACCATAGAGATGTTTGGAGTAAGGAGTAGTAGATAGATACATCAGGCCAGCCATTACAGTACAGGGTAGCAATTTCCCCAAGAGAGCAGGCAGAGGGAGGCAGCCCATTGGCCCGTAGCCACAGAGTGGTGCTCACTGCTGACAGAGTTCCACACAGCCCTCTGACTCAGCACAATGTGACCAGCCAGAGACACTGGCCAAATCAGACCCACTCCACACGCACAGATCTACTATATTCTACTGTACTCTCACCTCTCTCCAATGGCAGATGAAGCCTTTCTATAGGATATCCTATCAAACATTAATACAACAAATATTTGAGAGGATAGCATGATGACACAAAAAACAAGCAGCGATTTATCTGAAGTCCCAAATGTGTCCTGAGTCTCTCCAGGGATAGGCTACATTACTTTGAAGATGAACAAAGTAATACACTAGTTTGTATGTACAGAATGTTTTTGCCATCCAGTATAGTCTGGCAATCTGTCAACCATCAGAATGTTTGGTCCAACTTTGTTTGTCCAGTAACCTTTTCAAAAGCACTGTAACTTTTCACTGCATTGCATTTATTCCATTCTAAAATGTAACATGCCCGACCTTGATTGTTCAGAATGGAGAATGTTTCTTCTCAGATAAGGACATCCTGTGCAGGACATTTCTGTGTAGCAGACACTCTGCACCGCCTTATGGCAACATGACAAGGTACATCCATTCATTTAGGATATCGATAACATGGCAATGCAATTCAATTGAATGAGAACAGATTTTTTTGCCACGTTAAATTAACCCATACCAAATGTGAGGCATTGGTAATGTCCCAAATGGCACCCTATGCCCTACATAGCGCATTTCTTTTGACCAGAGCCCTATGAGTCCTGATCAAAAAGTAGTGCGCTATATGGGGAATAGTCTGTAATTTGGGACATTATCTTTCCCCTGCTTATCTGTCAGTCATACCAGACTGGTCATAGTAAAATCATCATCCTGCAATGTACAGTAGCGGTAGCTACAAGACATCTTGTTCACCACTTGAAGGAAGCTCTCCATTTCTGCTGCCTAGAGACAGAAACAGCTCTGATCTGGCTTTGACGACTCTGGCCTAAATGGTACTCCAGGAAAACTAGGGCAGCCTACGCAATTCTGCATGCCGTTTATGAAACCTGTAATACAATTCATGGGCTGGAGTGAGGAATTGATGCCCACACATTATCTCTAAGAGAAGAATTTCATGACACGATCCTCTGAAGCTTCATATTAGGCACACTAACATGTTAACCTAATGCATTTGCTACAGTGCTGTGCTGTATGCATGTAGGCCAAAAGCTTTAAGAGATGTGGTGTAATATATCTAAGGGAGCCGCTGGGAAGAGAGAAATGACTGTTGTTTCACCTCATACTGTTATGTTGTTCAGTTTCTCTGGGGTCACTGAGCAGCCCCCACCCAGACAGCTGAGCTCACACACACACACAGGGGTGTAGGCAGTACTGTATTCGTCAACAACATCTCCATGGGTTTTGATAGAGGCGCTCCCTAGTGTATGTTTCCATCTGGCTGTTGAGGGGAAAGCTTTGCACTCTCATTCGGAGCTCTGGAATGCGGTCATAAAGTTAGACGCAGTGGAGAAGGCCTCGGGTTGCTATGGTAACCTGCCGGTTGTGAGCTGCTCCTCTTCTCGACTGATGAGGAAGCCGGAAGAGGAAATGAAACTATGTACTATGAACACAATACTGTACTATGAACACAATACTCTATACAGTACAGTGGTGATTGTGTTTATGGGCTTAAAAACCTGATTAATGCTATTCTTCTCAGGGAGGAGAATCATACGATTCTATAATCTGATTTACATCTACTACAGTGGGATTCATTATGTTTCATCTCATGATGAATTTCATAGCTGTATAAATCATTATTTGTCCCATTCCAGACACACACAATGAGGATTAGAAATATAGTATAAAGGTCATAGACTATAGTGTGTCCAAAAATACAGGAAATGTATTTATTTACACACAGTTTCTTACCATTGAGAAAAGCAATTCAACAAAGGACCGACCGTAAGCCTATTTGCATGTTGTTCAAATTTAATCAGTTAGGTATGTGAGAGGAATTGTTTAAGCTTAGTTGACACAGGTTTGGTGCTGGTAGTAACGTTTAAACGCCCACACCTGTAGAAATACACTTTTTCGAGCTGAAAGACGATGGCCAGAGCTTACCCATGATGCAGCACAGCGATTTAAGTCAATAAGTCATCGTTTTAGTCAAAGTATGATATACAGTATTTGGGCTTGAAGTGACAAATCCGAACTGCCCACTTCACGCAAATCCGTGAGAATGCAGTGTCTTTTCCTATCAAGTTAAGTTTTATTAGTCATATGTACGGGATACACATGGTATACACAGTCCAATGAAATGCTTACTTGCAGGTTGCTCCTCGACAATAAGAAATAAGAAATGCAGTGTCTGTTCCTATGATATGACAAACTAAATTCAGCCTACGTTTCGTTTCATGGCTGGGTTTTATTTGAATTTTACCACCCACCATGTTTATTAATCAGAAACTGCTGTATACCTCTTCGTGACTGAGATGAGCCAAACAGCCTTGTGTCCACTTGGCTGCCTGAGCCATGGAGCAAATTAAAATATGGGGTGCAAACGTGTTTCAGCACCTCCACTTTCTTTTATCTGAAAATTATCATAATCCATTGGATGTCAATTTTCAAAACATATTTTGATAGTCTATATTAAAAAATATGACAATTTTATCAATTCTAAAATTACGTAATATGATAGCCCCCCCATCGCCCCAAGTTTTGCTTCACTACACGCTCCACTGCTTTTGATTTGTTTGCTATTCAGATAATGAGCAAAGACATTCTAGCCTACCATTTCACTTCCCGGTGAGAACCATGAGCACGGGCTGACTTGGCTTTGCTGTACCGCAGCCGAAGGTTGCACAGTGTCCATTAACATGTAGAAAATCGCATATCAGTAGTCATCATCTTTTACCGGAGCTTTATCTTATTTTCTCTAACTATTTTGATGGCGGATTCGCGGCCACAATTTATGGAAGATACCAAAACTTTGGAAACAACGAAGGTAAAGATGCTGGCAGAGTTACTCCACCTCAAGAATTGCATTTGGCGAAAGGCTTGGCACACGCATACTCAGGCCGACTGGCTCTCGTTCAGGCAAGTGAGAAATAAGTGCACTCAGGCTATCCGGAAGGCCAAAGTTAGTTACTTTAAGGAGCAGTTCTCGCTCTGTGGGTCTAACCCCAAGATGTTCTGGAAACGGTTAAAGACCTGTAGAATAAACCCTCCTCCTCCTCACAGCTGCCCATGTCCCTTAATGTTGATGATGTGGTTGTTACTGACAAGGAGCACATGGCTGAGCTTTTTAAATCACCACTTCATTAGGTCAGGATTCCTATTTGACTCAGCCGTGCCTCATTGCCCATCCAACATTTCCTCATCTCCCAGCCCTTCTAATGTGACTAGCCCCGATGCTCCTCCCTATTTTACCCCTGCCCTGCTACAAAATTTCTCCCTGCAGGCAGTCACTGAGTCTGAGGTCCTAAAGGAGCTCCTTAAACTTGACCCCAAAAAAACATCTGGGTCAGATGGTTTAGATCCTTTAAGGTTGCAGCCCCTATCATCGCCAAGCCAGTCTCTCCTCTCTGGGGATGTTCCCATTGCATCTTTTAATTAAAGGGGAGATCAAGCTGATCCTAACAGTTATAGGCCAATTTCTATTTTGCCCTGTTTATCAAAAGTGTTGGAAAAACTTGTCAATAATCAGCCCTTGATTCTAAGCAATGTTGTGCTGCTATTTTTATGGACTTGGCAAAAGCTGTTGATACGATAGGCCGTTCCATTCTTGTGGGCCAGTTAAGGACTATTGGTGTCTCTGAGGGGTCTTTAGCCTGGTTTGTTAACTACCTCTCTCAAAGAAGGCAGTGTATAAAGTCAGAATATCTGCTGTCTCAGTCAGTGCCTATCACCAAGGGAGTACCCCAAGACTCGATCCTAGGCCCCACTTCTCAATTTACATCAACATAACTCAGGCAGTAGGAAGCTCTATCATCCATTTATATGCAGATGATACAGTATTATACTCAGCTGGCCCCTCCCCGGATGTTGTGTTAAACGCTCTACAACAAAGCTTTCTTAGTGTCCAACAAGCTTTCTCTGCCCTTAACCTTGTTCTGAACACCTCCAAAACAAAGGTCATGTGGTTTGCTAAGAAGAATGCCGTCCCCACAGGTGTGATTACTACCTCTGAGGGTTTAGAGCTTGTGGTACTCACCTCATACAAGTACTTGGGAGTATGGCTAGACGGTACACTGTCCTTCTCTCAGCACATATCAAAGCTGCAGGCTAAAGTTAAATCTAGACTCTGTTTCCTCTATCGTAATCACTCCTCTTTCACCCCAGCTGCCAAACTAACCCTGCTTCAGATGACCATCCTACCCATGCTAGATTACAGAGACGTAATTTATAGATCGGCAGGTAAGGGTGCTCTCGAGCGGCTAGATGTACTTTACCATTCGGCCATCAGATTTGCCACCAATGCTCCTTATAGGACACATCACTGCACTCTATACCCCTCCGTAAACTGGTCATCCCTGGGTTGCTCCTCTTTTCAGTTCGCTGCAGCTAGCGACTGGAACGAGCTGCAAAAAAAAAACATTCAAACTGGACAGTTATCTCCATCTCTTCATTCAAAGAGTCAATCATGGATACTCTTACTGACAGTTGTGGCTGCTTAGCATGACATATTGTTCTCTCTGCCTTCTTGCCTTTGTCTGTGCCCAATAATGTTTGAACCATGTTTTGTGTTGCCACCATGCTGTGCTGTCACATGTTGCTTCCATGCTATGTTGTTGTCTTAGGTCTCTCTTTATGTGTGTTGTCTCTATGTCGTGATGTGTGTTTTGTCCTATATTTTTTATCCCAGCCCCTGCAGGAGGCCTTTTGAAAGGCCGTCCTTGTACATAAGAATTTGTTCTTAACTGACTTACCTAGTTAAATAAAGGTTAAATGAAATAAATATAATAAGACAGACCAGTGGTTTCCAGCTAGCTAAGGTTAGCATGCTAGCTAGCTACACTGACAGCTGTCAGTCCCTTATTTGTTGATGTTTATCAACTCCAGGTGGAGATTCCCATACCCAATTCACGAATATGTACAAGTAGCCTTCTCCATTCTTTGGGGGTGGAACCTAAACGTGCATTTCCTCTCTAGGACAGGAAATTACATCTAAATAGCGGTGGAAACTTCCTCTGGGGGGTCCTTTAATATAACTCCCAATACCTCTACCCTTTTCGAATGAGCCTGCCTGTGGAGTCATTTTCAATATAGGCTTATCTTCAATATGGTTTTACTCATGAGAGATACAGCTGTGGCATAGTCTCCTATCCCCTAACCCTGATCATTAACACGCTTGCACACAGACTATAGTCACCTTTGACCTTCCACAGTGAGTGAATATCTGATCCATTTATATGATATATATGCTCATATACACTACTTTTCAAAAGTTTGGGGTCACTTGGAAATGTCCTTGTTTTTGAAAGGAAAGCACTTTTTTTGTCCATTAAAATAACATAAAATTGATCAGAAATACAGTGTAAACATGGTTAATGTTGTAAATTACTTTTGTTGCTGGAAACTACTGATTTTCAATGGAATATCTACATAGGCGTACAGAGGCACATTATCAGCAACCATCACTCCTGTGTTCCAATGGCATGTGGTGGTAGCCTTTTAAAATTATAAACTTGGATGAGCTAATTGATCATTAGAAAACCCTTTTGCAATTATGATAGCACAGCTGAAAACTGTTGTGTGGATTAAAGAAGCAATAAAACTGGCTTTCATTAGACTAGTTGAGTATCTGGAGCATCAGCATTTGTAGGTTCGATTACAGGCTCAAAATGGCCAGAAACAACAAACTTTCTTCTGAAACTCGTCAGTCTATTCTTGTTCTGAGAAATGATGGCTATTCCATGTGAGAATCTGCCAAGAAACTGAAGATCTCGTACAATGCTGTGTACTACTCCCTTCACAGAGCAGCGCAAACTGTCTCTAACCAGAATAGAAAGAGGAGTGGGAGGCCCCGGTGCACAACTGAGCAAGAGGACAAGTACATTAGAGTGTCTAGTTTTGAGAAACAAACGTCTCACAAGTCCTCAACTGGCAGCTTCATTAAATAGTAGTCTCAACCTCAACAGTGAAGAGGTGACTCCGGGATGCTGGCCTTCAAAGAGGCCTTGAAATACATCCACAGCTACACCTCCAATTGACTCAAATTATGTTAATTAGCCTATCAATAGCTTCTAAAGTCATGACATCCTTTTCTGGAATTTTCCAAGCTGTTTAAAGGCACAGTCAACTTAGTGTATGTAAACTTCTGACCCACTGGAATTGTGATACAGTGAATTATAAATTAAATAATCTGTCTGTAAACAATTGTTGCAAAATTACTTGTGTCATGCACAAAGTAGATGTCCTAATCAACTTACCAAACCTATAGTTTGTTAACAAGAAATTTGTGGAGTGGTTGAAAAACAAGTTTTAATGACTCTTGACTTTAACTTCCGACTTCAACTGTAAATACAATACCCAACATCTGATTTGGACCAAACGTTTTTCTAACAATGGGTTAAACCTGAGGAATCCAAAGGAATGGTCAAAAGCGTTATAGTATGAGTTCTCTGTGTCTGACAAGTAGTATGGAGCTGCGGCTTGAATTATTGTTTCTTCATGTAATATATTCCCAGTGAAATTGGTGATGTTTTTTCTCCTGTTCAGAGAAATTAGTAATCGAATTTGTTAGGTTTATGTCTCATCCCACATCCTGATATTACCAGGTTCTGACAACTAGATGAAAGCTTTCACCACCCTGTGAAGTTCATAACTTATTTCATCTGTAGTCTAATTATCTGCATGGTTTCTCGAGTTGTAGAGGGAGGACCACATCAATTTCACGCGACTCCAAGTTAACTTCGATATGATGGTTATTATATCAATATCTCCGCATAAAGGCATTTCCACCGCAATTTTTCACATAATACATTTACAATCTGAGATGGTGGGTGTCATGGCTTGCTAAAATGACATGGAACGACCCTGTATTTATAATTACATGACAATATTTTAGGTTGACTATAATTACATTACACAATTGATGATACATCAAATGGCTCACTTTTATTTTCCTGGATAAGTAAACACAGAAAATGCATCACCTATGCCATTCATTCCAATTAGACTTTTGGGGGGATTTCTCCCTAACCAAGATGGCTGCCATTTTCGCTCCAATATGAAACTTTGAGGGTTTATAACCCCTCTAGTATTTTAATATGATCTCTATGTAGTTAGCATGTCATTACATACAACATACTTATCTCATAACCTTCAAAAGCCACAACATTCATTCACACCCTAACTTTCTCACTCACCTAAAACCAATACACACCACATCACAAGTAGCCTATGGCGACGATAGTAACACTTTGAGATGGTCTTTTAAACATACCTGTAACCGCAGTACAAACCACCATGCGTCTCCTCTATCTTTTCCGAGTCGCAGTGTGCCGCGCAGTTCACCACTATTGAGGGTTTCGACAGCAATGACTTTGATTTTTCAGCATCGCACTACGAAGCCCAGTTCGCACTGCTTGAGTAAAAATGTGTAAAAAGTCAGGGATTCGTCGATGAACATGTCCTAAAAAAGAGACCATAGCACTGAAACCGTAGACTCCTATGCTCTGCACCCGACGCTGTGAGCGCGCAAAACCAGGCTGGGCGCGTACTCGCAGGCAAATTCAATGATTCCTTAAATTATTCTAATCCTAGTGCCCTCAACTGTCCTAGTAGGCCTACATCAGAGATCAGGTTTCAATCGCTCTTCTACTCCCAACAAAGAAACAAAAGTATGTGTACTATGTTGTGGATGATTTATTAGAAGAAAGATATTTGCTATTGGCAAACAAAAAGGAGCCTTGTCAACTATTTCATCAGTGGATTTCAGTATATAGGTTATGTTCACACATTCGCACCCATGTTGCAACCTGGACTCGGGAGTAGACGTAACATAGTAAGGACAAATCCGGGACACTCCAATTAGTATTATATGTTAAGTATGGTATGTATTAGTTTGTGGATGTCTATCATCCATTTCGTATGATATGTTACAAACAACAATGTGTATGATACTGTATGTTACAAATAACAATTCGTACAATATGAGGGCAAAACTAAAAGCGTGAACCATTTAACTATGGCAAGGTCACTGGGAATATGGCCGAATGCAAACAGTGTAATGCAATCGAACAGGCAAAACGTCAGTATAGAGACAAAGTGGAGTCACAATTCAAAGGCTCAGACACAAGACATATATGGCATGGTCTACAGACAATCACGGGCTACAAAGGGAAAACCAGCCACGTCGCGCACACCGACATCTTGCTTCCGGACAAGCTAAACACCTTCTTCACCCGCTTTGAGGACAACACAGTGCCACCGATGCAGGTCGCTACCAAGGACTGTGGGCTCTCCTTCTCTGTGGCCAACGTGAGTAAGACATTTAACCGCGTTAACTCTCGCAAGGCTGCCGGCCCCGACGGCATCCCTGGTCACGTCCTCAGAGCATGCGCAGACCAGCTGGCTGGTGTGTTTACGGACATATTCAATCTCTCCCTGTCCCAGTCTGCTGTCCCCACATGCTTCAAGATGTCCATCAATGTTCCTATACCCAAAAAAGCAAAGGTAACTAAACTAAATGACTGTCACTTCTGTCATCATGAAGTGCTTTGAGAGACTAGTCAAGGATCATATCACCTCTACCTTACCTGACCCCCGAGACCCACTTCAATTTGCTTACCACCCCAATAGATCTGACGATGCAATCACCATCGCACTGCACACTGCCCTATCCCATCTGGACAAGAGGAATACCTATGTAACAACGCTGTTCATTGACTATAGTTCAGCATTCAACACCATAGTACCCTCCAAGCTCATCATTAAGCTTGGAGCCCTGGGTCTGAACCCCGCCCTGTGCAACTGGGTCCTGGACTTCCTGACGAGCCACCCCCAGGTGGTGAAGGTAGGAAACAACACATCCACGTCGCTGATCCTCAACACAGGGGAATCACAATGGTGCGTGCTCAGCCCCCTCCTGTACTCCCTGTTCACCCATGACTACATGGCCACTCATGCCTCCAACTCAATCATCAAGTTTGCAGACAACACAACAGTAGTAGAACTGATTACCAACAATGATGAGACAGCCTACAGGGAGGAGGTGAGGCCTCTGGGATTGTGGTGCCAGGACAATTACCTCTCAGTCAACGTCAACAAAACAAAGGAGCTGATCATGGATTTCAGGTAACAGCAGAGGGAGCACCCCCCCTATCCACATCGACGGGACCGCAGTGGAGAAGGTAGAAAGCTTCAAGTTCCTACTATTGTGAAATTGTTAGATATTACTTGTTAGATGTTACTGCACTGTTGGAGCTGGAAACACAAGCGTTTCGCGACACCCACAATAACATCTGCTAAACACGTGTATGTCACCAAAACAATTTTATTTGATTTATTAAAATGTGCAAATGTATGATATGTTACGAATTCCAATTTGGCATGTCTAACGTTGGCTAGGTGGATAATGCTAACGTTAGCTAGGTGGCTAAAGTTAGCTAGGTTAGGGGTTAGGGTTAGGAATTTGGTTAAAGGGTTAAGGTTAAGGGTTAGGGGAAGGGTTAATTAACATGTTAAGTAGCTGCAAAGTAGCTAAAAAGTAGTAAGTAGTTGCTAATTAGCAAAAAAATTCCATGATGATATTCAAACATGGAACCTTTGGGTTGCTAGACGTTCACGTTATATGCCTACCCATCCACCCCATTCACCCTACTTTTGTTTTTGCCTTACAACTAAGTAACCATCTGTCTCATGTAACCATACCAAACGCACCTAATAATGCTAATTTGGTTTCGCTGATTTACATTTAGTATATTACGTCTACTCTGAGACCAGGCTGCATAAACACAAACCCATATCTATTCTACTACATGCCACTACCCACTTCATATTTGTAGACACAGTCCATTATTACTATGCATTACTATTTATTCTATTCTTGCTATTTTTGACTTGACTCCTTTATTGTTGTTATTGAAATTGATGAATGTACTGCGTTGTTGAGGGAGCTAGCACATAACCATTTCATAGCACCTTTTATACCTGCTGTAAAGTGTGTATGTGACTAATAACATTTGATTTGAATTGTATTTGTTTTATGACACTGATCATTTGACAGGACAAATAACCTATCAATGTGCTGATTTCAGTATGAATAAACTATATGTATATGAACTTGTCAGTGATCAGTGATGTCTATAAGCTCAGTATATAATTCATTTAAAAACATAAATTCTCAATTTACCTGGTAAAATAAAGATAAACAACACACTCAACACAGATGATATACTAATGACATCATCTGTGTGTACCTACTATCAACAATAAGGCCTAAGAGACCAAACGTCTTTTGCCTGAGGCAAAACACTTGACTTGTATGTTTACGCTACACTAAGTAGACAAAACATTAAAAAGACCTGCTCTTTCCATCACATAGACTGACCAGGTGAATCCAGGTGAAAGCTATGATCCATTATTGATGTAACCTTTTAAATCCACTTCAATCAGTGTAGATGAAGGAGGAGGAGACAGGTCAAATGATTTTAAATCCTTAAGACTATTGAGACATGGATTGTGTATGTGTGCCATTCAGAGGGTGAATGGGCAACAAGAAAAACATGTAAGTGCCTTTGAACAGGGTATGGTAGTAGGTGCCAGATGCTGCTGGGTTTTTAATGCTCAACAGTTTCCCATGTGCAGCAAGAATGGTCCACCACCCAAAGGACATCCAGCCAACTTGATTTCAACATAGGCCAGCATCCCTGTGGAACGCTTTCGACACCTTGTAGAATCCATGCAGATGAATTAAGGCAAAAGTGTGTGGGGGGGGGGGGGGGGGGGGTTCTAATGTTTGGTATACTCAGTGTATATGCAGACAGAAAGTAATTTGTTTTTGCCAAGCCAGAGAGGAATTTGAACATGAGTGCAAAGGCCAATGTGTTGTGATGACATACCTCATTCACTGTCAGTATCTCTCCAGTTTAGTCATTGGGTGGTGGAGTTAACACTAGACTCATGATTGATGTGCCAGGTTTCACATTGTAGTTAAACAAGACTTTATTGTTACATACTGTAAGTGGAAAGAATCCCTATTAGCAATTTGTGGAAGTGATTTCAACTTAACATCATCTTCATTTCATATAGGCCTACAGTACTTTGCATGGTCAGACTTTTCTATAACCCACTATATACCAATTGTATGAACTGTATGCATCTGACTAGATAGCTTTACAATAATATATATAAATACTCAAAAAAATACTTATTATCTAGCCCCCAACCATGGTGTCTGGCTCTCTATCCAACACTCACACCTTGTGTCAAGTAGTTGAAACTACACCTCTACAGTTCAGACAGAAGTTCCATTTTAGTTTGTTGATACAAAAATAACGCAAGCACATACATAAGCACGTTTTAGATTTTTATTATATCAAAATACAAAAATTTAAGAGGAAAATATTACATTGGACTGAGCGTTGGAAATGGACACATGATGGACATGAACGCAACGCTGCTTTCCACTTATTATTGGCATGCCATGGATCATCATAGAACATGCTGTATGTCTATGTCACAAACCGCTCATGAGCCAATGATACAACAAATTTGCCAATGCCTTTTTTAATAAACGTATGCCACTTTGTCTTGAGCCTATGCCACAGGTCATAAGCCTTTGTCACCTATTCTCTAGAAGCCACTGGTGGTATTAGGCCAGTGCGTTTATGCTTTTTCTTCAGGGTTTATTTTGAAGAAGAAATTCAATGGCAGTTGAACATGAAGTGAGCAACACGTGATCCCAGACAATATTGAATTCCCTGGACAACAGTGGCAAAAGAGAAAATCAACACAGACTAGTATTTTACATAAGGCTTTGGTACAGCACCATACAGTAGATGAGTTAATTGCTCACATAAAAGTTAAGTGTAAAATAATTCCTGATGTCAATCAAACATAACTGAATGATAAAGCTCCAAATGATCCGCAGGTTATCATTGTAAAATAGACAAAAAGTAAAATATGTTTCATGTTTTTGCTTTGGAATATTTACATATGAACAGTCTGATATAGATCAATTGTTTCAGTTGAAAAAGGCATATTGAAACAGATTATGCACAGAAGATGTCAACATAAAATATAGAATGTAAACGTGATGTACAGCACACGCACATGCCTCAATGGATGAAAATATGCTATGACATGACGACATATTCTTCCTTTAAGCACTACTGGCTTGAGGATGAGGAGCATTAGTTAAAACAGTCAAAGATGTAGCACTTATTGTACAGTAATAATACATTCTATTTCCTCAGTGCTGGTACACATGGAAAAACAGAGAACATAAAAAATACTACATATTCCATTTTCTGTCTGATCACAACCAGGTTGAAAGTTTATGACTGATTGCTGAATAGGCTCTTTTGTATTGTCTCTACATGCAAGATAAATATAGTTAAATCAAATTTGCTCTAAGTATAATCATACCAGCTCCTACTTATGCACTAAAAGCCTTTAAGCAGAAAAACACAAAATAAAAGTCGATCTAAGAGTACAGGATCTTAATTTGATCGCCCTGTTGCAGGAGAACTTTCCTGCAATGCATGATATTTCATACTTGTAGTGTATTTGAGGCTTAAAAAGGCTTCTGAAGTTTGTAATTTCCACTTTGACATTTCAGACTTGATTTTCCCTTAAGAAAAATATATCAGCCCCTACAAAAATGTCCATTAATTATAATCACTATAATAATTCACATTTTCTCTTGCTGCAGGTTTATTTTCCTGCTGTAGCAAATTGGCTCAAATTAAGATCCTACATCTGTACCTCCAAAGCAGCCCTCTTACATACGGTATGTATTTTTGTTGTTGAAAAAGCAAGAGAGCCCGGAAGACTACATACATTAGTAAAAGTCTATATGAAGAATGTGTCAGCAATAACTTTACCAAAACATACGAGAAGAATCAGCTTAAATACAAACGCTGTTTGATGAATACTCTTATTGGCTATACTGTACAATACTGTCCCCCAATAGGAGACTTTGTGACAACAGTGGAGAGAAATCACGTAAGAAGGTTATGCCCCTGCAGTAGTGTGCTTGAAAACAGTGTTGTCCATCAAAAATAGTTTTGACCTGTAGGACGTGTGTAGTGTAGAATGACCTTCTCATGCCCTGATCATGGGCTCAGATTCCCTCCCCTGTCTGCTGTTACATATTTAATATGGATCAAAAGTACTGATAAATAACTTCACACCAAGTAGGTTTCCCCATCTAATCTGGGTATTATATCTCCCCTTCAACACAAGTAAAACACTTTGGAGAGGGAACCCTGGAAGCACAGACAGAGGCTGGAACAGAGACGGAAACTAACTATTGTTCCATTGCTACATTATTCTAAGTCTCTTTGATGTATTTTTTGAATGTCACCACACTATCTATTGCCACTATCTGATTCCACAATCAATACAATTTGCTCATTGCCAATCACACTAGTTTATTAATAGGATTTACAACGATGGAACTAGTTGAGTTGGTAAAACACAGAGGACTTCAAGAGAGTAGGGCTCTGATCTACAGCACCACAGAGTTAAACATAGCACCAAGTCATAATGTTGAAAGCAACTACGTCCTAGTAGCACGTACGTCATCTCTAGCTAATGTAAACACGACTTCGGTTGCAGCACATACAGTACCCCATAACTATTAGATTGTTTGTGGCTCTCTTTTGTTTCTCTCATACTTTGGACATCTGGAGGCAAGTGATCATGAGTGAATCTACCTGTGTGCTTGTGAAAAAAAAAGTGTTCTGTTTCAGATAAGGTTTAGTCCAGCAACGACACGTTGATGATTTCAAATTGGTATTCATTCACATACTATACAACAGAAGAAATACTACTGATCTTGTGCAGCCAACAGGCCCACATGACAATAAAACATTTGTTCTGTGCTAACATTTACTTTTCCATAAATGTAAAATAATGTCTCCGAAAACATGACAAATGAAGCACCTTAAGATGTTTTATAAATATTGTCCACTTAAAGCCTTAAAGCAAATAATTTCATCACATTTAATATTAACTTGCTTTAAATCTGTCTCTCTATTTTTGTCCTCAAGCATAATGAACAAAAAATCTTTCTGTTTCATCTTCACAAATACAGTACACACCATGTATACATTATGAATATAGATTTCCCTCATATCTTACATATAACCAATTCTTGGAATATGCACGTTGATGTATCAATTTCAAATAACTTAATTCCACAAAATTGTCACTATCTCACCAATTAAAAAAAAATAGGTTGGAAAGTGAGTGAAGAGGGCAGATAAAGTTGATGTTTTGATCACTGATTTATATTCTATAGCAAGCAGAGAGGGGTTCAATTAACATACATTCAGAGAGTTCTTATGTCTAGTTCAACTCCTGAATTGCTAGCAATAAAGATAAAAGTGACTCCAAATCAGACAACTGGTTTAAAATGTCAATGTCTTCCAGTGATTCATCTTGTAAGTGTGTAAGCGTAAAGCTCTCTAATAGGTCTAGTTTACAGGGTGAGAAGAAAATGATAACATTAACCATCAGTGTAAAGGAAAGAATTCAACCAAGAGTGGTTGAACCCTTCCTTGGTTAACCAGCTAACCTTGTGTGATAAATCAAATCAACCTATTGTGCCAACTAGCCAACTAGCCAATTAAACCTAAACTTAATACCACCACATGCGACAGGTCATCCGTTGTACTATGACATCAGGATAGTCACTTCCTGTACAGCAAAACATACATTCATTATCGGTTAGTGTTAAAATGAATAAACATACAGAGAAATAGCTAGCAGGTAATATTATACCGTTGCTAGAGATAAACAGTTGAGAGTCGAGACAGCCACCCCACCTTTTGAGTTTAGTTAATGTAACCCAAATGTTGTCACTTGTCATCTAACAAGCCCACTTGTTAAAATCGCCTAATAAAGCAACAGCAATCAGATCTTTCAATACAGTATTCATTATTACAGCTGTTTTGAAATATGAACATCAGTGGCAAGTTTCACTTTCTGCATAATAACTACTTCTGTACCTTTTACATTTAAATGTTGATTAAATTGTGATTTTTTTTTATATCTATGTTATAGCATTACCACAGTTTGAAACCTGAAATTATTAACACTGTCATCATAATCACTAATTGTTATTATAGGTCTGTTCTATTAGTAGAATATACACAGTCAAGATGAAAAAAAGAACCAGAGTAATACACCTTCAGTACCCCTTACTCACAGCTAGGTGTCCTTGGCAGATAAAGTAGAGTCAGTCCACAGGTCAGACTGGAGCTTATCATGAGTCCCAACAGAGAGAGAGAGAGAATGCGTGAAGGCGAAGGAAAAGGCAGTTAATTCACTTTTTAAAAACAAGAGAGAAAAGGCGAACAAGGCACCTAGAGATGTGCCATACTCCACAAATGACTGGAGGTTTCCTCCATATTAATGAAAAACACTGTATACACATTTATCACATTTTCTCACCCCTTTTCTGTCCTCACCCTATCAAGTGTACATTTGGCCTCTTGAACACAAAGTTACTGTATGTCTTAGCAAGAAGAACATGGGCTCCCCTTTACTGGGTGTGATCACATGGTTAAATGCAAGAGAGTGAGGACAAGTCTTTTAGTGATTTGAAATATACCAATATCATACCACGCCTTGTATTGGATGATGTTCTTTTGGGATTAAGCAAAATATGCAGATTGGGCTCGATATTAAAAGCAGATGAAAATCAGACTTCAGGCCATAGCATCCAATTCATGTGTGAAGTGAATGATATTATATACCATTTCTTTCATACATTTCATTTGAAAAATCATGTAAAATAGGTATTGTCCAATAGAATTACAGAAATTCTGCACTTACTCTGAGGTATATTTTGCGATAAGTACCCTGTGTTAGATACTGACACTTTTTGAATTGTAGGAAAGGACTGAGGTCCTTGTCTAAGGAACGCACCAGGTTTAGTCCACCGTGTCACTGTAACACCTCAGATAGACTCCTCAATGACCAGGGACTTTTAAGGTGTTGTGAATTATTTAGATCAATGCATTTTACTACAATAGGAGATATTGTCCCCTTTTTCATTATTTTATGTATTTACATTACAGATGTTTTATCTGGTGAGCCTAACAACGTTATCCTCGGGGAGACACAGAAAACATCTTTATTTTGTCTCAAAATTATTTGGAAAACGCTAGAGACAGGTTACCCACTGCCAAAAGCTGAATGGAATTAATCACATGATTATCATAATTTCTGTATGGGAGTTATAGGGAGATCTAGGTTGGCGGGTCAATGTAGTTGCCACCCATGGCTTGATCTGTCTGTGAGTGACAGTAGTGAACATTTTGGTCAGTGGTCAGTGGGGAGTCCTGTAGTTGGGCCCATCTGAGTCTGTACTGGCCAGGATGGCCGCCTGGTCCTCCTCAGAGCGTCTGCTGCGGCGCAGGAGGGAGGTTAAAAAGAGATATGGGTTCTTCCTGTTCTGCCTTTTCCTCTTCCTGTGGAGGTAGAGATCTTCTCTGTGAGCCGAGGGGGTCTGGGATTGCTGCTGGGTCTGAGAGGGAGACACACCTAGGGATGGAGAGGTAGTGTTATTGAGGATACAACAGAGAGGCATTTAGTATGGTCCCAGACCATACTAGTGTTGTAAAGCCAACAACTATGGTAGTTACATAGGCATGACAACGATAGGATTTGCCTTTACATCACAAACAAATTTGAGACCAGGCTACAAGGAACTCACTAAATGCTGTTGTTTTTGGTTCTTCTAACAGTGGCATATTCTTTAGTTCAGAGACTGACCTGTTCTTCTCCTGGAAGTGGAGTTGTTATTGGTGTTGGCAGCCACTCTCTTGGCTTTAGTAATACAGTGGTGTAGCAGTGACTGTAAGCTCTCAGACCCAGCAGGATCACTAGACGCACCTAGAGGTTCCCTAGAAAGAGGAGGAGACAGGCACAATACACATGCTTTACATTAACTCACCACCAGGGGACGCTATCCTCTCAGTGATTAGTTAGATGGGGAGTCAGGAGGACATTGATTCCGAAAGGCTCTGTAATATTGAACCATAAATAAACTGATGATTTGGTGAGAAATTCATAGGCTTCAGATTGTGAGGAATTAATAAAATACTATGGGATGAACAGGGTTAATTCTCAAAAAAATTATGACGGAATATGTCAATATTTTGTCACTTTTAGATACCCATAAAATGAAAATAATCTCTATACTGTATTTGTAATAACAATTTTCAGAAGAAACGCTTCCGTTTTTATAGTTACTGAGTTGCTCCTCTTTCTCTACAGTGAGAATCTATGTTTTTTTTGTTGAGTGGGGCAACAAAGAGGATTCTCCTCTTGATAGCTCTATGTGGATTATTTTCATTTTATGAGTGACATATCATTCAAACTCTGCCTAATACTGAACATATTTTTAAGGGTTAAAGATGAGCAGTCTCTATCATTGGCTAATTTTAAATCCATGTCAAATTGAGGCACGTTGATGAGCCTTAAACAGAAAGTTACCTATTTTTAAATATACTTTTACCTCATAATGAATACATTTGTTTTGTCCATCATAGAAAGATGCAAATAATGATACTAAGACCCCAAATAATCTCATCAACACCAAACATTTACGTTCAGGTTCATGAGATTAAATGTTTGTTGCCATTAAATTACTTATTAATACACCAGCTTCAAAACCTGACTCGAGGATACGTAAAGACAAGTGATTCTACCAAAACCTATTGTTTCAAAAGGCATACTGTAGGAAGACAAAGCTTTAGAGGTGGTGTCCTTCATAGTGTCACTGTAGAGAGAGAGATTGAGAGCCCTTAGCAGAAAGGGGAGACAAATATGAGAATTAAAGCATCCTCGTTAGATAAATACAACAGTATTTTCATAATCAAAAATACTGTGTGCAGGGGCCACAGTTAGTTAGATACAGTACATTTCCATAAAACATGAACACTGTACATCACACTTTCATCAACATGAACATTGTGTACAGAGGCTTCACCATGCTGACGGGAGGAGATGGCAGGAAGAGGAAATGGCCGTTAAAGAACAGTCACATGACAGGAAGAGGAAATGGCCATTAAAAACAGTCACATGACAGAAACGAAAGCACTTAAGACGACGAATGTGACAAAGAATTTAGTCTTGAGAAATATTGTTATTCGTTTGAGTCAAAAAATAGATATTTTGAGAAGGCATGCATGGCATTTTGCACATGGAACAAAACTTTAAAGGGGAATACTCCAGTCTATCAGTAATCTGGGTCCTCTATTGATTCAAGGCTTTTTTTGTGCAGGGAAACCGTGCCTGTATTTCAAATACTGCTCCACAGTACTAAACAGCTCCTAATATTGCTCACCAGCCTAATCACTGTGCTCAACAGCAGGCATGTTGTGCCAAAGAACTGTAGGAAATGTAACCTGTATGTTAGCAGTTAGCATTAGAGCTAGCAAACTTGAATCCAGTAAAGAGGCTCAAACCAAAGTCAGCGATTCCCCTTTAAAGGAGAGAGTGATAAGAGCCCTCCCCTGCTGACGCCTCCCCTCTCAGACATGGGTCCGACCCTTACCTATTGCGGCGTAGGGGACCGTCTCACAACAACGCTGCCCAGATAGCTGAGATCAATCAAAAACAGATGAGGTAAGACCCCTGAGCCCTCACACTGTACAAACCAGCAGGCCTACACTATACTTGCCCATATGACCATGACATTGTAAAGGGGTGGAAAAAGAGCAGGGCCGCTTACGCTAACCTGGCAATCCCTGGGATTCAGAAAGGTAGGAGGTGGGTGTGAGGGGGAAGGGGGGAAGGGGAGAAGCATGTAGGTATACAGACAAAAGGGGATAATTATATGCGCCTCAGGTATATTGCTCTCTTGTATGTATTTTTTTGTCCTGCAGAGCATGTACTTTATGACTATGTTGGTGTAATATATAATAATAGAGATGATCAAGTAGTCCAAATGGTCTCAGGTTATTAAAAAATTGGTGTTTGGCCATAAACCTCAGAGGTGCAGTAAAATCTGCTTTGGCCTTCAAATGTGTGAAAATCATTTCTGAAATAGAAAGCTTATCTGACCAATAATGATGATGAATATCGTGAAAATAATTTTGATACCTTGTACATTTCATATTTCATTTGAGCGGTAGAAGGCACTCAACCTTTAAAGTTAAAGTGTAGGTCTCACTCAATCGTAATCTTTTAGTTTAGCTACAGTATCATTTACCACCAGTTAAAAAACAGGAAAGCCTCTGATGAGAAGTCATAGGTGGGCAATAATACAAGAAAATCAAACATGTAAGAATAATTATTATCTCACTACACTAGGATTCAGACTTTTCAATCAATAAAAAACACGGTATATGCTAGTTAATTATTTAGTGTAGCACGTGCTCCCATATGTCTTCCACCTGAAATCCTTTGTTGCAGATTACACCTTAATGCAATTGTAACGTTTTACAAAAATATTTGGTTAGGTTTTCTGCCAACATTTTCTTTAGCAAACAGTATTTTCTGTGAACTATGGCAGTTACAAATCACCTTTTCTTCCTAAAATGAATGAGTTCCCATACAGAGAAAAACAAAAATATCTTATAATAATAATTACAGAACTCAAAGATCAATATCAATATCTTCAGATGTGTCTTTGTTCTAGGGTTAAATTACAAAATGTGTCAATCAGGACTTTTTATGTGAAAAAGTTTGCCCTGATTCAAATGGGTATATTGACAACATTTGAATAAATAACTTGTTTATGACTGATCAAATGTGTGCCAAATGCAAATACATGCTTGCTGCATATAAAGCCTAAATATGCATTCTTGGTATGCCAAAAGTAAAACATTAAGTAATATTCTATAAACTGGGGATACATTTAGAATTGAGTGCCCAGGTTGGAGAAGTTTGTTGTGTTCGTTAGTTAGTGCGTTGCTGTCCCTGCCGGACCGGTGTGGGTCACCTACCCTGAGGCGGATATCTGGAGCTGGGAGGGCTCTGAGGGCAGCATCTCCTCCTCTGTCCTCCTCTGGGACGGCCACTGCCCGAACACATCCCTGCTCTCCAAGGGGGGAGAAGGGGACTGGGAGGGGTAACTGGCTGCTGTAGAAGCATAGGACATGTGGGGACGGTAACTGGGGCTGGGCCTGCGGCTTCCCTGCTGGCCCTGGGTGGGGGAGGAGGCCAGGGAGGACCTTCGGGAGAAACTGACGGTGGCTTGGGGGTGCAGGGTGATCTCAGGCATCTCCAGAGAGCGGGAGGTGCGGAGGATGCTGGGGTGGGGTGGTGGGCGGACTAGGATATCTGGGGAACCTGGCTGGGTGCTAAGGGGGCTCTGGGAGAGGGGGGAGAGGCGGGAGGGCTGGAGGACCAGCGGGGGCAGGGAGGGGTCTGTCCTACGCCCTGACCTCGGGCTGAGCCAGGACTGGGGGCTGCTGCTAGGGGCTGTGCTTGGGCTTCCTGCACGGGCTGATGGGTCAGGGTAAGGCAACACTGGTACACCCACACCATGGGATGTGTGTCTGAGCTGGCCGAGACTCTGGGCCTGTTGCATAGCTAAGCGCCTAGCTGGAGGGCCTGGGGGTTGGTCTCTGCCCTGTGGAGCCATGGGGACCTCCAACTGCAGGAGCCGAGGGCTGGGGAGGTGCAGGCGGCTGGGGGGGAGAGAGTGGAGAGGGGGGTACGGTGGAGGGTCGGGAAGGTCCTGGTGATGATGTAAGGGATGATGAGGTGGATAAATGAAGCGGGGCCCCTCTAGACCCAGGAAGGGGAACTCGTGAGGCTGCCAGCTGTCAGGTGAGCGAGGGGAGCGAGGGGGAGGGCTGTGTGGATGTGGGAGGGAATGGCCAGAGGAAGTGTACTGATGATGGAGCTCCATCTCTTCCCTCTCCTCTGGGATGGAGGGATAACCGTAGGGCCCCCCGTCAGCAGTGCCTGGGGGGGAAGACAGAGCGGAGCTATGCGGACTGATGTCCGGCATGTAAAAAGGTGGCGGAATCCCCGATTCACCGCGGCCTAGATACCCATAGAAGGGGACCTGGGGAAAGTGCCTGTAGCGGGAGGCTGGGGCCTGCCCTGCAGCATGATGCCCACTGCCCTCCACAAAGCTCATACCTTCCATGGGCCTGTGGAGGCGGGGGCTGTAGTTGGGGGCCTGCGTGGACTCCAGGCTGGAGGATGTTGGGGAGAGCTGTGGTCGGAGCGTGGCCATGATCGGGGGCAGGGGCCCGGAGTCAAAGTCATTCTCCTCGTCAGACTGCCGGAACTCAGGATACATGTCGGACTCCTCGGCGAATGGGAAGCCCTGGATGCGGCGGTGGGCTGATGGCGGGCTGGCCATGCTGAAACGGCCGTCGGGACCGCGGCTGATCAGCTCGATAGGGCTGGTGACCTCTGCCTCGTGCTTGGACACGCTGTACTTCTTGCTGGCTATAGCACGCTTGGTTTTCTTGTAGAAGGAGAGCTCTTTGTCCTTGTCTCTCTGAGGGCTGGGCAGTCTCCTGACATACAGGCCCGGGCCGTGGGCCCCATCTGAGGACAGGGACTGGGGCCGCGAGGCGGGAGGGGAGCTCTCTGGACTGATCTTCCCAGAGGACAGCCTGTCAGAGACAACCAACACAGAGACAGACACTCAAACATGATGGCTTCATAATGAACCCATTAAACAGCAGTTATTAATCAATAAACAGCCTAATTGTGCACAGTAAAATAGCATTTATCCACAGTATGCATCACTACTATGCTAGACAGATGAGAAAATCCAAAGCCATGGCACCATGTCAAAGCAAATACACATAAATACACCTGTTTTATTTGTGTTCCACCCCTGCATTATGATAGTAGCCAGTGCATTCTGCTAGCATTGAAGCTAATGACTTTAGCCACGGCGACAGTATGAGAGAGGAACCATTACCAAGCAGCCATGACAACCGTCTCACAGATATTCTTTAACTCGCTCTTGGGCAAAAACTGAGGGCCATTTGTCTTGTTGGGGACAAATGCTTTTGTGGCATAAGAAAAACACAGATGACTTCCAACTAGGCCTTTTTTCTATTTGCCACACACCAGGAGCAGCATTTCACTGTAAGGTCTACACCTGTTGTATTCGGCGCATGTGACAAATAAACTTTGATTTGATTTGATTTGTAAACTACACAGTCAACTATAGTGCATATACACGGTACTGTACATGCAGCTGAGCCAACGCAAACACAAATCCCTATATGGTGCATATACAGTATACTGTGCATGCAGTTAGGCCAGCAGAGCACTAAGTAAATCAAATCTATAAATGCATATATTATCCATGCAGCCAAGCCAGCATAGCGTAGTGCAGCACAACACACACTGTGGCATGGTGCAAGCAGCTAAGCACTCACAGGGAGCTGGCTGGTGGGGGCATGTAGCTGCTCCTGGCTGGTGCGTCCCAGCAGGGCTCTACCCCTGGCAAGGGGGTGAGAGAAGGCCTGCGGTGGGAGACACACAAACGGCATGGGCCACGGTCATCTGTCAACTAAGCCAAACCTCCACACAACACAGGAGGGACCATCATGGTGTCACAAGAGGACCATACTTCACTAGTCTGATATAAAAGTCCCTGCCAAGTCCCCTATAATGCCATTTTCATTCACTTGACCATCTAGATATTCCAAGAAGTTAAAACATCCAATTCCTTTTAACATAGACCTCTCTCCAAACCCTTTACATACACACAATATACACTACACGACCAAAAGTATGTGGACACCTGCTTGTCGAACATCTCATTTCAATATCATGGACATTAATATAACAGCCTCCACTCTTCTGGGAAGGCTTTCCACTAGATGTTGGAACATTGCTGCAGGAACTTACTTCCATTCAGCCACAAGAGTATTAGGTCGTGCACTAATGTGGGCGATTAGGCCTGGCTCGCAGTCGGCATTCTAATTCATCCCAAAGGTGTTCGATGGAGTTGAGGTCAGGACTCTGTGCAGGCCAGTCAAGTTCTTCCACACCGATCTTGACAAACCATTTCTGTATGGACCTCACGTTGTGCACGGGGGCATTGTCGTGCTGAAACAGGAAAGGGCCTTCCCCAAACTGTTGCCACTAAGTTGGAAGTACAGAATCGTCTAAAATGACATTGTATACTGTAGCGTTAAGATTTCCCTTCACTGGAACTAAGGGGCCTAGCCCAAACCATGAAAAACAGCCCCATATTATGAATTGTCAAACTTTACAGTTGGGCCTATGCATTCAGGCAGGTAGTGTTCTCCTGGCAAGCGCCAAACCCAGATTCTTCCCAGATTCGGCCAGATGGTGAAACGTGATTCAACACTCCAGAGACGCATTTCAACTGCTCCAGTATCCAATGGCGGCAAGCTTTACAACACTCCAGCAGACGCTTGGCATTGCGCATAGTGATCTTAGGCTTGTGTGCAGCTGCTCGGCCATGGAAACCCATTTCATGAAGCTCCTGACAAACAATTATTGTGCTGACGTTGCTTTCAGAGGCAGTTTGGAACTCGGTAGTGAGTGTTGCAACAGCAGACAGACGATTTTTACGTGCTACTCGCTTCAGCACTCGACGGTCCCGTTCTGTGAGCTTGTGTGGCCTACCACTTTGCGGCTGAGCCGTTGCTGCTCCTAGACGTTTCCACTTACAGTTGACCGGGGTAGCTCTAGCAGGACAGACATTTTATAAACTGACTTGTTGGAAAGTTGGCATCCTATGACGGTGCCACGTTGAAAGTCACTGAGCTCTTCAGTAAAGCCATTCTACTGTAAATGTTAGCCTATGGAGATTGCATGGCTGTGTGCTCTATTTTATACACCTGTCAGCAACGGGTGTGGCTGAAATAGCCTAATACACTAATTTGAAGGGATGTTCACATACATTGTATATATTGTGTACATTCAAACTATACTCATGTCCTAGCAAAGCTACCCTGCCCTGACAGATGGTTCTCAACGGGAGTGAAACGAACAGAGACCATAGCAATAACCCTTATAACAGGTAAAGACGAGTTGATGTTGCATCTAAATTTAATCCAGTGACACTGCATTGTGAATTGGCATATGAGCTCAAAAGATTGGCTCCTATTTTTTAAACTCTCTGGTTTTGTTTTTAGTACTTACGATGAGTCAATGCTTTTCCTGAAGTGTGTTACAGACAGGGGAGGGTCTTAGAAGAGACAAAACAGAGATTTAGAGATTACAACCAAGACCAGAGAAAGGACAGTAGAAATTAAACAGAAGTTAGAAGAAGTGCAAGCATACCTGGTTTGCGTTTGAGTTTGCGTTGGTGCTGTTTGTTGACGAAGCAGGCTGCTAGAGTACTGAAGAGCACCGCAGCCGCCAGAAAGCAGATGGTTGCCACAACGCCCGCAACCACGGGCAGCGCCAACCCCTCTTCAGTCACCTCCGTAGGGGGGAAGGGATCTGAGGCGGAAGAGGTACCCAGGGGTTCAGAAATGGGGCGGTGGAAATGGACTTCACCTTCAAATCATGAACTTCACCAATCTCATGGAAGTAATGGATTTAATGGAGTGACATATTAGCAGAATATGAAATATTCTATTTCATTGTAGCTATCTGGGAATATTTATAGAATATTCTCTTAATCTAATTCTGAATTGAGGTGTGTAATATATTAGGTGTAACACTTACCTGTGCTGGACACTCCCACCACATTACTGCTCTCACTGATGAGGTCGTCCATGACGGCCATGACTCTGAACTCATACCAGGACTCCTGTCAGGGACACAAGACAACACACTCCTCCACTGTCCATTCCACACACATAACACAACCACAGTCCAATTCACCTCAGCATAACCACTGTCTCAAAATAAAGGTGTCATTACCCCAAAACAACTGCCATCTGCAAAATAATAGAGGTAACACTTTACATATACTTAAAAGGATTTAGTAATTCATAAAGTGTTCATTATTATCTTATCGACAGTTTATGACACTGTAATGAACAGTCATTACACATCGGCAGTTGTCACTATAAACAGACAGCATTGTTTATACATTGAGGTATGTATGGCCCTTTACCTGGACTAGGTCCCTGGCCATCAGCTCAGTCTCAGCGGCAGAGATCAGATCATCGAGGACCTCCCACCTCTCCCCGAGACGGAACTCCATGATGTAGCGGTCGACAGGCGAGGAGTGATTGGCTGGCGGGAGCCATGTGAGCAGGACGCCGTGCTGTGTGCGATTGGCTGTGAGGCACCGTGGTGGAGTAAGAAGCACCTGTGGTTCAGGGGTACTCAGGGGAGACACTAAGGGGTCAAGAGAACAGACCCGTTAAAGAAGGAAGTTAACCAATTCATACTATTCAAACAGTCATAATAAACCCATACTGTACATTCACATGTGATCAATCAGAGAAAAATGGAAGATGGTAAGAGCAATTACAAACTGCATTCTACAAGATGGCACTAGAGAGCAGTAGTGTCAATGATATTGTGAGCTTACAGAATCAACATGACACACTGATGTGCAAACATCTCAATACAAATCAGTTGTGCTTCAAGTTAAGGCGTAACATAAGCTATAGAGTTATCTAAAAAGAAACATGCATTACAAAGAGTCTATTCTATGTACAGTGCCTTCGGAAAGTATTCAGACCCAATGGCTTTTCCCACATTTTGTTACGTTACAGCCTTATTCTAAAATGTATTAAATAATTTCCCCCCTCATCAATCTCCACACAATACCCCATAGTGAAAAAGGTTTTTTTCACTTTGGCAGCGATTACAGCATCGAGTCGTCTTGGGTATGACGCTACAAGCCTGGCATACCTGTATTTGGGGAGTTTCTCCCATTCTTCTCTGCAGATACTCTCAAGCTCTGTCAGGTTAGATAGGGAGCGTTGCTGCACAGCTATTTTCAGTTCTCTACAGAGATGTTCGATCGGGTTCAAGTCCGGGCTCTGGCTGAGCCACACAAGAACATTCAGAGACTTGTCCCGAAGCCACTCCTGTGTTGTCTTGGCTGTGTGCTTAGGGTCATTGTCCTGTTGGAAGGTGAACCTTCACCCCTGTCTGAGGTCCTGAGCGCTCTAGAGCAGGTTTTCATCAAGGATCTCTCTGTACTTTGCTCCGTTCATCTTTGCCTCGATCCCTTACTAGTCTCCTAGTCCCTACCTCTGAAAAATATCCCCACAGCATGCTGCCACCACCATGCTTCACTGAAAGGATGGTTCCAGGTTTCCTCCAGACATGACGCTTGGGATTCAGGCCAAAGAGTTCAGTCTTGGTTTCATCAGACCAGAGAATCTTGTTTCTCATGGTCAGAGTCTTTAGGTGCCCTTTAGCAAACTCCAAGCGGGCTGTCATGTGCCCTTTACTGAGGAGTGGCTTCCATCTGGCCACCCCACCATAATGGCCTGATTGGTGGAGTGCTGCAGAGATGGTTGTCCTTCTGAAAGGTTCTCCCATCTCCACAGAGGAACTCTAGAGCGCTGTCAGAGTGACCATCGGGCTCTTGGTCACCTTCCTGACCAAGGCCCTTCTCCCCCGATTGCTCAGTATGGCCGGGCGTACAGCTCTTGGAAGAGTCTTGGTGGTTCCAAACTTCTTCCATTTAAGAATGATGGAGGCCACTGTGTTCTTGGGGATTTTCAATGCAGCAGAAATCTTTACGTACCCTTCCCTAAATCTGTGCCTCGACACAATCCTGTCTCAGAGCTCTACAGACAATTCCTTCGACCTCATGGCTTGGTTAAGAGAATCGTTCACATACATTGGCACATTATAAGGTCCGATGATAGTATCGGTAATGTGTTTTCGGACCTTCCCTTGGTCGTATTCTCGCAGGGCAGAAATCTCAGAGATCAATTGGTAAACTCTGATTTACTGATTTACCACCCCAAGATATCCCTCCTGCACAATGTCTATTTGTGCCCCTACTGGATGGAAACTACAAGTGTAATGGATGTGCTTAATGCAATGGCACTTACAAATGTAGATCCTTCAAACACCCCCAAACAGGGAAACAGATACCAATCAAAGGTGTTATCATGTGCTCCACTAAGGCAGTTATTTATCTCATAACTTGTCCTTGTGGTAAAAAATGATGTGGGTAAAACAAAGCGCGAATTAAAAGTACGAACCTCGGAGCATCGTAGCACCATTAGGTGCAAAAACTCGACTTACCCAGTTGCGGCCCACTTTTTGGAAACAAACCACTCGATTTTGTCTCTACGTTATATTAGCATCGAACATGCCACCCTCTCTAGGAGAGGGAGGGTGACATGTTCGATTTATTGTTAAATGTATTGTTAAAACGAGAGGCTGCCTGGATTTCTAATTTAAAGAGCCTTGCTCCCTTCGGTCTCAACGTAGACTTTGATCTGAAGCCATTCTTGTGATTATTGTGATTTTGCTTTTGTAAATGTTTGTAGGCTTTTTTTTGTATCTATGATCGTTTTTTTTTTTGTATCTATGATCGTACGTTATCCATTTATGTTTTTTGTATGCTATTTTAATATATGAGAATTAACCAATGATATCAGGCCACACCCGGCCATGATTACAGACACATGTGTCTTTTAACACTATATAAATGAGTCACCCCGCAGTGTTTGTCATTATACCCTGATGAAGACAGCTTGTCTGTCGAAACGTTGGACATTACATTTTTGCATCTGAGCTCCTAGAGTGTGCGGCTCTCCTGTATTGTTTTAATAGTTTTTTGCTCTGACATGCACTGTCAACTGTCAGACTTTATATAGACAGGTGTGTGCCTTTCCAAATCATGTCCAATCAATTGAATTTACCATAGGTGGACTCCAATCAAGTTTATAAATTTGCAAACATTTATTAAAACCTGTTTTCACTTTGTCATTATGGGGTATTGTGTGTAGATTGCTGAGAAAAAATATATATTAATCTATTTTAGAATAAGGCTGTAACGTAGCAAAATGTGGAAAAAATCAAGGGGTCTGAATACGGCACTGTATCTATAGGATAGGCAAACAGTATCAGTCTAGTGTAGGCAGCTGTTCTGGTGCTGGTGCCACTTACCTACTGTGTTAACAGTCACGACCTCGCTGAAAGGGCCTGTGCCCAGCTTGTTCTGTGCCAGGACGCTGAACTGGTATTCTGTCCTGGGCTCCAGCCCCGGCACCACCAACCACGTCTGAGACCCCGACACCGGCATGGAGTGCCAGTCATGGGGGCCAAAATTCTCCTTTTTCAACCTTGGGGGACAGAAACACAGAGAGCTATCAATACTAACTAACCTGCACCCGACTATAAGGTCAATGGGCCCTTCTGGTAACACTCAGAGCGCCAGTCTTATGTAGTGTGCCTCTGTCAAACTACACAGGCAATGGGTCACAGTGTTACTAGGCTATGTTTTACTCTATTTAATGTCCTCCTCACAGTCATCATATCTGTAATCTTAACTAAAGGTAATTAGATCCCTTTGACTCATACATTTATGAGTAACAGCTCTCTGTACAAAGTAATTCATTATTTTAGTACACAAGAGATGCCTCCACTCATATGCAATGTTTCTCAAAGCACATGGTTTAATATTACAGTCAACACATTTCCATTAAGTGCCATCAGGCCATGACAGAGAGATGGATGAGAATGGCTGTTAATATTAAACTGCCAAAAGCACCACTTCTATCAGATGATTAATTCACACACAGCCCCCATTCAACACAGAATGGCTTTATGACTGCAGACATGTACATAAAATGATAATGGTGATTTTATGGCACCTCGTGGATGTTGCCTAATAGAATGTTTCTGCAATGTCTTTCCATTACATCCCATGACACCTTTAATAAACAAACACATGAATTATGCATCTTCGGTGATTTATTGTATGCTCTTCTCTTCAACGATGCAAATACTGTAAATACATATACTGAATAACTGAGAGTAACATTACTGGAGTACTGAGTAATAAATCATTAGCATTGTGCATTGTAAAACTTGCCTGTTGAAGATAATATGTTTCCCCCTGGATACTGTAGCAGTATTTCATGTAATTCAATTATCAATAGGTTTTCTTCTTGACAACAAATCAGATCCCTACTAGGGCGGTCATGAAATTTTGGCAGCCGGTGATTGTCAAGCAAATAACTGGCGGTCTCATGTTAATTAACATAAACCTATTCAGCATCTCCTGGCTTTCACACATAGGCTACAAGCCACTGATGCAGACATCTACATTTTAAAAAGCCTAATAAATGCATTTATTATAGCCTACACCATCACATTAATCCATTATCAATTTTAGACAGGTCTAAAGAAACATGATATGAAGAAACATGATATGAAGAAACAGAATAACATACTCTGAGTTGTCCTTATGTTAGGTGCTGATCTGGCTATGCCATTTGGCTGTGGGCTTCACTAGTTCATTTAGCAGACAAGATTTGCTTAGAATTCCATGGCATTATTTTATATAATTTTATAGTATGAAGAACACAATTGAACAAAGCTGAATAAAATAGAAAGGATATTTTCTCTAAATTATTTGAGGGAGTGCGCACATGCGGCTATTCTGTGTTGGGCGGTTAACAAAGAAACAGGTTCTCCTATGTGCTTAATTTAGAGTTATTTATGAAACTTTAGTTGTAATACAAAGGTTGGTCTATATGTTTAGATTTTTAATACATTCTGAGGCTGCATGATGCGTCTCTAATGATGATGTGAAAAAAATCGCATGAAAGACATGATCTCTGCTTTGTTTTTTGCGCAGGCTCCACAAACTTCATCAGTCTCTCATTCACAATTTGACAAGCACCCGGTAATGCCTAGAATTTCCCGGGGGCATCCCCTTTGTGTGGCCGTAATGCCCCCTAAAAATATCCATGCCTATTGCGGCCAGTGGCCGTTGTGCCCTTGGGCTGAATATAATCGTTCTAATTCCCTTCTCCTGGCTGCGTGCTCCGAAGCACCTCTCACTCACATGGCTCACTCAGATATCTAAATTCTTATTAGCGAATGCCCGTCGCGTGATCGGGTCCCTCACAGCATCTCGGGTTCTTCTCACAGGCTATAAGTGAAGACAGATACAGTACATTGGGGACACAACTGCGCGCGTCCTTATCAAATCCCGAGGTGCATACTGAAGATGTTGGAAGAACTGTCCACATTTACTTTCTGTCAGCCAACAAGATGAGTAGGCCTAACGAACAGCAAAAGCACTAGCTTATGTCAATCTACTATCTCCCATAGTACAAAAATGTACCTATTCTGTTGGTCAACTTGTCCTTCTGTGCAATAAATCATTCCAAACATACTCTGAGACAGTTGTGGGATGCGATAGATCCCAAATTAATACAAACACTAGCATCAAAAACACTTTTACAAGCATCTGCAACAGATCAGAGCGTTTAGCTTAAAATGTTGATAAACTATTAGGCTATTTCTTCACATTATAAGTGCAGCAATGCACACATGGGCAGTATAAGTGTGAAAACACCATTTTCAAAAGTGACCACAAAAGCGATTATGCATGTAATGCTTTATTATAAAGGTCAATATTCATGGTGAAAATTATATTCCCAAACTTGACACACGCGCCGCCTATGTATGCCAGTTAGGCTTTACACCGGTTGTAAAGAGGATTAATGTTCTTCATTTTAAGAAGTTATTTGGCTACTTTAGTTGTGATACAAACCTAGGCTACATGAGGTGTGTGACTATGATTTGAAAAAGTCACACAAAAAAAGGCATGTGCTGTTTCTTACCTTAGACTAGCTGAGCATCATTCACAAGTGATCATATATAATTCACAAGTGATTGTGTAATAGTGGCTAATATTGTCACCCATCAGACTATTCTTGATTTAATCTTGTCTTTACATATACTAAATAATATATGTGTGAAATTTATTTTGATTTAGAATGGACCATTGTCATGCACCTGTCTTGAAACAGGGGCAGGGGAAAGACATGTCATCTATGCACTTAAATAGCGAACGGAGGGCGCTATTCCTGTGGTTCATTTTCATGCCAGCCAGGTAGGCTGTACTCCTGTTGTAAAGAGAAGCAATGTGCTTAATATTAGGAAAGTTGAGAAATAAATATAGTAGGCTTAGCCTATAGAAAGCTGATGGGATCCTATTTTTAATAGAGGCCATCAAAAATCTGTTGTCTCACGTAATTGCATATGCTATAGAAATGTTGCGCAACACGAGTTCATGTTCTTTCATGAAGTGTTTGATTAGAATTTTGAATACATTTGCATTGATGTCAGAGTGATTAGAGGGACAATAGAGTGCCGAGTACCAGGCAGTTAGCAAGTTTGGTATGTTTCTAAGGACCATCAGCAGCATCAGAGCTTGGAGAAGCCTAGTTACCGTGACTAAACGGTCCCGTGGAATTATAATTATTATTTATTTATTTATTTTACCCCATTTTCTCCCAATTTTCGTGATAACCAATTGGCAGTTACAGTTTTGTCCCATCGCTGCAACTCCCATATGTGTAACGCTCGTCGTGGGTGGAAGAAGAGGAGGACCAATGCGCAGCGTGGTAAGTGTCCATATTGTTTTAATAAGAATACTGAACACTGAACAAAAACAATAAAACGACAAACGAATAGTCCTGTACGGTGAAGCAAAACACAGAACAGAAAATAATCAACCACAAAACACAATGAAAAACAGGCTACCTAAATATGGCTCCCAATCAGAGACAACGACTGACACCTGCCTCTGATTGAGAACCATACTAGGCCAAACACATAGAAAATTACCTACAGAACAAAACATAGACAAACAACATAGAATGCCCACCCCAATTCACGCCCTGACCAAACTAAAATAAAGACATAACAAAGGAACTAAGGTCAGAACGTGACAATATGGACTCGGGAGAGGCAAAGGTCGAAAGCCGTGCGTCCTCCGAAACACAACCCTGCCAAGCCGCACTGCTTCTTAACACACTGCTCACTTAACCCGAAAGTCAGCCGCACCAATGTGTCGGAG
This sequence comes from Salvelinus fontinalis, assembly GCF_029448725.1. Lineage (NCBI taxonomy): Eukaryota > Metazoa > Chordata > Actinopteri > Salmoniformes > Salmonidae > Salvelinus > Salvelinus fontinalis. The sequence continues at coordinate 22,637,981 of NC_074688.1, read as the reverse complement.
GAAACACCGTACACCTGGCGACCGAAGTCAGCGTGCATGCGCCAGGCCTGCTACAAGGAGTCACTAGTGCGCGATGGGACAAGGACATTCCGGCCGGCCAAACCCTCCCTTAACCCGGACGACGCTGGGCCAATTGTGTGCCGCCTCATGGGTCTCCTGGTCGCGGCTGGTCGCGGCTTGGGATCAAACCAGGGGTCTGTAGTGACGCCTATAGCACTGCAATGCAGTGCTTTATACCGTTGCGCTTTGTGGAATTTGAATGCGGTCATGACTCGTGATTTTCGGGGGGGCAGTAATACGGTCACATTAAGAGCCCTAAACCCTACATATCTATTGCTGATCAATCCCGAAAGTCTCTGTCCCCCCACCTCTATTAGGGGAATCAGCTGTAATCTGAGTATAAGATGTGATAGTAGACTAGAGCATGCTGGGAGTACTCACACTGGGCCATACCACACTGAGAATGTCTGCTCAAAGCCTCCGTCGTAACCCGGCTCCCAGGACACATTGGCCGAGGTCACCGAGGGCAACACACGAATGTTGCCTGGAGCATGTGGGCTGGTGCCTGAGGGTCAGAGAAAAGAGATCGTCATATTTAATACCACAGCCATCTACAGTATACCTCTCTATATCTCTCTACTATATATTGCTCTGGCCCACACTAAAGAGTGATAGAGCAATCTGTTAGGTCTATGTGTACAGTATGGTGAAGGTTAGGATCACCATTCTACAATCCTTCAATAACCACAGTTTGTGTCAGGTGTGTTATTCCCATAACAGATGTTTTCTCAATGTATAAAAAGCCATCTCACTCAGAATCACTATCATTGTCCAAAAATGTGTCCTATTAAGTCAAATAATGTACATTGTGCTGTCATTACCATTCACAGTTCTCTACAGTATACAACTGCCTACAATGGCTGTGAATGGCCTATTTAAATGGCTAATTAATGTAATGTCAGGTGCTGTAATGTCAAGTGTTGTTGACCAATGGTGAAGTGAAGGGGAGTGAAGGTCTATGGCTTGGCCAGACCATCACCATCCCAGCCCCCAGCTGTGTGGCTAAGACCCAGCACCTTTCACTGGTATTAAAAGGAGACCTGCTGTCCTAACCACTATGGTCAGAAACGTCAAATCTGTCCACTCCATACTCAGCACCTCTGACATGTCACCTGTCACTCCAGTGAGGGGACACTTGGGCAGGTGCCAGCTAGGGTGTATGACTGTGAGAGTCCTGAGAAATGCTTGTTACTCATATTTACTGTAAACACGCACAAGCAAGTCCCTTGTCTAAGCAGTACTTCAGTATACATACAGTACAGCTGGGACTAGGGTCATCATGAATGCCTAAGCAGTACTTCAGTATACATACAGTACAGCTGGGACTAGGGTCATCATGAATGTCTAAGCAGTACTTCAGTATACATACAGTACAGCTGGGACTAGGGTCATCATGAATGCCTAAGCAGTACTTCAGTATACATACAGTACAGCTGGGACTAGGGTCATCATGAATGTCTAAGCAGTACTTCAGTATACATACAGTACAGCTGGGACTAGGGTCATCATGAATGTCTAAGCAGTACTTCAGTATACATACAGTACAGCTGGGACTAGGGTCATCATGAATGTCTAAGCAGTACTTCAGTATACATACAGTACAGCTGGGACTAGGGTCATCATGAATGCCTAAGCAGTACTTCAGTATACATACAGTACAGCTGGGACTAGGGTCATCATGAATGTCTAAGCAGTACTTCAGTATACATACAGTACAGCTGGGACTAGGTCATCATGAATGTCTAAGCAGTACTTCAGTATACATACAGTACAGCTGGGACTAGGGTCATCATGAATGCCTAAGCAGTACTTCAGTATACATACAGTACAGTTGGGACTAGGGTCATCATGAATGCCTAAGCAGTACTTCAGTATACATACAGTACAGCTGGGACTAGGGTCATCATGAATGCCTAAGCAGTACTTCAGTATACATACAGTACAGTTGGGACTATCATGAATGGAAACAGAGAGCTGCAGGGTTGCTGTCAAATCCACTACAATTCAGATTACCTGAAATTCTGAACCCTGAAGAGCTGAGAAAACACAGGGGTACGGTACCTATGACTAGGATCATCAGACACACATGGGGACAGAGGGTTATGAGGTCACAGAGGACAGTACCGATGACGAGGAGGCGCGTGCTGGCAGTGATGCTGGTGACCACATTGGTGGCCACACACTCCCATTCCCCATGATCCTCCTTGCTGAGGGACAGGAACTGTAAGCTGCCACTTGGGAGGATGTTGTGCTTACTCTTGCTGGGCTTCCCCACCTTGAACACACACACACACAAACACACACACACACACACACACACACACACACACACACACACACACACACACACACACACACACACACACACACACACACACACACACACACACACACACACACACACACACACACACACACACACACACACACACACACACAGACAGTTCACTGGGACTAGTCTGTCATATTACAAAAGAAGTTAGAATATTAGAATATTCCATGTTTCTCTACCCAGACTATTCCCAGCTGTAGCGTGGTTTCATACCTTCCTCCAGGTGATGGTTGGTATCTCAGGGTCTCCCGAGGCAGCACAGGGGATGACCAGCTCTCTACCAGCCTCTTGGCGGTACTCCCCACCAGGCCTCACGTTAAAGTAGGGGGGATCCTGTGGACCGGGCCAACACACACACAATGTCACAGACCAAGTCTCACAACAAGTCTCACCAAAAGGGGGAGAGAAGACTACACATATCACATTTGGTCAGAGGTTTCTTCCAGTACCAGTACCTTTAGCACCAGAGTGGCCGGGTCAGACTGGCCCATTGTACCCAGGGTGTTGTAAGGCATACAAGTGTAGGTGCCAAGGGAGTCTTCTGTGGCCTCCGCCACCCGGATACTCCCATCCGGTGCCTGGCTCCATCCGGGGTACTGGGACAGCAGAGAGGAGCTACACTCAACATCACATGGATGCAATATTCTCTACAGCATGTCAAGGCCTGTATTCAAAACGTGTTAAAGAAGGAGTGCTGATCTAGGATCAGGTCCTCCGTGTCCATATAATCGTATTCAGTAGGGTGGAAAACCTAAAAGGGATCCTAGATCAGCAATCGTAATCTGGTATGCTTTTTGAACAGCTGTTATGGTGAATGAGGTGTAATCAGCATCAGTCCAGACAGACAGAGGCCCCCACGGATGGCAGACTGAGACTGACCTTCTCCACTCTGAGAGGGTAGCCATCTTTCTCCCACTTCACTGATATCACCGGCGGGTTGGCGTCCGCCGGGCAGCGGATGACCCCTGGAAGTTTCCGTGGAACGTATATGATGGAGGGCATGTTGAGCACACGGGCAGGGTCTGAGGGTCAGAGATTAGAGGTCAGAGATGACAGAGCACAAGATGGTTTCAGTGAAAATAGTTTCAGTGATGGTTTCAGTGAAAATAGACTGGAGCATAAGTCTGAAACTGTTAAATCACAATTTCACTTCTCCTATAATAAGTTGGTCGGTATTGAAACCATTGATTTTTTTAAATTTTATAATCAAATCAAACTTTATTTGTCACGAGCAGAATAAAACAAGTGTAGACCTTACCGTGAAATGCTTACTTCCAAGCCTTTAACCAACAGTGCAGTTCAAGAAGAGTTAAGAACATTTTTACCAAATAAACTAAAGTAAAAAATAATAAAAAGTAACAAAAATAAAATAACGAGGCTATATACAGGGGGTACCGGTACCGAGTCAATGTGCGGGGTTAGTCGAGGTAATTTGTACATGTAGGTAGGGGTGTAGTGACTATGCATAGATAATAAACAGCGAGTCCCAGCAGTGTACATGTAGGTAGGGGTGAAGTGACTATGTATAGATAATAAACAGCGAGTCCCAGCAGTGTACATGTAGGTAGGGGTGAAGTGACTATGCATAGATAATAAACAGCGAGTCCCAGCAGTGTACATGTAGGTAGGGGTGAAGTGACTATGCATAGATAATAAACAGCGAGTCCCAGCAGTGTACATGTAGGTAGGGGTGAAGTGACTATGCATAGATAATAAACAGCAAGTAGCAGCAGTGTACATGTAGGTAGGGGTGAAGTGACTATGTATAGATAATAAACAGAGAGTAGCAGCAGTGTACATGTAGGTAGGGGTGAAGTGACTATGCATAGATAATAAACAGCGAGTCCCAGCAGTGTACATGTTGGTAGGGGTGAAGTGACTATGCATAGATAATAAACAGCGAGTAGCAGCAGTGTACATGTAGGTAGGGGTGAAGTGACTATGCATAGATAATAAACAGCGAGTAGCAGCAGTGTACATGTAGGTAGGGGTGAAGTGACTATGCATAGATAATAAACAGCGAGTCCCAGCAGTGTACATGTTGGTAGGGGTGAAGTGACTATGCATAGATAATAAACAGCGAGTAGCAGCAGTGTACATGTAGGTAGGGGTGAAGTGACTATGTATAGATAATAAACAGAGAGTAGCAGCAGTGTACATGTAGGTAGGGGTGAAGTGACTATGCATAGATAATAAACAGCGAGCAGCAGCAGTGTACATGTAGGTAGGGGTGAAGTGACTATGCATAGATAATAAACAGCGAGTAGCAGCAGTGTACATGTAGGTAGGGGTGAAGTGACTATGCATAGATAATAAACAGAGAGTAGCAGCAGTGTACATGTAGGTAGGGGTGAAGTGACTATGCATAGATAATAAACAGCGAGTAGCAGCAGTGTACATGTAGGTAGGGGTGAAGTGACTATGCATAGATAATAAACAGCGAGTAGCAGCAGTGTACATGTAGGTAGGGGTGAAGTGACTATGTATAGATAATAAACAGCAAGTAGCAGCATTGTACATGTAGGTAGGGGTGAAGTGACTATGTATAGATAATAAACAGAGAGTAGCAGCAGTGTACATGTAGGTAGGGGTGAAGTGACTATGCATAGATAATAAACAGTGAGTAGCAGCAGTGTACATGTAGGTAGGGGTAAAGTGACTATGTATAGATAATAAACAGACAGTAACAGCAGTGTACATGTAGGTAGGGGTGAAGTGACTATGCATAGATAATAAACAGCGAGTAGCAGCAGTGTACATGTAGGTAGGGGTAAAGTGACTATGTATAGATAATAAACAGAGAGTAGCAGCAGTGTACATGTAGGTAGGGGTGAAGTGACTATGCATAGATAATAACCAGCGAGTAGCAGCAGTGTACATGTAGGTAGGGGTGTAGTGACTATGCATAGATAATAAACAGCGAGTAGCAGCAGTGTACATGTAGGTAGGGGTGAAGTGACTATGTATAGATAATAAACAGTGAGTAGCAGCAGTGTACATGTAGGTAGGGGTGAAGTGACTATGCATAGATAATAAACAGCGAATCCCAGCAGTGTACATGTAGGTAGGGGTGAAGTGACTATGCATAGATAATAAACAGAGAGTAGCAGCAGTGTACATGTAGGTAGGGGTGAAGTGAATATGCATAGATAATAAACAGAGAGTAGCAGCAGTGTACATGTAGGTAGGGGTGAAGTGACTATGCATAGATAATAAACAGAGAGTAGCAGCAGTGTACATGTAGGTAGGGGTGAAGTGAATATGCATAGATAATAAACAGAGAGTAGCAGCAGTGTACATGTAGGTAGGGGTGAAGTGACTATGCATAGATAATAAACAGAGAGTAGCAGCAGTGTACATGTAGGTAGGGGTGAAGTGAATATGCATAGATAATAAACAGAGAGTAGCAGCAGTGTACATGTAGGTAGGGGTGAAGTGAATATGCATAGATAATAAACAGAGAGTAGCAGCAGTGTACATGTAGGTAGGGGTGAAGTGACTATGCATAGATAATAAACAGCGAGTCCCAGCAGTGTACATGTAGGTAGGGGTAAAGTGACTATGTATCGATAATAAACAGCGAGTAGCAGCAGTGTACATGTAGGTAGGGGTGAAGTGACTATGTATAGATAATAAACAGAGAGTAGCAGCAGTGTACATGTAGGTAGGGGTGAAGTGACTATGTATAGATAATAAACAGAGAGTAGCAGCAGTGTACATGTAGGTAGGGGTGAAGTGACTATGCATAGATAATAAACAGAGAGTAGCAGCAGTGTACAAAACAAATGGAGTGGGGGCTGTTCCACTGGATATCTTAAGGTGAATGCACCAATTTGTAAGTCGCTCTGGATAAGAGCGTCTGCTAAATTACTTAAATGTAATGTAAATGTAAATAGTCTGGTGGCTATTTGATTAATTGTTCAGCAGTCTTATGGCTTGGGAGTAGAAGCTGATGACCCTCTCTCTCTCTCTCTCTCTCTCTCTCTCTCTCTCTCTCTCTCTCTCTCTCTCTCTCTCTCTCTCTCTCTCTCTCTCTCTCTCTCTCTCTCTCTCTCTCTCTCTCTCTCTCTCTCTCTCTCTCTCTCTCTCTCTCTCTCTCTCTCTCTCTCTCTCAACACATAGATCAATGACCAGCGACTTCAGAGGGAATTAGCATAGTAACAAACATGCTTAGACTGATGATTAAAAAAAACGTCTGGCCTTGTGGCATTTCCCTTCCACATATAGTAGCAGATGAACTAAAAGGTCACCGTTTCAATTCAGTCCGGCACACTGAGAAGACCAGGACTTTTTCTCTAAGGGGAGAACGACAGACTGAGCAGCATGCTATGGGGTGAGACTAGCAGACAGTCTCTGTCACTGTCTAGCAATGAAAGATAATCAACACTTCAAAGACTGGAATCATAGACAGGAAAAAATGCTAAGAATATGGTGATGAGAGAGGCCCTGCCAAGATGATGAGCAGTAGGACTATCTGAAATTCAGCCATGGGTGGAAAAGTTTCAGCAGGGTGATATATATGGTACTGCATCACCAGTGACAATACTGTACAGCAGCAGTGTTCTGGCTGCCACTATGCAGGCTGTGATACTGTTGTTTCTCCTCCTGTTCCAATACAGCCAGCCTCGTCTGCCCCTCCCCCTATCCCTCCCTCCATCGCCATGGTAACACTCACACTGAACAGAGAGGTGTGCTGATGCTGACGGTGGAGTTCCAAGGCTATTGCTTGGGCTGCAGGTGTATTTCCCAGCATCCTCTGGTTTCACCCGGAAGATGTGGAGGGTTCCGTCAATGAGGATGCGGACTCGGTTTTTCAGGTCACTGCCGAGAGGAAGCAGACAGTTATCGAACATGCCATAGCATAGACACACTCCCACACTGGGGGCTGCATTAATGCAATTACACAAGTCTGCCATGAGAGGGGAGCATTTGGTCAAATGCTGAAAAGGTTCCAAAAGATGGAGGAGTTCTATGTCAAATAAATCCCCTAATTTTCACAATCACCTGATGTTGCAGCCCTCGTGTTTTCTCTTTCACTACCACTTTAAATGAATTACCCTCATGAAGAGTACACTGGCAGATATTCTATTCCCGCTGTGTTCAAACAAAGAACAAACCCACTGCACACCATGTTCATTCAATAAATATTTGAGAGGACATTATGCAAAAGAAATAGCAGAGGGAATATTCTCATCTAAACTATGAATTAATCTAAACTATTCATTGTATATATTTGAGTAAATAAATCTTATGACTAGACCAAAGTTACCCTCTTGTGATAGACTGTTGGCTCCCAGGATAGACCAAACATTGTAAGCAGCCCAACTATGATAGTAGTGTCTCATCATTGGGTTGATCATGCACAGTCTTTTTCCAGGCCTTCAGAAAATAATTTTAGATGGGCCTCTTTCTAAGGGACTCTCTGATAGGTTGATTCTCCCAGACAGACACTTGGTCACCCAGTCACTTGTTTTTTCTAAAATGTCTCCATCACTGAACTAAAGAGGCGAGTCTGACAGAGCTCCTGCTTCAGATCATTACTAAAGAATAAGAGGCATGTGGTATTGTCATCAGAGTGTGCTAACCCGGCTGGTGTGCTCCAGACAGCCCCTGCTAGGTCCTCTCTTACTGCTGCCGGACCACAGCATGACAGGGCACCAGCACACACACAGTCCCACAGGCACGCAGACATGTAGGCACGCACACACATACACACACAGAAACAAACACACATTCAAATTCACAACACCGGGACAGGGTCTGGAATCCGTAAATACAACAAGACACTATACAAAATACTTTAAGATCACAGGGTGGAAAAGACTCAAAGACCAAAGGGAAGGTACACAGACAAACAGAAACACGATCTCGATTATAACTTTACTTCTTAGTGAAGTAGACGTTATCTTCCTCCCAAAACCAGGTGTAGGTCAGGTTTCCAGGATACGCCTCTGCTTGACAGGTGAAGCGTGCATTCTGGGATATGTTGACAGTGATGTTCTCTGGTGGTGACTTAATATACGGTGGCCCTACAGGAAACAAACAAGGCTTTTAGTGTACAACAAAACATAGACTGAACAAAAATATGAACACAACATCCAACAATTTAATAGATTTTACTGAGTTACAATTCATATAAGGAAATCAGTCAATCGGTACAATTGAAACCGAGACTCATCTGTGAAGAGCACACTTCTCCAGCGTGCCAGTAGCCATCGAAGGTGAGCATTTGCCCACTGAAGTCGGTTACGATGCCGAACTGCAGTCAGGTCAAGACCCTGGTGAGGATGAGGAGAACGCAGATGAGCTTCCCTTAGATAGTTTCTGACAGTTTGTGTAGAAATTCTTCGGTTGTGCAAACCCAGAGTTTCATCAGCTATCCGGGTGGCTGGTCTCAGACAATCCCGCAGGTGGTCCTGGGCTGGCGTGGTTACACGTGGTCTGTGGTTGTGAGGCCGGTTGGACGTACAGTACTGACAAATTCTCTAAAACGACGTTGGAAGGGGCTTATGGTAGAGAAATGAACATTAAATTCTCTGGCAACAGCTCTGTTGGACATTCTTGCAGTCAGCACAGCAATTGTACGCTCCCTCAAAACTTGAGACATCGGTGGCATTGTGTTGTGTGACAAAACTGCACATTTTATAGTGGCCTTTTATTGTCCCCAGCACAAGGTGCACCTGTGTAATGATCATGCTGTTTAATCAACTTCTTGATATGCCACACCTGTCAGGTGGATGGATTATCTTGGCAAAGGACACATTCTCACTAACAGGGATGTAAACAAATTTGTGGACAACATTTTTGAGAAATACGTTTTTTGTTCGATGGAAAATTTCTGGGATCTTTTATTTCAGTTCATGAAACATGGGACCAACACTTTACATGTTGCATTCATATTTTTGTTCAGCGTAGATATGGATACTCAAATTATTATCTTATGACCCATTCACACAGCGTCTGTTTATTGTTACGTAGGTACAGTAGACCCCTGGCACAGGCTTCTCTCTAGTAGTCTATGAGATACAGTAAGCAGGCATATTGTAACTTGAGCCACATACTTGGTTGCCAGACTTACAGATGCCTCCACAGCATGAACACTCAGTGCCCTGAGGTTGCTGCTCTGCTCTCTATCTCTCTGTACTATATTACAGACAGTGAAACGTAAGCTGCCTTTTATAAGTGGGCCCAGCTACAAGCCTCCTGGTTATTTCCTAAATACACACTGAATGGCTTTATACACCAGGAGGGACTACTGAAAGAGTGGTTAAGTCACAGAACAAATAAAAACAGATATTTGAGTGAGAATCACGACTCCTCCGATAGCTGCTTGTAATTGCTCAGAGAGCTTTAGACAACTTCACTGGCACATTTCCACAGAGCCTGCTTATGGATAGATACTCCTTAGTGAAAAACAAAAACAGGCTGCAATATTGCTGGTGTACAAAACTGATATGTATCATGATATCTCAGATTTATTCCAATTCACTCTGGATTTGTATTTATTGAAACCATCTAAGACATGTATGAGTTTTTTGAGGATGTTTCAGTCAGACCCATTCATTCAAAACTTTCCCCTCACCTTCATGTACTATCAGGCATGTGCATGCACACTGTGCGTGTATTTAGAGGGGTCAGTAGCGTAAATCCAAGATGTAACCAAGCACTTCTTGCCCATATTCCTTTTAGACACTTGCACATTGACTGAAATTGACACATCTTTATCCCACTATCATACGTAACAAGCCTACCATAAAACCAACCTGCTCCATCGGCTGTAATATACATCCTGTTAACTCATCCAGTGCTTGTTTTGATAGAGAGAGAGAGCGCGAGAGAGAGAGAGAGCGAGAGCGAGAGAGCGAGAGCGAGAGAGCCAGAGAGCAAGAGAGAGCGAGAGCGAGAGAACGAGAGAGAGAGAGAGCGAGAGAGAGAGAAAGAGTGTGTGTGTGTTTGATGTCGACTGAGTGAGGCAGAGGCAGGAAGTGGAGGAAGCCTGTATCAGATCCATTTATCTGAGCAGAGCAGACCCCAGATCTGTGTCTGTGTCTGTCTAGCCGAGAGAGAGCCTGGTTAATGGACCGGAGACAGGCAGTGACGAATGCCTCAGACAGACAGTGATACACACACACACACCACCACCAGCAGCAGCAGCCACAGACTAGGTCACCAGAGGACTTTAGAGTACTGACTGATACAGACTAAAGCATACTACCACACTGAAAAAAACCAAACACTATCCCTGCATACTGTGACAAAGGCAGGAAACAGATACTTATTAAGTAGATAGCGGCAGGACTTAATTTCTCTATCTTAAACACAATCTAGACACTGTACTGTATAGCTGTAGGCGTGTAATAGATGTTTAATAGCATGTGTAAGGCAAAAATAGCATAAAGATTCTCAGATAAGGGATTATTCAGACAGTCAGGACAAACTGTTCTTTCAGTATTCAGACAGCAATTGTCCTAGGAACCTTCTCCTCAAAACTCATCCTCAGTAATCAATGGGCATCGCAGTAGAGAAAAGTCATGATTTCTCCCTCACTCCACCATAACAACCTCTGAAGTTACACCCATCTGTGACATTACAATGTGACCCTTGCCCTGTTACCTTGGACCAGCAGACGGGTGGTGTGGAGCACCTCTCCCTGGTCGCTGAAGGCTCGACACGTATACGCCCCTCTGTCGTCCCGAGTGATCCCCAGCACCGTCAGACTCCCATCATGCACCTAGTGTGGACAAATGTGTGAGAGACAGAGCAAACATACAGAGATGGTATTTATAAGCATAACCTAGAAAAATTGCACACCAAATTCAATGCAGGTTTGAGGCTCTCTGTCTTTGGTAGGAATGTATGTTTCGCTCTGTGAGTCGGTGGGTAGGTCTGTGAGTCGGTGGGTAGGTCTGTGAGTCAGTGGGTAGGTCTGTGAGTCGGTGGGTAGGTCTGTGAGTCGGTGGGTAGGTCTGTGAGTCGGTGGGTAGGTCTGTGCACAGAGGTATTAATATAGAGAGCATACAACCAATACTATAAAGTCTAAACTCATCATCATGTAATTCTCTAATTCATCTCATTCCCAGATACTTCCGTCCAAATGCACAAAGAGTCTGGTGGACCAATGCATCAAACTTGGTCTTCGTGAGCCAATACAGAGAGCCGGGAGAAACTCCCGGCTTAATCTACCAAACAATCATCTCACACAACACCTTCTCCCAAACTCTCCCCCATACGCTAGTAAACCAGAAGCACAGAACCACGCCTCACAACCCTGTGATTTGCTAAAATTAAATGACAAATAAATTACAATACTGAAATACTCAGGAGGTCACACCCATAGAATTCTATAGTCACTACCACTAAGGAAAACTTTGACTGGTTGATATCCCAGGCTTATATGCACTGTGCGTAATAGCCTGGGGATGAGGTTATTCTCTAATTAACTTTGGTTGTGATGTGAGGCTAATCTCTCCAAGCGGTAACCTGGGAAACGTCTCACTGTGGTCCTGTATTTCCTCTCCCCTCTGCCGAGGAGGACGCTGACAGGAACCAATAAGCAGGGAGGGAACACAATAACCCAACCTAATAAAAATACCCTCGTAAATGGTGCAGTAGGGTTTCTGGGTTCTGTCCATTCAGGATGCACACAGCTGTAGCCCTGTCCATTCAAGCCAATGGTAGGGAATCTGTTAAACCTCTGGGATTATACCTATTCATCTGTCTCTCAAACCTTTCAGTCAAGAGAGTTTAGCAGCCACTAGACACACTCACACAGTAGTCCATCCTGCCTTGGGTCAGCCCAGCTGAGGTAGAACTCCCTTTTAATCCCACTCCATGGCAGGACAAACACACATAGCTGGGCCACAGTTATGACACAGTAACCTACACTACACTTGCAGCAGTGTAATAGTCAGCAGGCCATTTCTATAGGTATATGGAAAGCAGATGGGGAGAGGAGGATGAGGAGACGAAGGTGGAGGAGGAGGTGGACACATTGATTCATATGTGGGACCTCGAACAGCAGGGTGTGCTGAGATGATGACCATGATTCCTCCTCTTCGCTCCACTGTCACATTTCTGCCATTCTCTACCAAGTCCTCAAGGACACCATCCATGGAGCGCAAACATTACCACCATCTTTTTACTACAATGGGAGTCCTCAAATGTATAGACTATTGCTTGGTCGGGAATATAAACGTTTTTCAAGTTTCCTCTCACAGCAAACCAACCACATGGAAATAAAAAACAATTTGAGCGTTCAAACAAATCATAAACATATTCCACCCTCACTACCAATGCGCCTAAATGCTGTCTGCATTAAAGCATGGTTTAGATGTGAGGCTCTTGGCTCACTGTTGATATTCATGTTTAGTATAACATTCATATTAAGAGTAATGTAATATTGATGCATTAGGAGGGGATTAATAATGCATGAGGAAGTCTTCCAATCGTTTACTATTGCAAACATGTTAAAGCCCTGGGCTCCTCCACTCTGACCTTTGATGGGGCTGTGATGTGGGAGCCTGAGAGGGGTGAGAGAGAGGGATGAGAGGAGTGAGAGAGGAGTGAGAGAGGGGTGAGAGAGGAGTGAGTGAAGGATGAGAGAGAGGGGAGAGAGGAGTGAGTGAGGGATGAGAGAGGGATGAGAGAGGAGTGAGAGAGAGGGATGAGAGAGGGGTGAGAGAGTGATGAGAGAGGGGTTAGAGAGGAGTGAGAGAGAGGGGGATGAGAGAGGGGTGAGTGAGAGGGATGAGAGGGATGAGAGAGAGGTGAGAGAGGGATGAGAGAGGGGTGAGAGAGAGAGGGGTGAGAGAGCGGGATGAGAGATGGGTGAGCGAGAGAGGGGTGAGAGAGGGATAAGACAGAGGGCCAACTGAGTGACAGACACAATGACATAGGAATGAGGTGAGCTGTCACTTCCTGTACATCACATATCAAGTCCAAATGTTAGGTGCAGCCTTCAGCAAGCCTTCAGCTAGCTCAGGGATTTACTCCATTTGAAACATCTGAGTGTAGGGAGGGGTGAGCGAAGGAGAGAGGGGGTTGTCTATGGTTCACAGGGTTCCTTAAAGAGAACTGGAACACTAACGCAAAACATGACAAATGAGAGAGGGGGTGCAGCCGTGGCTTGACACGCCTAGACTGTTCTTCCTCCCCTCAGGGACCTGCCCTCTGCAGGCCTTCTGCAGCCTGAATGACAGAGACTCCTGGCCAATCACAGACATGCCAGACAGTCCAATTAAGGGCTTCTCGATCTGCAATCTGGGTGCCGATCTGCAATCTGGGTGCAGTCTTACGTATACTCAGAGAGATGGTGGTGTGTGCAGAAAATTTCACCAGCACACACAACCACACCTATAGACTGGCTTCTTACTTGAACATGAGTTATGAAACAGACTGTATAGGCTTATCTGCAGCCAGTGTGAGTACCCAGATAGATGAAAATGCACGTTTTCAGACAATAACCTACTGTATTGCCACCAAAATAGTGTAGAGACTGTTTTGGCGTCTGTGAAAGCTTTTACGGTATATCTACAGCTTAGTCTGAGTACCCAGATAGAGGAACATGCATGTTTTTAATCAAAACAAATGGTACATTTTCACAAAAAGAGTGTAGCATTTATGACTGTAAATTGTCATCATCAGGCTTCCCTAAACTGATAACATTGTGTACACATTGTTTTGGAGTCTGTGAAAGCTTGTATAGTATATCTACAGCCCAAGTACCCAGATTGAGGAAAAGGCATGTTTTTAGACTAATAATCTATCGCCACAAAATGATCATACATTCACAACTCAAATTGTCTTTATCAGGCATAAGAACATTGTGTAGAGAATGTTTTGGAGTCTGTGAAATCTTGTATTGTATAAACTAGCCATACTGTTCAGTTGTTCTGAAAATTTCCATTCTGTTCAGTTGTTCTGAATATTTCCATACTGTTCAGTTGTTCTGAATATTTCCATTCTGTTCAGTTGTTCTGAATATTTCCATTTTGTTCAGTTGTTCTGAATATGTCCATACTGTTCAGTTTTTCTGAATATTTCCATTTTGTTCAGTTGATCTGAATATTTCCATACTGTTCAGTTCTTCTGAATATTTCCATTCTGTTCAGTTGTTCTGAATATTTCCATTCTGTTCAGTTGTTCTGAATATTTCCATTCTGTTCAGTTGTTCTGAATATTTCCATTCTGTTCAGTTGTTCTGAATATTTCCATTCTGTTCAGTTGTTCTGAATATTTCCATTCTGTTCAGTTGTTCTGATAATATTTCCATTCTGTTCAGTTCAACTGAATATTTCCATTCTGTTCAGTTGTTCTGAATATTTCCATTCTGTTCAGTTGTTCTGAATATGTCCATTCTGTTCAGTTGTTCTGAATTTTTCCATACTGTTCAGTTGTTCTGAATTTTTCCATTCTGTTCAGTTGTTCTGAATATTTCCATACTGTTCAGTTCTTCTGAATATTTCCATTCTGTTCAGTTGTTCTGAATATTTCCATACTGTTCAGTTCTTCTGAATATTTCCATTCTGTTCAGTTGATCTGAATATTTCCATTCTGTTCAGTTGTTCTGATAATATTTCCATTCTGTTCAGTTGATCTGAATATTTCCATTCTGTTCAGTTGATCTGAATATTTCCATTCTGTTCAGTTGTTCTGAATATGTCCATTCTGTTCAGTTGTTCTGAATATGTCCATTCTGTTCAGTTGTTCTGAATATGTCCATACTGTTCAGTTGTTCTGAATATGTCCATACTGTTCAGTTGTTCTGAATATGTCCATACTGTTCAGTGCTTACTGTACTTTTGTTCCATAGCAACAAAAAAAAAACATCAGGAGCAGTGACATCCTCAGAAGCGGTGGGGTGTGGCTGGTCTTAAGCATGCAAGACAGGTATCATATCTAAGTTTTCAATGTCACATCTGAATGTCTCCAAGACCTTAAAGGGCTTAATTATCTGGAATCCACATACCTTCAAGGATCATTTCCCTAAATATCAAAGAACGTCATGGCAGCCCTAGAAAATTGACAAATCCAATATTAACCTGGAGGAAATGCTAGCATGTTTTATTTCCACTGACCTAAAGAGTCACTTTCACAGACCATTTCACTGCTGATTCAAGGTTTAAAGGGCTTGTATTTCTAGCCCGAGGGTACAGTACATTTCTTGTCCATTTTGGCTTACCGTGTATTTTCCACTGGTTGCAAGCTCCTCCCCCTCCCTCAGCCAGCTGATCATTGGTTTGGGGTTTCCCTGGGCGGAGCAAGTCAGCAGTGTGCTGCCCCCCTCCTTGGCCTCCACATACTGTGGGGGCGTGGTCGTAAAAGTGGGAGGGGCTTTGGGAAAAGAAAAAACACTATTAGCATATTTTCGATCCGCTGAGAATATCTTAATTTCTTGAAGGTATTAAAAAGTTGGGAATTTCCAAGATGTGGCATAGTCTTTAAATAAACAGCCTATCACAAGTTTTTATGTCCATTCATCTCTAACCAGCATTATACAAGGATGAGGGATGACTGTTATAAATCAAATACACATTGATAAATCTCTCAAATTTACTCAAATTTAAGAAATGTGTTCCCTCTTCAATATAGTCAATGATAACCTAATCTGCTCTCTATAAACCCAATGAACAGCATCACATCACAACCATCTAACAGAATACAGCCACTAATAAAACCAATCATTACAGCATACTGCACAGCTGTTCCTGGGCATCACTAATATCCTTATGGGTTTATCATCTATTTCAAGCTAACTAGCTGCTACGCTACATCTCATGAGTCAACTGCACTTGATATCTCAATGTAACTCTGGTTCTACAGCAGCAGCATTGTTCTATTCAGGACGTAAATGCCAGGCGGTGTCTGAGAAAGGCCCCAACATTTGCCAAAGACTCCAGCCACCCGAGACATGGACTGTTCTCCTTGCTCCCGTCCGGCAGACAGTACAGGTGCATCAAGCCTCAGACCAACAGACTCCTATACAGCTTCTATCCCCTGGCCATAAGACTGTTAAATGGTTAACAAATACTACTCTCCCTCACACCTACGCTGCTGCTAAAATGATTATTGATTCGATTTATCCCTACCACTATGTTGCCGCTCATTGACTATTGATTCCTATTACCTATCTATTTTATTAGTATATATCTATTTTATCCTGCTACTTGTCACTATTACACGATTACAGTGCCTTTAGAAAGTATTAATTTCCTTAGATTTGTTCAAAATATTGTTGTGTTACAGGCTGAATTACATTTCGATTTTTTTGTGTCACTGGTCTACACACAATATCACATAATATCAAAGTGGAAGTTTTGAATTTTTTTGCCAATTAATAAAAAAGCAAAAACTGAAATGTCTTGAGTCAATAACTATTCAACCCCCTTGATATGGAAAGCTTAAATACATTCAGGAGTAGAAAAGTGCTTAACAAGTCACATAATGTTGCATGGACTCACTCTGTGTGCAATGATAGTGTTAAACATCATTGCTGAATGACTACCTCATCTCTGTGCCTCACACATAAACTCAGCAAAAAAAAAAGTCCTCTCACTGTCAACTGTGTTTATTTTCAGCAAACTTAACATGTATAAATATTTGTAAGAACATACGATTCAGTTCCACAGTCATGTGACTAACAGAAATGGAATAATGTGTCCCTGAACAAAGGGGGGTTCAAAATCAAAAGTAACAGTCAGTATCTGGTGTGGCCACCAGCTGCATTAAGTACCTCAGTGCATCTCCTCCTCATGGACTACACCAGATTTGCCAGTTCTTGCTGTGAGATGTTACCCCACTCTTCCACCAAGGCACGTGCAAGTTCCCGGACATTTCTGGGGGGAATGGCCCTAGCCCTTACCCTCCGATCCAACATGTCCCAGACGTGCTCAATGGGATTGAGATCCAAGCTCTTCACTGGCCATGGCAGAACACTGACATTCCTGTCTTGCAGGAAATCACTCACAGAACGAGCAGTATGGCTGGTGGTATTGTCATGCTGGAGGGTCATGAGGGAGGGAGGAGGGAGGTATCACGTTCTGACCATAGTTCTTGTGTGTTTTACTTGTTTTAGTGTTGGTCAGGACGTGAGCTGGGTGGGCATTCTATGTTGTGTGTCTAATTTGTCTGTTTCTATGTTTGGCCTAATATGGTTCTCAATCAGAGGCAGGTGTTTTGTGTTGTCTCTGATTGGGAATCATATTTAGGTGGCTTGTTTTGTGTTGGGGTTTGTGGGTGGTTGTTTCCTGTCTTTGTGTTCGTTTCACCAGAGAGGACTGTTTCGGTTTGCCACGTTTGTTATTTTTGTATTGTTGTAAGTGTTCACAGTTTTGTTTATTTAACATGTTGAGCACTGGCTACGCTGCGTGTTGGTCCGATCCCTGCTACACCTTCTCTTCTCGTGAAGAGGAGGAAGGCTGCCGCTACAGGAGGAGGATGTCTTCCCTGTAACGCACAGCGTTGAGATTGCCTGCAATGACAACAAGCTCAGTCCAATGATGCTGTGACACACCGCCCCAGACCATGACAGACTCTCCACCTCAAAATCGATCTCGCTCCAGAGTACAGGCCTCGGTGTAACGCTCATTCCTTCGACGATAAACGTGAATCCGACCATCACCCCTGGTAAGACAAAACCGCGACTCGTCAGTGAAGAGCACTTTTGCCAGTCCTGTCTGGTCCAGCGACGGTGGGTTTGTGCCCATAGGCAACATTGTTGCCGGTGATGTCTGGTGAGGACCTGCCATACAACAGGCCTACAAGCCCTCAGTCCAGCCTCTCTCAGCCTATTGCGGACAGTCTGAGCACTGATGGAGGGATTGTGCGTTCCTGATGTAACTCGGGCAGTTGTTGTTGCCATCCTGTACCTGTCCCACAGGTGTGATGTTCGGATGTAACGATCTTGTGCAGGTGTTGTTACACGTGGTCTACCACTGCGAGGATGATCAGCTGTCCGTTCTGTCTCCCTGTAGCGCTGTCTTAGGCGTCTAATTATTTTGGAAAGACAGGGTCCTGAAAAATGGACGTTTCTTTTTTTGCTGAGTTTACAATTATCTGTAAGGTCCCTCAGTCGAGCAGTGAATTTCAAACACAGATTCAACCACAAAGACCAGGGAGGTTTTCCAATGCCTCACAGAGAAGGGCACCTATTTGTAGATGGGTACAAGTGTAAAAAGCAGAGAGTGAATATCCCTGTGAGCATGGTGAAGTTATTAATTACTTTGGACGGTGTAAAAATACACCAAGTTACTACAAATATGCAGGCGTCCTTCCTAACTTAATGGAATTTCACCATAAGGCCAATGGTGACTTTAAAACAGTTACAGAGTTAATGGCTTTGATAGGAGAAAACTGAGGATGTTTCAACAACATTGTAATTACTCCACAATAATAACCTAATTGACAGAGTGAAAAGAAGTAAGCCTGTACAGAATAAAAATATTCCAAAACATGCATCTTGTTTGCAACAAGGCACTAAAATAATACTGCAATAAATGTGGCAAAGCAAATAACCTTTTGTCCTGAATACAAAGTGTTATATTTGGCGAAAATCCAAACATCACTGAGTACCATAGTAGTGGCCATAGTAGTGGCATACTCATGTTATGGGTATGCTTGTAATCGTTAAGGACTGGGGAGTTTTTTAGGATAAGAAAATAAATTGCAAAATATTAGAGGAAAACCTGATTGTCTGCTTTCCACCAGACACTGGGAGATGAATTCACCTTTCAGCAGGACAATAACCTAAAACACCAGGCAAAATCTACACTGGAGTTGCTTACCAAGAAGACAGTGCTCCTGTGTGACTGAGTTACAGTTCTGACTTAAATCTACTTGAAAATCTATGGCAAGACCTGAAAAGGGTTGTCTAGCAATGATCAACAACCATTTTGACAGAGCTTGAAGAATATTGAAAAGAATAATGGGAAAACGTTGCACAAGCCAGGTGCTGAAAGCTCTTAGCGACTTACCCACAAAGATTCACAGCTGTAATTGCTGCCAAAGGTGAATCTACAAAGTATTGACTCAATATTTCTGTCTATCATTTTTAATACATTTGCTAAAATGTCTAAAAACATGTTTTAATTTAGTCTTTAATGGGGTATTGTGTGTAGATTGGTGAGAAAGAAACTCTATGTAATACATTTTGAATTCAGGCTGTAACACAACAAAATGTGGAATAAGTCAAGGGGTATGAATACTTTCTGAAGGCACTGTATATATTACCACTAGTTATTACCATAAGTATTTATACAGTACCAGTCAAAAGTTTGGACACACCTACTCATTCAAGGGGTTTCCTTTATCTTTACTATTTTCTACATTATAGAATAACAGTGAAGACATCAAAACTATGAAATAACACATATGGAATCATGTAGTAACCAAAAAAGTGTTAAACAAATCAAAATACATTTTATATTTCAGATTCTTCAAAATAGCCACCCTTTGCCTTGATGACAGCTTTGCACACTCTTGGCATTCTGTCAACCAGCTTCACCTGGAATGCTATTCCAACTGTCTTGAAGGAGTTCCAAATATGCTGAGAACTTGTTGGCTGCTTTTCCTTCTCTGTGGTCCAACTCATCCCAAACAATCTCAATTGGGTTGCGGTTGGGTGATTGTGGAGGGAATATATTCCTGCTAACAGTCACTTTCCGCCTTGTTTACATGTACATCCGCCTATCACGCCTACAATGACACTCACAAACACACACACTCACATTAACACCCAAACACTTACACACAGACACTCAACACCACGCACACACACACCCACCAATTATGCTGCTGCCATACTGTTTACTATTAGTATTATTATTTAACCTGGTACCAGTCACTTTCTCCTAATCCCCCGCCTACATGTACATATCTACCTCAAAATATTCCAGTACACCTGCACATTGTACATGTGTTATTGGCACTGACCCTGTATATACAGTTGAAGTCGGAAGTTTACAAACACTTAGGATGGAATCATTAAAACTCCTTTTTCAACCACTCCACAAATTTCTTGTTAACAAACTATAGTTTTGGCAAGTCGGTTAGGACATCTACTTTATGCATGACAAAAGTAATTTTTCCAACAATTGTTTACAGACAGATTATTTCACTTTTAATTCACTGTATCACAATTCCAGTGGGTCAGAAGTGTACACACACTAAGTTGACTGTGCCTTTAAACAGCTTGGAAAATTCTAGAAAATGATGTCATGGCTTTAGAATCTTCTGATAGGCTAATTGACATCATTTGAGTCAATTGGAGGTGTACCTGTGGATGTATTTCAAGGCCTACCTTCAAACTCAGTGCCGCTTTGCTTGACATCATGGGAAAATCAAAAGAAATCAGCCAAGACCTCAGGAAAAAGAATGTAGACCTCCACAAGTCTGGTTCATCCTTGGGAGCAATTTCTAAACACCTGAAGGTACCACATTCATCTGTACAAACAATAGTATGCAAGTATAAACACCATAGGACAACGCAGCCGTCATAATGCTCAGTAAGGAGACGCGTTCTGTCTACTAGAGATGAACGTACTTTGATGCGAAAAGTGCAAATCAATCCCAGAAACAGGTACAAAAGTATCTATACCCACAGTAAAAGGAGTCCTATATCGACATAACCTGAAAGGCCGTTCAGCAAGGAAGAAGCCACTGCTCCAAAACCACCATAAAAAAGCCAGAAAACGGTTTGCAACTGCACATGGGGACAAGGATCATACTTTTTGGAGAAATGTCCTCTGGTCTGATGAAACAAAAATAGAACTGTTTTGCCATAATGACCATCGTTATGTTTGGAGGAAAAAAAGGGATGTTTGCAAGCCGAAGACCACCATCCCAACCGTGAAGCACGGGGGTGGCAGCATCATGTTGTGGTGGTGCTTTGCTGCAGGAGGGACTGATGCACTTCACAAAATAGATGGTATCATGAGGAAGGGAAATTATGTGGATATATTGAAGCAACATCAAGACATCAGTCAGGAAGTTAACGTTTGGTCGCAAATGGACAATGACCCCAAGCCTACTTCCAAAGATGTGGCAAAATGGCTTAAACCTTTTAGTGATACCCATCCCGGATCCGGGAGCATCCTCATCAAAAAAGCTGACTAGCATAGCCTAGCCTAACGGGACAGAGATATCATATAATATAATTTTCATGAAATCACAAGTCCAATACAGCAAATGAAAGATAAACAGCTTGTGA
Source organism: Salvelinus fontinalis (assembly GCF_029448725.1). Lineage (NCBI taxonomy): Eukaryota > Metazoa > Chordata > Actinopteri > Salmoniformes > Salmonidae > Salvelinus > Salvelinus fontinalis. Next base: position 22,616,385 of record NC_074688.1, on the reverse strand, counting down.
ATCCAGCCATCATTTCCGATTTTTAAAATGTTTTACAGCGAAAACACAATATGTATTTCTATTAGCTAACCACAATAGCCAAAGACTCAACTGCATATTTTCACCATGTTTCTACCGCATAGGTAGCTATCACAAAACCGACCAAATAGAGATAAAATTAGTCACTAACCAAGAAACAACTTCATCAGATGACAGTCTTATAACATGTTATACAATACATTTATGTTTTGTTCGAAAATGTGCATATTTGAGGTATAAATCATAGTTTTACGTGAAATAACTAAATACTCATCATAAAACATTTATGAAAAATACATGGTGTACAGCAAATGAAAGATAAACATCTTGTGAATCCAGCCAATATTTCCGATACAGCGGGAAAAAAAATCCAGCCAATATTTTTACAGCGAAAACACAACACAATATAGAATTATATTAGCTTACCACAATAGCCAAACACACAAACGCATTTATTCAGCTTTCGCAAAAAACAGCAAAAGAATAAAAATGAATCACTAACCTTGAACAAATTCATCAGATGACAGTCTTATAACATCATGTTATACAATACAATTATGTTTTGTTCGAAAATGTGCATATTTAGAGCTACAAATCCTGATTATACATTGTGAATACGTAGCATCGATTCACCAGAATCTCCAGAGATATTTTGGACACTCACCTAATCTGACCAAAGAACTCATCATAAACTTTACATAAAAATACTTGTTGTATGGCAAATGAAAGATACACTGGTTCTTAATGCAACCGCTGTTAGATTTTTAAAAATAACTTTACCATAACATACAACTTGCGTTATTGCGAGACAGTGCTCACCAAAACGACGGAGAATAGGACTCAACATTTTACAAAGAAATACGAAATAACATCATAAATGTTTTCTTACTTTTGTTGAGCTTCCATCAGAATGTTGTACAAGGAGTCCTTGGTCCAGAATAAATCGTTGTTTGGTTTTAGAATGTCCATTTCTTCTGTCGAATTAGCAACGTTAGCTAGCCATGTGGCGCGAACATGCCCATCAACTCTTGGCGCAAAGAACGGAAAATTCCAAAAGTCCCAATAAACGTTGAATAAACTGATAAAACTCGGTTGAAAAAACCTACTTTATGATGTTATTATCACATGTATCAAATAAAATCAGAGCCGGAGATATTCGCCGTGTATACCGAATGTTTATCAGAAGACAATGTCGAGGTACTTCGCGCGCGTTGGTAGACAAAGAAAATTCCTGACCTGCCACTCCAAAAGCTCTTGTTCGGCCTCAGATCAAGCTAGACACCCCATTCCACCTTCCACTGCCTGTTGACGTCTAGTGGAAGGCGTATGAAGTGCATGCATATCGATAAATATAAGGCAATTGAATAGGCAGGCCCTGAAACAGAGCCTCGTTTTCAGATTTTTCACTTCCTGCATGGAAGTTTGCTGCAAAATGAGTTCTGTTTTACTCACAGACATAATTCAAACAGTTTTAGAAACTTCTGAGTGTTTTCTATCCAATAGGAATAATAATATGAATATTGTATGATCTAGAAAAGAGTACGAGGCCATTTCATTTGGGCACGATTTTTTCCAAAGTGAAAACAGCGTCCCCCTATTGAACAAAGTCAAGGTATTGGAGTGGCCATCACAAAGCCCTGACCTCAATCCCATAGAAAATGTGTGGGCAGAACTGAAAAAGCGTGTGCGAGCAAGGAGGCCTACAAACCTGACTCAGTAACACCAGCTCCGTCAGGAGGAATGGGCCAAAAGTCACCCAACTTATTGTGGGAAGCTTGTGGAAGGCTACCCGAAACATTTGACGAGTTTCAGAAGAAAGGTCTTTGTTTCTGGCCATTTTGAGCCTGTAATCGAACCCACAAATGCTGATGCTTCAGATACTCAACTAGTCTAAAAAAGGCAAGTTTTATTGCTTCTTTAAATCGGCACAACAGTTTTCAGCTGAGCTAACATAATTGCAAAAGGGTTTTCTAATGATCAATTAGCCTTTTAAAATTATACATTTGGATTAGCTAACACAACGTGCCATTGGAACACATGAGTGATGGTTGCTGATAATGGGCCTCTGTACGCCTATGTAGATATTCCATTAAAAAAATCGGCCATTTCCAGCTACAATAGTCATTTACAACATTGACAATGTCTTCACTGTATTTCTGATCAATTTTATGTTATTTTAATGTGCAATTTCCTTTCAAAAACAAGGACATTTCTAAGTGACCCCAAACTTTTGAACGATAGTGTATATTCTATTTTTATTTTTTTATTAGTTATATTATTTTAGACATTGATTACTGCACTGTTGGGTAGGGCTCTTAAGTTAAGCATTTCACTGTACTTCTGCATGTGACAATAAAACTGAACTGAATTTAGCTGAAGAGATGATCACACTCTCTCTACCAAAGTGGGTCATGGCTAGCCGATGGGAGTCTTGTCTTCACTTCTAATTGAACACACACCTGGTGTGGAGTAAACAAACACACAAATTAGCATCTCTAGAGATCTGCCTCTCCATCTTGGCCCCTCACTGCACAGTACTCTTGTATAGAGGCTACCAGAGACTACCATTAAGGAACTTTTCAGTAATTTTGAAAGTAGCGCTCACGTGCCAAAACGGGTCCCCTAAAATTGTGAACAATTGGGCACAACATCATCCATTTCCATTTTCAATTTCGTATGATATGTTATGTCCTGCTGGATCGTATGATATGTTACGTCCTGCTGGATCGTATGATATGTTACGAATGTGCTTAAGATCCCGTTCGATCTCATTAACAGCTGTTCTAGGCATTCTCTCAATTACTTATTTGGGTATTGTCGTTCTGTAATGTTACTACAGTGTATTAATTTCAGCACATTAAGCAACCAGCTCTGGTTTTTGTGGTGATTTACAATGCAAGTGTGCTTTATGGGTAACCATTATGTGGAATGTGGTGTAGATTATTTTCTATGAACAAGTCTACATCTTTGATTCACATCTATAATGTGGTTTAGATGACCTAACATTAATTTACACTAAGTAGGTGGAAAACAGGAGGTGGCATTTACTGTGAGCGGATTGGGTGACAGGGGAATTCTTTCCGCCCATTATCAGGTACAACACATCAGTACGTGTCACCAAGTGGGGAATTTAGGAGATGTTCTACAAAAAGCCAAGTCGAGCATCACATTCTCGCCCTACTTTCATAATTTTCACGTCTTCTTTATTCCTGGATTCAGTTGCTTCTGTATTCACACCACTCCCCTCTGTAGACCTTTCTACACGAGCAGATGGCCTCCTTAGAGCTCCATACCTGCTCCCCGACATCTCTCCTTCTCTCTCCTCCTCACTCTGATTCTCTGCCTTCCTCTATTTCTCCCTCATTCTCACCATCTCTCTTTCTCCCGCTCCCTGGAAGACTGCATAGTTTTTACACCGTTTTTCTTTGATTTCCCTTTATGAGCAGATTTCAGACAAAATTAACATTTACAGTACAGAGCCAGCCAGAGTGGGAGAGAGAGCATCTTTTCCCGGAGGACTACAACTTACAGCACGAAAGGATCATCATGCGTTTTTATCAAATTGCAGCATATATTTAGCTCTTTACTGTTTACTGTACTCTACTTTCCATCCGCAACCCAACAACAATTTTCCCTCAAGGCACCAAGAGATCCCCTTAAGACTATTTGTCTCTGAAGTTACTGCAGCTGTGTGAGCTGACACGCACAATCTCTCACTCAATGTTTCTCTCACTTATGTATTCTCTCACACTATCCAAAAGCTGCTGATTTATTAGCATACTGCTAACTGATACTAAATTAAGAGGAGAGGAGAGGAGAGGAGAGGAGAGGAGAGGAGAGGAGAGGAGAGGAGAGGAGAGGAGAGGAGAGGAGAGGAGAGGAGAGGAGAGGAGAGGAGAGGAGAGGAGGCACCACAGTGAACTCTCTTGTCTTTCGGGCACAAGGTCTTGCCATCTGACACCTGCCACTGAGTGGGCATGAATCCTCTTTCTGTTTGGCAGGAAGTAGAGGGCAGCAAACAGGAACTCAAAGCAGGGAGTGTATCATATGTAGATTCCACTGGCCACAGGAAATGGCTACCTTTAGTATCTGTGATGAAGCCTGGCCAGGAGAGCACCTGCCTTCCCAACAGAGACTCTTTGAGAGGACATGCAGCCATGATGAGGCCTCTGAATGTCAATTCAACTCACAGATGTCTCAAAGTAAGCACAAACACTGCCAGCCATTTTGCTCTGGCTCTTTCAGTAGACATGAGAGCTTGGCTTCAGGTACAGCCCCAACAGTCCCGATTGGGAAAACAAGGCAATAGCCTTATGCTCTACACCTTTGCCATTACACTGCCGTCAACATGGTATGGACAAACAAAATATTTTAGACTTGTTTTATTTGAACTCAAACACCAAAAACGGGTTCCAACACAAAGGATAATGACACATCAAACACATTATCCAGACAACTCAGTGATTGTCTAAAGGTCTGGCAGTAGGGGATGGGGAGAGCATAGGCAGGTGAATGAGTAAGCGAGTGAGTTGAGCGTGAACACTGATGAGGATGGCCATAGAGACGCAGTGTGCCCGCTTGCACAGGAAGCCATTCAAACCAAACACACACAGATGTTCACACACTCCCTCCCACCCCCCTAGAGGCTGCGCAGGTGACACTCCCTGGCAGGGCAACCGTGAGTGTAACTCAGTAGATAGGGAACTCATTTAGCCACAGCCAAATGCACACCCACCATTACCCACCCACCATTACACACCCACCATTACACACCCACCATTACACACCCATCATTACACACACACCATTACACACACACCATTACACACACACCATTACACACACACCATTACACACACATGCATAAGCGCACGCACACTGAACCGTTGAAATACTGAGACATGTACCCTTACATGCTGACCACATTGCTCACGTCGCGTACGCGAGAGTTGCAAAATGAATTTCAAACATACATGTTATTCAATTATTGCACCCACACCGCTCGCGCTCGCCAACGAGCTTCTGCGTTGCCAAGCACTAAAATAGAAGTCAGTTCTATTTGTGACGCTGAGCGCGGTGCAAGTCCTGCCTCTCCCATCTCCTCATTGGTTTATAGAAGCAGATATCCACGTGCCATCTCCTCATTGGTTATACCCACGTGGGTGATTGATCTAACTTTCATAGTTACCACGACGACCACCCGAACTCAGTTCAATATGAAGTCCAAAGAAGAAAAACCCTGGAAGGAGGAGAGATGACTAGAAACGATTTGGTTGACCGTATTATGTGTGGATTAAGTGTCGGAGTAGAGGACCTTGTGCATTTCAGGTAAAATAACAACTCAATGTTTATATCCCAGGACAAATTAGCTAGCAACAGCAAGCTAGCTAAACAGGACAAATTAGTTAGCAACAGCAAGCTAGCTAAACAGGACAAATTAGTTAGCAACAGCAAGCTAGCTAAACAGGACAAATTAGTTAGCAACAGCAAGCTAGCTAAACAGGACAAATTAGTTAGCAACAGCAAGCTAGCTAAACAGGACAAATTAGTTAGCAACAGCAAGCTAGCTAAACAGGACAAATTAGTTAGCAACTGCAAGCTAGCTAGCTAAATTGCCATAACATGTTTAATGTCACGACGCCAGGACAGCGGAGTCAATCACCACCTTCCGGAGACACCTGAAACCCCACCTCTTCAAGGAATACCTAGGATAGGATAAAGCAATCCTTCTGCCCCCCCCCCCCCCCTTAAAAGATCTAGATGCACTATTGTAAAGTGGCTGTTCCACTGGATGTCATAAGGTGAATGCACCAATTTGTAAGTCGCTCTGGATAAGAGCGTCTGCTAAATGACTTAAATGTAAATGTAAATGTAATGCTTTTCGACCTGTCCCCAAATTACTAAAATTTGTTCAGAGTTTGTTTTGATATTTCAACCGGCGTGTCGTGATCGCGTTTGGTGTGGGGGGGACAAAATCTATTTGCGCACGATGGCGCACGCACGCGGCCGGTTTGGGTATGGTGTAACACACATGCAAATGTTCTCACACACAAATACACAGTGTGTAGATGCATGCTTGCACACACAGACACATTGGTAGTCTCCCTGTTCTTAATCTACCTTTTCAGTTTCGTAGTGACCATCAGGTTTACAGTGAACCTCATCCAGTGTCAAGCAAACTATATATCCATTTAAAATCAGTTACAGATTAGAAAGTTCTTGATGAGAATATGCATGAGCCTCACACAGACAGTGAGCATAAGTTCAAACCAAAAATACCTTTTGAGTGTGAATCTGACGGTATAAACTGCAAACTATCACACTAATAATATCTTCAGTCCTTGTGAGGTGTCATCTGGAGGGAAAAAACACTGTTTAATGTTAAAACATGACTAACGAGACGACTGCATTTAGTCCAACCCATTATTTTCAAATGCCTGCATCGTATGGAGAAATAACTACCCATCCAGCCGGAGGACGGCCAAATAAGAGATGTATTGTATCTGAATAACACCAGCAGAGACCAAAATAATTGTAATGAACAGATATGCTGCAGCTACACTTTAGCATCTGCGGCCCTGCAAACCAAATCAAATACGGCACCGTGCAATTAAATGATATTACATTTCTCCAAGACAAGTATTTTTTATTGTCTATTATAACATCTGACAAAATGAATAAAATCAGAACCCATCAGGAAAATATGAATATAAAACCGATTTGGTTTTCAGAAGATAAAATAGTAAAGATCATGGGCATCATTGTAAGTTGACTCTAGGTCTTGAACAGAACCATACATGGAGGGTTCATGATACTTCAACATTATATGACAGCCATGTAAGTGCCCCATTAACAAGACATAGATAATATCTAAATAATGCTATGTAACTGAATGTCTAGAATTAAAACAATTTTCAACCTTCTAACAGTTAGCCCAGCTCTGTAAATACATGGTTCTGGTCTTGAACAATGTACTGGACACATTGCATAGCTAGAAGCAGCTAGCCGCTAACCCGCTGGGACCTTCCTGGGAAGTGCAAACGTGCAGATTTTTTTTCCCGCCTGGTCATCAGTTTGATTGCTCCCAGACTATTCCAGACATTCCCTGCCGGAACTGTGTTAAGCAGGCCACAATCAATTCCCCTTCTTACTAGTCTCATCCCTTTATCCCCAAGGCAATCTGAAATGTGTTCCTGCAAACAGCTGTTCTAATTGCCACATGGGTTGGGTAGGTTACATTCTAAATGTAATCCATTACAGTTACTAGTTACCTGTCCAAAATGTCTTGCACTTCTTGAATTCAACCATTATTGGGTTCAAATACACATTTAGATTTGCGAACAGCCATCCACAACCACAATCTGTAAGCCGCAAATAGCTAAATGAGAGAGCAGAAGTGTGATTCACATCAATACGCTATGTAGATATCAATAATAAGTGATATCCGTATTGCCGTGGACTACACCACTGCTGTCATCCTTACCTCCAAGCGTTTATTCATGTTGGATAATCTTTGGATGCCAACAGCAGTCACACCATTGGAAGACATAGCTTGGACTGTAGCCAACAAAAGCCTATTCCTGCTCTTTTCCAGCAATCCAACACATTTGGTGTGTCATCATAGTGGCATCTGACTTGTGGTCAGACTCGCTCAGGTGAACAAACTTAAACTTGCGTATTTTTTCAATGCTGATTTGAATGTCATTGCGAAAACAGAGAAGTGTAAACGTTTTTTTCCGCAAACATTCTTTCTGATTAAAAAGTAATCCTCAACGTAATCATGTAGTTCTTCAAAAGTATCTGTAATTTGATTACAATATTTTTGCAGGTTACGTAACTAATTACAGTTGCTGTAATCCCTTACTGCTTTAGCATCTCAGAATAAACATAGCCAAAGTGACTACAAGGAAAAGGCCATAAATCATGAAAACAATTATTTTGGGGGACAAATTATTTTAGAGTACCACATAAAATCACTAAAAAGCCAAACATCGCCCAAGTGATAAAACAAATCAGCACGCACACAGTAAATCTGAAATCTCAGACAGACAAGTCATTGAATGGCGAATCAGAGAGAAGGAATGTTCTGACAAAATATTCAGAATGTAGTTAGCTACAGTATAGCTATCTGAGGCAGACCAATGAAAACTGTTGAGGCATGGAATGTAAAGCAATCTATGAGATGAACATTGTCATGAATCACTCGAGCACACACATCTGACGAGATTACACTGTAGAAACACATTCCCCATATTGGGTCCCAATTCCAAACCACACCTACCACACTCTAACCTGTTGGTGCTGACAGTAAAGTGACAGTGAAGTGAAACAAAAGGCACCCTATTCCCTATATAGTGCACTGCTTTTGACCAGAGCCATATGAGCCCTGGTCAAAAGTTGTACACTATATAGGGAATAGGCTGCCATTTGGGACGCAATGACTTACCATTGACTGTGAGCTGCACCCAGCTGCCATTGTGGAAGGTGTTGTATTGCTGCTCCAGCATCAGAACCCTACACTCGTACCAGCCCTGGTCCTCTGAGCGCACTGGGTCAATCTGAAGAGACGCCTTCCCATGCAGGCTGGCTCTACCTGGAGTGGGAGAGAAGAACACAGGGAGGGTCAGGAGTCAGGACCATAGAATTTGAGTAGGTCCAAACGGTACACCCAATATGGCCAGCAGTGTACCCAAAGAGCACCATGAACATGGACGCCAATCAGTGTGATGCGCATATCTAAACATGGATGGAGCTCTTTCATTATTCCACTGACTGTTCAATTCATTAATGACACTACAGTATCACACGCAGAACCCACACCAACATACTGACATACCGCTGACACAGATATCACACAGCAGACGCAGACGTAGCTAATCTGCCAATAGCATCTTCTCTGGGTCTCTGTGGCCTGAGATGGTGCTGTTAGATAACCCCTAACCTATCCGGTTTAATTACAGATGGCTTCAATATAAAGAATGCTAATGCAAATGATCAAGGTCAGGGGCATTTGGTTTGAACAAAAATGAAAATGATTGGATTTGAACTGTTCCCAACGCATTCTCTCTCTCTCTCTCTCTCTCTCTCTCTCTCTCTCTCTCTCTCTCTCTCTCTCTCTCTCTCTCTCTCTCTCTCTCTCTCTCTCTCTCTCTCTCTCTCTCTCTCTCTCTCTCTCTCTCTCTCTCTCTCTCTCTCTCTCTCTCTCTCTCTCTCTCTCTCTCTCTCTCTCTCTCTCTCTCCCCACAGCTACCTGATGAAGCACAGGGCTTGGAATAGGAAAGCACTCGATGTCAATAGTGAAAAAGACTGTCTTTTCTTTGAAAGCTCAGGAGATAAAGAGGAAATCTAAAAGTAGGAAGTCATGTCACAGAGAATGAGCGAAGTTGAGGAAACCAGGCATGCTGAAATCTGTCGCACAGCTTCCAACCCACTGCACCAACACGGCTTCTGCTACAGCCCTGACAGTCGAGCCGGATGAACAGACTGAAACACTCTCTCCTCTGTTAGAGCCGTGCCCTTTTTCACTCATCAATCTGCCACAATACCCCATAACGACAAAACAAAAAACAGTTTTTTTTTTTTAAATGTGCATATTTATAAAAAAAAACTAAATAATAATAATATCAAATTTACATAAGTATTCAGACCCTTTAGTCAGTACTTTGTTGAAGCACTTTTGGCAGCGATTACAGCCTCGAGTCTTCATGGGGTGACGGTAAAAGATTGGCACACCTGTATTTGGAGAGTTTCTCTCATTCTTCTCTGCAGATCCTCTTAAGCTCTGTCAGGTTGGATGGGGAGTGTTGCTGCACAGCTATTTTCAGGTCTCTCCAGAGATGTTTGATCGGGTTTAAGTCCGGGCTCTGGCTGGGCCACTCAAGGACATTCAGAGACTTGTCCCAAAGACACGCCTGATTTGTCTTGGCTGTGCTTAGGGACATTGTCCTGTTGGAAGGTGAACCTTCGCCCCAGTCTGAGGTCCTGAGCGCTCTGGAGCAGGTTTTCATCAAGGATATCTCTGTACTGCTCTGTTCATATTTCCCTCGATCCTGACTAGTCTCCCAGTCCCTGCCGCTGAAAAACATCCCCACAGCAGGATGCTGCCATTACCATGCTTCACTGTAGGGATGTTGCCAGTTTTCCTCCAGACGTGACGCTTGGTATTCAGGCCAAAGAGTTCAATCTTGGTTTCATCAGACCAGAGAATCTTGTTTCTCATAGTCTGCAAGTCTTTAAGTGACTTTTACCTAACTCCAAGCGGGCTGTCATGTGCTTTTTACTGAGGAGTGGCTTCCATCTGGCCACTCTACCATAAAAGCCTGATTGGTGGAGTGCTGCAGAGATGGTTGTCCTTCTGGAAGGTTCTCCTATCTCCACAGAGGAACTGTGGAGCTCTGTCAGTGTGACCATCGGGTTCTTGGTCACCTCCCTGACTGAGGCCCTTCTCCTCTGATTGCGTAGTTTGGCCGGGCGTACAGCTCTAGGAAGAGTCTTAGGTGGTTCCAAACTTCTTCCATTTAAGAATGACGGATGCCACTGTGTTCTTGGGGACCTTCAATGCTGCAGAAATGTTTTGGTACCCTTCCCCAAATCTGTTCCTCGATACAATCCTGTCTCAGAGCTCTACGGACAATTCTTTCGACCTCATGGCTTGATTTTTGCTCTGACATGCACTGTCAACTGTGGGACCTTATATAGACAGGTGTGTGCCTTACCAAATCATGTCCAATCAATTGAATTTACCACAGGTGGACTCCAATCAAGTTGTAGAAACATCTCAAGGTTGATCAATGGAAACAGGATGAACCTGAGCTCAATTTTGAGTCTCATAGCAAAGGGTCTGAATACTTATGTAAATAAGGTATTTCTGTTTTTAAGTTTTTATAAATTTGCAAACATTTTCACTTTGCCGTTATGGGTTATTGTGTGTAGATTGCTGATATTCTTCTTTTTTTTTTAAATCCATTTTAGAATGAGGCTGTAACGTAACAAAATGTGGAAAAAGTCAAGAGGTCTGAATACTTTCCGAATGCAATGTATGTCCTGTAAGTACTGTTGTTTGTTTGTTCATTTTGAATGTCAGGTAAACATATTGGTGTCGAGGGCGGGCTGGATTGGTCTTCCAGCAGAGCTGCATATAGATACAATAGATAGCCTCTCCCCGGGATGGCTGCCATACCTGGGGAAGAAAATGGCGGGTTTTTGTTGAGCAGGAAATCGATAAGGCAAAGGGAAGAATGTAGAGGGAAGAGGGAGACTGCAGTCTTGCAGTAATAAGGCAAGACTTTAAAAGTCAGGTCTATTTTAGCCTGGGTGATGAAGTGCTGAGTGGTGTGAGTAGTGGCGTGAAGGGTAGGGATCGACCTCAGGTTCAATCGGTCACCGAGTGAGAGTTGTGCTGTAAACAGAATTAACAATACTGTAACCACATCAAGACCAGCCCTTCCAGGGCATTCACACATACTGTAATCTAACACTACTGCTGCCTACAGTGAATATGGTCCTCTGGGTTTGTTCATATCACACATGGGCTTCGATCCATTGCACTGCTGCAATAGCTGTAGAGAGAGGAGAGGAGAGGAGAGCTAAAGAGAGCCATGCAGCTAAACTTTCAGTTCTTTAAAGACCATAATCCCTCTGCAGGCGTTTCCCTGGCTCTGATTGGAGGAGAGACTGTGAATTGGGTTTGGGAGATGTAAGACCAGCCTAGCCCCAAAAAACTAAATATCATACAGTATCTGAATTATTGATTGTTACTTTGCTTGAGTTGGTGCAAAAATAGCTGATTTTAAATGTTAGATTTGCATATCACCTTGGGCAACTGGCTAACACACTAGAGGAGGAGCACTCCATTTCTTTCTTGCATTGAATAAGACACTTGCCGAAGCGTAATACTCAGTCGAAAGTAAAAGTCTGTATTTTCCCTGCAAGAGAGAGATTTGCCACCCCCAATCCACTTTAACATAAATACAACCTACTGTATATACAATGTGAACCATAACATCATTATTTAACATCATCTAAGATAGAATCCCTTGTAAAAGATAAGGTCATAGTGGAATAAGAAAATAGAAAATAGACTGCAGTCTTCAGCTATGCCGATGTAAAGCTCACAGACACAGAGAGTCATGAGAAGCTAGCTTACCCCCACATACGAGCTCTGCTACTGTAAAAGGCAATCCGAAACCTTCATCTCCATCATGAATGTACTTAGACCCAGAAATATAGGCTAAAAACAGTACATCAAGACCCAGAAATTTAGGCTGAACACAGTACATTGACTGCCTTGCAGGACTAGCCAGTCTAGCCGGGCAATGACAATACATTTAGTCTCTGTTCCACCCAGATTAATTATTTATTTGGTGAGAAATGGGAAATGGGGATTCATGGAAATAGCTAGCCAGGCAGATCTTAAAAGGTATGTGTGTGTGTTTGGGTGTGTGCGTGTGTTAGGCAGCAGGCTACTCTGGCATGAGGAGTTTGGAAGGCTTGGCTCTTACCGGTGTACTATGGGTCAACATGAGGAGAGTGGAAGGCTCTTACCGGTGTACTCTGGGTCAACATCAGGAGAGTGGAAGGCTTGGTTCTTACCGGTGTACTCTGGGTCGACATGAGGAGGGTGGAAGCGGAAGCTGATGAAGAAGGGGATGGGCACTCCGAACTTGAACCACTCCACCACGTAGGGGGGCTGCTGGCCGTCCAGTGGAGGGGACACGTCACATCCCAGGATCACGCTCTCTCCAGCGCGCGCCGTCAAAAACCGGGGCTCCTCTCTCACTCCGTGGGCACCTGGATGGAATAACGGGAGAGGGTCTTTTAACCAAAGAGCAGATCGTCTCTTAGAGAAGGTGGGAGGTAACAGTACAGTACATGTGCTGTACTGTTCTGTTCTCTACTACTACAGCTGTGCTGTAATGACCAAGCAGAGAAGACATTGTTGCTTAGTTGCCCAATTCCTATAAAACAGGCCACGTAGCTCGTCAAAAGTAAGATTGAGCAGCCCTGCCTACAGTGTTGGTGGCCCTTGTAGGTACTTCCATGGTTCTAGTACAGGACAGTCTGACTCTGTACAGTTCCTGTGTCGTCATCTCTCCTGGTGAGAGTGAGTTCTGTCTGAGGTGTAGGTCACCTACAGTACTATAACTTGCCAGGCCCAGGCAGTTCCATTGATCAGAGCTGGCTGCTGCTCATATGGGCTTTACTGTGAGCGCTACCAGGGCTGGGCTGGCGTTTAGCCATGGATGTCCAGGCACACTGCCGAGGGTTGACCTATCAGACAGCTGAAAGGTCGGCCTACCTGCCTCAGCAGAACACTCACTCTGGGAATGAATTTTGTCCAGCTGCCTCCCCACCTCTGCTCTCATTGAGCCAGCTTGATCAAATCATTGTCAGTGTTGTGTAAAATAGGAAATGCTACGGTTGCCATTGTTCCTTTACAATTAAACACCCTCAACTTAAAACCCCAAATATTTTCTCCCATTCCTTTTCTTTCAGTGATAATGCCTCTTTACCTCTATTACAGGCTCCACCCCTGAAGGTCCTATGCATCAGTCAGTGATTGTGTTTACCAGTTTAATCTGCTTTATCCGGTGGAAGAGTTAATCTACTTTATTTGATTTAGCCAGCACAGCTTTTGGATTGAAACAGAGCAGAATTAATCAAATTACACTTTTTGTTAAAGTGGAGCCGTGGTCTACCAGTCACGGGCCTTACCCCCGGAATCTGCCATTGTGTCTCTCTGGTAAGCGATGCAAAAAACAGCAGTGTAAAAATCCATGGCTTAGTGTTAATGACTGACTCACTGGAACACGTGCCATACGCCGAGTAACTGGACCTTGCACATGACCACAATACAGCCTGTAGCTAAGACCTAAAGCCAAAACTAAACAAACCAGCAACACAGCCTACACAAGCATGAGAAAATATACGGAGGCTAAGTAGCCTACAAGCTAGACTCAAAGAGACCACTTACAGGGAAAGGAATGAGTAAAGAGCACCTAGAAATAGAAGGATAAAATCAGTAGCATCAGTTGCATCTGATGCATCTGATGCATCAGTGACAGAGAGGACTGAGTGAGAGGAGACGGAGTGGTGATGGCTGGAGGGAGGTAGACATGGTAGAGGAGACTGAGTGGTGATGGCTGGATGTCAGTAGACATGGTAGAGGGGACTGAGTGGCGATGGCTGGAGGGAGGTAGATATGGTAGAGGAGACTGAGTGGTGATGGCTGGAGGACTGAGTGAGAGGAGACTGAGTGGTGATGGCTGGAGGGAGGTAGATATGGTAGAGGAGACTGAGTGGTGATGGCTGGAGGACTGAGTGAGAGGAGACTGAGTGATGATGGCTGAAGGGTGGTAGACATGGTAAACGAGACTGAGTGGTGATGACTGGAGGGTGGTAGATATGGTAGAGGAGACTGAGTGGTGATGGCTGGAGGGTGGTAGACATAGTAGAGGGGACTGAGTGGTGATGGCTAGAGGGTGGTAGACATGGTCGAGGAGACTGAGTGGTGATGGCTGGAGGGAGGTAGACATGGTAGAGGAGACGGAGTGGTGATGGCTGGAGGGAGGTAGATATGGTAGAGGAGACTGAGTGGTGATGGCTGGAGGGTGGTAGACATAGTAGAGGGGACTGAGTGGTGATGGCTAGAGGGTGGTAGACATGGTCGAGGAGACTGAGTGGTGATGGCTGGAGGGAGGTAGACATGGTAGAGGAGACGGAGTGGTGATGGCTAGAGGGTGGTAGACATGGTCGAGGAGACTGAGTGGTGATGGCTGGAGGGAGGTAGACATGGTAGAGGGGACTGAGTGGTGATGGCTGGATGTCAGTAGACATGGTAGAGGGGACTGAGTGGCGATGGCTGGAGGGAGGTAGATATGGTAGAGGAGACTGAGTGGTGATGGCTGGAGGGCTGTAGTCATGGTAGAGGAGACGGAGTGGTGATGGCTAGAGGTAGGTAGACATGGTAGAGGGGACTGAGTGGTGATGGCTGGAGGGAGGTAGACATGGTAGAGGGGACTGAGTGGTGATGGCTAGAGGACTGAGTGAGAGGAGACTGAGTGGTGATGGTTGGAGGGCTGTAGTCATGGTAGAGGAGACTGAGTGGTGATGGCTGGAGGACTGAGTGAGAGGAGACTGAGTGGTGATGGCTGGAGGGAGGTAGATATGGTAGAGGAGACTGAGTGGTGATGGCTGGAGGACTGAGTGAGAGGAGACTGAGTGGTGATGGCTGGAGGGAGGTAGACATGGTAGAGGGGACTGAGTGGTGATGGCTGGAGGGCTGTAGTCATGGTAGAGGAGACTGAGTGGTGATGACTGGAGGGTGGTAGATATGGTAGAGGAGACTGTGTGGTGCTGGCTGGAGGGCTGTAGTCATGGTAGAGGAGACTGAGTCGTGATGCCTGAAGGGTGGTAGACATGGTAGAGGAGACGGAGTGGTGATGGCTAGAGGGAGGTAGACATGGTAGAGGGGACTGAGTGGGGATGGCTGGAGGGAGGTAGACATGGTAGAGGGGACTGAGTGGTGATGGCTAGAGGACTGAGTGAGAGGAGACTGAGTGGTGATGGTTGGAGGGCTGTAGTCATGGTAGAGGAGACTGAGTGGTGATGGCTGGAGGACTGAGTGAGAGGAGACTGAGTGGTGATGGCTGGAGGGAGGTAGATATGGTAGAGGAGACTGAGTGGTGATGGCTGGAGGACTGAGTGAGAGGAGACTGAGTGGTGATGGTTGGAGGGCTGTAGTCATGGTAGAGGAGACTGAGTGGTGATGGCCGGAGGACTGAGTGAGAGGAGACTGAGTGGTGATGGCTGGAGGGAGGTAGATATGGTAGAGGAGACTGAGTGGTGATGGCTGGAGGACTGAGTGAGAGGAGACTGAGTGGTGATGGCTGGAGGGCTGTAGTCATGGTAGAGGAGACTGAGTGGTGATGGCTGGAGGACTGAGTGAGAGGAGACTGAGTGGTGATGGCTGGAGGGCTGTAGTCATGGTAGAGGAGACTGAGTGGTGATGGCTGGAGGACTGAGTGAGAGGAGACTGAGTGGTGATGGCTGGAGGGAGGTAGATATGGTAGAGGAGATTGAGTGGCGATGGCTGGAGGACTGAGTGAGAGGAGACTGAGTGGTGATGGCTTGAGGGCTGTAGTCATGGTAGAGGAGACTGAGTGGTGATGGCTCCACAGACCGTAAACACCATGACCTAATGCGCTTGTGTGGAAAGCTGTTCCCCCCACTCTGCTTCTGTTGCACAACAAAATCACATGAGCTCTGCAGGACCTGACCCGGACTCATTAAGTCTCCTTCACTCTGTCAGTTCACACCACACCCACTTAAGATCTTACTTTGAACTGACTTTGAAGAGCTATACATGCATTAACTCATTCAGTCTCCATTGAAATTGCTGCTAACTTGTTGAGTCGATTACATTTAGCCTTCACCTTTACAAACGCCTTAACACCCCTATTTATAACACCTTCATAACATATTAGTTGTGCAGCATACATTACACATCCCATATTTCGATCATAGACTACTCCTATCTCCTCTCAGTTTTCACAGCACACTTTTACTGTGTGTTGTAGCTGCCTAATGACTGGATCTATTTTCAGAAAACGAATCTATTCAGTTGGAGTCAGTCTGTGATGGACAACACTGTATTGTTCTGTAGAAGACTTATCAGAGAATTCAATACTCAGTTACCTGAAATCGTGCCCTCTTCTATCAATTTAAAATATTTTTATTGACTCAACGTGTCTTCCACGCTAATAGATTATAAGGCATCTAGATAGTTTGGATTACTTATAAGGTGATCATCAACTGTAACCCATGAGCAAGAGAAAAGCAATACATTACATGGGCTACTTTACAAACACTGGTTAAGCTAAATGAGCCTCCCCTTGCTGAAAACCACATGATTTCGTTGTCAGTCAACAATCGTTGTCAGTGATCAGGCCTACCACTGTTGTGTCGTCGGCAAACTTAATGATGGTGTTGGAATCGTGCTTGGCCATGCAGTCACGGGTGAACAGGGAGTATAGCAGGAGACTGAGCACGCACCCCTGAGGGGACCCTGGCAGATGTGTTGTTACCTACCCTTACCACCTGGGGGTGGCCTGTTAGGAAGTTGCAGAGGGAGGTGTTTAGTCCCAGGGTCCTTAGCTTAGTGATGAGCTTTGAGGGCACTATGGTGTTGAACGCTGAGCTGTAGTCAATGAATAACATTCTCATGTAGGTGTTCCTTTTGTCCAGGTGGGAAAGGGCAGTGTGGAGTGCAATAGAGATTGCATCATCTGTGGGTCTGTTGGGGCGGTATGCAAATTGGAGTGGGTCTAGGTTTTCTGGGATAATGGTGTTGATGTGAGCCATGACCAGCCTTTCAAAGTACTTCATGGCTACAGACGTGAGTGCTACGGGTCGGTCATTTAGGCAGGTTACATTGGTGTTCTTGGGCACAGGGACTATGGTGGTCTGCTTGAAACATGTTGGTATTGCAAACTCGGTCAGGGACAGGTTGAAAATATCTGTGAAGACACTTGCCAGTTGGTCAGCGCATGCTCGGAGTACACTTCCTGGTAATCCGTCTGGCCATGCGGCTTTGTGAATGTTGACCTGTTTAAAGGTCATACTCACATTGGTTACGAAGAGAGTGATCACGCAGCATAGAAGTTATTTAGCTCGTCTTTAGGCTCATGTCACTGCAAGCACAGCTCGCGGCTGTGCTTCCTTTTGTAGTCCGTAATAATTTGCAAGCCCTGCCATATCCGACAGGCATCGGAGGCGGTGTAGTACGATTCAACCTTAGTCCTGTATTGACGATTTGCCTGTTTGATGGTTCATCAGAGGGCATAGAGGGATTTATTATAAGCGTTTGGGTTAAAGTCCCGCTCCTTGAAAGCAGCTGCTCTACCCTTTAGCTCAGTGCTAATGTTGCCTGTAATCAATGGCTTCTGGTTGGGGTATGTACGTATGTTCACTGTGGGGACGACATCATTGATGCGCTTATTGCTGAAGCCAGTGACTGATGTGGTGTACTTCTCAATGCCATCGGAAGAATCCCGGAACATATTCCAGTCAGTGCTAGAAAAACAGTCCTGTAGCTTAGCATCTGCGTCCTCTGACCACTTCCTTATTGAGCAAGTCACTCGTACTTCTTGCTTTAGTTTTTGCTTGTAAGCAGGAATCAGGAGGATAGAGTTAAGGTCAGATTTGCCAAATGGAGGTTAAGGGAGAGCTTTGTACGCGTCTCTGTGTGTGGAGGAAAGGTGGTCTAGAGTTGTTTTTCCTCTGGATGCACATTTAACATGCTGGTAGAAATGAGGTAAAACGGATTTAAGTTTCCCTGCATTAAAGTCCCTGGCTATTAGGAGCGCCACCTCTGGATGAGCATTTTCCTGTTTGCATATGGCCCGATATAGCTCGTTGAGTGCCGTCTTAGTGCCAGCATCGGTTTGTGGTGGTAAATTGACAGCTACAAAAAATATAGAAGAAAACACTCTTGGTAAATAGTGTGATCTACAGCTTATCATGAGATTATCAGGCGAGCAAAACCTTGAGACTTCCTTAATATTACATTTTGTGAACCAGCTGTTATTTACAAATAGACACAGACCGCCACCCCTTGTCTTACCGGAGGCAGCTGTTCTATCTTGCCGATGGACCGAAAACCCAGCCAGCTGTATGTTATCCATGTCGTCGTTCAGCCATGACTCGGTGAAATGTAAGATATTACAGTTTTTAATGTCCCGTTGGTAGGATATCCTTGATCGGAGCTCATCCATTTTGTTATCCAATGATTGCACGTTGGCTAATAGGACTGATGGTAGAGGGGGTTTACTCATTCGCCTATGAATTCTCAGAAGGCAGTCCGACCTCCGCCCCCTTTTTCTCTGTCTTTTCTTCATGCAAATGACGGGGATTTGGGCCCGTTCACGAAAAAGCAGTATATCCTTCACGTCGGACTCATTAAAAAAATTGTTTTGTCAAGTTCGAGGTGAGTAATCTCTGTTCTGATGTCCATAAGTGATGGTAGCAGCAACATTATGTACAAAATAAGTTTAAAAAATAAGTTACACGCAAAAAAACGCGTGTAAAACGGCAGCCATCCCCTCCGCCACCATTCTCTATTCATGCGTTCACATGTTTTTTACGTAAGGGACCAAGCAGGCCAAGTACTATCCACACAAGTTGAGGAGGATCAAATATTATCCACATTATTTGGCTTGAGAACTAAGTGCTGTCACATTATAAAGCCTATACTCTGTGCTTGGGGCACAGAACCTATTCTCTGTGCTTGGTTCTCTGCAGATAGTTTAGGTTTCAGGAGCACTTTTTGGATCCTTGTCGGCCCTGAGAGCAGTAAGTTCTGGGCAGAGGAATAGAGCAATGTAGGAATTACTATAAAGACCCAGGATAATATACTGCCTGGCTAATAACTCCCCAATCCCTTCATGAGATCATCACAAGGGGACAAGGTTCACTGATATCGCCGTTTTCATTTCCTTAATGGAGACACAGTGACCCGGCAGGGTTTATTGGAGCTTTTTCAAGGGAACATATTTACGCTCTCAACAAGACATAAATGCCAGCGGTGCAAATCATGATATAGGCCCTCCCTGTTCTAACCTCCACTACCTCTTCACAGGTTGAGCTTATCTCAAAGACCAGGTGTCATCACTGAGGCACCAATACATCAAACAGAAAGACCACAAGTCAATATATTATAGCCTGCCCTATATTAGTTTAGTATTGTAACTAAGACAACAACCTTAGACATCTATTTCAGAACTACTGTATGTTTTAATGTATCCTAACTAGGGCTGTGGCGGTCACGAAATTTCGTCAGCCAAGGCAATTGACCGTTTATAACATAAACACATTTAGCATCTCCTGGCTTTCACACATAGCTTACAAGCCACTGATGCAGACCTTTGGAACATCTACATTTTAATAAGTCTATGCAATATAGCCTACACCTTCACAATAAATCAATTATTTATTTTAGACAGGTCTAAAGAAGCATGATATGAAGAAAATGTAGTCTATTTCAGAAGAACAGAATAGCATACTCTGAGTTGTCCTTATGTTAGGTCCTGATCTGGCTATGACAAATGGCTTTGGGATACACTAGTTAATTTAGTTGACAAGATTCGCTTAGAACTCCGTGGCATTATTTTTATAGTATGAAGAATACAGTTGAACAAAGCTGAATAAAATAGGAAGCATATTTTCTCCAAATGATTTGAGGGAGTGTGCACGTGGTTATTCTGTGTTGAGCAGATGTTCTACAAATGTTGGGCTATTTGTTTTGATTTTTAGTACATTGTAAGGCTGTATGATGCGACTCTAATGATGGTTTGAAAAAAGACACTTGAAAGGCATGAGCTCTGCTTTATTTTTTTGTGCAGGCTGTACACACTACATCAGTCACTCATTCACAATTTGACAAGCACTTGATAATACCTAGAATTTCATGGTGGCATCCCCTTTGTGTGGCTGTAATGTAGTCTACAAAAATCCATGCCTTTTGCAGTGTAGGGGCCTTTGTGCCATTCTCCCTGCGTGCTGCGCGCACTCCATCACGTGATCGGGTCTTTCTCACAGGCTACAAGTGAAGACAGACACATCGGGGACGCAACTGCCCATGTCCTTATCCAATTCCGAGGTGATTATTGTCCACATTTACTTTTCGTTAGCCAACAAGATGAGTAGGCCTCATGAACAGCAAAAGCACTAGCCTATGTCAATCTACTGTCAATCCTATGTCAATCCTATGTCAATCCTCATAGTACAAAAGTCGACATATTCTATTCTATGCGATAAATAAATATTCCAAACATAGTCTGGGACAGTTGTGCCAAATTAATACAACAACTAGCATCCCCCAAAAAATTACGCAATGTGGCTGACGCAACAGATCAGAATGCTTAGCTTAAAATATTGATAAACTATTAGGCTACTTCTTCACATTAGAAGTGCAGCAATGCGCACATGGTAGTAGGCTATAAGCGAGAATGTTCTATTAGCGGAAAACACCATTATCAAAAGTGTGCAAATGCAATTCTGAATGTATTGCTTTTATTATAAAGGTGCCTTTTTATGGTGAACATTATCTTCCCCAAACTTGAAACTCATGTGCTGCTTATGTATGCCAGTTAGTGTCACGGATCCCTCCGGAACTGTCATTAGCACACCTGGTCCCTATTCCCATTTGATTAGTAATTGTATAGGTATGCCCTTTGTTCACCATTGTCCTGTCGATTATTATTTCAATGTCCGTTGGTCGTGTCAGTACCTGTGCTGTGTTGTTTTGGCTTTTGTGCCACGTGTATTGTGTAGATGAGGAGGTCATTTTGCAGGGCTCTGGCAGTGCACCTCCTTGCACAAAGGTGGAGGTAGCGGTCCTGCTGCTGGGTTGTTGCCCTCCTACGGCCTCCTCCACGTCTCCTGATGTACTGGCCTGTCTCCTGGTAGCGCCTCCATGCTCTGGACACTACGCTGACAGACACAGCAAACCTTTTTGCCACAGCTCGCATTGATGTGCCATCCTGGATGAACTGCACTACCTGAGCCACTTGTGTGGGTTGTAGACTCCGTTTCATGCTACCACTAGAGTGAGAGCACCGCCAGCATTCAAAAGTGACCAAAACATCAGCCAGGAAGCATAAAAACTGAGAAGTGGTCTGTGGTCACCTGCAGAATCACTCCTTTTTTGGGGGTGTCTTGCTAATTGCCCATAATTTCCACCTTTTGTCTATCCCATTTGCACAACAGCATGTGAAATGTATTGTCAATCAGTGTTGCTTCCTAAGTGGACAGTTTGATTTCACAGAAGTGTGATTGACTTGGAGTTACATTGTGTTGTTTAAGTGTTCCCTTTATTTTTTTGAGCAGTGTATATATATTCACATCCTCAAACAGTCCATTTATATTTTCCAATGGGGCTATACATTTGGGTGAGGTTTTTTTCTCTCCTGAGTAGCCTTGTTTCACTGCCAAAAATAAAATTAAACCATCTAGTGTTCAGCGAAAGAACACCACAATGTCAAATACGGGTAGCCTAGTCAAATAATTACCATCCAATCACATTAACCGTTACTGTCTCGCAGGAATTTCAGCACAGCTTCTTCTGTGGAAGAGGGGGGTCTGTCTATCTTGAAACATGTGTCAAGATGATCTGGCACCTTTGATTCTCACCAAGGAGAGGGAGTCATGACAGTGTGTATGTGTGGCAATGAGGTGCAATGCAATGAGTGTAGTCAGGACACATGGATAGGAGTACGTAGTGCACTACATACTAGGCATCACACAGAGAAACAGCATGGATAGCTAACATGGACACCTATAATTAATGACATAATTAATGATGCAATTCAACGACTCAGACATGAGAAGTATGTGGTAGGGACTCCAGATAATCACGGATTATAAAGGAAGACGCGGACACCGACGTCTTGCTCCCAGACAAGCTAAACACCTTCTTCGTCCGCTTTGAGGATAACACAGTGCCGCCGACACGGCCGCTCCCGAGGACTGTGAGCTCTCATTCTCCGGGGCCGACGTGAGTAAGACATTTAAGCGGCCCAGACGTCATCCCTAGCCGCGTCCTCAGAGCATGCGCAGACCAGCGGGCTGGAGTGCTTACGGACATATTCAGTCTCTTCCTATCCCAGTCTGTTGTCCCCACTTGCTTCAAGATGTCCACTATTGTTCCTGTACCCAAGAAAGTGATGGTAACTGAACTAAATGACTAAATTACCATTTCTGTCATCATGAAGTGCTTTGAGAGGCTCTCCCTTACCCAACACCCTAGACCCACTGCAATTTGCATACCACCCCAACAGATCCACGGATGATGCAATCGCCATCGCAATGCACATTGCTCTGGGTCTGAACCTCGCCCTGTACAACTGGGTCCTGGACTTCTTGACGGTCCCCAAAGGTTGTGAATGTAGGCAAAAGCACCTCCACTACACTGATCCTCAACATTGGGGCCCCACGTGGGTGCGTGCTCAGCCCCCTCCTGTGCTCCCTGTTTACCATGACTGCGTGACCACGCACGCCTCCAACTCAAACATTAAGTTTGCAGACGACACAACTGTGGTATGCCTGATTACCAACAATAATGAGACAGCCTACAGGGAGGAAGTGAGGGCCCTGGCGGAGTGGTGCCAGGAAAACAACCTCTCCCTCAATGTCAACAAAATGAAGGAGATGATCGTGGACTTCAGGAGACAGCAAAGGGAGCATGCCCTCATGCACATCAACGGGGCCGCAGTGGAGAAGGTGAAAGTTCCTTGGCATACACATCACTGACAAACTGAAATGGTCCACCCACACAGACAGTGTGGTGAAGAAGGTGCAACAGCGTCTCTTCAACCTTAGGAGGCTGAAGAAATTAGGCTTGGCCCCTAAGACCCTCACAAACTTTTACAGATGCGCCATTGAGAGCATCCTGTCGGGCTGTTGCTGCCTGGTACGGCAACTGCACTGTCCGCAACCACAGGGCTCTCCAGAGGGTGTTGTGGTCAGCCCAACGCATCCCCGGGAGCACACTGCCCTTCAGGACATCTACAGCACCCGGTGTCACAGGAAGGCCAAGAAGATCATCAAGGACCTCAGCCACCCGAGCCACGGCATCATCTAGAAGGCGAGGTCAGTACAGGTGCATCAAAGCTGGGACCGAGAGACTGAAAAACAGCTTCTATCTCAAGGCCATCAGACTGTTAAATAGCCATCACTAGCCATCCTCCACCCAGTACCCTGGCCTGAATTTAGTCACTGTCACTAGCCGGCTACTACCCGGTTACTCATCCCTGCACCTTAGAGGCTGCTGCCCTATGTACATAGAAATGGAACACTGGTCACTTTAATAATGTTTACATACGGTTTTGCCCCTTTCATATATATATACTGTATTCTAGTCAAGTCCATCCTATTCAACTATTGCTGTACATATACTACTCTATCCTACATATTCTTCAGATATACTACGTATTCTATCCACATACTGTCCATAATGTCTATACATCCCATCACAAGCATTTCGCTACACCTGTAATAACATCTGCCAAACATGTGCATGCAAACAATAAAAGATGATGTGATTTGATTTGATGATCCCCTCCTACACAGGCAGCGTGAGACAATGATACGAGTGAACCAACGTCATAGAAGCTGCGTGACTCTCAGTTACACCCACTGATGCCACATGCAGTCTGTCAAACCCAAGTTCAGCGTAGTACTACCAGACAGTTAGCCTCAGTAAAAATACTGGTGTTAAATGCAGGTCATCCCATAACACACTGACAACCTAACATCAACGTGTGACATACAAGTACAGAAGCCAACCCTATCCTTATTGAGCTACTTATTAAAAAAACATTGTATTAGCTATCCTATTAATAGCTTTCCTGAAAATCTGAAAATCTGGATTTCTGACACTAATACAAAAACATAAGCCATATGAAAAGACAAACACAAACTGCAATCGAGAGGAATCCATTACAGTGATGCAGGGTGAGGAGGAAGGCAGGAAAGACAGACAGTGACAGAGCAAATGAGAGAGGAGAGATTTAATCATGACCTTTATAAATTGTAACATTAAGTATTTGATCATGCAGGATCCTGGGCATCAGAGAGTGGTATTGTAGTTGAGTAATGGAGAAGTCTAACATCACTGAAAAATGAATGAACCTTTAACCACTCTTCACAAAGAGGGAGACATGGACAAATATGAACAATAAGCACATACAGGTTACTGCTAAAATAAAGGAAACACCTACATAAAGTGTTTTAATAGGGCGTTGGGCCACGACGAGCCAGAACAGCTTCAGTGCACCTTGCCATAGATTCTACAATTGTCTGGAACTCTATTGGAGGGATGCGACACCATTCTTCCATGAGAAATTCAATAATTTGGTGTTTTGTTGAAAGAGTTGTAAAACGTTCTGTCAGGTGCCGCTCTAGAATCTCCCATAGGTGTTTACTTGGGTTGAGATCTGGTGACTGAGACGGCCATGGCATATGGTTTACATTTTTTTTGCTCATCAACCATTCAGTTACCCCTCATGCCCTGTGGATGGGGGCATTGTCATCCTATGGGGCATAGCCATGGTAGCCAAAATAATGGCCTGCCCAGCATTTTTATACCTGACCCAAAGCATGATGGGATGTTAATTGCTGGATTAACTAAGGAACCACACCTGTGTGGAAGCATGTGCTTTCAATATAGTTTGTATCCCTCATTTACTCAAGTGTTTCCATTATTTTGGCAGTTACCTGTATGTCAAGTAGGTTACTTACCAACCTTTCCAAAATCTCTAACTGAGTACTGATAACATCTATAAGTAAAAGTGATGACAACAGAGGAAAAAAACATTTAATAAATTCCCAGGTTTTTCTAAAAACCAGGTTAGAGGATTCCCAGAATCAGGAGGGAATAAGCAGGAAATCCAGAATTCTCCAACCAGGATTTCTGGAAAACCAGGGAATTTTTTTAATTTTGCAACCCTAAGCAACCCTAAGCAACCCTAAGCAGGAATCATTGTCTGGAGAAGGCAACCTTGCATGACAGGGAACATAGAATGCAGATTAGTAATCCTATTCCTTCTACTCAATGCGAGCTAGTGGCCCTTCCTTCTATACACAACATATGCTTGTGAGCACAGCACACTCTCCTACATGAAAAGCAGCCTCATGAACACTACCTCCTACACAGGCTGCGCACTACTACACAACACAGACAAGAGGCCAGGCCACCGCAGGCTAGCTGCCTGCTATCTCTGAAACACCAGTGGCATTCAGCTGACAGACAGAGACCTGGGTGTCATATACCTTTAAAACACATCTCTAGCCTGACAGCCCAGTGTTGTGAGCCAGCCTAGCCTAGTCAGTCTCTCTCCTCTCCACTCTCTGGCCCTCTGTAGCTGCACGTCCCCCTAAGACAAGCACAGACCAATTAAGGACGGGCCCCAGCCCTCAGTCGACAATGAGCTGACACCTGCTCCTGCCTGGGCACTGGGCACAGAGAGGGGGTGTAAAACAGGCCAGGCATGCGTGCCAGAGGCCCAAATGCCAATTCAATACTGTGGGGCACTGCCAGAGGTGCACATTACAGGAAATCAGGATATAAGGAGGGTGGCGCCTGCCCTGCCCTGTGCTAGCCAGGAGTTGTAAGTCACTGACATTTCCCCATGCTAACACGGATCGAGTCACACACAGACTCAACTTCCTTCCTTTTTTAAACAAGTAGTAAATTCTTCAGCCATAATAACCTGATATTGTTATAAATTAATTGCATCAAGAAGCATGCTTATTAGCGCTTTCATATGGCTTTTCTAATTACAGTTGGTTATTGAAAATAATGTTAATTCAACATCGATAAAGCAAAGAAATTGCACAGCCCTCAAGAACAAGTGTGAGTGATGGAATCTGCTCGATAAATTCCATGCAACTTTCAGAGCTCTAAAACATCCCAGTCAGTCACAGACTGCCCTGTCTCTACCACTCTCCTCTCCTCTCACTCTACTTCACACTACTAGGTCTCTCTACCCTCTCTCTCTCTGTCTCTACCCTCCCTCTCTCTGTCTCTACCCTCCCTCTCTCTGTCTCTACCCTCCCCCTCTCTCTTTCTCTACCCTCACTCTCTCTCTCTCTGTGTCTCTACCCTCACTATCTTTCTCTCTACCCTCCCTCTCTCTCTCTGTCTCTACCCTCTCTCTCTCTGTCTCTACCCTCTCTCTCTCTGTCTCTACCCTCCCTCTCTCTCTCTGTCTCTACCCTCTCTCTCTCTGTCTCTACCCTCCCTCTCTCTCTGTCTCTACCATCCCTCTCTCTGTCTCTACCCTCACTCTCTCTGTCTCTACCCTCCCTCTCTGTCTCTACCCTCCCTCTCTCTGTCTCTACCCTCCCCCTCTCTCTTTCTCTACCCTCCCTCTCTCTCTCTGTCTCTACCCTCCCTCTCTCTCTCTCTACCCTCTCTCTCTCTGTCTCTACCCTCTCTCTCTCTGTCTCTACCCTCCCTCTCTCTCTGTCTCTACCCTCCCTCTCTCTCTGTCTCTACCCTCTCTCTCTCTGTCTCTACCCTCCCTCTCTCTCTGTCTCTACCCTCACTCTCTCTCTCTCTACCCTCACTCTCTCTCTCTCTCTCTCTCTACCCTCTCTCTCTCTGTCTCTACCCTCCCTCTCTCTCTGTCTCTACCCTCCCTCTCTCTCTCTCTCTACCCTCACTCTCTCTCTCTCTCTCTCTCTACCCTCTCTCTCTCTGTCTCTACCCTCCCTCTCTCTCTCTCTCTACCCTCCCTCTCTCTCTGTCTCTACCCTCCCTCTCTCTCTGTCTCTACCCTCACTCTCTCTCTCTCTACCCTCACTCTCTCTCTCTCTACCCTCTCTCTCTCTGTCTCTACCCTCCCTCTCTCTCTGTCTCTACCCTCACTCTCTCTCTCTCTACCCTCACTCTCTCTCTCTCTCTCTCTCTCTCTCTCTACCCTCTCTCTCTCTGTCTCTACCCTCCCTCTCTCTCTGTCTCTACCCTCTCTCTCTCTCTCTCTCTCTACCCTCTCTCTCTCTGTCTCTACCCTCCCTCTCTCTCTGTCTCTACCCTCCCTCTCTCTGTCTCTACCCTCCCTCTCGCTCTGTCTCTACCCTCACTCTCTCTCTGTCTCTACCCTCACTCTCTCTCTGTCTCTACCCTCACTCTCTCTCTGTCTCTACCCTCCCTCTCTCTGTCTCTACCCTCCCTCTCTCTGTCTCTACCCTCACTCTCTCTCTCTCTCTCTCTCTACCCTCTCTCTCTCTGTCTCTACCCTCCCTCTCTCTCTGTCTCTACCCTCTCTCTCTCTGTCTCTACCCTCACTCTCTCTCTGTCTCTACCCTCTCTCTCTCTGTCTCTACCCTCCCTCTCTCTCTGTCTCTACCCTCACTCTCTCTCTGTCTCTACCCTCCCTCTCTGTCTCTACCCTCCCTCTCTCTCTGTCTCTACCCTCACTCTCTCTCTGTCTCTACCCTCTCTCTCTCTGTCTCTACCCTCCCTCTCTCTCTGTCTCTACCCTCACTCTCTCTCTGTCTCTACCCTCGCTCTCTGTCTCTACCCTCCCTCTCGCTCTGTCTCTACCCTACCTCTCTCTGTCTCTACCCTCCCCCTCTCTCTTTCTCTACCCTCACTCTCTCTCTCTCTGTGTCTCTACCCTCACTATCTTTCTCTCTACCCTCCCTCTCTCTCTCTGTCTCTACCCTCTCTCTCTCTGTCTCTACCCTCTCTCTCTCTGTCTCTACCCTCCCTCTCTCTCTGTCTCTACCCTCCCTCTCTCTGTCTCTACCCTCCCTCTCTGTCTCTACCCTCCCTCTCTCTGTCTCTACCCTCCCCCTCTCTCTTTCTCTACCCTCCCTCTCTCTCTCTGTCTCTACCCTCCCTCTCTCTCTCTACCCTCTCTCTCTCTGTCTCTACCCTCTCTCTCTCTGTCTCTACCCTCCCTCTCTCTCTGTCTCTACCCTCCCTCTCTCTCTGTCTCTACCCTCTCTCTCTCTGTCTCTACCCTCCCTCTCTCTCTGTCTCTACCCTCACTCTCTCTCTGTCTCTACCCTCACTCTCTCTCTGTCTCTACCCTCACTCTCTCTCTGTCTCTACCCTCACTCTCTCTCTGTCTCTACCCTCACTCTCTCTCTGTCTCTACCCTCCCTCTCTCTGTCTCTACCCTCACTCTCTCTCTCTCTCTACCCTCTCTCTCTCTGTCTCTACCCTCCCTCTCTCTCTGTCTCTACCCTCTCTCTCTCTGTCTCTACCCTCCCTCTCTCTCTGTCTCTACCCTCTCTCTCTCTGTCTCTACCCTCACTCTCTCTCTCTCTACCCTCACTCTCTCTCTCTCTCTCTCTCTCTCTACCCTCTCTCTCTCTGTCTCTACCCTCTCTCTCTCTGTCTCTACCCTCCCTCTCTCTCTGTCTCTACCCTCACTCTCTCTCTGTCTCTACCCTCACTCTCTCTCTCTCTCTACCCTCACTCTCTCTGTCTCTACCCTCACTCTCTCTCTGTCTCTACCCTCTCTCTCTCTGTCTCTACCCTCCCTCTCTCTCTGTCTCTACCCTCCCTCTCTGTCTCTACCCTCCCTCTCTCTCTGTCTCTACCCTCACTCTCTCTCTCTCTCTCTCTCTACCCTCCCTCTCTCTCTGTCTCTACCCTCCCTCTCTCTCTGTCTCTACCCTCACTCTCTCTCTCTCTCTCTCTACCCTCCCTCTCTCTCTGTCTCTACCCTCCCTCTCTCTCTGTCTCTACCCTCACTCTCTCTCTCTCTCTACCCTCACTCTCTCTGTCTCTACCCTCCCTCTCTCTCTGTCTCTCTACCCTCTCTCTCTCTGTCTCTACCCTCCCTCTCTCTCTGTCTCTACCCTCCCTCTCTGTCTCTACCCTCCCTCTCTCTCTGTCTCTACCCTCCCTCTCTGTCTCTACCCTCCCTCTCTCTCTGTCTCTACCCTCCCTCTCTCTCTGTCTCTACCCTCCCTCTCTGTCTCTACCCTCCCTCTCTCTCTGTCTCTACCCTCCCTCTCTGTCTCTACCCTCCCTCTCTGTCTCTACCCTCACTCTCTCTGTCTCTACCCTCCCTCTCTCTCTGTCTCTCTACCCTCTCTCTCTCTGTCTCTCTACCCTCTCTCTCTCTGTCTCTACCCTCCCTCTCTGTCTCTACCCTCCCTCTCTCTCTGTCTCTACCCTCACTCTCTCTCTCTCTACCCTCACTCTCTCTCTCTCTCTCTCTCTCTCTACCCTCTCTCTCTCTGTCTCTACCCTCACTCTCTCTCTCTCTACCCTCACTCTCTCTCTCTCTCTCTCTCTCTCTCTCTACCCTCTCTCTCTCTGTCTCTACCCTCACTCTCTCTGTCTCTACCCTCTCTCTCTCTGTCTCTACCCTCTCTCTCTGTCTCTACCCTCCCTCTCTCTCTGTCTCTACCCTCCCTCTCTCTCTGTCTCTACCCTCCCCCTCTCTCTTTCTCTACCCTCACTCTCTCTCTCAACCTCTCTGTCTCTACCCTCTCTCTCTCTCTCTCTACCCTCCCTCTCTCTGTCTCTACCCTCCCTCTCTCTCTGTCTCTACCCTCCCTCTCTCTCTGTCTCTACCCTCACTCTCTCTCTCTACCCTCACTCTCTCTCTCTCTCTCTACCCTCTCTCTCTCTCTCTCTACCCTCACTCTCTCTCTCTCTCTGTCTCTACCCTCTCTCTCTCTGTCTTTAACCTCTCTCTCTGTATCTAACATCTCTATCTCTACCCTCTTTCTCTGTGTCTCTACCCTCCATCTATCTCTGTCTCTACCCTCCCTTTCTCTATCTCTCTCTGTCTCTACCCTCACTATCTCTCTCTCTACCCTCCCTTTCTCTATCTCTCTGTGTCTCTACCCTCACTATCTCTCTCTCTACCCTCCCTCTCTCTCTGTCTCTACCCTCACTCTCTCTCTCTACCCTCCCTCTCTCTCTGTCTCTACCCTCCCTCTCTCTCTGTCTCTACCCTCACTCTCTCTCTCTCTACCCTCACTCTCTCTCTGTGTCTCTACCCTCTCTCTCTCTCTGTCTCTACCCTCACTCTCTCTCTCTCTACCCTCACTCTCTCTCTGTGTCTCTACCCTCTCTCTCTCTGTGTCTTTAACCTCTCTCTCTGTATCTAACATCTCTATCTCTACCCTCTTTCTCTGTGTCTCTACCCTCCATCTATCTCTGTCTCTACCCTCCCTTTCTCTATCTCTCTCTCTCTCTCTACCCCCTCACCCTCTGTCTCTACTCTCTCTCTCTACCCTCTCTTTCTCTCTCTCTCTACCCTCCCTCTCCCTTTGTATCTACCCTCTCTTTCTTTCTCTCTCTCTCTACCCTCTCTTTCTCTCTCTCTACCCTCTCTTTCTATCTCGCTGCCTTCTCTCTCTCCGTCTCAACCCTCTCTCTCTAACCTTTCTTTCTCTCTCTCTACCCTCTCTTTCTGTCTCTCTATCTACCCTCTCTTTCTCTCTCTCTCTCTGTCTCTAACCTCTCTCTACCCTCTCTCTCTAGCTACCCTCTTTTTCTCTCTCTCTCTCTCTCTGTCTCTAACCTCTCTCTACCCTCTCTCTCTAGCTACACTCTCTCTCTATCTACCCTCTCACTCTGCCACACTCAGTCTCACTCACTATGTCAATAACAGAGACCTACATTGAATCTCTTAAATTCTGCTGAGCTGAATAATATGACTGTTATTTTTTCCCTATTTAAATCTTTGGAACCTCCCTGCTCAATGATGGAATCCATTTTCTTCTGGACTGCCTGAGTGGTGCTTGCGGTTTTACTACCCTCGGGATTCTCGTGAGACTTTTCAAGGATTGCCACTGCATCCTTGGGAGCAGATAGGCCTGTAGATCATCAAACCTCAACTAAGCATCACATACAGTAAAGCCAGAAACTATGAGTGATTGAATAAGGAATACATTCCTGATTGCTGTACATTTCTGTGAGTTGCTGTGGCAGATACAGTACTAGCATTGTATTCATGTTCATCAAACTGGGAGGGAGAGCCAGCCTTTGTTTTGTATGGTTACACTAGTTTGTCAGAAGTGTGAGTAGTCAACCAGAGAGAGAACTGGGGGCTTCAACCAGGCCCGTTCCTCATTCTGGCTTTCCCAGAATGCTCCCGGCTTTGTTTGCATGGAGATTCCACTGGGAGCGTACTGGCCGAGGCGAGAGGAGTGGTTGCAGTAGAAAGAGCTGGCACATGCCCAGTGCTGTGCTGGCAGAAGTCTGCCTTCCACAGCTTGAGCACAGGGCTTTCTCTAGGCTGGGTTTACAAGCTTTACTCCCATGATTGGGAGAGTAAATAGAGCATATGCCTGACAGTGAATGAGTGAGGGTATAGGTTGTATGTCTGAGTGAAAGTGAGTGAGTGAGTGACTGAGGGAGTGAGTGAGTGAAGTGAGTGAGGTATCTGTTGGTGAATGGGCACTATAGATGAGTGAATGATAACAGAGAATGATTGAAGGAATGAGTGAGAGAGAGAGAGAGACTAGATTTCCTAGACTAGACGCCCTGTATCCTCTCAGGCATGGAAAAGGAAAGGGGATACCTAGTCACTTGTACAACTGAATGCATTCAACTGAAATGTGTCTTCCGCATTTAACCCAACCCCTCTCAATCAGAGAGGTGCGGGTGCTGCCTTAATCAACATCCATGTCATCGGTGCTCAGGGAACAGGACAGTAGGATGAAACACATATTGCCAGGGACTGGGAATGGGGGCATGTCCATGTCAATTCAGGAGATAAATTCAAATGTAATTCATGCCCATAGTTTGCAACAAGGATTTTTGCTTCTGAATTGATTGGTTTGAAATGGAATTGACTACAACCCTGCTAGGGGCACTACCCTCTACTCTGACATTTGATCTCATCTACCAACATGCCTAACACAGAGATAGCAAACGCAACAGCCAAAGGATGCAGACATTCTTAGAAAGTATACCAATGGTATTAATATTTTCCCACATACGCTGTTTAACCTAATATTTGCATAGGTAGTTTTCAGATTTGTGTAATCACATTTCAGCAGTTGACAGTTTTCTAAAACGGTTTTTATGGAAAAATAAACCCTAACCCTAAACAAAATGAATGGTGGATTAAAAAGAAAAAAAACAACATTGTATAGCCCACTGGTAATCCTTAGGTAATACATATTTCAGGGTTGGAACTGGCAGTGACTGAACGTGACTGCTACATGAGAGACCAAGACAGGTATGAATTATCAAAGAAACAGCATAAAGGAAATAATAATGCATGTTTTGACTAACTAATATCTGATTATGTTTCATATAGAAAAACTAACCCCTAGCCCTCACAAATCCTAAAACTTAATAATTCTAATCCTCAATTGTCAAATAAAACAGAAAGCAGAGTAACTTTAGACAGAGGATGAGGGGTCATTGAGCTCGGTCATCATCATTTGACGACTCGAGAAAGGACTCCCCCATCTGGACACTATTGGAAGAGCAAGGTTAAGTCAGTCCATGGGTCAACACAGTAGTTTCATGAAAATGTGAACAAACTTGCATAATTTATATTGTAATTATTAAACAGTTCTTTGCGCCACTCCAGACCATTTGGTAAACACCTCTAATGGGCACTGCATCAGTCACAACTGTCAGTTACTGACACATCACACACAGCAGTTACATACCATCTGAAATACAATTTAAACAGACAAAATAAAATAAAATCAAATATTATTGGTCACACACACATATTTAGCAGATGTTATTGCGGATGTAGCAAAATGCTTGTGTTCCTAGCTCCAATAGTGCAGTAATATCTAACAATTCACAACAATAAACACAAATCTAAAGTAACATTAAATAAATACATTCATGCACAGACAAGTTCCAATGTCATGTGACAATATTGCTGCATTGAGGAGTTACTTTCCCATGCTGGAAACTAGTGAAGCAGTCACACCCCTTTTTGTAAAATGATCACATTTGAGACTGCTGACACCTCTACTGATCATGACAGATTTTCTTTGAAAGCAAATATTTGAAGAAAAATGTGTTTCATTTGGTGTTTTTTGCCTTTTATCTGACACATCTGAAACACATGTCCTGACTGTATAGGCTACTATCACTGACCATGACAATATGTACTTACAGTAGAGAGAGTAATATGCTTGTAGTATTTTTCTGCTCAAATAATGGAGCAATTATTTTACACAGAATTATGCAATATATGTCTCACTTATTTGTCCTTTCAAATATGAGTTTTTACTCTTTAGGCTATATTACATGATAATTGCATGATAAGGAGTAGGCTAATATTTTCCCTAAAATATTTAGAAATACAAATAAACCAAGGCAGAACTTTCACGTGACTAGAGAAAATGCAGCCATTTATATCAATGAAAAACCGTTATTGCGTTTATCTACCAATTTAGAATGAGCATGCTATGCAAAGGCCAGCAGCAAACCCACATGCAGTCGCTCAAAATGATATATTATGGGCGACACAAAATATATTGCACTTCAACTCACCTTGAGCGGCCGTTCCTCTGGTGCTGAATACACTTGCTATCAAAGTGGCCACATACCAAATCATAGTACTATTACCGACCAGCTATTACAACGCAAAGTGCCCCGTTCAACGAATCTGTCATATTCGACCTTGCACCGCGCGCGCTCTTATCGACGCCCTTTTATTCATATTCTATGCACTTTCCTATCGGCGATTCCCTTCATCCCTTCCCTCCCCCGTCCTTCCGTCCGCATCCTCTCCTGAAGAGACAGAGCACCTGCACCGCCGCGATTGTAGTAGACCGAGCTGTTTTACGAGTGCATAGTGAAATCTTTGTGAGAATTTAGCCACTTGGTCCGCCTCTTCTATCATTGGATTGGTTGCTGATAGAGGATTTGGGGCGTGTATTAGCTATTATTCCGCCCATTACTATCGAATGACAGGAGGACAGACGCGTACCAATTCAAGGTGAGTTGGAGCGTGCCGTAGTAGTAGAACCGCAGTATCATGCGCATTGACAGAGAGCCGAGTCCGCATCTTTAAATGCATGTCTTGAAGTGTCTCTTAACACGTGGCACCATAATTGTTCAATACTGACCAGTATATTGAGAGCCTTTGAACGTGCACCCATTCTTCATATCAATGTTGGCATATCTATTCATGCTGCGAGCTACAGTATGCTGGTGATGCGCAAGAGCCATGATGTCTGTGCCGTTCCTCAGTCTCTCCTCTGTCTGTCGCTCATTCACAGCCTCTAGCTGTGGTCATGTCGTTGTCACCGGGTTAAAACGTTCCCTTTCTGATACTACAACCTCGGCTAATGTGTTTGGTGTGGCGACAGATGCAAACATTGTTTCCCCCTCTATTTCTTCGAGGAGGCTGCCTTGTCTGCTGATGCTCCCACTCCAGCTGTAGCCTAGCTACACATGGCATAGCGTCGGAACCGTATCCGGACGCTCATTTTACATCTCCATTCAGTGAAAATGTAGAAGTATTAATAAGAGTCACGTTTTCCAAACACTGCACATAACATATACAAATCAGAATGATTGAAATGATTTTTATTTCCCTCAGAAAAATCATCTACAATCTAATGTACTTCTCCATCAATGCAAAATGGTGTTATGATCCAGTTTATGTGGTTTTCTGTATCTTTCAGGTACTTACTCCATCTTATTGCAGTGACTGGTAGGCCTAATACTGCACATGCACATTCCTCAGTTAAATGATAGCAATTCAGCAAGTCTGGCTTCAAATTTTTCAGCTGCTACTAATCATGACACACAATGCAATTTCTTCACTGACTGTTCCCCAAAATTAAGGACAGATATATACTCTATCTGATAAATAAATAGCATTTTAGGGTCAAAATTAAGGACAGATATATACTCTATCTGATAGATAAATAAATAGCATTTTAGGGTCAAAATTAAGACTAATGTTGATTGGACTGTATCCTAGGGCTCCTGTGTGGCGCAGTGGTATGGCACTGACCAGGTCGCTAGGTGTAAGTTGTAGTGGTCCTCCGACACATTGGTGCGGCTGGCTTCCGGGTTAGATGCGCGCTGTGTTAAGAACCAGTGCGGCTTGGTTGGGTTGTGTTTCGGAGGACGCATGGCTCTCGACCTTCGTCTCTCCCATACGGGAGTTGTAGTGATGAGACAAGACAGTAACTACTAACAATTGGATACCACAAAATTGGGGAGAAAAAGGGGGTAAAAAAATATATTTAAAAAAGGTAGGTCAAAAAGTGTGACCACCATTTGTGTGACACATCTCCTTTGCATAGAGTTGATCAGGCTGTTAGAATGTTGTCCCACTCATCTTCAATGGCTGTGCGAAGTTGCTGGATATTGGTGGGAACTGGAACACAATGTCAATCCAGAGCATCCCAAAAATGCTCAATGGGTAGAGTTGATCATATTCACATGTCTGGTGAGTATGCAGGCCATGGAAGAGCTAGAACTCTTAGAAAATGTACGTACACAAGAATTCCTAGGATATATATTTCCACACTATGTAATCCCTTGATTTCCACACTATGTAATCCCTTGATGTCATCACTTTGTCCATCCCAAAACTCTGTTTCCTCTTGTGCAAAGGCACTTTCTCCTAATCAAGAGTTACAAAATATAATGCCTCATTGACCAACATAGTCAAATGTGGAATCCATCCAGTCGTGAAAGAATGTGGAATGTTGTTAGCATAGAAATATGTTTGGTATGGGCACTTTAGATTCACCAGTTCACCACCCATCCAGGGCATAGACCTCTATTACAATACTGCTGTTCCTCCAGGTGTTGTTTCTCCAGGTGTTGTTTCTCCAGGTGTTGTTTCATATTGTCCCGTGATACACAGTTCTCTATTGTGTGGTTAAATGTTTGCCAAATTAATCACTTAATCACTTAAGATCTCGTCACGGTATCTCTGTGCATTCAAATATGCCATCAATAAAATGCAATTATGTTCATTATCCGTACCATAACCCCATCGCCACAATAATGACATCAGGAAACCGCTCACCCACATGACGCCATATTCACTGTCTGCCATCTGCCCGGTACAGTTGAAACTGGGATTCATCCATGAAGAAAGAGCACACATCTCCAGCATGCCAGTGGCCATCGAAGGTGAGCATTTGCACACTGTAGTCGGTTACGACGTCAAACTGCTGTCACGTCAAGACCCTGGTGAAGACAACGAGCATGCAGATGAGCTTCCCTGAGACGGTTTCTGTCAGTTTGTGTAGAAATTCTTCAGTTATGCAAATAAAAGTTTCATCAGCTGTCCAGGTGGCTGGTTCCAGACAATCCAGTAGGTGAAGAAGCAGGATGTGGAGGTCCTGAGCTGGCGTGGTTACACATGGTCAGCAGTTGTAAGGCTCGTTGCACGTACTGCTAAATTCTCTAAAACGACGTTGGAGGCGACTTATGGTAGTGAAATGAACATTCAATTTTCATGCAACAGCTCTGCAATCAGCATGTCGTTTTGCACGCTCCCTCAAAACTTGAGACATCTGTGGCATTGTGTTGTGTGACAAAACTGCACATTTACGAGTGGCCTTTTATTGTCCCCAGCACAAGGTCCACCTGTGTAATGAGCATGCTGTTTAATCAGCTTCTTGATATGCCACACCTATCAGGTGGAAGGATTATCTTGACAAAGGAGAAATTCTCAGTAACAGAGATGTATCAGGTTTCAGGTAAAACCCAGGTGCAGACTGTTTTGAAGGAACAATGTTTATTGTAACAACAGGGGCAGGCAAACGACAGGTAAAGGCAGGCAGGGGTCGATAATCCAGAGTAGTGGGGCCAAGGTACAGCACGGCAGGCAGGCAGGCCCAGGGTCAGGTCAGGCAGAGGTCGGTAATCCAGAGTAGAGGCAAGGGTACAGGACGGCAGGCAGAGTGGTCAGGCAATCGGGCTCAGAGTCAGGACAGGCAAGGGTCAAAACCAGGAGGACGAGAAAAAGAGAGACTGGGGAAAAACAAGAGCTGAGAAATGCTGGTTGACTTGAACAAACAAGACGAACTGGCACAGACAGACAGAAAACACAGGTATAAATACCCAGGAGATAAGTGGGGAAGATGGGCGACACCTGGAGGGAGGTGGAGAAGCACAAAGACAGGTGAAACACATCAGGGCGTGACAAGATGTGAACAAATTCTAAGAGAAATAAGCTTCTTGTGCCTATGGAAAATTTCTGGGATCTTTTATTTCAGCTCATGAAACATGGGACCAACACTTTACATGTTGCATTTATATTTTTCTTCAGCGCAAAACAAGCAGTAAAGTATGTTTTTTACTGTAAATTGATATGTCCATTGAACTGGTCTTGGATGACAAAGCCATTGGGATGGTAGAGTTGTCCTCTGTCTCCCACATTGACCCAATTACTGTCATAGGTGAGGTGCAATACTGCTCCCTCTCTTTCTCTGACTGCTGCATGGCAAACTGAGCACAAGGTCATCTCTCTCTATGTATCTCTCTCGCTCTCTCGCTCTCTCTGCCTTTCTGCCTCTCTGCCTCTCTGCCTCTCTGCCTCTCTGCCTCCCTCCCTGCCTGCCTGCCTGCCTGCCTGCCTGCCTGCCTGCCAGCTTGCCCGCCCGCCCGCCCGCCCGCCCGCCCGCCTGCCTGCCTGTCTGCCTGCCTGAAGTTGCAAGAGTGCTGACACATCGCCTTTTACTGACCAGAACATCTCATGATCCTCTGGGATTATAAATCCTGATAAGTACTATACAGGGTCTGTTTCCACGGTGACACCAACATAGCATAATGGTATTAGCCCAGCTTTATGAGGCAGTAGGAGACAGACAGACAGACAGACAGACAGACAGACAGACAGACAGACAGACAGACAGACAGACAGACAGACAGACAGACAGACAGACAGACAGACAGACAGACAGACAGAGCAGCAGTGTGATGATTTCTTTTAGATTAGGATGAAAGTTGATATAATTCCTTTTATGCATCTCTTATTTAGAGCATCATTACTGTAATAGGTTGTTGACAATTTTACTATAACTTGTTACCATAGTATTACCATGTTATTACCTAGGCTAATGTGATGTCATTTTAAGTGCCATTATTTTCATGTAAAGATATTGTCATTAACTATGTAGTTCTTAAAACACAGTTAATCTATGGAAAGCCTACTGTATGCCGATGGCTCGAAAGCGTACACATTTGCGTACACATTTGTGTTAAGATCATACCATTTGTTGTCCTACAATCCACCAACTTTAACATGGGTGTCCATAGATGTTTATCAAAAGCCTAACATAGGCTAGTGTGGTTAGTGACATATATATTAGACTGTGGGTTTGCCATGCTAGTAGCCATGCAGAGATTACATGTTCTGGTTTTCTGCATCTAGATTTCATCTGTCATAGTGAAAGTGCCAACCCACAAGGGCACCAATGCATGCTAATCCTCCCCCAGCCACACGTGATTCCTACAAGGGCAGCTTTTGTTAGGAATTAAACAACCTCTCCCAATTGCTTACAGTCACATTTCCCATACATCTCTTGACCTGAGTGGGGATGTGCATGGCGGGAGAGTTCTCCAAACTGCAGGGATGGGTTTGTATAGGCCCTACAAATGGGGCCAAGGGAGGGACACCTATCTGTTAATCCAATCTATGCCCAATAAGGCAAAAAGATCTGAGCTCATAATATCTGGTTGTTGTATCAAACTTGAGGTAATCTCCTTTACAGTAGCATGGAATACTTTTGTGAATGGGTACTCTGCTCCTAGTAATCCTATGTTTTCTTGACCTGGTATCCATCTGTTTGAACTTGAACCAGCCAACTCCTCTGATGTGTGTTCACTGTCATGACTTACTGTACATGACCAAGTACTTGGCTAAAGCATAAACTTATCCGGCTACCAGACTTGAGTTTACTTTCTCCTTACATGCGTGTTTTGCACTTTTCTGTTCTCAATCTTCAATGTGTCTCTGTTATGTTTGAAGTTGAAAATTGCGCCCTTGGCTTTGATGCAGTTGGACAGCCAATAGGTGCCAGGAAAAGACTCCTTCCTGGAAGCCACAACATGGCACAGCCAATATGTTTACGGCAGAAGATTTGTCACAGTGTGTACGGTTTGTCACAGTGTGTATGTGCTCTATGGCCTAAATATGGTGTTTGGAGTCATTTGTAGTTATATCCATGCTAAGCTTGCTTTCATGTACACAGTTTAAGGGCAGTAAAATTGCAGTGAAAACTCAGTCATTGTGTCTTTCATATGCATGGGTTTTAAATTGTGAGACTGGAAAAGTAATTCAATCTGCATAGTGACTTACAGTAATTTCCAATGTAGCTATAATCTTGGTTGCTTAATCAGTTTTAAACTGGTGAATGACATCTCACCACTGCAATTACCAATGTGTAGCAAGCACACAAGCTCAAAATGGCAGCTGTGCATCAGCTACAGTACAGTAGTTGGTTGCTACATATTTAAGCAAGTTACAGCCTAATCCCCACACAATATAAAGCATTGGAATACTCAAATGAATACCAATTCTCAAATGAATAGAGCACATACATGGCTGCCCTCCTGCGTCAAAGCCAAGGGTGCAATTTTCAACTATATCAGGCGATATCAGAGGAAGGCCATACAAATGGTCAGACTCCAGCCACCCAAGTCATAGACTGTTCTCTCCGCCACCACAAGGCAAGCGGTACCGGAGTACCAAGTCTGCAACCAAAAGGCTCCTGAACAGCTTCTACCCTCGAGCCATAAGACTGCTGAACAGTTAATCAAATGGCTACCCTGACTATTTGCATTGACCCCCTTTTTATTTGCACTGACTCTCTTGCACCGGCTCTATGCACACTCACTGGACTCTACCCAGACACTCACACATACTACACTGACACTCCAACATGCACACATGCGCACACTTAACACACACACACATATATATTGACGCCACACACACTCACACTTTCACACTCCCTTCACACTCTTCACATACGCTGCTGCTACTCTGTTTATTATCTATTGTGATTGCCTAGTCACTTTTATCCCTACCTACATTTACATTTGACCTCAATTATCCCAACTAACTCGTACCCCTGCACATTGACTCGGAACTGGTATATAGCCCCATTACTGTTATTTCCGTAGACATTTTTAACCATGTTTTTCTTATTTTTGAACTCATTTTTGATCTGCATTGTTGGGAAAGGGCTCATAAGTAAGCATTTCACGGTTAAGTCTACACCAGACATATTCGGCTTATGTGACAAATAAAATTTTATTTTATTTGGACATATCGTGTAAGAAATCAAACAATTTCAGACAAGCCCAATGTCTACCACGTAGAACATTGTCAACTCTCTCCCAAATGTAGCTGACTCTGTCCCTACTACCTCCCCAAGATCTTAAAGTACAAATTAGCTTTTATTTGTCAAATCTCTATTTTTGTAAATGTAAATAGTATGTTATAGAAGAGTCCATACACTTTTTGGGCGAAACTTAACCCACCAGTGATAGACTTCCTCAGGCTCGTTCTGCAGTGCCAAGACACAGATAACAAAGGCTACAAAAACACCCAAATACGTCATTTTTGAAATGGCAAAATTCTCAGTATAGTGATGCAGTTCTTTTGATCTTGTACACATGAAATTGTGTCATTCAGGAACTTTATCCGCAATTAATATTCAATTTTGTTGGACTTCAGCGATTTTCCATGTGAAGGATGTGTGTGCTTTCTCGCTCCAAACACGCATGCTCACACACTGAAAAGTATTGTGAAATTGCCAAAAAAGTGTCTGGACTCCTCTATAACATGCCATTTACATGTAAAGAATGTATTTGATTCAGGGCCCTGGTGGTGCACTATGTAGGGAATAGGGTGCCATTTGGGATATAGACCGAGTCTCTGCAGGACGCTGTCAGCTGTCACCACTTTAGTCTGAATGAGTGATTCCCAGCACTCTGGTTTGTTCTCCTTCTGAGGGACAATACTCTAATGGGACACATTCAATAGGAAGGGATATCTAGAGGCTGGAGGGGGAGTGATGGAGACTGCATGGAGGAGTAATGTAGGTCTATAATAATCACCTAAACCAGTGAACCTTAGGAACTCAATGATTTTGATCCCCCTCTTACTTCATCACTTTTTCCTCTCTCTTTCCCTCTCGCCACACATCCTTCTTATTCCCTCTCAGCATCTTCTCTTCTCCCTCTTTCTCCCACTAACACCAAATTAACTTGAAAAAGGAAGGTGTGGGTGTAGTGCGCCAAAGTTATCTCGAAATGTAATTACAGATGTGACTGTGACTCATCAGATTAGAGTGTAGAACCCAGAGGAAACAGATATTACGATGCACCGGCCGGCCTGCATTGGCTAAAACAGTACTGTAGGTGAATTCACCTACACTAGCAGCATAGAGGAGGTCATATTTGTTCAATGTAATAGCTGATGCCGTGATTCCAGGAACACTGACTATAATAGCCACCTCAGTGCTAATCATCATTTGCTCAGGGATGTTTGTAAACCAATTTCAGAATTAAATAATACACTATATCCTAAAGCAAGTTGGTCTCATCAGCATTGTACATTCCTACTTGTCAATAAGAATGACTGTTCT
The DNA here is from genome assembly GCF_029448725.1 of Salvelinus fontinalis. Taxonomy (NCBI): domain Eukaryota; kingdom Metazoa; phylum Chordata; class Actinopteri; order Salmoniformes; family Salmonidae; genus Salvelinus; species Salvelinus fontinalis. The sequence continues at coordinate 22,574,280 of NC_074688.1, read as the reverse complement.
AGAGAGTGTCAATCAGAGCTGAGGAGCTGATGGAGACTGTGATGTCATCATGTCAGTCAGCCATGGTGGTGGTGGTAGTGGTGATGATGGAGGGACTAAAAATGCCTCACTAACAGAAATACAGCTGAATTCTCCAAATTCAGAGCGAGTGAGAGAGAGAGAGAGAGAGAGAGAGAGAGAGAGAGAGAGAGAGAGAGAGAGAGAGAGAGAGAGAGAGAAACCTACAGGGCCTTCCTCAATTCCCATGACCAGATCCTCTTCTGAGACTGATGACTCAGGAACGGCAGGCAGAAATAAATTGCTAAACAATCTTCTTATCATTACCCTGCCAAGTCTGTCTCCATCAGCTATAATGGGACATTTGAATGAGAATCATTTGTATATTATTCTCATGTGCTATTCTGCCCGCCTGCTTGGCTTGAAACAAGTGCTGCACCTCCAAATCTTAGATAAGCAAGGGGAAATTGATGCATCTCTCTTCCCTCTCCCTCTTTCTCTGTCCCTCTTTCTTGCTCTCTCTCCCATCTGACTCTCCCTCTCACATCTCTTTCTCTCTATCTGTGCATGTGTGTGTGTGTCAAGAAGGATAATGTGTGTCTAAAACATGAAAAGCCAAAGAATCCCTGAAAAGATGCAAGTACTACTCCCCGTTGTTCCATCAGTTCATATATTTTCAATCTCATGGTCTGCTAACCAGTGACTAATGCTTGACTGCCTCCTATGAGGATTTGTTTCAAATAATGAAAATATATATTTTTATATTCACACACCATCATATTTCATAGATATCATTGTTGCATTTTCAATCAACTTAATTTAAAAACATTAATGTCTTCTGTTATTTTCAGAGTTCTACAAATGTAGAGATCTAGAATTTTCCGCAGGAAGCAGACCTGAATGACAAGCTGGTGAAGGGGGGATGGATTTATTTGACTGGCTGGCCCAACATGATACAGCAGTCCAAAAGAAGAGCACTAAGCCAGAAATTGAACCTTTCCTCTCCCCCATTTTCATATGGATATGAAGGTAATTGAATGATATTCATTACAATTACCTATTTCAGCAGTCCTCTTTGGAGTCTGCTAATCAATGCATTGAATGGGGGGATGGGAGCCCAGAAGTGGCCATCTTACATTTACATTTTATCATTTAGCGTCATTTAGCAGACGCTCTTATCCAGAATGACTTACAAGTTAGTGCATTCATGTTAAGATAGCTAGGTGAGACAACCACATATCACAGTCGTAGTAAGCACATTTTTCCTCAAAGTAGTTATCAGAAAAGTCAGTGCTAGTAGCCCAAGACAAGTGCGAGTGTTAGTTCCCTTTTTTTTCTTTCCCTGTGTAGTGGTAGAAGCTACCTTATAATGTCTCATTCCCTGCTTCACTGTCACTGTGTGAAAGTCTCTCTCTGCAGCAGCTGGCATCTGTATCGACACATCCAGTTAAACACAGTACAACAGTGCTCCCCATGTAATTTAGTTCAAGATGCAATCTAATGTCTCCTCAGCAAGCATCCAAATGATTATCTCAATAAAATCCTGCTGGAGTAGATCTTAAGGCCATGCGGTGCTGTAACACACTGCCTTTAATGATGTACAGTATGATTAAAGTGCTCTCCTCTTGGTTGGATTGTACATTTTCACACCATCTGTGTATACCTACAGTACTGTATTTAGTCATCAAGGTTGACGTTACGCACGTTTTTAACAAACCTTGTTGAACCCAATTTAGCAGCTTGAAGTAGCACGTATGGTTGCCATGGTTTCCAGGTCTCATGCAGGTGTAATGCTGATTCCTATCATGCGTCCATCAATAGGGCTGTTCATAGGTAGGTAAGCTTCCGCATGTCCTTTATACTAGTGACCACAGACTGAAATAGAACATCTCTACGGTGGCGACTATTTACTTTAAATTAGGGAAAAAGTCATATGGAGGAACTAAACTCTATATCAATCAGAATCGAGAATGCGCTCTCATTTCAAAAGCAATAGTCTCAAAATATCCTTTCTGTAATGTATATCCTGCATTAAACCTTGAGTTGTGCTCAAATCCACTACAGTATTCATATCTGAACTCTAACTAGGTTGGGTGCTTGGATCTTGGCAATGCTACCATCCTATCCTGGGCAGCTCTGCTCCCCCTCTCTGATATCGGCCACAGTCACTGAGCTAACACAGTCTCTAAATGTCTTGTCTCACACCAGCAGCTGCACAAAGAGCAGGTCTATTTGGTCACCGTCTGCTTAAACAGAGCTGCTGAGGGCTGAGGGTAGGGGAGGATGTGATAGCAGCCTGTCTTATGTGAGCCTCGGTGCTGTGAACACACTGATCTAAATGGAGCCTCTATACCTGACAGAGATCCCACTGGGCACAGATGTCAATTCAACGTCTATTCCATGTTGGTTCAACGTAATTTCATTGAAAGGACGTGGAAACAATGTTGATTAAACCAGTATTTGCCTCATTGGGATAACTCTCATCACAACATTTGGACATGATATCTATCTGCACGTCTTTGACTCGTGTGCAACACAATTGTGGTAGCTTTTTGTGTGGGAATAAATAGGTTCATTGTGGGAGGTTCATTGTGGTATTCTAACTCTGTCTTATCACCATGCTACTGGAGTTATAATTAAGCAATAAGCCCCGGGGGGGTGTGGTATATGGCCAATATACCACGGCTAAGGGCTGTTCTTATGCTCGACGCAACGCGGAGTGCCTGGATACAGCCCTACACCTTGGTATATTAACAATATACCACAAACCCCGAGGTGCCTTATTGCTATTATAAGCTGGTTAACAACGTAATTAGAGCCACTTTGTGTGGAATTGTTTTTGTTACGTGTTTTGTGTGATGCGCCAGGCTGGTTTTCCTCCGGGTACCATGTTTAACCCGTAGTATGTTTATTGTTAAACATTTTGCATCTTTGTTGCGCTTTTCACTTTTGCCATTGGCTGGAGGTTTGTTTGACGCAGTTGCGTCCGTCTGTTGTTTGCTTCTGCCAAATAAAGTGTGCGCCTGATCACAACTCTCTGCTCTCCTGCACCTGACTTCTACACCAGTAGCGCACAACCTGACACAATCAGCATTCAGGGCTCGAACCACTCATTACATTAATCATTCTGTGAGGAAATCAGCTTCACAAGATGTGTTCGTTTTAGGCGGTGACAGATGGAATGGCAAAAAGAAAGTCAGGCTGTAAGGGGTGCGTGTTGGTGGCAGGGAAGTCAGGCGCAGGATAACGAACTTGGTATAAACAGAGTTATTTAATAAATGCTGTCCAAACTCCAAAACAACCAAAATGTACAAAATAACAAAGTGGGTACAAAACCCGTCGCACATCAACACTAAATAGCACATCACATACAAACAAAACAATCTCCGACAAGGACATGAGGGGAAACAGAGGGTTGAATGCACAACATGTAATTGATAGGATTGGAACCAGGTGTGAAGAAAGACAAGACAAATCCAATGGAAAATGAAAAATGGATCAGTGATGGCTAGAAGATCGGTGACGTCGACCGCCGAACACCGCCCGAACAAGGAGAGGGACCGACCCCCCCCTGACATGCGGCTCCAGCTGCGTGTCGGCACCGACCTCGGGAATGACCCAGAGGGCGAGGCGCAGGGCGATCCGGATGGAGACAGTGGAAATCTCGCAGCATGGAAGGAACCAACACGTCCTCCACCGGAACCCAGCATCTCTCCTCTGGACCATACCCCTCCCAGTCCACGAGGTACTGAAGGCCCCTCGCCCGACGTCTCGAATCCAGTATGGAACAAACGGAGTACGCCGGGGCCCCCTCGATGTCCAGAGGGGATGGAGGAACCTCCCGCACCTCAGACTCCTGGAGTGGGCCAGCCACCACCGGCCTGAGGAGAGACACATGGAACGAGGGGTTAATGCAGTAGTCGGGGGGATGCTGTAACCTGTAACATACCTTGTTCACTCTCCTCAGAACTATAAATGGCCCCCCAAACCGCGGACCCAGCTTCCGACAGGGCAGGCGGAGGGGCAGGTTTCGGGTCGAGAGCCAGATCAGGTCCCCCGGTGCAAACACCGGGGCCTCACTGCGGTGACGGTCTGCGCAGTACAGCACACTGAAGGTGGACATGGGCGGCGTCCCATGTTTCTTCCGTGCGCCTGAACCAGTCGTCCCCCGCAGGAGCCTCGGTCTGACTCTGATGCCAAGGAGACAGAACCGGCTGATACCCCAATACACACTGGAAGGGAGAAAGGTTAGTGGAGGAGTGGTGGAGCGAGTTCTGGGCCATCTCTGCGCAGGGCACGAATGCCGCCCACTCCCCCGGCCGGTCCTGGCAATAAGACCTCAGAAACCTACCCACATCCTGGTTAACTCTCTCCACCTGCCCGTTACTCTCGGGGTGAAAACCTGAAGGCTGACCGAGACCCCCAGACGTTCCATGAATGCCTTCCAGACCCTTGACGTGAACTGGGGACCCCGATCAGGCACCATGTAGTGCCGGAAGACGTGTGTAAACAAGGCCTCCGCAGTTTGTAGGGCCGTAGGGAGACCGAGCAAAGGGAGGAGACGACAGAACTTAGAAAAACGATCCACAACGACCAGGATCGTAGTGTTACCCTGTGAATGTGGAAGATTGGTTAGGAAATCCACCGGCAGGTGCGACCACAGCCGTTGTGGAATGGGTAAGGGTTGTAACTTACCTCTGGGCAGGTGTCTAGGAGCCTTGCACTGGGCGTACACCGAGCAGGAGGAAACATAAACCCTCACGTCCTTAGCTAAAGTGGGCCACCAGTACTTCCCTCTAAGACAGCGCACCGTCCGACCGATCCCAGGATGACCAGAGGAGGGGGACGTGTGGGCCCAATAGATCAGCCGGTCGCGGACAGCAGACGGAACGTACAGACGCCCAGCTGGACACTGAGGGGGAGCGGCCTCTGCATGTGACGCCCGCTCAATGTCCGTGTCCAGCTCCCACACTACCGCGCCACTAAACAAGAGGCGGGGAGTATGGGAGTGGGATCCATGGGCCGCTCCTCTGTGTCATACAGCCGGGACAATGCGTCTGCCTTAATGTTCTGGGAGCCTGGTCTGTAAGAAAGGGTAAACACAAAACGGGTGAAAAACATGACCCACCTTGCCTGGCGAGGGTTCAGTCTCCTCGCCGCCCGGATGTACTCCAGATTGTGGTGGTAAGTCCAGATGAGAAAAGGGTGTCTAGCCCCCTCAAGTCAATGTCTCCACACCTTCAGGGCCTTGACGACAGCCAACAACTCCCGGTCCCCCACATCATAGTTTCGCTCCTCCGGGCTGAGCTTCTTCGAGAAGAAGGCACAAGGGCGGAGCTTCGGTGGCGTACCCGAGCACTGAGAGAGCACAGCTGCTATCCCAGCCTCAGACGCGTCCACCTCCACTATGAATGCCAAAGAGGGATCTGGATGGGCCAGCACGGGAGCCGAGGTAAACAAAGCTCTCAGGTGACTGAAAGCCCTGTCCGCCTCAGTTGTCCACTGCAAGCACACCGGGCCCCCCTTCAGCAGTGAAGTAATGGGAGCCGCTACCTGACCAAAACCCTGAATAAACCTCCGGTAGTAGTTGGCAAACCCTAAGAATCACTGCACTTCCTTTACCGTGGTGGGAGTCGGCCAATTACGCAAGGCTGCAATGCGGTCACTTTCCATCTCCACCCCTGACGTGGAAATGCGATACCCTAGGAAAGAGACGGACTGTTGGAAGAACAGACATTTCTCAGCCTTGATGTACAGGTCATGCTCCAACAGGCGACCAAGCACTTTGCGCACCAGGGACACATGCTTGGCGCGCGTAGCGGAGCATATCAAAATGTCATCAATATACACCCTACACCCTGCCCGTGCAGGTCCCTGAAAATCTTGTCTACAAAAGCTTGGAAGACTGATGGCGCATTCATCAACCCATATGGCATGACGAGGTACTCATAGTGCTCAGAGGTGGTACTGAAAGCCGTCTTCCACTCGTCTTCCTCTCGGATACGCACCAGATTGTAAGTGCTCCTGAGATCTAGTTTGGTGAAGAAGCGTGCCCCGTGCATTGACTCTATCGCTGTGGCTATGAGAGGTAGCGGGTAACTATACCTTACCGTGATCTGATTTAGACCCCGGTAGTCAATACACGGACGCAGACCTCCCTCATTCTTCTTCACAATAAAGAAACTCGAGGAGACGGGTGAAGAGTAGGACCGAATGTACCTCTGACGCAGGGATTCGAGACATATGTTTCCATATCCTCTGTCTCCGCCTGTGAGAGGGGATACACGTGACTCCTGGGAAGTGCAGCGTCTACCAGGAAATATATCGCACAATCGCCCCATCGATGGGGTGGTAATTGAGTCGCCTTCTTTTTAGAGAAGGCGAGAGCCAAATCGGCATATTCAGGGGGAATGCGCACGGTGGAGACCATAGTAGCACCAACGGAAACCCCAAAACACTTACCTGAGCACTCTTGCGACCACCCCTTGAGAGTCCTCTGTGGCCAAGAAACAGTGGGGTTATGACAAGCTAACCAGGGTAGGCCCAGCACCACGGGAAACGCAGGAGAGTCAATAAGGAAAAGACACATTTTCTCCGTGTGACTCCCCTGCATCACCATGCCCAAAGGATCGGTGACCTCCCTAATTAACCCTGACCCTAATGGTCGACTATCTAAGGCGTGAACGGGGAAGGGCACATCCACCGGAACAATGGGGGTCCCTAAACTGAGCTAACACTCTATCAATGAAATTCCCAGCCGCGCCTGAATCTACGAGCGCCTTATGCTGGGAATGCGGGAAAAACTCAGGAAAAGTGACAGACACAAACATATGTGCAACAGAGGACTCTGGGTGAGAATGGTGCCAGCTCACCTGGGGTGACGCCAGAGCGCCCTGCCTGCTGCCTCGATTCTCAGAGGAACCAACCCGGCACCGACCAGCAGTGTGACCTCTGCGGCCACAGATGGTGCACGAGCGGAAACCCCCTCCGGTCTCCCTGCGCACCGCCCCACCCAGCTCCATGGGTATCAGAGAGGGGGTGCGGGAGGATGGAACCACCAGACCCCAATCTGGACGTCCGCGAGTAGCCAGCAGGTTGTCCAGCCAGATGGACAGGTCCACCAGCTGGTCGAAAGTGAGGGTGGTGTCTCTGCAGGCCAGCTCCCGACGGACATCCTCACGCAGACTGCAGCGGTAGTGGTCGATCAGGGCCCTGTTTTTCCATCCCGTGCCGGCAGCCAGGGTCCTAAACTCCAGGGCAAACTCCTGGGCGCTCCTCGTCTCCTGCCTCAGATGGTAGAGGCGCTCACCCACCGCTCTACCCTCGGGCGGGTGGTCGAAGACTGCCTGGAAACGGTGGGTGAACTACTCAAAATAGTCCAACGCCGCATCTCCCTCTCTCCACACGGCGTTGGCCCACTCCAGGGCTTTCCCGGTGAGGCACGAGACGAGGGCGGACACCCTCTCACGGTCCGATGGAGCTGGGTGGGCCGTGGCCAGGTAGAGGTTTAGTTGGAGGAGGAAACCCTGGCAGTTGGCAGCACTCCCGTCGTACTCCTGTGGCATGGAGAGACGGATCCCACTGGGTTCAGGCGGGAAAGGGGCGCTCAGGATAGACCCGGTTGCGCTGGGGGGAGGCGCTGGAAGAACTCCCCGTCTCTCCCAGCGGTCCATTGTCTGGACAACGTGATCCATGGCGGCGCCCAGATGGTAAAGCATTACCGCATGCTCCTGGACGCTCCTGCTGACTCCATAGGTGGTCGGAGATTCTGTAAGGGGTGCGTGTTGGTGGCAGGGAAGTCAGGTGCAGGAGAACGAACTTGGTATAAACAGAGTTATTTAATAAATGCTGACCAAACTCCAAAACAACCAAAATGTACAAAACAACAAAGTGGGTACAAAACCCGTCGCACACCAACACTAAATAGCACATCACATACAAACAAAACAATCTCCGACAAGGACATGAGGGGAAACAGAGGGTTGAATGCACAACATGTAGTTGATGGGATTGGAACCAGGTGTGAAGGAAGACAAGACAAAACCAATGGAAAATGAAAAATGGATCAGTGATGGCTAGAAGGTCGGTGACGTCGACCGCCGAACACCGCCCGAACAAGGAGAGGGACCAACTTCGGCGGAAGTCGTGACACAAGCAGGTTAACATTCCATTCGTTTCATAAATTGTGGAATTTGACATTAATACCACCCACCCTCCCACTGTTAAGGCTGTCGCTCTCCTCATCCTCGGAAGATGTGAGGAGAGAAGGATCATCAGACCAATACGCAGCTTCAGGGAAATAAGCCATCTTTATTATATATACGACGGCAACACGAAACAAAACAAAACACTTTCAAAACTACAAAAACAACAAAACGACGTAGAACGAAACCTGAACATAAACTCACATTACTAAACGTAAACTCACGGACAGGAACGTTACATCAAAAAAACACACGAACAGCCAAACAGTCCCGTATGTGAAAATACATCGACAACGACGAAGACATCACAGGAGACAATCACCCACAAACAAACAGTGAGAACGCCCTACCTAAATATGACTCTTAATTAGAGGAAAACGCAAACCACCTGCCTCTAATCAAGAGCCATACCAGGTAACCCAAAACCAACATAGAAACAGATAACATAGACTGCCCACCCAAAACACATGCCCTGACCATAAACACATAAAAAACAACATAAAACAGGTCAGGACTGTTACACCCACCCATAACCTGAGAAGGGAAGTGAAGCAGTACTGAGGTGATTCAACAGATGGCAGGGTGTGGTAATGTAATTCAGTTTAAAAATAATCACAGCAAAGCATATTGATTAGCTTCCTCTATCTATACATTACAGTACAGTAAATGGCTGCAACAACAATGGTTCATGCTTTCAAGCTGCCATTTCAATGTGCCTACTAGAAAATACTTGTATCTTCATGTGTAACTATTATGTTAACTCTTGAACCAAAAGGATCTATTGTCGGAGGAAAGAGATGGATAAGATGCAAATGTTAAGAGCCATTTTGCATCTGCCATGATGACTTTCTTAAAATTTCAAGCACAGACTTTGCCAGGATGCTGACCATTAGCATACGGAGCAGTGGAATGAATGTCCTTTTCAGCTACTATGTTACCGGAGATATCAATACTCAAAGGGCACATGCAGCCCTGTCAGCTCTACATGAGATCGAGCATAAATAAATACAGTATTTAGTTAAATGATTACAGCAAATTATATTCATATAGATATAGAGAGGAGGAGACTGTCACAGTAAATTAAGTTTTAGGTGATTATGTATGAGAGTCTGGAAGCCTGGTTTAAAGTAATTGAAAGGAATTTCAAAGCCTTTAAATGAGGATACTGCAAGGTCAGCCTTTCCTTTGAAAACTTCCCTAACAATTCATTTTGAGCCACCATTTCCCCTGGGAACTACAATAGTCTATACGTGTACTATTCAAGCTGAAATATCCCTCATATGTAGGATGTCATAAAAGAAAACACAAATACAAATATATATTACCTTTGTTAGCCAAATACAAAACAAAAGCCTTTTCATGTAGGAGAAGACATATGAGCCTCATAAATAAGAGAAGGTTCAGGGGATCCAGGTCACATAATTACTGAGCTATAAAAAGGTCTCACATATTCACCTGGAATTAAATACTGTATGGAGATTGGCTGGAGGGGAAATGGAAGTTCTCTTTGGAATTAAGGGTCGTTCCTGAAGGCTCCTTTATGCCACACCACCGTCTGACTCAGAGGTATTATACATTAATTTAATGGGGTCAAAGTTATGAAATGGAGCTGTAATATTGCCATGATCAAATGGGCTTGATCCTGAGATAAGATATGGTTGTCATCAATTCATTTCAATAGATCTTTGCAGGGCACACTGCTCTCTAGTGTTATACTGTAGCTGTCCATCAAGCTTCATAGCGCACACAAGATTGATTCCTGAATACATACAAAAAGCTACTGTTAAGACCGGTCCTGTATGCAATAGAAATGTGTTCTATTAAGTATTCATTGAGTCCGCAAGACATTGGCTGCTGAACAAGAGTTAAGGACCAGAGGGAATGCGTCCCACCTACAGTTACCAGTTCCCTTTGGTAACTGTAGATAACTGAAGAAATACCCCTATCATCACTCAGGGGCCACAAATCACTCCATCTGTCTGACAGCTGTACTGTACCTCAGCTCTAGAAGTCCAAGAGGTGAGAGACGGACAGTTGTATATCTGTGTTGCCTTGGTTCCCTGACTACTCCTTTCTCTAGCCTGCGTAAGGCCTCACTCCCTCACTAGACTCCCAGTCAACCCTGCTTCCACAAAGGATATATGAAAAGGTGAGGACTTTTGTCATTTGAAATTACATTTCATCAGTAACTCATTGAGTCAGGTTTTCATATGCAGTCAAATTGCATAGTCTCTCACCTGGATTCAGTTTCACTGATATTTGAATAAATGCAAGAATTTGTCCTCCTTATGATTGAACTCAGTCTTCCAGTTCTAATATATATATATATTCAACAATATTGACTTTAATGAGATATTTTTCAGCATGCATAAATATATTCTATAGCTGGGAAGTATATTATTTTGAGGGTTGCTGCAGTATGGTAGTGTTGTAGAGCTTATGTCTGGACAAAGGAATAATTCTATAGTCAAACATTTCAACCAGAGTCCTAACCTTTCAAGCAGTGTTTCCCATGGTCCTCCAGTTCTCCAACAGTGGACATTTTCATTGTAACCCTGGACAAACACACCTCATTCAGCTCATTGAGGGCTTGGTGATTAGTTGACAAACTGAATCAGGTGTGCTTATCCAGGGCTACAATACAAACGTGTACTTTTGGGGGTACTCGAGGGCCAGGTTTGAGAAACACTGCTATAGAGTGTCATGAGGATGCTTTACTGTCTTATCTTCTCATCACCTTGTCCTGTCAACCTTGCCAAAATGGCAGTTTCATTCCAGTGATCGTATTTCAAACTCAGGAAATGGAATCCAGGTGATAAATGGGAGATCTATGTACTGTAATGTCAAGAAAGCTGGACTGTGCAGAGGGATCATTGATCCATGGGCTGTTCATCTGGAATAGACCTCTGATTTAACAAAGACAACAACCATGACAGGCCACTCAGTCACCTGACAGATATAGTGCAGGCCAGGGTGGGGAAAAGCAACAATGCTATTAGCTCTTTAAAAAAAAACGGTTTTCTTTTTGTTTAAAGAAGCCACTCTTGAATTCCCTTTGCAAGGTACATACTGTATCTAAAATAGTTATATTTTAAGAATTACGTTCATCAAAAATTGGCAAACAGAGGCATAATAATAAATTCATTAGCCTCTATGAGGAACTTGAGGACCCCACTGGGGCTGATTTTCTGATCTGTAATACATTCTTTCTCCCTTGCCATCTTATTTTACAGCCTGTGGTAAGGAAAATGTTGTGTTTCTATAACATAGAAAATATGTTTTATTCCAGACATTCAGCACTCTATGTCGTCCACAGCCGTGCTCTTTCTTGCTAATGTGGAGAAAATAGAGGAAATAGAGCGCATGATTGCCTCCTGAAGTCTTCCATAATGCATACTTAATGAAACTCCTGCAAGAAGAAGAAACAAATAGTGTGCAGACCATGGTCTCCAATGAATTGTCCCCTGTACTCAGGCATCATGTCCACTGTGCCTTCATTGATACAAGAGAAAAGCAAGCATACAAAACACTGGAGAATAGGCCTAGTCTTGTTAAGTCCCCTACATAAATAATTTATCAAACAGAAACTTTTAATGAAACTAAATTATATAACATCAGGACTTGTCATACTAATTTGAGTTTGATGTGACTGAACAGCTGAGATCCTGAAATGGAGTCCCACAACCTACTATAGATCTCAAGGACAGTCATTATCTCCTCCACGCAATCAGAGGGATATTCTTTCTTTCACTAAGACATTTAAATCTGAGTGCGGGGCATGTTAATAGGAATGGCCCCAGGCCCCCAGTATTCTCTGAGAAAAACAAACTGTTCATAGTTAGGATATTTCTTTCGTCAATTCAGTCTGAACTCCTGCCAGGCCATAAAACCTTCAGATTCCCAAGGAGATGCCACAAAGGTCCTGATCCATAAGGGGGAATCCCGCTGTGGACGATTGCCTAGCAACCCATATTAGCAACAGCTCTAAGGTGGACTAGAGCAGCATGATCACCTCAGCACATGACCATTCTACAAGATGGGGCAATGGGTTCATGGCTATATCTGTGTCATTTCTAAATGCCAGTATAGGCCTAGATATAAAATAAGATCAAGACGCATTTATTCCAAAGTCAATTTGGGAATATAGATTGATGCAATTATCCTGACTGAAGCCCATGGTAGCCCTTCACTAATATGAATGACATAGATTGATTGTTGAGAATAATGGGGAAGTCAGCAAGGCCTATCATCTGATGGATTTGCATATAGCCTATGAGTAAAGTCATATAAATCATAAAACTAATCCCCACTATAAACCATAGGTCTACAATAACACTGTAATAATCACTTATTAACCCTTAATAATATTATCTGACCTAAAGCCAATTCGCACAAGGGCAGATGATTTACTGGGTGTTGATTGAGACTACAGAGGAATTGTGCTGTATGTGGGGTGTGTTCGTAGTGACACATGATATAATGATTGAATGACAATCAGTGATGTTTAGTCACACACTGCCACCTGGTGTATTTATGAGAGAATGAAAACATGTGACCAGATTATGGCAACAATAAATGTGGTTCTTCATAGCAAAATGTATCTTATTTTACAACCTGGTCTCATAGACTAGACGTAACATAGCAAATGTAAATCCGAGACACTCAAATTAGTATAATATGTTACGCTTGATATGGTTACATAAGACAGAAGGTTACTTAAAGAGGGTGGATGGTCAGGGTGTATGGGTAGGCATATAACGCGAACGTCCAGCAACCCAAGGGTTGTGTGTTCAAATCTCATCACGGACAATTTTAACTAATTAGCAACTACTTACTACTTTTTAGCTACTTTGCAACTACTTAGCATGTTAGCTAACTCTTCAACTAACACTAACTTTAACCATTTAACCTAACTCCTAACCCTAACCTTAAACCCTAACCCCCAGCCTAGCTAATGTTAACCACTTAGTTAGCGTTAGCCACCTAGCTAACGTTAGCAACAACAGTGGAGGCTGGTAGTAAGAGCTATAGGAGGACTGGCTCATTTTAATGGCTGGAAAATAATAAATGGAAGAGAGTGAAACATCTGGTTTCCACGTGTTTGATGTGTTTGATATTGTTCCATTTATTCCATTCCAGCCTTTACAATGAGCCTGTCCTCCTATAGATCCTCCCATAGACCCCTCTGGTATAGATATTACAAATTCGTAATATATTATACGAACTGCAATTCATAACATTTCATACGATTTTTAAATAGTAACATATCATTCAAAATGAATGATGGACATCCAAAAATGAATACATACATTACCGGTCAAAGGTTTTAGAACACCTACTCATTCAAGGGTTTTTCTTATTTTTATTTTTTACTATTTTCTACATTATAGAATAATAATGAAGACATCAAAACTATGAAATAACACATATGGAATCATGTAGTAACCAAAAAAGTGTTAAACAAATCAAAATACATTTTATATTTGAGATTCTTCAAATAGCCACCCTTTGCCTTGATGACAGCTTTGCACACTCTTGGCCTTCTCTCAACCAGCTTCTCCTGGAATGCTTTTCCAACAGTCTTGAAGTAGTTACCACATATGCTGAGTAATTGTTGGCTGCTTTTCCTTCGTGGTCCCACTCATCCTAAACCATCTCAATTTGGTTGAGGTCGGGAGATTGTGGAGGCCAGGTCATCTGATGCAGCACTCCATCACTCTCCTTCTTGGTCAAATAGCCCTTACACAGCTTGGAGGTGTGTTGGGTCATTGTCCTGTTGAAAAACAAATGATAGTCCCACTAAGCCCAAACCAGATGGGATGGCGTATCACAGCAGAACACTGTGGTAGCCATGCTGGTTAAGTGCGCCTTGAACTCTAAATAAACCACAGACAGTGTCACCAGCAAAGCACCCCCACACAATAACAGCTCCTCCTCCATGCTTCACGTGTGAAATACACATGCGGAGATCATCCGTTCACCCACACCGCGTCTCACAAAGACATGGTGGTTGGAACCAAAAATCTCAAATTTGAACTCTAGACCAAAGGACAAATGTGTCCATTGCTTGTGTTTCTTGGCCCAAGCAAGTCTCTTCTTATTATTAGTGTCCTTTAGTAGTGGTTTCTTTGCAGCAATTCTACCACAAAGACCTGATTCACACAGTCTCCTCTGAACAGTTGATGTTGAGATGTGTCTGTTACTTGAACTCTGTGAAGCAGTTATTTGGGCTGCAATTTCTGAGGCTGGTAACTCTAATGAACTTATCCTCTGCAGCAGAGGTAACTCTGAGTCTTCTATTCCTATGGCGGTCCTCATGAGAGCCAGTTTCATCATAGCGCTTGATGGTTTTTGCGACTGCACTTGAAGAAACTTTCAAGTTCTTGAACTTTTCCGTATTGACTGACCTTCATGTCTTAAAGTAATTATGGACTGTTTCTCTTTGCTTATTTGAGCTGTTCTTGCCATAATATGGATTTAGTATTTTACCAAATAGGGCTATGTTCTGTATACCCCCCTACCTTGTCACAACACAACTGATATACTCAAACGCATTAAGAAATAAAGAAATTCCACAAATTAACTTCTAAGAAGGCACACCTTCTAATTGAAATACATTCCAGGTGACTGATTTGTTTTCGAATTTTGCATTGTTTAAAGTTGGAGATGGCCTATCATTCACGCAAAGTGATGAGACTGGGTGTGTATGTATACCTCCAGGATAATATGGTAACATGCATAGGCTCTCGAACAAATCAATAAAACCAAGGTCATCCAAAATTAACCGTTTTTAATGAAGCCAGAAACGCAAGTAATTAATCTCAGTGATTGACAGAATGTAATTTATGATTGAGTTCCTAGGCAGATTCTCGGTTGAATTTGAACGCGCATCGGACAGTCCAAGCACTTTGAAACCAACGCCTACGGTGACATACAGCACCGCCCACCGGGCGAAATGGCGTGAAAAGAGTGTGTACTGTCTCGCACACCTTAACCTGTCATGTTCACATAAAATTAAATTTGCATTGTTTAGTTCTCTGGATCAAAGCTGTGATATGTCAGAGAGGGATTACGGATAATTCATCTTGTTTGGCACATTAGTGAAATTGCATTGTTGGATACCATCATAATAAAATAGATGTAAATGTATTTCCGGTCTCGGGACTTATCCGTCTTCCGCCCTGATGCCCTTGTAGCTATGGAAACTCGTCAATGGCAACATCCACCAGCCTGTTCACCCGTTTTGACCAGGGGCACCGAGTGTGATAGCTAGCTAGCTGGCTTTATGTGTGCCAGAATTACCGATCCATTACCAAGGTTTCAAGATGGCGTTACAACGACTGACGGCTGTGTTCATCCTTTACTCGATTCTCGGTAAGTTATTTTAATTTCCACTAAGATAAGGTGTAGTTTAACGGTACGTGTTGTGCATTACAATTTAATAAATCACAGCAATGCTTTGTTATGGAAATGATCGCGCTGACTAGACGGGCTTCCTAGCATAGCTTGGCCAGGTCTGTAAACATGCTGAGGATGAGCCACACAATTATTAGATGGTAATTAATTAATTTATACATGCGTTATAATGACATTGAAACGCTCACACATTCCTCAGCAGTTTTTCCATTCATATTTAAATAAAGAGAGAACAAGTTGCACACACACTGCTTTTGTAACGTTGGGCTCTCTTCAACTGTCACTCAAAGTATGATGATGTCAACCGCTATTTCCATCCAGGCTGTCAGGTAGGCCTACAGTTCATTGTGTGAGTTATTTGTTTCTGGTAAAGTCTCTCTGCTACCGCACGGCAAGCTGTACCAATGTACCAAGTCTGGAACCAATAGGACCCTGAACAGCTTCTTGCCCCAAGCCATAAGACTTCTAAACAAGACTGCTAAATAGCTAATCAAATGGCTACCCGGACTACCTGCAATAACCCTTTTTTGCACTAACTCTCATGCACCGACTTAATGCACACACACTGGACTCTACCCACACACTCACAGATACTTACACTGACACCACAACACACACACATACAACATACACACACACTACATACGCCAACACACACATAACATGCACACACATGCATAGTGATGCCACACACACACACACACACACACACACACACACACACACACACACACACACACACACACACACACACACACACCAACACTTTCATTCACCACATACGCTGCTGCTAGTCATCACTTTAGCCCTATCTATATGTACAGTACATAGCTACCTCAATTACCTCGTACCCCTGCACATGGACTCAGTACTGGTACTCCCTGTATATAGCCAAGTTAGTTTGTACTCCCTATATATAACTATGTTATTTTTACTCATTATTTTTATTTGTTATTCACTGTGTCACTATTTCATATTTTTTTTAATGATCATGTCTTTAACTCTGCATTGTTGTAAGCATTTCAATGTTAGTCTACACTTGTTGCCTACGAAGCATGTGACAAATAACATTTGATTTGATAAAGTAGCACTGTGACAGCGGAAGTGCTTTCAGTAAGACTTTACTAGGACTATCTATGTTTTGAATACATTGTCTTCTGTCAACATTACTCCTGCGCTGCAACTACAGGTCAGAAAGATAACATTATAGCCAAGTCAGTCTCTGTGTGGTATTGACTGATTATTACAGTTTTATTCACATACTAGTCTACTGCATTTGGCCAGTTTTAATGTTGGTAAGTTATTTGGCTGCTTTTACAGTGGCTGTGCTGGAATGTCTGGGAAATTGCTTTTTTTAGATGGACTGGATCAACAGCTTGTTTTTTTGTTTTTTTTATGTTGTTTTCATATTTAGCTAGAAGTGCATAAAGAGAACTGTAGAACACCTATTTAACATAGAGTGCATTTCACTCAGGTTATAGCCTCCTGTCTCTATACTGTATGTATTAAAACAACAAAGGGATTAGAGAGAGAGAGAGAGAGATGTTCTCTAATATTCACCAACAACATATGCCACATTTCTATCTATTTTACTGTCTGACAACATTCCAATTCTGATTAAATTCTTCACATAAACACATAGATCTCTTTCTTGATGTAGGCTACACAGTGTAAAGTTGGGCTTTCGGCTATGGAATGCTTTTATTCCAGGCACACAATAGCAAATCAGCCATTGTCTTCTTAATTAACCACAGATTCTCTCCCACGCTCTAAAAACTGTCTGGGACAACAAAGCCTCATGTAGGCGGGGATACAGTAAAGCTTGAACACCTAAAATATACAATGAGACAATAAGTGTCTGTCTGTAGGCAGCAAAAAAGGAGGAGAGTTAGGATAGAGACATGTAGTTTAAGCTATTTATAGTCTAGTAGTTCATATTATCTAAGTCTAAGTACATTGTAAAGGCATTGAAGGTTAATGAGTGGTTTTACAGGGATAGGCTGTCCTTGCTCTGTTTACCAGGGGAAGATTTGCTGGACACCTCTCCTCGTGTCTCTCAGGATGGCCAGTAACTGTTTGGTGTAAAAATAGCTCATGATGTACAGGGGTGGGAAAGTCAGCCGCAGAGACGGAAGCTGAGACCTAAGAGTCGGATCTCATCAGCATCCACAGCTGTGCTAATATGACTGTGTACTCCACTTTGGCAGGACCCATGTTTTCTCCACTCTCAGTGCTGGCTGACTTGGCTTTCATGTGCGATCATGAATTGTTAACCAGAAACATTTTAAATCAGCCGTGGAGTAGGGCTGTTGCGGTCATGAAATTTTGTCAGCTGGTGATTGTCAAGCAAATAACTGCCTGTCTCACGGTAATTAACCATTAATTAACATAAACACATTTAGCATATCCTGGCTTCCACACGTAGCCTACAAGCTATTGATGCAGACCTTTGGAACATCTACATTTTAAAAGTCTAATAAATCCATATAATATAGCCTATACCATCACAAAAATCCATTATTTATTTTAGATAGGCCTAAAGAAACATAATATGAAGAAAATGTAGTCTATTTCAGTCGGACCAGAATAACATACTCTGAGTTGTCCTTATGTTAGGTCCTGATCTGGCTATGCCGTATGGCTGTGGGCTTCACTAGTTCATTTAGCAGACAAGATTTGCTTAGAATTCCGTGGTATTATTTTATAGTATGAAGAATACAATTGAACAAAGCTGAATAAAATAGAAAGGATATTTTCTCTAAATGATTTGAGGAAGTGTGCACATGTGGCTATTCTGTGTTGGACGGTTAACAAAGAAACAGGTCCTCCTATATGCTTAATTTAGAGTTATTTATGCTACTTTAGTTGTGATACAAATGTTGGGCTATATGTTTAGATTTTTAATACATTCTAAGGCTGCATGATGCGACTCTAATGATGATTTGAAAAAAGTTGCATGAAATGCCTGAGCTCTGTTCTGTTTCTTACGCAGGCTGCACAAACTTCATCAGTCTCTCATTCACAATTTGACAATCACTTGAATATGCTTCAAATTTCCCGGCAGCATCACCTTTGTGTGGCCTTAATTCCCCCTAAAAATTAATGTGTTTTGCGGCCAGTGACCGTTGTGCCCTTGGACTGAATATAATAATTATAATTCCCTTTTCCCGGCTGCGTGCTCGGAAGTACCTCTCACTGACATGGCTCTTTCAGATAGCTAAAGTCTTATTAGCCAATGCCCGTCCACATTTAATTTTTGTCAGCCAACAAGATGAGTAGGCCTAACAAACAGTAAAAGCACTAGCCTATGTCAATCTACAATCTCCCATAGTACAAAAGTTGACCTATTCTGTGCGAGAAATAAATATTCCAAACATAGTCTAGGACAGTTGTGGGATGCGATATATCCCAAATTAATAAAACTACTAGCATTAAAAACATTTTTTTAAGGCAGATGCAACAGATCAGAATGTTTAGCTTAAAATGTTGATAAACTATTAGGCTATTTCTTCACATTAGAAGCACAGCAATGCGCACACAGCAGTAGGCTACACGCGCGAATGTTCCAAAATGCAATCAATTAGCGGGAAAACACCATGATCAAAAGTGAGCGCAAATGCGATTATGCATGTATTGCTTTTATTATAAAGATGCATTTTTATGGTGAAAATTATCTTTCTCAAACTCGAAACTCACGCTCTGCGTATATACAGTTGAAGTCGGAAGTTTACATACACTGTCACGGCCGGTGAATGAACTTGACCAAAGCACAGTGTTGTGTGCGTACATATTCCTTTTATTTAGGATGACGCCGACAAAAACAATACAAAAACAACTGTGAAGCTAAAGGCTATAGTGCCACAAACAAAGACAACTTCCTACACTGAAAGGAGGGAAAAGGGCTACCTAAGTATGGTTCCCAATCAGAGACAACGATAGACAGCTGTCCCTGATTGAGTACCATACCCGGCCAAAACATAGAAATACAAAATCATAGAAAACAAAAACATAGAATGCCCACCCCAAATCACACCCTGACCAAACCAAATAGAGATATAAAAAGGCTCTCTAAGGTCAGATCATGACAGTACCCCCCACCCCCCCCCCACCCCCCCCCCCCCCTAAAGGTGCAGACTCCGGCCGCAAAACCTGAACCTATAGGGGAGGGTCTGGGTGGGCATCTATCCGCGGTGGCGGCTCAGGTGCGGGACGCAGACCCCGCTCCACCACTGGCTCACCCCACTTTGGTGGCACCTCTGGTGCGGGGACCCTCGTCGCCGACCCCGGACTGGGCACCCTCGCTGCGGGCCCCGGACTGGGCACACTCGCTGCGTGCCCCGGACTGGGCACCCTCGTTGCGGGCCCCGGACTGAACACTGTCGCTGGAGGCTCCGGACTGGAGACCGTCGCTGGAGGCTCCGGACTGGAGACCGTCGCTGAAGGATCCGGACTGGAGACCGTTGCTGGAGGCTCCGGACTGGGGACCGTCGCTGGAGGCTTCGGACTGGAGGCCGTCTCTGGAGGCCGTCGCTGGAGGCTTCGTGCCATGACTCCTCACTGGAGGCTTCTTGCCATTGATCATCACTGGAGGCTTCGTGCCATGGATCATCACTGGAGGCTTCTTGCCATGGATCATCACTGGAGGCTTCATGCCATGGATCATCACTGGAGGCTTCGTGCCATGGATCATCAATGGAGGCTTCGTGCCATGGATCATCACTGGAGGCTTCTTGCCATGGATCATCACTGGAGGCTTCGTGCCATGGATCATCACTGGAGTGAGGAGACGTATGGGCAGTCTGGTACGTGGAGCTGCCACAGGGCTCACCAGGCTGGGGAGACATACAGGAGGCCTGGTTCTGGAAGCAGGCACAGGACTCACCAGGCTGTGGAGACATACAGGAGGCTTTGTCCTTGGCCAAACCACCCTGACCAAACCAAATAAGCGACATAAAAAGGCTCTCTAAGGTTAGGGCGTGACATACACTTAGGTTGGAGTCATTAAAACTCATTTTTCAACCACTCCACAAATGTCTTGTTAACTAACTATAGTTTTGGCAAGTCGGTTAGGACATCTACTTTGTGCATGACACAAGTAATTTTTCCAACAATTGTTTACAGACAGATTATTTCATTTATAATTCACTGTATCACAATTCCAGTGGTTCAGAAGTGTACATACACTAAGTTGGCTGTGCCTTTAAACAGCTTGGAAAATTCCAGAATAGGATGTCATGGCTTTTATAAGCTTCTGATAGGCTAATTGACATCATTTGTCAATTGGAGGTGTACCTGTGAATGTATTTCAAGGCCTACCTTCAAACTCAGTGCCTCTTTGCTTGACATCATGGGAAAATCAAAAGAAATCAGCCAAGACCTCAGAAAAAAATTGTAGACCTCCATAAGTCTGGTTCATTCTTGGGAGAAATTTCCAAACACCTGAATGTACCACTTTGATCTGTACAAACAATAGTACGCAAGTATAAACACCATGGGACCACGCAGCCATCATACCGCAGCCGAGACTCGTTCTGCCTCCTAGAGATGAACGAACTTTGGTGCGAAAAGTGCAAATCAATTCCAGAACAACAGCAAAGGACCTTGTGAAGATGCTGGAGGAAACAGGTACAAAAGTAGCTATATCCACAGTAAAACGAGTCCTATATCGACATAACATGAAAGGCCGCTCAGCAAAGAAGTAGGTACTGCTCCAAAACCGCCATTAAAAAAGCCAGACTATGGTTTGCAACTGCACATCGGGACAAATATCGTACTTTTTGGAGAAATGTCCTCTAGTCTGATGAAACAAAAATAGAACTGTCTGGCCATAATGACCATCGTTATGTTTGGAGCAAAAAGGGGGAGGCTTGCAAGCAGAAGAACACCATCCCAACCATGAAGCACGGGGGTGGCAGGATCATGTTGTGGGGGTGCTTTGCTGCCGGAGGGACTGATGCACTTAACAAAATAGATGGCATCATGAGGGGAAATTATGTTAATATATTGAAGCAACATCTCAAGACATCAGTCAGGATGTTATAGCTTGGTCGCAAATGGGTCTTCCAAATGGACAATGACCCCAAGCATACCTCAAAAGGTGCGGCAAAATGGACAAGGTGCGGCAAAAGGACAACAAAGTCAAGGTATTGGAGTGGCCATCACAAAGCCCTGATCTCAACCCTATAGAAAATTTGTGGGCAGAACTGAAAAAGCATGTGCGAGCAAGGAGGCCTACAAACCTGACTCAGTTACACCAGCTCTGTCAGGAGGAATGGGCCAAAATTCACCCAACTTATTGTGGGAAGCTTGTGGAAGGCTACCTGAAATGTTTGACCCAAGTTAAACAATTGAAAGGCAATGCTACCAAATACTAATTGAGTGTAGGTAAACTTCTAACCCACTGGGAATGTGATGAAAGAAATAAAAGCTGAAATAATTAATTCTCTCTACTATTATTCTGACATTTCACATTCTTAAAATAAAGTGGTGATCCTAACTGACCTAAGACATGGATTTTTTACTCAGATTAAATGTCAGGAATTGTGAAAAACTGAGTTTTAAATGTATTTGGCTAAGGTGTATGTAAACTTCCGACTTCAACTGTATGCCAGGTAGGCTCTACACCCGTTGTAAAGCATATTCATGTGCTTAATTTTAAGAAGTTAATTTGCCACTTTGGTTTTGATACAAACCAAAACATAAAGGCCAATGGCTAGGCTACATGAGGGGTTTGACTATGATTTGAAAAAGTCACCAAAAAAAGGCATGCACTGTTTCTTGCCTTAATGCACATAAGCGTGTGATAATATAGCATTCACAAGTGATAGCTAATCTTGTCACACATCAGCCTATTCTTGATTTAATCTTGTCTTTACATATACTAAATAATATATGTGTGACATTTTTATTTATTTAGAATGGACCATTATCATGCACCTGTTTCGAAACAGGGGCAGTGGGAAAAATGCACTACCGGTCAAAAGTTTTAGAACACATACTCATTGAAGGGTTTTTCTTTATTTTACTATTTTCTACATTATAGAATAATAATGAAGACATCAAAACTATGAAATAACACATGGAATCATGTAGTAACCAAAAAAGTGTTAAACAAATCCAAATATATTTTATATTTGTGATTCTTCAAATAGCCATCTTTTGCCTTGATGACAGCTTTGCACACTCTTGGGATTCTTAATATTAGGAAAGTTTAGAAATTAATATAGTAGGCCTAGCCTATAGAAATGTTGCACAACATGAGCTCATGGTCTCTCATGAAGTGTTTGAATAGATTTTCAAGAGTGATTAGAGGGACAATAGAGTGCCGAGTACCAGGCAGTTAGCAAGTTTGGTATGTTTCTAATGACCATCAGCAGCATCAGAGCTTGGAGAAGCCTAATTACCGTGACTAAACGGTCACATGGAATTTTTCTGCCATCATGACTCGTGTATGGCGGTAATACGGTCACCGTAACAGCCCTACCGCAGAGTGCTTTTATCTGTCTGGATTATACCTTGGAAGTACTTTATACACTCGGATGAATTGTGCTCCAATACATTACAGTCTGTTTTCATCCCTCATTTGGAGTCGTTAACACCGATGATGCCGACATAGAAGAAGGGACTGTTTCCATTACTCACTGTGTGTTCCTTTAGTAACTCTTAGGCCTCCCTAAGTATATCTCCCAATTAATTAATTTGAGAGTCTTTTGTAGAATTAGAAGTAAAGAAACATCACTGACTAATATTGAGACTTGTGCTTTCGTCGAGATGTGCTCCACTTGCCTCTTATATATACACGAGAAATGCTTCCGGAGATATGGTTAATCCTGACCCTAAGGTTCTTTCTCACCCTCTCTGTAGCAATAGGCCTACACCTCTTGACCCTCTAATCTGATCTGTTTAAAAGGGCATTGTCCTGGGATGAAAATTCTGAAGCTTGTCAATCAGCTTCTTTTTTCTCACTTCTTTTTTTGTCTTTTACAGGCTACATTCCATCACGTGGAGTAATCCTCCGAACCACAGACAAGACTGTGTGGGCAAATGAATTTGAACGTAAGTCACTGAAACACTGACTCATTCTCTCAGAATAATTTTTCAGGCTCTTCTGTTGTCTGTCAGTGTTTTGACATTGTAGTATCACCGTTTTCTTCCCAGCTATTGAGTTGACCTGCTTGATAGAGTCCATCTCAACAAACAACCCCAGAATCGAATGGAAGAAAATCAAAAACGGTGTCCCTAGTTATGTGTACTTTCAAAATCAAATTTCGGGTAAGATGATTCTTTTTTTAAGCACTTTACCAATACCAAATTGGCCTCAGAACTGTTATTATTCTCAAGTGATTGAGAGGTTGGAGTGTGTTTTTGCCTCTCTATTAGGGGACTTGGAGCACAGAGCCCAGCTGATCCAGCCAGCCAACCTACTGATCCTCAACACCAGCCGTGCAGACACTGCAGAGTACCGCTGTGAGGTCGCTGCCATTGATGACCACAAACACTTTGATGAAATTCTAATCAGTCTTGCTGTCAGGGGTGAGGACGTATTTTCATATTCCTGTGTAAAGTTTTAAGCCTGTAGTAGTTTGCTGTGTTTTTTCATTGTTGTTGTCTATTTCTAATTATAAACTGGGTGATTCGAGCCCTGAATGCTGATTGGCTGACAGCCGTGGTATATCAGACCGTTTACCACGGGTATGACAAAACATGTATTTTTTACTGCTCTAATTATGTTGGTAACCAGTTTATAATAGCAATAAGGCACCTCAGGGGTTTGTGGTATATGGCCAATATAACACAGTAAAGGGCTGTATCCAGGCACTCCGCTTTGCATCTTGCATATGAACAGCCTTTAGCTGTGGTATATTGGTCATAGACCACACCTCCTCGTGCCTTATTGCTTAAGTATAGACTGTGGTATGTGCTCCTTCTCTCTGTGAATAAACTGTTCCATGGGTGCCGTGGTATGGCCTCTGCCCTTAGCCTATGTGTATGTGTGTCTTACGGAGCAGTTGGGATAAAGTGGAAGTCGAATTCCAGTTGGACCTTGGTGTACAATTAGACAAAGAAATCTTATTTTTCCTCTTCTTCTTCTGTCTATGCAGTAAAGCCTGTGGTGCCCAGGTGCAGTGTGCCTGTGGCAGTGACTGTTGGCACGTCCTCTGAGCTGCGCTGCCTAGAGAACGAGGGCTTCCCTGCCTCACAGTACCGCTGGTTCCGCAACAACGAGGAGCTTCCCCAGGACCCAAAGAGCAGCCCCAAGTTCATCAACTCCACCTACTCCATTAATGCTGACACGGGTGGTCTGGTAAGGAATCAATGGGACTGGGAGGTCGAAAGGACACTAGCTATATGATTATCAAGTTTAATGAGACAGTAGATCCAACTGTTGGATGATGTTAGTACAAGAGAAAAGCTGTATGATCTATTGGGGTTGATTTTGGCGTTTTTCCCTGCAGAAATTCCGCAGGATGAGGAAGGAGGATGCGGGGGAGTATTACTGCCAGGCAAAGAATGAAGCTGGACATGCACAGTGTCCCGCACAGCTGATGGAAGTCTGTGAGTAGGCCATGCTGTACTAAATACCCAACTGACATTCTTACCGCGACTATGTATTATGTTTAAATATGTCAGTGTGTCATACCGCTGCCACACTGAACATACCATTGTGCGTTACCAAACCTGCTAGTGAGTCACATGCATCTACTCTAGTGCACATAAATCATAGTGGTTGACATGGACATGCATTCCAAGGTCATTCCTTTAAGTCAGGGTTCCCAAACTTTATTATATTATATTAGAAATATATCTGATTGGGCTTCTTGCAGTCTACAAATGATTTTTAATTATGTTCCGGCACCCTGACCATCCGCTCAAGAAAACAAATTGTCCTGCGGCTGAATCTAGTTGATGATCCCTGCTTTAAGTTGTTTAAATTTGGGTTCATGTCACCCAGATCTCATCTCAAAATGCCCTGCTTGTATTTTCAGATGATGTCGACATAGTGGGGATTTTTCTGAAGGTGTTGGCGGCATTGGCCGGATTCACTATTGTGATGGTGGGGGTTTATCATGCACACAAACATGGCTGCTTCTCCTCCGGCAAGGATCACACAGGAACCAAGTGAGTAGGGCTATGTAGTTTCAAGTTTCAACGTTTATTTGCCACATGCACAGGATACAACAGGTGTAAAAGAGTACAGTGGAATTCTTACCTTCATGCTTCATTCCAACAATGCAGTGATAATAATAGTAATATAGATAATAACCCAAGTACGATATAGGTTGAATGTACTGTACAGGGCTTTTAAAGCTGGACCAGTTTAATAGTGACATACTATGTGCTGTGAATTGCTTAGTAAGTCTTTGTGTGAACATTAAGGATTTTTTTGTGTGTGTGTTTTAGCTACAAACCGCCAGCGGCAGATGATGGTGTTGAATATGCCGAAGCAGATGAGGTGAATAAAATTCACGTAATTCTGTTTTCCATATTCTATATTATTATTGAGCTAAAATGTAATCACAATGTATTATTCAAAATGGCAAACAAAAATAAATATCAACTGCAGGTGGATGTATTTTTTAAATAATTGATATTCCCATTTCCATCAGGGTCACTTCCGGCACAAATCATCATTTATAATTTGAAATCTGAGATAGAAGACCGTCAAGAGGGGAAACACTGAAGAGGAGACACACTGAAGAGGAGACACACTGAAGAGGAGACACACTGAAGAGGAGACACACTGAAGAGGAGACACACTGAAGAGGAGACACACTGAAGAGGAGACACACTGAAGAGGAGACACACTGAAGTCAAAAGTGCATCAAATCCCATAATAGGGCTTCGTGTGAGAAATTTGAGCTGTAACATTGCACATTCTTTTTTGGTGCGCATCAACAATTAACCTACAAGCTTGCCAAAGTTATCATCTTGAAAAAGATCAATCATTATTTCAAAATTTCTGATAGGCAATTGCAACGTCATGTCCCTGTTAGTACACTGTTTATTTTTTTTGTAGCACAAATATGTTTTTCCTTAGTCGTTAATGTAACTACAACTACAGTACGATTTTAAAGCTTTGACATTTGAACTTCCACTAACATGTTCATCTAAACTGATGCTGGAACATTCCCCCATACTGTTTTTGGACAATGATTTTTGACTTCTAAACATTTCTACAAAATATACCAAGCCTGTTTTACAAAAACAGCCTTGCATAGCCTCTGAATGCAAGATGGACTGGTTTATGTTATTATGAAGGAAGGTTGTGTCAATATATTTGTTAATATATATATACTACCGTTCAAAAGTTTGGGGTCACTTAGAAATGTTCTTGTTTTTGAAAGAAAAGCACATTTTCTGTCCATTAAAATAACATCAAATTGATCAGAAATACAGTGTAGACATTTTTTATGTTGTAAATGATTATTGTAGCTGGAAAGAGCTGATTTTTTTATGGAATATCTACATAGGCATACAGAGGCCCATTATCAGCAACCATCACTTCTGTGTTCCAATGGCACGTTGTGTTAGCTAATCCAAGTTTATCATTTTAAAAGGCTAATTGATCATTAGAAAACTGCAAAATGGATATGTTAGCACAGTTGAAAACTGTTGTTCTGATTAAAGCAATAAAACGGGCCTTCTTTAGACTAGTTGAGTATCTGGAGCATCAGCATTTGTGGGTTCGATTACAGCCTCAAAATGTCCAGAAACAAATAACTTTCTTTCCATCAATTTGATGTTATTTTAATGGACAAAAAATGTGCTTTTCTTTCAAAAACAAGGAAATTTCCAAGTGACCCCAAACTTTTGAACGGTAGTGTACATACAGTCAGTGAGTGAGGCATGTATAAAAAGCTGATAATCTGTTACATGCAGAGTCAACGGGCACAATGAAACAGTCTGTTGTGCTTAATAAAGCCAACTAACTTTATTCTCTGCGTTCAGAATAACAAAGAAACATATTACAGTTATACAGTATAATCCCAGCATAATACTGCAATTTAAGATGTATTATGAGTATATCAAGTAATTATGATTTTTTTTTCAGAGTGCCGTTTCTGTTTATAAGTGACCTTCTGTGCTTACTAATTACCTACTTTATGAATATTGGACATATTGTCCAGTTTTGACTCACAATTAACTGTATTTTCTTTATGGACACAACATACAATATTAATGGATGTACAGGCAATACAACTTTGTTAGAAAAAAAATGTCTACACATACATTTTTATCAGTAACAATACATCATAAGTATTAAACAATGTTTCAAATTGAAATTGTTAAAAATTACTTTTTGAAACATTATTGATATATTTATTTTTTCATTGGTATTCTTTGTTTATAAAATAACACTACTCAGGAACTGTTGTAAAATTTTAATTGTTCATTCGTTGTAGTGCAAGAAATGGATACTGTTATATGCTTACTTCATTTTGTCAATAAAGACATAACATAAGTAACTGTATTTACTGTATTGTTGGGACTTTTTATTTGCAATTGACTACAGAAGAGTTGAACCTCTATTTTGAAAAATAATGCAGTCAACCAGACAACCCCGGAAGTGCAAAAACATAGGAAATGATCGCTTGCAACATTATGCTATTTCAGGAAAGATACAATTTAACAATTCAGTGCGAATAAAATTCTGAAGGAAACAATCAAGACTCACCACATTGTTAATCGGTTTCGATGAATGACGGATACATCTTGAGTTCGAGGGAAACGCAACATTCTTCAGTGTTTGTAGATATCACCATGCTTTGTAGTATTTAGGCTATTTATGTAATCGATAGGGATACGAAGATATGGTGCCGTATGTGTAATTTAATTGAATTTGAGAAGAGATACAAAGGTAAAATAACGCCTACATTTGCATATTTTTCGAGACCTCTCAGAAATACTACGTTCTGTGATCATTTCTGGTAACAAACAAGTTGGTGTTTTTGCACTTTCCGTCATTTCGAATGAACTACTGCATTTACTTTAGTAAGAAATAGGGCACTGAAAGTGTCACCTAAATTGGTCTTTAAAGATCTGTTCATGTTCAGATCCGATAACTCTTAACCTTGTTCATAAAACGGCACAGAAAAGAACACAAACATGAGTTTCTTCAGTTTTGGCCAAAGTGCAGAAATTGATGTAGTTCTGACTGATGCTGAGACGAGAAAGAAGGCTGAACATAAGACTGAAGATGGGAAGAAGGACAAATATTTCCTATTTTATGACGGGGAGACTGTGTCTGGAAAGATCAACGTTACACTGAAGAACCCTGGGAAAAGACTGGAACATCAAGGGATCAAAATCGAATTTGTAGGCCAGATTGGTGAGTATACATCTTACTTACATCCCTTTTCTGTTGGACTATTTGATCAACAACAGTAGTGTCATATGTGCCAATACGCCTAGATGCATTCTTCTATGAGGGAGTGATTCTATTGCGATGTGTATACCTGTCCTTCCTTCACAGAGCTGTACTACGACAGAGGAAACCATCATGAGTTTGTCTCCCTGGTGAAAGATCTTGCAAGGCCTGGAGAGCTTACTCAGTCACAGACCTTCGACTTTGAGTTCACCCATGTTGAGAAGCCCTATGAGACCTACACAGGCCAGAATGTGAAGCTGCGGTAAGGAAACATGCAGCCTGAACATTCTCTGCCAAAATAACTATTTCTTTATGGCTCACTCTTTAACCCAAGTTCACCTTTGACCTGTCAGTCATGTGCCTAGCACTACTTCCTCATCAAGAGTAAAGTTTGTGTGCTTCACATGCTCAAATGCATTGCATTACACACACAAATCATAATTACTGGTTATGATAATGACTATCTTCTTTTATAGCCTCAGGATGCAATGAGGATATGTTGTTGGATAACATCTGAGATTACAGCAGGTTTGCTCAGTGTCTGTTGGTTGTACTTGCAGGTATTTTCTGCGTGCCACGGTGAGCAGGAGACTGAATGACATCAGTAAAGAGATGGATATTGTGGTGCACACACTCAGCACGTACCCAGAGCTCAACTCGTCAATAAAAATGGAAGTTGGGATTGAAGACTGTCTCCACATTGAGTTTGAGTACAACAAATCCAAGTAAGGCTGAAATAGATTTTTAAAAATTCAACACCCTCAGTCACCTAATTTTTAAAAACTCAATTTACAAAAGAACAAAATGCCACCACCTCTAGTCACAGGAACATGCAGAAACCATTGTAGTTTAGAACCTTTCCTTTGACTATGTATTGTATTTTTGTGTTATAGCAGCCCTGTGACGATCTCTCCTGTCTTCTACAGGTACCACCTGAAAGACGTAATTGTGGGTAAGATCTACTTCCTGCTGGTGCGGATTAAGATAAAGCACATGGAGATTGACATCATCAAACGGGAGACAACTGGCACCGGTCCTAGTGTATACCATGAAAATGACACCATCGCCAAATATGAGATCATGGATGGGGCTCCTGTCCGGGGTAAAGGATATAGTGAAGTGGATTGTATGCTTTTGAAAATGGCAATGCTCAACTACCCATCAGGTCTGACTGAGTGTTTTTATTATGTTTAAGGAGAGTCAATTCCAATCCGGTTGTTTCTGGCTGGCTATGAGATGACCCCCACCATGCGAGACATTAATAAGAAGTTCTCTGTGCGTTACTACCTTAACCTGGTGCTGATTGATGAGGAGGAGAGACGCTACTTCAAACAGCAGGTATGGAACAGGGGCTTCTGATGGATAATTGTTAGCAGTAATCCCAGATAAAATGATGTGCCCTTAGAGGGAATTTATCAGGTGTCAGGTTCAACATGGCGTATCCACTGTGCTGCACTTTATATATTGCATTCCTATCTAGCATTAAATGTGTCCCTATGGAAATTTGTTAGTGATTAAGACAACGAGCTCAAGACCACTTCCTTCTCCAGGAAATCACACTGTGGAGGAAAGGGGATGTGGTGAGGAAGAGCATGTCGAGCCAGGCCACCATCGGAGCCCAGCGGTTCGAGGGCTCAGCCAGTTCCGAGAGCGCTCTGGAGAAGGCGGCGAGGGAGGACAGCGGCTAAAGCTGCCTCCACTCATTCTCCTCATAGAAGGAAAAGAAGTGGGGGCACCTGTCAGCTCACATGATCACTGATAAAGTAGCCCTGTTTATTAGGGCTGCTAAATAAAGGGATAAAGGAAAGATTAAGGGAAGACTGGAGGATGAGGCATTACAGGGGCCTAAAATTCCGCTGCAGGTCAACTCTCTCAATACACATATCCAGTGAAAGCAAAGCCGGCCACTTGTTTAGATCTCCCCCTGTGCGTGATACCCTAAAATGTAATATTATACTCTGTCTTCTTCAAATGATCAACTTTTTTCGTCAAAGTACATTTCTAGCTTTAGCTTTATATATGAATGGATTCTAACTCCGTATACAAAACTGTATTGTCATAGGGAGTTGAAGTCCTGAGTAACAGTGATGCATTTTGAAAACATTCCATACTCAGTCAAATGCATTCCTGACATTTTGATGTGGTCTGTCATAATGAAATCTGAAATTCTAACTTTGCACTGATTATATGTATCCATTGCTCCTCCACATACATATGCTCTCAGTCCTTGTGTAATGATTGCACAGTGAGATCATTGGAAGGTTTCTATTGCATTGTAAGTGTTATCTAATTTCTTTGAGTGAGAGGGCTGGATAAATGATTACTTACCCATTAATTTGTAAATCCCTCAAATAAGAGCCATTGAATCTCTCACCCACTTATGCCGTTAAACCATCATACAGTGAATAGCATTCAGATGGTGCCACAATATGACCATTACATTCACATGCGTTACCTAAGCATTCCAATAGTGTTAGGCAGGGATTTTAAGTGCTTGTATTTGAGGTCTGATAGTAAGGAGTCTTCTGTATCTTCCATGTTAGAGACTTGAAATGTTGTGCCTAAGTGTATCAATCTAGCAAATGAAATTTTGTTGACTCAATATGTTTAACACATCTTTTAGCCTTAGGTTTTCCTGTATTTTTTGTGCTCTAATCTATAACCCCTTTCCCCAAAACTTAAATACATTTGCCAAATGCCTTGTTATCCACAGACACGTTTTGGTATAGAAATAAGTTAATGTGTACGTGCACCTGATAAATATTTCACTGATGGATTGATTGCCTTTACTCTTGGAAATGAAAATTCTGCATGTTTAGACTGAAATGATCCCCTTTAGACAGTGAAGGCAAATACATGAACTGTCATAATAGTATAAACCTCTTTAATATTAGAAATAAACTCCAGGCTGTCTCTTGACAAACAGAAACCTTGAGACAATTTCCATTTAATACAAGCATAATGGTTCAATAGACCTCACCTACAGTCAACATATTAGCAGCAGCATCATCATCATACACAAGACAGGAAAACTTCTCTCCAGGTCATCTTGTCAAAATCTTCACAGTGGGTCATTGTCCTCTAAACTCAGGACAAATTCAAATTCCTCTGAGAAAAAAATAAAACATTTATGATTTTACTTACACAAAAGCTTGGTAAACCATGATGAGGTGGCAATTTGACAACCATATTACTCAGTGTCACTGATCTCCACGTACCACTGGTGAGGGGCTGGACAGACAGCCTAGCCCTGGTGAAGAGAGACATGCCATTCAGGGACCCGCCTTTGGTCTTGTGCTGCAGGTGGATCTTCTTCAACTCAGACAGAGGAATGAAGCGCTTTAACATCCTCTCAAACTGGACATCAACCTGGCAGTCAAACATGAAACAAGCCAGCAGAGCACTAGTACAGTTTAAATTGGATTGCGATAAAAAGCCCGTTACATATCAGTGATGTATCTTGATCTCAAGCCATTTGGAACACAAACAAATGTGAACATGAAAACATTCATACCATACTCCATTTGGGGTTGTCTGCCTTGCTGGAGGCGTCGTAATGGACATCTTTCTTGTCAAACTGAGTGTGGTCCACATAGGACTCCTTTACAATCTGGAAAAGAGAAAGCAGGTGAGAGGCACCATACCCGAAACACAGTGTATATTACAAACAGAAATAAGAACAGGTAGAGGCTCACCTTCATAACTCCAGCTATTCCAGGCTCCTTGCAGTTGCTGTGGTAGAAGAATGCATGCTGTCCCTCTTTCATGTCTCGCATGAAGTTACGGGCTTGGTAGTTCCGAACACCATCCCAACACCCAGTTTGGTTGGGAAGAGTCTTCAAATCCTCGATCCCAAACTGTGACATAGTAAAAGTAAGTAAGCCATAACGACCCATAGGGCAGGAGCCCATCTCTTGTTTCTGTATATCGTTAGGCAGCTTGATGTATAAGTATACACCCAGAACAAGATGCTAGTCTGTCGCAGGGAATTACTCCCAATCCATTCCATTTATGCTGAAAGTTAAGCAGATGCATTTGGTCCCATTTTTTTAACCCCCAACCTTCCAATCTAAGGGTGGACACATTAACCAAAAAGCCTCTGAGTTGGTAACAACTGTGACATGGAATAGCCTAGATATCATTTATCCTGAACAAGACATCACTATTGAGCAACAACAGGTCTTGATACAGATGACACCATCCTATTATTAAGCAGAATAGAATACCTTGACATCTATGCCATTTTCCAAGCGGCTCTCTGGCTCTGACTTCATCAGCCAGTGACAATACTGTGGTTGTTCAGGTGATTTTTTTGCCTTTGAACTCTCCTGTTTTCCAGTCTTTCCTGAACCTGAAGCTTTCCTCTTCCCCCTGACTGCCTGACCAACCTCCAATGGAGAGTCCTCACTGTGGGCATTAGTTTTTGTCTCTTCATCGTTGCCTGTGTAATACATTCCCTTATTAATAGCCCTTCTAAAATCAAATCATTATGGTTGTAAAGTGAGTGTGAAACAGTGTCAGGGATGTTGAAAAATCTTGCAATGGTATGTCATTCAGTGCACAGAAATGTGAACGCTTTTACTTACTGGATTGTAGTGTTCTTGTGGTTCCACGGGTTCTCATTTTAGGTGCCATGCCTGAGAGATGAAGTAATAACGTTAGTGGTTGGCTTTGAAGAACTAGAATCTTCAAGACCCATTCCAATGATATCTAACCATTGGTGCGTGACAGTAGGTGACATGATTTACAGCAACAACAAAAATAACGTGTTTCATTAAATCAGTTAATTATGAGGAGGGTTGCATTGTTACTTACTGGTACGTTGTATAGATGCAAATCGAAGTGGTCGGAACCATAAAACTCAGAACACTGCAAAAAGAAGGACTCTGAATGACGAAGAACTCCCGCGCTAGTGGCTACGTCAAAAGCATATGATGTAGAAACAATTCGCTTTAGTTTGTTTATCTGTTTAGGCCCCCTTAATGTATCTGGTTTAGGCAAGCAATTGACCTTAGGGTATATTTCGGTGGTTAATCAAATTACGAGAAAAATGTGCCCTTTCCTGAAAAAGTATAGAAGAAAACTAAGCAAGCACCCCAATATAACAACTACACGTATCTTGCGTAATGGAACTACATTTCCCCACAGCAGCGTGATATAACCAATAACTAACATGGCGGTCATGGGAACGTTATCTAGAGTTGTCAGACTGAGTTCTGCATCGGCAGAAGTCGACGGTTAATATTTAACAGCACACAGAGACGAGGAAAAGCTTCGTGTATTGACCGTAAGCATTTTGGGTTTCAAAATCGTTGGTAGAGTAATGCAGACTTGCACTACTATCCATCTGACGCGTTAGCTTAGTTGGGATGAGCTGAAAAGCTCTCTAAACTAGCTAACGTTAGCTGAGTAACGTTACTGTAACGTTAGTAGGTAACTGACTGCAGATACCGTTAGTGTTTTGTTTTTCATTGCCTAGTGTGCATTTTCCGGCAATGCATTCCTACTTAAGTACTAGTTAGTCATATTGACCACAGTTAGTAACGACAGACAGTAACAACTAACGTTATACTACCTAAGTCGTAATGTAACCTCTGGTGGTCAAGTTGTACTCAATCGTTATTTTGAAGCCAAAGTAGTCGTGTTGCTACAGTATTTAAAAAATATATATTTATTTTATTTATTTAATGAAACCTGACAAGATTTTATTTTACTCCATTGGCATTTCATCGACCTACAAGGTTTCACTTTGTACAATTGGCAGAAAAAAATCTTCCGCAATAACAAAGGATTAACCATAGATTAATTTGGTGTAACATGGCCACTCACCCTCAGAGCAACTGAACATGATTTCTTCCATGAAACAGGTCGTTATATCCATTCAGTCAGTTGAGTTCATTAGTCCACACGCCGTAACAATGTTCCTGAAGTTGTGGGTATACATTCTACTAGCTCTGCACCAATGAAGTCATGGATGTGGTACTTGATCTGGAATTGAATCTGTGAGTTGGTCTGTCTCTCCTCCAGGATTAAGACTAAGTTATATTTGGATGTCTTAACCATGCCCACTACAGCTTTACGACCCTGTACTAGGTACTTGGTGAATCTGACAGTTGGGGATAGAGAGCTACCAGCATCCCTGTCAGAACCCACGACTTCACCAGTTGCGTTCTCTGAGCCTGTGAAGAGAAACTCCTTGAGCATTTTGTCTTTGTTGAATCTCAGGTTGTTGCAGAAGGTCAGCACTTTCTCCAGGAACTTCTCCACTGTGCCCAGTGTCCATCTCCCCTCCTCCCTGGCCAGGACTTTAGCCTTATAGTCTGCAGCGAACACCAACCCAAAGACCTCAGCGTCAAAGCCCAGCTGGAACATCAACACCTCCCCTATTCCCTC
Source organism: Salvelinus fontinalis (assembly GCF_029448725.1). Taxonomy (NCBI): domain Eukaryota; kingdom Metazoa; phylum Chordata; class Actinopteri; order Salmoniformes; family Salmonidae; genus Salvelinus; species Salvelinus fontinalis. The sequence continues at coordinate 22,538,901 of NC_074688.1, read as the reverse complement.
AAGTCACTCAGCTGCATGTCCACTTGGGTCGAACCATTGTGTATAGTTGGTGTTTCAGGATAATTTGTGGAAGGGCGTCATTGAAGAGTTTGCGTGAGAATAATGTTATATGGTCCTGCAGGTCGGCTTTGACGTCCAGTGGTCCCTCTTCTCCATTGTTGACAGCACCAAACTGCTTCTCATTGCCAACTCTTCGTTTCTTCACTTTAAACGTGTCTGGTATACGGCCCTGTTTTCTGTTCATAACTGACATAAAGTAATCATTGCTGTAGCAACTCCTCGTCAAACAAGATTTTCAAATAGTTTTTATGTTGATGTACACTGCTCAAAAAAATAAAGGGAACACTTAAACAACACAATGTAACTCCAAGTCAATCACACTTCTGTGAAATCAAACTGTCCACTTAGGAAGCAACACTGATTGACAATAAGTTTCACATGCTGTTGTGCAAATGGAATAGACAAAAGGTGGAAATTATAGGCAATTAGCAAGACACCCCCCAAAAAGGAGTGATTCTGCAGGTGGTGACCACAGACCACTTCTCAGTTCCTATGCTTCCTGGCTGATGTTTTGGTCACTTTTGAATGCTGACGGTGCTCTCACTCTAGTGGTAGCATGAGACGGAGTCTACAACCCACACAAGTGGCTCAGGTAGTGCAGCTCATCCAGGATGGCACATCAATGCGAGCTGTGGCAAGAAGGTTTGCTGTGTCTGTCAGCGTAGTGTCCAGAGCATGGAGGCGCTACCAGGAGACAGGCCAGTACATCAGGAGACGTGGAGGAGGCCGTAAGAGGGCAATAACCCAACAGCAGGACCGCTACCTCCGCCTTTGTGCAAGGAGGAGCACTGCCAGAGCCCTGCAAAATGACCTCCAGCAGGCCACAAATGTGCATGTGTCTGCTCAAATGGTCAGAAACAGACTCCTTGAGGGTGGTATGAGGGCCCAACGTCCACAGGTGGGGGTTGTGCTTACAGCCCAACACCGTGCAGGACGTTTGGCATTTGCCAGAGAACACCAAGATTGGCAAATTCGCCACTGGCGCCCTGTGGTCTTCACAGATGAAAGCAAGTTCACACTGAGCACATGAGCACATGTGACAGACGTGACAGAGTCTGGAAACGCCGTGGAGAACGTTCTGCTGCCTGCAACATCCTCCAGCATGACCGGTTTGGCGATGGGTCAGTCATGGTGTGGGGTGGCATTTCTTTGTGGGGCCGCACAGCCCTCCATGTGCTCGCCAGAGGTAGCCTGACTGCCCATAGGTACCGAGATGAGATCCTCAGACCCCTTGTGAGACCATATGCTGACACATGCACATTTGTGGCCTGCTGGAGGTCATTTTGCAGGGCGCTGGCAGTGCACCTCCTTGCACAAAGGCGGAGGTAGCGGTCCTGCTGCTGGGTTGTTGCCCTCCTACGGCCTCCTCCACGTCTCCTGATGTACTGGCCTGTCTCCTGGTAGCGCCTCCATGCTCTGGACACTACGCTGACAGACACAGCAAACCTTTTTGCCACAGCTCGCATTGATGTGCCATCCTGGATGAACTGCACTACCTGAGCCACTTGTGTGGGTTGTAGACTCCGTCTCATGCTACCACTAGAGTGAGAGCACCGCCAGCATTCAAAAGTGACCAAAACATCAGCCAGGAAGCATAGGAACTGAGAAGTGGTCTGTGGTCACCACCTGCAGAATCACACCTTTTTTGGGGGTGTCTTGCTAATTGCCTATAATTTCCACCTTTTGTCTATTCCATTTGCACAACAGCATGTGAAATGTATTGTCAATCAGTGTTGCTTCCTAAGTGGACAGTTTGATTTCACAGAAGTGGGATTGACTTGGAGTTACATTGTGTTGTTTAAGTGTTCCCTTTATTTTTTTGAGCAGTGTATATAGAGAAAAGAGTCGGCCCGAGAATTGAACCCTGTGGCACACCCATAGACTGCTAGAGGTCCGGACAACAGGCCCTCTAATTTGACACACTGAACTCTCTAGGAAGTAGTTGGTGAACCAGGCGAGGCAGTCATTTGAGAAGCAGTCTTGAGGTTGGCTTCTGTCCCAGGGTTGCCATGTACAGCTAAAAAAAAAAAAAAATTTCAGCAAGAGAGGAGTTGCCATATTTATACAATAAAACCTTTTTCCATAATGTTATCGAGCCAATTAAGAAGGAATATCGTAGTAACTTTTATAATGATGTTTTGAAGCAAAATTCTTAATAATAATTATTGTGAGCTATGTATGACATGACGTAATAAAGGAATTTGAAGATGTCGCAACAGAAAAGATAATTTGCCCTTAAACTCGCCAGATATTTTTTTTTATCAATGGATGTCGATTTAACTAATTTGACTGCTATGATAAGGCACAAGGCGGTATGGTATATGGCCAATATACCACGCTACACGGAGTGCTTGGATACATTTGTTAGCCTTGGTATATTGGCCGTATACCACAAACCCCGGGGGTGCGTTATTGCGATTATAAACTGGTTACCATAATTGTATTTTTTTTGTCATACCCGTGGTATATGGTCTGATCTATATCACGGCTTTCAGACAATCCGCATTCAGGGCTTGAATCAGGTTAATGTTTGTAAATAAATCCCCTTTGCTTATGTGTTTAACTATAGATAAATCCAAAAGGAGAGTTTGAGTGATGAAAGTTGGACAGAGGATCTCAATCTCTGAGCAAGAAACACTTGGAAGAACATAAACTAATGTTAGGCTATTTTCTGGAAATTGTGCTATTATGTGCCAGATGTTAAGACTATAACGTTTTATAAATGGCCCATTTGCAAGATTGACTTGTCATTTCAATAGGCATAGGCCTACAGACTAAAATCTGGGTTTACAAAAGTATTCATCCATCTTGGTGTTTTTCCTATTTTGTTGCATTACAACCTGTAATTTAAATGGATTTGTATTTGTATTTCATGTAATAAACATACACAAAATAGTCCAAATTGGTGAAGTGAAATGAAAAAAATAACTTGTTTCAAAAAATTCAAAACAATAAAAAACTGAAAAGTGGTGCGTCCATATGTATTCACCCCATTTGCTATGAAGCCCCTAAATAAGATCTGGTGCAACCAATTACCATCAGAAGTCACATAATTAGTTAGATTGTACACAGGTGGACTTTATTTAAGTGCCACATGATCTCAGGTTAGAAAGGTACCAGAGTCTGTAACACCACTAAGCAAGCGGCACCATGAAGACCTAGGAGCTCTCCAAACAGGTCAGGGACAAAGTTGTGGAGAAGTACAGATCAGGGTTGGGTTCTAAAAAAAATATCCAAAACTTTGAACATCCCACGGAGCACCATTAAATCCATTATTAAAAAATGGAAAGAATATGGCACCACAATAAACCTACCAAGAGAGGGCCGGCCACCAAAACTCACAGACCAGGCTGTTACGTTCCCCAGTTTCTGTGTTGTAGTTTGTGTATTTGAGTGAGTGTTTCAGGAGATGGCTTCCTGAATTCTCCCCAAGCAGCTGATTGTTCAGCCCCATTGATGATTGGAGCTGACCCTGCCCCCTCAAGTTACAGCTGTATCCCATTAGACTCCTTCTCCAGCTATAAAAAACAGTGTTCTGTTGCTCAGAAAAAGAGATCATAACTGGGAGATCTTTGCTGAGAGAGGAGGCTGAGGGTGATATACTGTGTTGGTTGTTCTCAGAGGGAGATGATTAGTGTGACCTGTATTGGTTGATTGGTTATGTCTTTTGTGTGTCAATAGGACGCAGTGTTTTGATTATTGAAATTGTTTGGATAATTCTGTTTCATTTGTTCCCAGGGGGGAAGGGGAAGGCACCTAGGGAGTGCTTAGGCAAGAGGCCTGCGGGCATACATATACCCGTAGTATATTCACTGTCTAGGCACACTAGGTAAGACCTGGGCGTACCACCCCCTGTATTTTGGTTAGCGCATCAGGTGGTGCTAAGTTAGGTAAGTAGTGGGTAGGCAGGTAAGGTAGGAGAGGGGGCTTTGATATTTACTTTCTTTGCTTTGGTTCCATCCAGCCCTTTTCCCCATATTACCGTGTGAAGGAATACATTCCTAGTAAACGGTAAATTCTCTGCTTTTGTCATCCTTACTCACACCTACAGTCCATACCTCTTTCATTTCACGGGGAGTTGAGTTGTAGCAGGGTGTTGCGTTCCCTCTTAGAGTTGTGTGTAACACAGGCAAGGAGGGCATTGATCAGGGAGACAACAAAGAGACCAAAGATAACCCTGAAGGAGCTGCAAAGCTCCACAGTGGAGATTGGAGTATCTGTCCATAGGACCACTAAGCTGTACACTCCACAGAGCTGGGCTTTACGGAAGAGAAAAAATGTCAATGCTTAAAGAAAGAAATAAGCAAACACGTTTGGTGTTTGCCAAAAGGCATGTGGGAGACTCCCCAAACATATGGAAGAAGGTACTTGGGTCAGATGAGACCTAAATTGAGCTTTTTGGCCATCAAGGAAAATGCTATGTCTGGTGCAAACCCAACACCTCTCATCACCCTGAGAACACCATCCCCACACTGAAGCATGGTGGTGGCAGCATCATGCTGTGGGTATGTTTTTCATAGGCAGGGACTGGGAAACTGGTCAGAATTGAAGAAATTATGGATGGCGCTAAATACAAGGAAATCCTAGAGGGAAACCTGTTTGTCTTCCAGAGATTTGAGACTGAGACAGAGGTTCACCTTCCAGCAGGACAATGACCCTAAGCATACTGCTAAAGAAGCAATTGAGTGGTTTAAGGGGAAACATTTAAATGTCTTGGAATGGCCTAGTCAAAGCCCAGACCTCAATCCAATTGAGAATCTGTGGTATGACTTAAAGATTGCTGTACACCAGCAGAACAAACTGTTGGATATACTCTGTGTGCAGTGAACGCAAGTGAAGTGACACAATTTCCCTAGTTAATATTGCCTGCTAACATGAATTTATTTTAACTAAATATGCAGGTTTAAAAAATATACTTCTGTGTATTGATTTTAAGAAAGGCATTGATGCTTATGGTTAGGTATATTCGTGCAATGATTGTGCTTTTTTCGCGAATGTGCTTAAATCATCCCCCTTTTGGCGAAGTAGGTTGTGATTTCAATGATAAATTAACAGGCACCGCATTGATTATATGCAACGCAGGACAAGCTAGTTAACCTAGTAATATCATCAACTATGTGTAGTTAACTAGTGATTATGTGAAGATTGATTGTTTTTAAAAAGATAAGTTTAATATTAGCTAGCAACTTTCCATGCTGCACTCGCGTAACAGGTGGTCAGCCTGCCATGCAGTTTCCTTGTGGAATGCAATGTAATCGGCGTCCAAAAAGGCCGATTACCGATTTGTTATGAAAACTTGAGTACGGGTGTTCATTAATGGATGCTTATTTCTGTGCAGCATGTGTAACTGGATGATTGACACCTTCGGCAACACTGAGCAGAGGGAGAAGTTCTGCCCTGAGCTTTGTACGATGGACAAGTTTGCCTCTTATTGTCTCACTGAACCAGGTTGGTATTTTGTCTTAATCTTTCTAGTATGTGATAGTGTGTCTTGCATTGACACCATGAACCTGTATAATGTGGTTATGAAGCAGTTTTATTTCTGAATCTTTTTGTCTTATTGAATCTCATTTCAGGCAGTGGCAGTGATGCTGCTTCGTTACTCACTACTGCAAAGTTGGAAGGAGACCATTATATCCTCAATGGTTCCAAGGTACTGTTTTTAATTCATAGCTGATAGAATAAATAGTGATATAAAGTGGAAGTTCCTGTCTCACTGTGTATGTGTCTTACTGCAGGCCTTCATCAGTGGAGGAGGAGACACAGACGTGTACATAGTAATGTGTCGGACGGGAGGGAAAGGTCCCAAGGGGATCTCCTGTGGTGGTGGAGAAAGACACTCAGCTTTGGCAAGAAGGAGAAAAAGGTAGCTGGCATTTGATTGATGTTGATATTGTCTTAAATTGGTCATTTTGAATACAATCATTATGTCTTATAAACTGTAAAGCAGGAACCTACAAACTTACATGGTCTGTAGTTCATGTCCAAGTAAAGCCATGTCCACAAGTGGGCATAGTTGAGTCATAGTCATGTTGAAGCCCTGAGGGATGCAGTGATTCTCCAACTGAGGCCTCTATTCTCTCTCTCCAGGTGGGATGGAACTCAGCCAACTAGAGCAGTGATCTTAGAGGACTGCCACGTCTCAGTGACCAGTCGGCTGGGTCAGGAGGGACAGGGCTTCAACATTGCTATGAGAGGCCTGAACGGAGGCAGGATCAATATTGGTGAGATGGCACCAGATTTACCTTTTGTTTCAATGATTATTTGATGGCCATCTATATATTTCTCTCAAGTCGGTTTTGCTTAACCCATTTTATTCACAGGTTTTGAAAACACAACCAATGCTCAGGTGTCAGCTACATTAAATTACATTGGGTTTATCTGCCTGCAGCCTCTTGTTTTCTTGGGGCGGCACATGCATGTGTACAGCTGGCGAGAGTTCACCTGTTAGTACGCAAGCAGTTTGGAGACTCCAACAACCAGGTAAGCATCCCATCAAGTCTACGGCTTTGAATTGGGAAAGACCTTTAGTAATCCAATAGGATATTTGATTCTGAGTTCCTGCAGTTTAAGTTGGCAGAGATGGCAACCAAGCTAGTGGCGTCATGTCTGTTGCTACGCACGTCTGATGCTGTGTCCCTCTGCTCCATGGCCAAACTCTTTGTCACTTACGAGTGCTCCAACGTGAGTCAATATTATCTCTTAAAATGGTTCTTATGGATAGACCCCAAATAATTATGAAAATACTGTTATTTTAGTATTTACTGTAAAACTTCCATTAGCTATTAGCCTGGGTGTGTATTTGCTTAAACTGCAGCAGACTTGTTTTGACATGCAGGGATCAGTCATTCAACGCAAGGTAGAGATGCAGTGAAATTCCACTGCAGCAGACCTGCAAAATGCAGACAGTACACGATTAATTACACTTTTTTGGGACCCAGAGCTTATTATAGGCCAGTGTTTATTTGCTAAAATGTGAAATGATGCCCGGCCATTAAGAGACCGTTGCTTGTTGGAGACTCAACATTTAATGGACCTTTTACAGTAAGTGGTCTCCTTTTGCACACTGGTAATGATGTCCAGCTACATCGGATAGTCCACATCTCTCACACACATCAGTATCTCTGCCCTCAACAGATCTGTAACCAGGCACTCCAGATGCATGGTGGATACAGTTACCTCAAAGCCTACGCTGTTCAGCAGTATGTCCGGGACATCAGAGTACACCAGATACTGGAGGGTATGTATACACCTTGCTTACCATGACAAAGCTGTCCTTCTGAAATTCTGCTTTATAACAGATGGTTATCAGTATTTGAATGGTAATGCACACCTCTTTATAAACTTAGGTACTGTTGTTGCACTGACAAATTACTGACGTTTTACCCTTTTTATATTTCCTTTCTCTTTCAGGAGGAAATTAAGTGATGCGGATGATAATTGCCAGAAGTTTACTGTCAGTCTGGATAAATGTAATGCCATGGGCCATCCAAAAATGGACTTTCTCCTGTCTTGAAGGGATGGTGGTGTTTGACTGTGACTGGATCCTTCAAGTGTCTTGAACTCACCCTCTTTTAAAGGGGGTGTCATTAGGTCCTCCTGTCCTGTTTGCATGGAATTAAATAATGTTATGTAAACAAACATGTTTGGTTCTTGCAATAAAAAACAATGCATCTATATCAGATGGCTAGTTTGACATCATGGCCTCTCCTGCAAAGTGGCCTTTCATGTGTATTCAGTTATGATGGCAACATTTGAAACATGAGCAAGTTTGGTTCTCATGACACAATTCCAGTTTAATCCTAAAACAAATGTATCTAGGCGGGTTGGATGACTGCAAAGTTTCATGTATGGTGTGTGTACTATAATATTTGGTGCTCAAATGTGACTGGATTATCAGTCATTTACACTCAAAATAAAACTGTCTGACAGCACTAGATAAGTTTAAATGTTGTGCATTTTCTCAGCTATGGTACTACATTACGATAAACCATGTTTTATTTAAAGTTTTAAAGATCCAATGCAGCTGTTTTCTCAATTTCAAATTATTTCTGGGTAACAATTACATACCTACTGTGATGGAAATTCTTGTTCGATGTGGAAAAAAATTGTTCTTACACTGAACGGCCATGATCATTTTCTCATTTTCACAATTTCACAGTATTATTCCAACCTCAGAACACAGGAAAATCACATTTGACTGCACTGGGCCTTTGAGTTAAGGGAAAAATATTTAAAATGCAGGAATCTCAGCCATTGAACAAACATTATAAATGAATTATACATTCCAACTACCTAATTAAGATTAATATATTCTCTCAGTATACATGAATGTGATAAAACCACAATATTCTGTAATATAAGTCGTTCTTATTAGATAGATATACAAGTATGGGTCAACGCTTTGTCTTTAAACATTTCCAGTATTGAAATTGTATAAAATACCTGGATAGAGCATGTATGGCAGGTTTTACTGGAGTTGTAACAAATCAACATGAACAGTTGGCCTGAGAAGAAGACTGTCAAGGAGGACTAAGGGAGTGTGCTTTACTGCATATCAGGTATTTGCGTGTGTGTGAAGTTAAATGTTTAACCCATCTCTGGGCAGTGATGTGCTTTCAAGTGTCAACATGATGTGAGTTCATGAGCATGTTCTCTTCAGACAACACCTCCCTTATCAATGTCCATGTCAACATGTCATAACTGGCATATAACAAACAATTTTACACAATGTATATAAGTCAAACCTGTCAAATACAGTGCATTTGGAAAGCATTCAGACCTTGTGACTTTTTCCACATTTTGTTATGTTACAGCCTTATTCTAAAATGGATTATATTGTTTTTTCCCCCATATCAATCTACACACAAGACCCCATAATAACAAAACAAAAACAGATTTTTAGAAATGTTTGCAAATGTATAAAAAAATTATTGAAAAATCACATTTACATAAGTATTCAGATGCTTTGTTGAAGCACCTTTGGCAGTGATTACAGCCTAGAGTCTTCTTGGTTATGACGCTACAAGCTTGGCACAATTGTATTTGGGGAGTTTCTCCCATTCTCTGCAGATCCTCTCAAGCTCTGTCAGGATGGATGGGGAGCATCGCTGCACAGCTATTTTCAGGTCTCCAGAGATGTTAGATTGGGTTCAAGTCTGGGCTCTGGCTGGGCCACTCAAGGACATTCAGAGACTTGCCCCGAAGCCACTCCTGCATTGTCTTGGCTGTGTGCTTAGGGTCGTTGACCTGTTGAAACGTGAACAATCGCCTCAGTCTGAGGTCCTGAGCGCTCTGGAGGTTTTAATCAAGGATCTATGTACATTGCTCTGTTCATCTTTCCCTCGATCCTGACTAGTCTCCCAGTCCCTGCCACTGAAAAACATCCCCACAGCATGATGCTGCAACGACCATCCTACACCGTAAGGATGGTGCCAGGTTTCCTCCAGACGTGACGCTTGGCATTCAGGCCAAATATTTCAATCTTGGTTTCATCAGAGAATCTTATTTCTAATGGTCTGAGAGTCTTTAGGTACCGTTTGGCAAACTCCAAGTGGGCTGTTGTGGCTTTCACTGAAGAGTGGCTTCTGTCTGGCCACTCTACCATAAAGGCCTGATTGGTGGAGTGCTGCAGAGATGGGAGAACCTTCCAGAAGGACAACCATCTCCACAGAGGAACTCTGAAGCTTTGTCAGGGTGACCATCGGGTTCTTGGACAACTCCCTGACCAAGGCCCTTCTCCCCCTGCTTGCTCATTTTGGTCAGGCGGCCAGCTCTAGGAAAAGTCTTGGTGGTTCCAAACTTCTTCCATTTAAGAATGATGCAGGCCACTGTGTTCTTGGGGACCTTCAATGCTGCAGAAATGTTTTTGTACCTACCCTTCCTCAGATCTGTCTCAACACAATCCTGTCTCGGAGCTCTAAGGACAATTCCTTCGACCTCATGACTTGGTTTTTGCTCTGACATGCACTGTCAACTGTGAGACCTTATAAAGACAGGTGTGTGCCTTTCCAAATCATGTCCAATCAATTGAATTTACCACAGGTTGACTCCAATCAAGTTGTAGAAACATCTTAAGGATGATCAATGGAAACATGATGGAACCTGAGCTCAACTTAGTGTCTCATAGCAAAGGGTCTGAATACATATTTAAATAAGGTATTTATGTTTAGTTTTTTTATATACATTTGCAAAAATTTCTAGAAATCAGTTTGCTTCGTCATTATGGGTTTTGTGTGTAGGTTGATGAGGATACATTTTCATATAATCCACTTTAGAATAAGGCTGTAACATAACAAAATGTGGAAAAAGTCAAAGGGGTCTGAATACTTTCCAAATGCACTGCATACCGATTCAACAACCTCTTCACAAACAACTTGTGTTTTAGAGAATAATTAAGCAATAAGCCCCGGGGGGGGGGGGGGTGCGGCATATGGTCAATATCCCAAGACTATCTGTTCTTATGCAATATGCAAAGTGGAGTGCCTGGATATAGCCCTTAGCCGTGGTATATTGGCCATATACCACAAACCCCCAAGGTGTCTTATTCCTATAATAAATCGGTTACCAACGTAGAGCAGTAAAAAGATATACGGTCTGATATACCACGGCTGTCAGCCAATCAGCATTCAGGGCTCGAACCACCCAGTTTATAAAAGGCCTTAAAGAATATAGAATAGGCCTTGTTTTAACCTTAAAGAATCTGAGCATGGCAAATAAAAGCAAAAACATTTAGCAAAAAAGATTTGAAAACAGCTAAAATAATCAAAACAAATCAATTAAGTCTTTGAACTTGTGCAGACTTGAATACAGGGGATTCCACAAGTGTCTTCTTCAGCATGAGCTATTCTTTCTACTCTGAACATAATATTGAACGATCACAATAAAAAAGTGTTTTTAATTCCAAGCAAATCCTTCTCTACTCTATGCAATGTTCCTTTGAGGAAGTCTTTATCCATTTGCTTCAGTTTTTTGTGTTCAGTAGTAAAACGGGAGACCCTCCAGTGGGCTATACCAGTGATCCAGCCTGGCTCTGAGAGGGCACCATGACGGGCACAGCACCCATACGGGCCAGGGTGGCGGAGCTGATGGGCGAGGTGAGAGGGCGTGGTACCTGGGGCTGGGCCCCCTCAGTCTTGTCGGGGTCTGTGACCTTGTGGCCAGGTGGGGAATGGGATCCAGGTGGGGAATGAAGTGGGGCACCGTTAGAACTGGAGGATCTGCTGTGTCCATAGTGAGGCATGCTACTGATGCTGGGGGGTCGGCTGTGGTTGGAACTGGGAGGTTGGCTGTGCCTGTGTGGAGAAGGGGCGCCGATATTGTTAGAACTTGGGGGTCGACTGTGCCCCTGGGGGGAGGGGGCACCAATGTTGTTAGAACTATGGGGTCTGCTGTACCCATGTGGAGAGGTGACACCAACATGGTTAAAACTGGGTGGTTGACTGAACCCATGGGGAGGAGTGTCAACAATGATATTAGTGGTGAGGAGCCGGGTGTGGCCAGGGGGTGGAGTCCCACTGATGTGCTTAGAACTGGGGGGTCGACTGTGCCCTTGTGGATAGGTGGCATCAATGTTGTTAGCAACACAGAGGGGTCTGGTGTGCCTGGGTGGAAGTGTGCCACTGATGTACCCTGGGAGGCCCTGCAGGGGGTTGAGCTCTCCAGGCCGAAGGCGGTAGGCGTTGAGCACAGAGCCTGTGTCAGAGGCCGGTGCAGTGGGGTAGGGGAAGTTTTTTAGCTGCTGGGCGTCTCCCGGATGGGGGCTCGTGGCTATGGATGACAGCGTGCCATTTTTGGAGATGATGTCTGAGCCTGTGCCACTCTTTGCCCAGGAAACACGCTTGGGTGCCTGGGCATCCTCCCTGTGATGGATAGACAGAGAGCCAATGAGAAAACACCAACCAAGATCATATCACATGCTACACACATCCTCCAACCATCAACCTGCAGAAATGGAATTAGAACACCTGCATTGTCCATGGTAGAGTCCTAGTAGTTGTACATCCCGTGGTGTTTAACAACTGCACCTGATTTTCTGATAACACACACAAACACAGAAAAAAATCTCACTTGATATCATTGGCTATCTCCTCCTCTTCGTGGTCTCTCCTCCTCAGCATGAAGATGAGGAAGAGTATGATGGCTACCAGTCCCATGATGGACCCCAGAGTAGCAGCAGCAATCGCTCCAGAATTAGAGGCTGTGGAAGAGGACACACAGAGATGCTTCAAACAGGAAACATTAGCAGTCTGTATGTACTAATATGAGAATGTGTGTGTTACTTTGCTACACGTACAGGTGAAGACCTCCAGGTTGATAGAGCAAGTGTCAGAACCAGCAGTGTTGCTAGCTCGGCACACATATTTCCCTGACATGCTCTTAGTGAGGTTACTCAGCCTGAGGGTACCTTGCCTCTCATCTGAAAGAGAAAGACAGTGTTACACAACACACTCTTGCCTCTACAGTACATGAATATGTTGATGATGTACAGTGCACAGAACGTTATACACATTTCAAACACATTCTCAATCTACAGTAATGTAGACAGTTACACTAGGTAACACAAGGGTAGCTACAATATGTATACAAACATAATTAGACCACACACTCTACCAAGTACAATACTCTCTTGGTTCCGAAGCTATAAGTATTGAGGGGTTTCCTGGTCCTAGGGAGTGACATCCCACTGGGCACAGACGTCAATTCCACATTGGATCAACGTAATTTCACTGAAATGACATGGAAACAATGTTGAGTCAACCAGTATGTGCCCAGTGGGATGGGCTGTTCTTTATACCAGTACAGATCCTCTTTGATGATATCACTCTTTTCTGTTCCGGGGATAAATAATGTGGTTATATGGAGAGACCTCAATAGCAAATGGTTAAATACCAGACAAAGAATCTCCACAATGATGAATCAGAAGAACCTGTGGCTTTTCACAGCTGGACTCAGTTTACATAATCCTAGTTGCTTTGGTCCACTTGTCATAGCTGGCATGGGGATGCTCTATTGTAAATATGTAACACTGGGGATACTAGAGAATAATAAACATATGTGGGGCAGGTCTTATCAAGCAAATCCTCTCAAAATCCGATTGGAAATGTCACAAGAGAATATTTTCATCAGATGTGTTTCCAAATCAAATCAAATTGTATTTGCCACATGCGTCATAAAAAACAGGTGAAGACTAACAGTGAAATGCTTACTTACGGGCCCTTTCCAACAATGCAGAGAGAAAAATAGAAAAATAATAGAAAGATAATAACACAAGGAATAAATACACAACGATAATTACAGCGCCTTACATAAGTATTCATCCCCCTTGGCTTTTTTCCTATTTTGTTGCATTGCAACCTGTAATTTAAATAGATTTTTATTTGGACTTCATGTAATGGACATACACAAAATAGTCCAAATTGGTGAAGTGAAAAAAATAACTTGTTTAAAAAAAATTAGAAACAATAAGCTACGGAAAAGTGGTGGGTGAATATGTATTCACCCCTTTGCTATGAAGCCCCTAAATAAGATCTGGTGCAACCAATACCTTCAGAAATCACATGTTTATTTATATAAAGTTCACCTGTGTGCAATCTAAGTGTCACATGATCTCAGTATATATACACCGGTTCTGAAATGCCCCAGAGTCTGCAACACCACTAAGCAAGGGGCACCACCAAGCAAGCGGCACCATGAAGACTAAGGAGCTCTCCAAACAGTTCAGGGACAAAGTTGTGGAGAAGTACAGATCAGGGTTGGGTTATAAACAAATATCAGAAACTTTGACCATCCCACGGAGCACAATTAAATCCATTATTAAAAAATGGAAAGAATATGGCACCACAACAAACCTGCCAAGAGAGGGCCGCCCACCAAAACTCACAGACCAGGCAAGGAGTGCATTATTCAGAGAGGCAACAAAGAGACCAAAGATAACACTGAAGGAGCTGCAAAGCTCCACAGCGGAGATTGGAGTATCTGTCCATAGGACCACTTTAAGCCATACAATCTATAGAGATGGGCTTTACGGAAGAGTGGCCAGAAAAAAGCCATTGCTTAAAGAAAAAAATCGCCAAAAGGCAAAAGGCATGTGGGAGACTCCCCAAACATATAGAAGAATGTACTTTTTCTACTGTATTATTGACTGTATGTTTGTTTTACTCCATGTGTAACTCTGTGTTGTTGTATGTGGCGAACTGCTTTGCTTTATATTGGCCAGGTCGCAATTGTAAATGAGAACTTGTTCTCAACTTGCCTACCTGGTTAAATAAAGGAGAGAAAAAAAAAAAAAAAAAAGATGAGACTAAAATTGAGCTTTTTGTCCATCAAGGAAAACGCTATGTCTGGTGCAAACCCAACACCTCTCATCACCCCAAGAACACCCAAGAATAGTTATGCACGCTCAAGTTGTCAGTTTTCTTGTCTTATTTCTTGTTTTGTTTTTTACAATAAATAATATTTTGCATTTTCAAAGTGGTAGGCATGTTGTGTAAATCAAATGATACAACCCCCCCCAAAATCTACATTAATTCCAGGTTGTAAGGCAAGAAAATAGGAAAAATGCCAAGGGGGTGAATACGTTCGCCAGCCACTTTATATACGTAATATGTAATTATTCGATTTATTGCCTACCTCATGCCTTTTGCACACATTATATATAGATTCTCTTTTTTTTCTACCATGTTATTGACTTGTTTATTGTTTACTCCATGTGTAACTCTGTGTTGTTGTCTGTTCACACTGCTATGCTTTATCTTGGCCAGGTCGCAGTTGCAAATGAGAACTTGTTCTCAACTAGCCTACCTGGTTAAATAAAGGTGAAATAAATCAAATAAAAAATAAAAAAAATACATGGGGTACCAGTACTGAGTCGATGTGCAGGGAGGGGTATGACGTAATTGAGGTAGATATGTACATATAGGTAGGGGTAAGGTTACTAGGCAACAGGATAGATAATAAGCAGTAGCAGCAGAATATGTGATGAGTCAAAAGAGTTAGTGCAAAGGGGGGTCAATGCTATTTGGTTAACTATTTAGCAGTCTTATGGCTTGGGGGTTGAAGCTGTTCAGTGTCCTGTTGGTTCCAGACTTGGTGCATCGGTACCACTTGCTGTGCGGTAGCAGAGAGAACAGTCTATGACTTGAGAAGCTGGAGCCTCCACCCATATATACCAATATAAAGAATCAAGAGGGAAAACAAATGGATATATCTTCATCATATGTCCTGATGCATATCATAAATGGTGTATCAAAGCAACCCAGTAACTCAACCAGCGCCGCTCAAGTAGAGAAGCTAAAGTTCACAATAGGATATCAGTACCTTTACTTCCGGAGTTCCAAATTATGCAGCAGCAGCTGAAAAGATGAGCTCCTACAAATATTGAAATTTAAATGTTTTTTTTTAGAGTAAAGTACATCGAAAAAAATCAAAAGAAAACTGCAAACTGAATAGGAGACCAAACAAGCAGCAAACAAAGAAGAAAGGCTTTTGAAAAAGTAACAATTTTTTCATAAAATTATACCGTTTTCTTAGCTAGCTAAGTTGTTTACCTGTTGCTAGGCAGTTGCTAGGGACATTCCTGGAAGAAGCTAGCTAGCTAACAAGGAGTGTCTAGTTGGCAGAAGAGAAGAAGGGACAAAGAAGGGACAAAGTGGGACAAAATAAGGACAGAAGAAAAGGGAAAGGGGGGAAAGGGGACATTAAGGTGAAGCAGTCCTCTAAAGACACAAAAGACAATAATACAAGAAACAACACTTCTATTGCCTCTCCCTCTACGATACACACTTCCGGGTTGGAGTGAGTAGTTGCATTCCGCTTTGCTCCACAGGTAGTATTACATTTCATTTCATTACAGTACAACAGTTTGATTTGTTTGATCTTAGCTGGCTACATAGCCGTCTTTGTATCCAAGATAATTGTGTAGTCTAGAGTAATTGTCGAGGTTACCTAGCCAGTTAGAGGTTACCTAGCCAGCTACACTTTCAAACAAAGTCAACAACGCAGCCACTGCTAGCTAGCCTATTTCACCAGCCAGCAGTACTATATCATTTTAGTCAATAAGATTTTTTGCAACGTAAGCTTAACTTTCTGAACATTCGAGACGTGTAGTCCACTTGTCATTCCAATCTCCTTTGCATTAGCGTAGCCTCTTCTGTAGCCTGTCAACTATGTGTCTGTCTATCCCTGTTCTCTCCTCTCTGCACAGACCATACAAACGCTTCACACCGCGTGGCCGCTGCTACTCTAACCTGGTGGTCCCAGCCCGCACGACCCACGTGGAGTTCCAGGTCTCAGGCAGCCTCTGGAACTGCCGATCTGCGGCCAACAAGACAGAGTTCATCTCAGCCTATGCTTCCCTCCAGTCCCTCGACTTCTTGGCACTGACGGAAACATGGATTACCACTGATAACACTGCTACTCCTACTGCTCTCTCCTCGTCTGCCCACGTGTTCTCGCACACCCCGAGAGCTTCTGGTCAGCGGGGTGGTGGCACTGGGATCCTCATCTCTCCCAAGTGGACATTCTCTCTTTCTCCCCTGACCCATCTGTCTATCGCCTCCTTTGAATTCCATGCTGTCACAGTTACCAGCCCTTTCAAGCTTAACATCCTTATCATTTATCGCCCTCCAGGTTCCCTTGGAGAGTTCATCAATGAGCTTGACGCCCTGATAAGTTCCTTTCCTGAGGATGGCTCACCTCTCACAGTTCTGGGTGACTTTAACCTCCCCACGTCTACCTTTGACTCATTCCTCTCTGCCTCCTTCTTTCCACTCCTCTCCTCTTTTGACCTCACCCTCTCACCTTCCCCCCCTACTCACAAGGCAGGCAATACGCTTGACCTCATCTTTACTAGATGCTGTTCTTCCACTAATCTCATTGCAACTCCCCTCCAAGTCTCCGACCACTACCTTGTATCCTTTTCCCTCTCGCTCTCATCCAACACTTCCCACACTGCCCCTACTCGGATGGTATCGCGCCGTCCCAACCTTCGCTCTCTCTCCCCCGCTACTCTCTCCTCTTCCATCCTATCATCTCTTCCCTCTGCTCAAACCTTCTCCAACCTATCTCCTGATTCTGCCTCCTCAACCCTCCTCTCCTCCCTTTCTGCATCCTTTGACTCTCTATGTCCCCTATCCTCCAGGCCGGCTCGGTCCTCCCCTCCTGCTCCGTGGCTTGACGACTCATTGCGAGCTCACAGAACAGGGCTCCGGGCAGCCGAGCGGAAATGGAGGAAAACTCGCCTCCCTGCGGACCTGGCATCCTTTCACTCCCTCCTCTCTACATTCTCCTCTTCTGTCTCTGCTGCTAAAGCCAATTTCTACCACTCTAAATTCCAAGCATCTGCCTCTAACCCTAGGAAGCTCTTTGCCACCTTCTCCTCCCTCCTGAATCCTCCTCCCCCTCCTCCCCCCTCCTCCCTCTCTGCTGATGACTTCGTCAACCATTTTGAAAAGAAGGTCGACGACATCCGATCCTCGTTTGCTAAGTCAAACGACACCGCTGGTTCTGCTCACACTGCCCTACCCTGTGCTTTGACCTCTTTCTCCCCTCTCTCTCCAGATGAAATCTCGCGTCTTGTGATGGCCGGCCGCCCAACAACCTGCCCGCTTGACCCTATCCCCTCCTCTCTTCTCCAGACCATTTCCGGAGACCTTCTCCCTTACCTCACCTCGCTCATCAACTCATCCTTGACCGCTGGCTACGTCCCTTCCGTCTTCAAGAGAGCGAGAGTTGCACCCCTTCTGAAAAAACCTACACTCGATCCCTCCGATGTCAACAACTACAGACCAGTATCCCTTCTTTCTTTTCTCTCCAAAACTCTTGAACGTGCCGTCCTTGGCCAGCTCTCCTGCTATCTCTCTCAGAATGACCTTCTTGATCCAAATCAGTCAGGTTTCAAGACTAGTCATTCAACTGAGACTGCTCTTCTCTGTGTCACGGAGGCGCTCCGCACTGCTAAAGCTAACTCTCTCTCCTCTGCTCTCATCCTTCTAGACCTATCGGCTGCCTTTGATACTGTGAACCATCAGATCCTCCTCTCCACCCTCTCCGAGCTGGGCATCTCCGGCGCGGCCCACGCTTGGATTGCGTCCTACCTGACAGGTCGCTCCTACCAGGTGGCGTGGCGAGAATCTGACTCCGCACCACGTGCTCTCACCACTGGTGTCCCCCAGGGCTCTGTTCTAGGCCCTCTCCTATTCTCGCTATACACCAAGTCACTTGGCTCTGTCATATCCTCACATGGTCTCTCCTATCATTGCTATGCAGACGACACACAATTAATCTTCTCCTTTCCCCCCTCTGATAACCAGGTGGTGAATCGCATCTCTGCATGTCTGGCAGACATATCAGTGTGGATGACGGATCACCACCTCAAGCTGAACCTCGGCAAGACGGAGCTGCTCTTCCTCCCGGGGAAGGACTGCCCGTTCCATGATCTCGCCATCACGGTTGACAACTCCATTGTGTCCTCCTCCCAGAGTGCTAAGAACCTTGGCGTGATCCTGGACAACACCCTGTCGTTCTCAACTAACATCAAGGCGGTGACCCGTTCCTGTAGGTTCATGCTCTACAACATTCGCAGAGTACGACCCTGCCTCACGCAGGAAGCGGCGCAGGTCCTAATCCAGGCACTTGTCATCTCCTGTCTGGATTACTGCAACTCGCTGTTGGCTGGGCTCCCTGCCTGTGCCATTAAACCCCTACAACTCATCCAGAACGCCGCAGCCCGTCTGGTGTTCAACTTTCCCAAGTTCTCTCACGTCACCCCGCTCCTCCGCTCTCTCCACTGGCTTCCAGTTGAAGCTCGCATCCGCTACAAGACCATGGTGCTTGCCTACGGAGCTGTGAGGGGAACGGCACCTCCGTACCTTCAGGCTCTGATCAGGCCCTACACCCAAACAAGGGCACTGCGTTCATCCACCTCTGGCCTGCTCGCCTCCCTACCTCTGAGGAAGTACAGTTCCCGCTCAGCCCAGTCAAAACTGTTCGCTGCTCTGGCACCCCAATGGTGGAACAAACTCCCTCACGACGCCAGGTCAGCGGAGTCAATCACCACCTTCCGGAGACACCTGAAACCCCACCTCTTTAAGGAATACCTAGGATAGGATAAAGTAATCCTTCTAACCCCCCCCCCCCCCCCTTAAAAGAGTTAGATGCACTATTGTAAAGTGGTTGTTCCACTGGATATCATAAGATGAATGCACCAATTTGTAAGTCGCTCTGGATAAGAGCGTCTGCTAAATGACTTAAATGTAAATGTAAATGTTTACTAATAACCAGACTAGAAAATCCTATAAATAAACTATTGCATACAATGTCCTCTGTCCTAAATTGTCATTGTGACAAACAGCTGTTTGTCCCTTTCCCAAAGTATAGGAGTGAACTGCTGGCTGGGATTCTTGTTTGCTAAACTCAGCATGCACCATCTGCTGTTCTCTCTGGGAGGGTGGGGGAAAATCATTACGCACGCAAAGCACACAGACTACACAACGCAACGGTGCTACTACTTCAAACTGCCTTCATTTTGCTGGACCCCGGGAAGAGTAGCTGCTGCCAACCCTTACCCATTTATCCATAATAAACAATACAAATACATACTTTCATTTCAGAGTAAACAAAGCCTCTTGGGGAGATATCATTTGCGTCAATGAGGATTCAACACAACTATACTAAGTACATGGCCTGACAGTGATTTCTGTGCCAGATGGACGTGCCTGTAGGTGTGTTCAATAGGCACCTGCCATTAGTAACTCTGACGAGAGGAACCAGACGGAATTGCTACAGATTAACGACAGATCAGCTCATTCTTAAACTTGGCAGATTCTCAAAATGTCACTGCAATCAAGATCCAAAGACAGACCTGTACGTGATCTGATATCACCAATCTCTATATACCAAGAATGTATTGTACTGATAAAAAATACACTGAAATCAAAATAGGAAATAACTACAGTAATACTGACTACAGTACTAACTACAGTAGCAAGTGACTATCACCAACATTTCTACAGGCAAGATCTAAGAACACTGACAGTATTTGTGCCAACTGTTAATTGTGCACCTTCATGTTTCATACACATTCAGAATGTTAAGACACAATCTTAGTCTACGTACAAGACAAAAAGGAAACACTTATTCTGGATTCAATCCAAACTCAATGATCTCAGCAAATGCAGCAGAGTACACCTTGCAATCATAGTTTGATTGAATCATTGAAAGTATATCATTCGATGCAAGGGACCAATGACAGCCATTGTGGGAAAATTGAGGCTTTCACTTTATCTATGGCCTTAATATGTAGCCTACCTTTACCTTCACTACTTGACTTTATTGTTGCCTTTACAGTCATTTACCATTTATTTTATATTAGCATATTAATTACTGTGGATTTTCATACTTTTACATTGTATTATTTGAGCATGTTATGAACAGGTTAACCTACAGTTCGGTGGTTGCTATGTTCTAAAGTAGTTTCATTTTCAGGCCATGGCCAGATGGCTAAGGACCAAAGGGTGGTATCAGTTGATCCATACCAAAGGAAAAATGTTCTATCACGCAAGCCTAACCAGCCTGGTCAAAGACATGTAATCTCAGATCGACTGAGCTCATAAGGGCAATGCAGATGTATACAAGGCAAAGTCATTGGTGAGGATTAACACAGACATGCTTTTGGATGAATAACATATTACATTCTTCTAAAGGTTCAACTTTACAGCTGTGTCTGTCCAGTGGGGGGCAGTTTTTTTTTTTTTTACATGGGGATGGGGGGTTGGGGTGACACCAGCAAAATTATAGAGAGCAATAGTAATGGCATCTTTTCGTAGGCACAAACTCAGTTATGGCTCATTGGCCAAAGCCTATGGGGGGGATGAATGTTTTCTTTTTGAAGGTTTTTGGATAAACGCCGAAAATAAGGTTTGTGGTAAACAAAGGCTTAGGATATCTTATACGGTTTGTTCTATGAGATAATCTTTGTCAGCTAACGCCACATTTGTGAATGTTGTAATCAAAACACAAACTTAAAGGCTTCATAATTTCTAAAAAGTCATGTTAACTGACTGATATTATCTCATAGATCAAAACGTATAAGCCTGTGTTAACCTCAGACCTTATTTTCACCAATTATCCCAAAACTCCATTCTTTCCCAATTAATTTCCCCTATAGGAATGGCTGGACAAACCAGAGGTAACGCACTTCTGTTTTTTAGGACTACAAGCTGGCGAGCTCTAATATTAAATAGGCTGTGGGGCTCTACAGGCTTCTGCATACTAGAGGGGTTATGGTGGGTTGGGGGTGTATTTGTGAAACCCTTACCCATGAACCCTAGAACAAGCAAGGGCGAGGGGCAGGCTCTCCATTCTGTGGTCATGCAGGAGAGAAGAGTAACAGAGACAGTGACTGAGAGAAGAAGGGCTGGTACAGAGAGAGCGATTAAGTAGGAAGAGAGACATCAACCCCTAGCCCTTACAAGGGAGTTGATAGTTGCAAAAGTTTGCAAGAAAAGAGTGATGAGACAGAGGTAGGAGAGAAGGAGAGACTGGGAACACAATATAAACCCAGCATCTTAGATTGAAGCAAGAGACACATGCTGATTGATTGAGGGAAGCTCGCTATTTTAACAAACCAAAATAGCTCACACGGTGTGTCAGAAATATTGTTGCCATTTTCACGGCGGAACACAATACCTGGAGGTGACGTAAAAGGGATGGCTTGTGGCAAGGGCTTGACTACTCCATAGCTAATTTTAACATGCTCTATGGTATAAAATGTGGTGGCTTCAAGGCATGCACAGACTTTGACATTGTGTGTTGTCATTAATTCCAATTCAGTGGAAGGGCATGAATGTTCGTCCTAGTCTATTGTGATTTGTAGAGTATAGTTTTTTCAAAACCAACAGTGACCTAATAGGCCCTAATAGTAATAACAGAAATGTATCTAGTTTATTTGCTAAATGTTAGAAATGTATGCAGTCTACATTATAAGTAAGTAATTGGGTTCACTATGGAATTATCTTACACAGCACTTTCGTAAGCGGAAAAGGCCTTATATAGGCTACAGTAGGGTAAATTGCATTGCATCATGTGCGAGCCATGCATGGATATGTCAATTGTTCTATAAGCATGATTACATTTGCAGTTACATTGATATAGCATTACGAAAGAGAATATTTTATATGAGCTTGGTTTTAAATCAAATGAAATTAAACAAGCAGACTATTTGCTTCAATGCTTCTAGGTAGAATCGGGTCACATGGTGTCATAAATCACATCTCTTGTTCCATCGGCATACAGGCAATTTAGGCTACACAATGTGCCACCACTGACAAAGTTATTACCATAAAACAACAAAGTTGCCAAATTTGTCGAAAAGAATTAGCCTACTGCTGGACCAAAACGATCAAAATTAACACTTGCGTTTGATAATACCAACCCCTTACGATTAGTCGAAAGTAGTGCCCTTTAGAATGGCAGTAGAGCACAGGGGTGGAGGCTCAATGTCACAGAGAGCATATGCCAGGTCAAAGAGAAAAATACAGAGGATCAGAGTGTTTTCAACTCCTAGAGATTATGCAGATTTGTCTGTGTGTGTTTGGCGGTGCATTCAATTCCATAGTCCTGGATATTGTGTCAATCAGGCAGTGAAACAGATAGTGTATTAGATGGGTGATCTATAGAAGAAGCGAGGAGATCAGAGGAGGAGCTATTCCAATACTTGGGTCAATCAGTGTAAGCCTCATTATTGCTCAGAAACAGCTGGTGCTTTCACAATAATTGTTTCCACTGTATTTCTACAACTCTTCACAAAATAATACAATATAACAGGCATATGTGCAATATCGTATCAGATATAAACCTAAATTTTATATTTTTCTCCCTCTGCAAGTCTGACATGAGCATGTAGTGTGTATGTGGTGACGTTTCCCAGTCTATAAAGAGGATTAAGTGACGCATGTTATGGCATTTCAAAGAAAATAAACTCACCGGGGAGAAAAAAAAGAGAATCCGCAATCCCACCGCCAGGCACCAACACACCACACATTAGTCCTCAACATTTAGCCTGACTCACAGAGTTGTTAACAAGCGAACCCCCTGGCAATACATGCCAGAGGAGAAGGTTAGGAGAGATAACACCATATGGGAGAATGCACCCTGAATGGGTTTTCTGAACACATCTACCAGTAAAAACATGGAAGATCAATATGCTACTATGGCTGTGTTTACACAGGCCGCACAATTCTGATTCTATTGGCAAAGGAGCTGATCTGATTGGTCAAAAGACCAATTAGTGGAAAAATATCAGTATTATAGGCTGCCTGTGTAAACGCTGTCAGATCAATCTGAATCTCTGAAACTATATATTTGTTATTCATTTGGAATTATCTCCATCTTATGTCAATGTTAATGGATATTTAGAAGCTAGGTATTACTTAAAGAGCGTATCAATTTATCTATTTTAGTTTTCATTTTGACAATCTTAGTGACAGGCAGGTCGGCAGTTAGCCTAGTGGTTAGAGCGTTGGGCCAGTAACGAAAGGTTGCTGGATCAAATCCCCGAGCTGACAAGGTAAAAATCTGTCGTTCTGCCCCTGAAGTTAACCCACTGTTCCCTCGGGCACCGAAGACGTGGATGTTGATTATGGCATCCCCCCGCACCTCTCTGATTCAGAGGGGTTGGGTTAAATGCAGAAGACACATTTCAGTTGAATGCATTCAGATGTACAACTGACTAGGTTTCCTTACTACAATAACCCATATGGAGCTGCTGTGAAGATGACAGTTTGCATTGGCTAAAATTATATTGCACCCATCCACAGTAGTGGCAGGTGTTTTCAGTGCTGGTTAGTTGTGGCTACTCTGCATCACATAGTTTAGTGCTATACATTGGTGAGTGATCCTTAGCTCATACAGTGTGTACAAAACATTAGGAACACCTGCTCTTTACATGACAGACTGACCAGGTGAAAACTATGATATAGACAATTGAGACATGGATTGGGTGAATGGGCAAGACAAAAGATTGAAGTGCCATTGAGCAGGATATGGTAGTAGGTGTCAGTCGCACCGGTTCGAGTGTGTCAAGATCTGCAACGTTGCTGGGTTTTTCATACTCAAAAGTTTCCAATGTGTAATGGTCCACCACCCAAAGCACATCCAGCCAACTTGACACAACTGTGGGAACCATTGGAGTAAACATGGGCCAGCATCCCTGTGAAATTCTTTAAACACCTTGTAGAGTCCATGCCCCAACAAATTGAGGCTGTTCTGAGAGCAAAAGGCAATGCAATTCAATATTAGAAAGGTGTTTTGTACACTCAATAAGAATCGAATCCATTCTGATGGGGACTACTTTGTCACGTTCCTGACCTGTTTTCTGTTAGTTTTGTATGTGTTAGTTGGTCAGGACGTGAGTTTGGGTGGGCAGTCTATGTTTTCTGTTTCTATGTTTGTATAAGGGTTGCCTGGTATGGCTCTCAATTAGAGGCAGGTGTTTGGCGTTTCCTCTAATTGAGAGTCATATTAAGGTAGGTTGTTTCACATTGTTTGTTGTGGGTGGTTGTCTCCTGTGTCTGTCGTTGCGCCACATGGGACTGTTTCGGTTTTGTTTGTTTGTTCGTTTTATGTAGGCAGTTTTCGTGTTCATGCGTTCTTTGTGTTTCATGTGAGTTCGTCATTCAGGTCTGTCTACATCGTTTATTTGTTTTGTAACTTCAAGTGTTCGTTCGTGTTTTCTGTTTTGTTTATTAAACATCATGTCGAAGTATCACGCTGCGTCTTGGTTCAATCCATGCTCCTCCTCTTCAGAGGAAGAGGAGAACCGTTACATACTTAGTATTATGATGAAACGTAACTGAGGCAGAGAGGTAATGGGATTGGCTAACATTATTGGTAAAGATAAGGGAGTACTCACTCTGCATGGGGGAAAAGAAGACCTCTGACATGGGGGCATTCTTGGTCCATTTGTAATGAGGGATGGGTTTGCCCGAACTGGATTTACAGCTCAGTGTCACATTGCCATTCAGCACAGATGACCCAGTCATCGTGCACACTGGAGGCGAGGGAGGGACTGAGAGCGAGAGAGAACAGATAGTTAGAAACAACAGAAGAGCTAAGAGAGAAACAAATGAAAGGATTTGGTCTACTACAATTGACCCCCTATTGACCTCCTGAAGTATTGTATTAATCCATTTCAATTGAACAGGGTACTGTATTTCTAAGAATGGTGGCCACACTGCACAAGGTAAAGGAAATTTGCCAACACTCTCTCTCCATCTGTTGAAGCTGTGGGAAAATATTATAGAGACAGCCCAGTGCATATCTACAAACTGTACAGTTTACACTTTTGTGTTTCCATCTGAGGCCTGGCCCAAAAAACTTTTTTGGAAAGTGCCAGAATCTAGGCGTCCGGTCCGGTTGGTACCTTTGACATTAAGGCGCATTTCTCCAGAGAGACCGGCGGCTCCAGGGATGATGACATTGCAGAGGTATCGTCCTGAGTCTGACTCCTGGGTGTTGTTGATGTAGATGGAGAGATTGGCCGAGGGCATGGACAGGCTGAACCCAACACGCTTCCTGAACTCAGGACTACCTATCCCTGGCTCACCATTACTGTAGGAGATGACCTGCACAGACAGACAGACATGGGAAATAGTTTACAATAGGGAACACAATGGTAGATCGTGTTCCCTATTGCAATTCAGGAACCAAATGTACTGTCAGCAATTATTTTACACGAATGAGTACTCCATTCCATAGAAGCCTTCTAGTAGCGCCAGCATATTGTATCTAAACCCTACATATTGTTAGCCTTTTTCGAGCCAGCATTTGTGTTGCTTGTCGAGGAGAGAGACTAGCATTTTTGCAACACGAGAGAGTTTGTTGTCATGAAAACCAATGCAAGTAACTACAGAAATACTGGTTCTCTAGATATAAAATACTGATATTGAGCTGAAATACGATCTTCGGTGTCATCTATAGACAGTCTACACAGCCACACAGATTAACCTTATAACAGAAATCAACGTCCTTCATGAAGATAATCCTGATATGTATGTGCAGATGGTGGAGTTCGAATTTTTAGACTGATTTTCTGTTAGAGATAAGCTCACAGGCCATGGCCAGTGAAACTACTGAGATTATCACTGAAGAAACACACACACACACACACACACACACACACACACACACACACACACACACACACACACACACACACACACACACACACACACACACACACACACACACACACACACACACACACACACACACACACACACACACGTTTTCTAAACATACAGGACATACATGCAACACAGCCACATTGTTAGTGCCATATTGTTACCACATATTCTGTCTGTATCTATAAAAGTAAAGAGCCATCAGGCTTGATGTTGAGAATAATCCTAATATAGTCTCACACAACTACATGTGTAGGCCGTCATTGAAAACAATAGTTTGTTCTTAACTGACTTGCCTACTTAAATAATGGTTACATTTTTTATTTATAAATAAGCTATATAAATAAGCTAAACTCTAAAAGGTGGAGGTAAACTAACCTCATCCCCAGGCTCAAATTTCTGGCACATAGAGCCTGGTAACACTGTGCCACAAAGTGGGACTTGAAAGAGGTGTGGTTATTTAAATTGAGGTGGGAGTGGGAGCGAGCCTGCTACAGCAGTGATCTATCACCACTGGCCATGTTATCTTTGGGAAGACCAATTGATTCTGAGTTTGGGCATATGAAAGTTTATATGCGAAAACTATTTCTAAGATGCGTATTTTCAGATTTTCCAATTTCTAAGATGCGTACGCACTTTGAATTCCCCAATGTAGGGGGAAGGTTCTAAGGGTTATGCTAGATTGGGATGCACTGAGGTGCTGTGAAACCAGACGGCTCGACAGAGAGAGCCGGCTGGTGGACGAGATTAGAGGCAAACCAACCAACTTTGAACTATTAATCTTCTTTATCATATCTTTTTTTCATTTTGTGTGAAAACTCAATAAATATTTAAGCACAAAAAAAGATCTGACAGCTTTCAACTATGTAGTCTCCAATCAGTGCATTGTTCCATGTTGAGCTGTTCAGCTTTATATATTCTAGTGTGTGAAGAAGCTCCTTTTGTTGTCTGTAATGTGTATAAAAAAAGTTGCTCTATGTAAATACAGTACCTGTAGAAAGTCTACACCCCTTAAGCTTTTTTACATTTTGTTGTCTTAAAATTAAATCTAAAGAGATTAAATTAATTTTTTTCTACAGATCTACACAACCTACTGCACATTTACATGATAGAAAGTTATAGAACATTTTCCAAATTAAGAAAATGTTCTATAACTGCAATATCATAATTGAATAAGTTTCCACCCCACTAAGTTCATACTTTGTGGAAGCATCTTTGGCAGCCATTACATTTGTAAATCATTTTAATTAAGATTTTACCAACTTTGCACAAATCTTAGGGCAACATATATCCATCATTTTTTTCAAAATTGCTCAGGCTCATTAAATTTGGTTGGAGATCATTGATAGACAGCGATATTCAAACCTTTTTAAGCTGATTTAAGTCAGGACTGAGACTAGACCACCCAGGAACACTCAACATCTCTTGGAAAGCCATTCTGGTGTGTCTTTGGTATAAAAATGTGTGTCGTTGTCTCACTGAAAAACAGAACAGAATGGATGATTTGGAGTGGATTTTTGAACACAGATTTCTTTCTTTTCACTTTGTCATACAGGCCAGTAATATGGAGGGAATGCAATGTTGTTGATCCCTTTGTATTTTCAAGTAAAGTGGTGGTAGCACCCTGTTATGAGTATGCTTGTCACCAGCAGGGACTGGGGAGTTTTGTTAGGATCAAAAGAAATATGAAAGGAGCAAAGCCCAGGTAAAAAGTTAAAAAGTCTAGGTCCAGGTAAAAAGTCTTCTGAAGACCCTTGGATAGGTTTATTTTTCTGCGGCACAATTCAATTAATGTTTTTTCAAAAGACACACCAGAATGGCTTTCCAGGAGGTGTTGACTGTTCCTGAGTCTCAGTCCTGACTTTTATCTGCTTTAAAAAAAAATCCGACACAAGGCTTACATATCGCTGTCTATCAATGATCCCCAACTAAATGTACTGAGCCTGAGTAATTTTGACAAAAACAATGGATATATGTTGCCCTAAGAGTGCAAAGCTGGTAGAATCTTAATGAAAATGATTCACAGCTCTAATGGCTGCCAAAGGTGCTTCCACCAAGTTTTAATTCAGGGGGTGGAGACTTATCCAATTATGATATACATCAAAATGTTTAAAAAAAAGTTAAAGGGGGTGTAGACTTTCTATAGGCACTGTACTGTACATGCTATTAAGATTAAGATTATTTTATTGGTCAATTGTACAGAAGATCCAACCGAAAATTCACTTTCACTTTTAACCCAACCCCACCAAAAGACACACATATAGGTATTGGAGAGGTGCAGGAGGTTGCCACACAGGGCACCTGTTGTTGTAGGGGGTTAAATGCCTTGCTCAATAGCAGGGAATGGCATCCAGCTCACATCGACAGATTTTTCCAGTCGAACGTGGGATTCGAACTGGCAACCCTCTCTAACCGCTAGGCTACCTGCCGCATGGCTGAACAGCTAAAATGCCTGGCCAGATCTGGGATTACAAGAATGGAATTGGATTACTGAGAATGGGAGGTTGGTCCGGTACTTCAGAGAATAAACTAAAACTGACTGACACCTGAGCAGAACCGCTCCCAGCCCTGAAATAATCAACCAGCTTCATCAACAGTTCATAAACAGTTTCTTCAACACTAGTCTGTTCTTTCAGACCACACACCAACAAATCACCAACGAGAGGGACATAACACCTCAGGGAAAAGTTCATCAGAAAAGATCCAGCAACAGTGGTTTCTGTGGAAACCATGCATGATGTCTGAGGAAGAGGAGATCCCTTACATACCTGCTTGGAGTCGTTGGCCATGAAGTTCCAGATGACGCTGTTCCTGCCAATATCAGATGTGGGGCTGTACCAGGCCTGTAGGACTACCATCTGACCCTTCACCACCTCTATCTCTCTCCTGGGCATCTCCACCCGCTGGGAGTTACCTTGACACAGCAAACACACAGACACAGTCACTAAAACTCACCTGAAACAGCATCAACACACAGCTGGTTCCAATACACTCCCTACCCCTAATCCTTTAGTGTTGGTATATTTGAAGGATAGGTATAAGTAGGGCTGTTGCAGTGACCGTATTACCGCCACACCGCCGGTCACGAGTCATGGCAATTAGGCTTCTCCAAGCTCTGATGCTGCTGATTAGTAGCCTACCAAACTTGCTAACTGCCTGGTACACAGCACTCATTTGTCCCTCTAATCACTCTGACATCAATGCAAATGTAATCAAAAATCTAATCAAACACTTCATAAGAGCCCATGAAAACATGTTGTGCAACATTTCAATAGGCTATGCAATTGCTTGAGTGATGGCCTCTACTAAAAAGAGGAGGATCCCATCAGCTTTCTATAGGCTAAGCCTACTATATTTATTACTCACCTTTCCTAATATTAAGCACATTGCTAATCTTTACAACAGGAGTATAGCCTTCCTGGCTGGCATGAAAATTAACCACGGATAAGCATCCTCTATTCGCTATTTAAGTGCATAGATGCATTTGAAGATATGTATTTTTACCCTCTGCTCCTGTTTTCAATACAGGTGCATGATAAAGGTCCATTATAAATCAAAACAAATTTCACACATACAGTGCATTCGAAAAGTATTCAGACCGCTTGACTTTTTCCACATTTTGTTAAATTACAGCCTTATTCTACAATGGATTAAATTACATCAATCTACACACAATACCCCATAATGACAAAGCGAAAACAGGTTTTTAAAAATGTTTGCAAATGTGTATATATATATACAGTGGGGAGAACAAGTATTTGATACAACCGTCTCTCACAGTTGAAGTGTACCTATGATAAAACATTACAGACCTCTACATGCTTTGTAAGTAGGAAAACCTGCAAAATCTGCAGTGTATCAAATACTTTTTCTCACTACTGTATATATACATAAGTATTCAGACCCTTTGCTATGAGACTCGAAATTGAG
This sequence comes from Salvelinus fontinalis, assembly GCF_029448725.1. Lineage (NCBI taxonomy): Eukaryota > Metazoa > Chordata > Actinopteri > Salmoniformes > Salmonidae > Salvelinus > Salvelinus fontinalis. The sequence continues at coordinate 22,508,731 of NC_074688.1, read as the reverse complement.
CTCCTGTTTCCATTGATCATCCTTGAGATGTTTCTGTAACTTGATTGGAGTCCACCTGTGGTAAATTCAATTGATTGGACATGATTTGGAAAAGCGCACAGCTGTCTATATAAGGTCTCACAGTTGACAATGCATGTCAGAGCAAAAACCAAGCCACGAGGTCGAAGGAATTGTCCGTAGAGCTCCGAGACAGGAGTGTGTCAAGGCACAGATCTGGGGAAGGGTACCAAAAAATGTTGGCAGCCTTAAATCAACACAGTGGCCTCCATCATTCTTAAATGGAAGAAGTTTGGAACCACCAATACTCTTCCTAGAGCTGGCCTCCTGGACAAACTGAGCAATCAAGGGAGAAGGGCCTTGGTCAGGGAGGTGACCAAGAACCTGATGTTCACTCTGACAGAGCTCCAGAGTTCCTCTGTGGAGATAGGATAACCTTCCAGGAGGACAACCATCTCGCAGCAGTCCACCTATCAGGCTTTTATGGCAGAATGGCCAGACGGAAGCCACTCCTCAGAAAAAGGCACATGACAGCCCACTTGGAATTTGCCAAAAGGCACCTAAAGACTCTCAGACCATGAGAAACATGATTCTCTGGTCTGATGAAACCAAGATTTAACTCTTTGGCCTGAATGCCAAGCATCACGTCGAGAGGAAATCTAGCACCATCGGGTGAAGCATGGTGGTGGCAGCGTCATAATATGGGGATGTTTTTCAGCGGCAGGGACTGGGAGACTTGTCAGGATCGAAGGAAAGATGAACGGAACAAAATACAGAGAGATTCTTGATGAAAACTTGCCCCAGAGGACAACGACCCTAAGCTCACAGCCAAGACAACACAGGAGTGGCTTCGGGATAAATCTCTGAATGTCCTTGAGTGGCCCTGCCAGAGCCCAGACTTGATCCTGATCTAACATCTCTGGAGAGACCTGAAAATAGCTGTACAGCAACGTTCCCCATCCAACTTGACAGAGCTTGAGAGAATGGGAGAAACACCCCAAATACAGGTGTGCTAAGCTTGTAGTGTCATACCCAAGAAGACCCAAGGCTGTAATCGCTGCAAAAGGTGCTTCAACAAAGGACTGAGTAAAGTGTCTAAATTCTTATGTACAGTTAAAGTCGGAAGTTTACATACACCTTAGCTATATACAATTAAACTCAGTTTTTCACAATACCTGACATTTAATCTGAGTAAAAAGTTTCTGTCTTAGGTCAGTTAAGATCACCACTTTATTTTAAGAATGTGAAATTTCAGAATAATAGTAGAGAGAATGATTTATTTCAGCTTCCCAGTGGGTCAGAAGTTTACATACACTCAATTAGAATTTGGTAGCATTGCCTTTCAATTGTTTAACTTGGGTCAAACATTTGGGTAACCTTCCACAAGCTTCCCACAATAAGTTGGGTGAATTGTGTCCAATTCCTCCTGACAGAGCTGGTGTAACTGAGTCAGGTTTGTAGGCCTCCTTGCTGGCACACACTTTTTCAGTTCTGCCCACAAATCTTCTATAGGGTTGAGGTCAGGGCTTTGTGATGGCCACTCCAATACCTCGATTTTGTTGTCCTTAAGCCATTTTCCCACAACTTTTGAAGTATGCTTGGGGTCATTGTCCATTTGGAAGACCCATTTGCAACCAAGATTTAACTTCCTGACTGATGTCTTGAGATGTTGCTTCAATATATCCACATCATTTTCCTCATGATGCCATCTATTTTGTGATGTGTACCAGTCCCTCCTGCAGCAAAGCACCCCCACAACATGATGCTGCCACCCCCGTGCTTCACGGTTGGGATGGTGTTTTTCGGCTTGCAAGCCTCCCCCTTTTTCCTCCAAACATAATGATGGTCATTGTGGCCAAACAGTTCTATTCTTGTTTCATCAGATCAGAGGACATTTCTCCAAAAAGTACAATCTTTGTCCCTATGTGCAGTTGCAAACCGTAGTCTGGCTTTTTTATGGCGGTTCTGGAGCAGTGGCTTCTTCCTTGCTGAGCGGCCTTTCAGGTTATGTCGATATAGGACTCGTTTTACTGTGGATATAGATACTTTTGTACCTGTTTCCTCCAGCATCTTCACAAGGTCCTTTGCTGTTGTTCTTGGATTGATTTGCACTTTTCGCACCAAAGTACATTCATCTCTAGGAGACAGAACGCATCTCCTTCCTCAGCGGTATGACGGCTGCATGGTCCCATGGTGTTTATACTTGCATACTATTGTTTGTACAGATGAACGTGGTATCTTCAGGCGTTTGGAAATTCCTCCCAAGGATGAACCTGACTTGTGGTGATCTAAAAAAAAATATTCTGAGGTCTTGGCTGATTTCTTTTGATTTTTCTATGATGTCCTATGATGTATTTCAAGATAGGCCTTGAAATACATCCACAAGTACACCTCCAACTGACTCAAATTATGTCAATTAGCCTATCAGACTTCTAAAGCCATGACATCATTTTCTGAAATTTTCTAAGCTGTTTAAACAAAGGCACAGTCAACTTACTGTATGTAAACTTCTGACCCAATGGAATTGTGATACAGTGAATTATAAGTGAAATAATCTGTCTGCAAACAATTGTTGGAAAAATTACTTGTGTCATGCACAAAGTAGATGTCCTAACTGACTTGCCAAAACTATAGTTTGTTATTAACAATACATTTGTGGAGTGGTTGAAAAACAAGTTTTAATGACTCCAACCTAAGTGTATGTAAACTTCCGATTTCAACTGTAAATGTGTTATTTCAGGGGGGTTTTCTAATAAATTTGCCAACATTTCTAAAAACCTGTTTTTGGTTTGTCATTATGGGAATTTGTGTGTAGATTGATGAGGGCAAAAAAAACTATTTAATTCATTTTAGAATAACTCTGTAACGTAACAAAATGTGAAAGAAGTCAAGGGGTCTGATGGGTGACAATACTAGCCTATCACTTGTTAATTATATATTATCACTTGTGAATGATGCCTAGCATCAGAACAATGCCTATTTTTGCGACTTTTCAAATCATATTTGCACACCTCATGTAGCCTAGCCTATAGGCCTATATGTTTCCATAAGGTTTGTATCACAACTAAAGTGGCCAAATAACTTCTTAAAATAAAGCACATAAATCCGCTATACAAGGGGTGTAGTGCCTAACTTGCATACATTTTCCTATTTTGTTGTCTTACAACCTGGAATTAAAATGTTTTTTTTGGGGGTTAGTATAATTTGATTTACACAACATGCCTACCACTTTGAAGATGCTAAATATTTTTTATTGTGAAACAAACAAGAAATGAGACAAAAAACATTAACATTGAGCGTGAGTAACTATTCCCCCCCCGGTCAATACTTTGTAGAGCCACCTTTTGCAGCAATTACGGTTGCAAGTCACTTGGGGTATGTCTCTATAAGCTTGGCACATCTAGCCACTGGGATTTTTGCCCATTCTTCAAGGCAAAACTTATCCAGCTCCTTGAAGTTGGATGGGTTCCACTGGTGTATTGCAATCTTTATGTCATACCACACATTCTCAATTTGATTCAGGTCTGGGCTTTGACTAGGCCATTCCAATACATTTAAAATGTTTCCCCTTAAACCACTCGAGTGTTGCTTTAGCAGTATACTTAGGGTCATTGTCCTGCTGGAAGGTGATCCTCAGTCCCAATCTCAAATCTCTGGAAGACTGAAACAGGTTTCCCTCAAGGATTTCCCTGTATTTAGCGCCATCCATCATTCCTTCAATTCTGACCAGTTTCCCAGTCCCTGCTGATGAAAAACATCCCCACAGCATGATGCTGCCACCACCATGCTTCACAGTGGGGATGGTGTTCTCGGGGTGATGAGAGGTGTTGAGTTTGTGCCAGGCATAGAGTTTTCCTTGATGGCCAAAAAGCTCAATTTTAGTCTCATCTGAACAGAGTACCTTCTTCCATATGTTTTGGAAGTCTCCCACATGCCTTTTGGCGAACAAGCAATGGCTTTTTTCTGGCCACTCTTCCGTACAGCACAGCTCTGTGGAGTGTATGGCTTAAAGTGGTCCTATGGACAAATACTCCAATCTCTGCTGAGAAGTTTCAGCTCCTTCAGGGTTATCTTTGGTCTCTTTGTTGCCTCTGATTAATGCCCTCCTTGCCTGGTCCGTGAGTTTTGGTGGGCGGCCCTCTCTTGGCAGGTTTGTTGTGGTGCCATATTCTTTCCATTTTTTAATAATGGATTTAATGGTGGGATGTCTCTGTGGGATGTTCAAAGTTTCTGATATTTGTTTATAACCCAAACCTGATCTGTACTTCTCCACAACTTTGTCCCTGACCTCTTTGGGGAACTCCTTGGTCTTCGTGGTGCCGCTTGCTTGGTGGTGCCCCTTGCTTAGTGGTGTTGCGCACTCTGGGGCCTTTCAGAACCGGTGTATATATACTGAGATCACGTGACACTTAAATAAAGTCCACCTGTGTGCAATCTAACTAATTATGTGACTTCTGAAGGTAATTGGTTACACCAGATCTTATTTAGGGGCTTCATAGCAAAGGGGGTGAATACATATTCACCCACCACTTTTCAGTTTTTTTGATTTTTTTTTTTTTTCTTCATTTCACTTCACCAATTTGGACTATTTTGTGTATGTCCATTACATGATTTCCAAATAAAAATACATTTAAATTACAGGTTGTAATGCAACAAAATAGGAAAAACATCAAGGGGGTGAATAGTTTTGCAAGGCAGTGTCAATTGAAGGGGAAGACGGAGCACATTAAATATTTAAAAAATAAGATCAAAAGCAGAATAATTACAGTGCCTTGATTAATAGTGGATAAAAATCTGTCATCCCCCACAGCTGTTTAAGAGGGCTTTTACGTAATCTGGGCAACATTCAGTTGGACTCGGGTCCACAGAGGTTCTGACAGAACAAAATGGAGGTCACAGATCTTACAAATCAATAATTTACCCACATTTGGGATGTTGTACTATGTTACCAAAGTTCTGTTTGTTCCTATGTGTAGTCAGACAACCCTGAATTGTTTGCTGTAAACTTGAACTGTAACATAGTTATATTGATGATATAGCCTACAGTACCTCAATCAAAATGACACTTTTTAGAAAAAATTTAAATAAATACATTCATAAGCTTACCTCAATCAAAAAATACATAAGATAGTCAAACATTTGAGTTGATTGAAATTTCTAAAGAGACATACGCTAATGTCAAGCATTAGAAATGATTGGAATATCTGGATATGCATAAAATAATCTCAAGCATTTAGTTGATTGAACTGTTGGAGAACTGCTCACTAGATCACATTTAACGACCAGCCCATATCTCCTACTAGCAAATATCAAGACTATATGCCAATAAATAACTCACAACTACACTCAGGATAATCATAAAGACATAAGGCAGAGCAATAAAACCTCAAGTATCATCCAGCAGCCTACAACCAAAGCATTCAAAAGAGGTAGAGGAAGAGCAGATGATAAAATAAAAGTGGAGAGGAGAAGTAGAGGAGCATGGCGAGTTGGAAGGAGAAAGATTGGATGATGAGAATTGAATGAATGGAATGAGAGTGAAATTAGAGAGATAAGAGAAGGAGAAAAAGAGGAGTTAGATTGAACTAGACTATGGTGGTGGGCAGGCTCACTCACAGGGTGCTGGCCAGTCCCCTGAGACGGTCAGCTGAAGATGGATCATCTGATCCGAGCAATCTGAGTCCTCCCGATCTGCCAGCTTGGAGCTAGGTTCCACACACACACAGAATAACCCCCTCCACACACAGACAGACAACCCCCTCAGCGTGACGTGATGAGGGTCTCAAATCCCTAGTCCACAAAAACAATAACACTATAAGAGGAGGGTCTTAACCCCCAGTCCCCATAAACGCAAAAACACACGTTCAGCAAGAGGGACAAGTCCGCACACACACGTACATCTAGCTAGGCTAGGGGCTGCTCAACAGCTGCAGTGTGACTGCACCCCGGTTACTTTCTTTCTGGAATTAAAGTGAATTCAGCTGGGCAAGTTAGAGAGAGAGCGAGAGAGTGACAGAGAGAGAGAGAGAGAGAGCAAGAGCAAGAGCAATAGAGAGGGAGGGGGAGAGAGAGAGAGAGCGCAACTGGGCATCAGTCTGACGTAAGTGCTGGCATCTTCTTCTGGGCTTATAGTTGCAGTGACTTATTTCCCCTGGTATCATGTGACCAAAATTGCTATGGTGGCCCTTGTTTAATTTATGCCGTGAAGCACCTATTGACTAATCCCTAAACAATCCCTGGCTCAATAATTCAAACCTGACTCTGACTCTTGCTTCACCTGACCCAAGTTCAACAGCTCAGCTGGACACAGAGATGAGGTAGGCTAACACATGGTCACTTTGGTCACTTTGACAACTTGAACTTACAAGTTTATTAGAGACTGTTGTTCCACAGAAATTCCCAAGGCAAATGAGAACCAATGCGCCAATGGAGAATGCCAACGTCCACTCTTACGCCAATGAAAGTCCCAACTTGCCAAAACAGTCATCGAAGCTGATGCTGTCAGACTGACTGAAGTAAGTGGATGACCCATGAGTTTAATAGCATCATCATTGTATCAGCCATTGTGTTATTCCACAAAATAATAGACCCTGGATTGTTTTTTCTGATTTGGCTTGACTCTTAACCTGTTAGGGATAAAAACAAATATTTCTGCTTGAGATGGGGGCATTATCTTTACTGAGAAATGATGAGTGTGTTCTAAAAGAACAGTGCTACACTCTTAGATAAAAAGGTACAATCTAGAACCTAAAAGGGTTCTTCGCCTGTCCCAATACACTCTAAGGGTTCAACAAGGGTTCTTCTAAGATCCTCAAAGTTCTTTGCCACTGAAAAATGCATCCAAAAGGTACTTCCAAGAACCCCATAGGAGGTGGGGTTCATCGAGGAACCTCCTTAGGTTCCCGCTAGAAACCCTAAGAACTACCTGCCCACCTGAAAAATTGGGATTTGAATTTGAGAAAACAGCAGGTGCAGGCACTTAACTGAACATTTTTAAGATCTCCTCAATTTAAGGTAAGGTTTCTCCCTTGTATATTTCTGCTTTTTGTGACTCCTCTCTTTGGCTGGAAAAAAGGCTGTGTTTTTCTGTGACTAGTTGCTGACCTAACATAATCGTTTGGTCTGCTTTCGTCGTAAAGCCTTTTTGAAATCGGACACTGTGGTGGGATTAACTACAAGTTTATCTTTAAAATGGTGTAAAATACTTGTATGTTTGAGGAATTTTAATTATGAGATTTCTGTTGTTTGAATTTGGCGCCCTGCACTTCCACTGGCTGTTGTCATATCGATCCCGTTAGCGGGATTTCAGCCGTAAGAAGTTTTTAAAACCTAATATTTTTCAACTTTTCCTCTAGTATTTTACTGGGTGACTTTCACTTTTTTTCATTTTCTTTTAAGGTTTCTTTACTTTTACTCAAGTATGAAAATTGGGTACTTTTCCACCACTGAGAGAAACCATTAATAAAAATGTGATGATAGCCTACATGTGATCTGCATAACATTATGCGACAAACCAATACCAAATGTACATACTTTTGTGCGCCTCCTCCTCATTAGTATACCTGCAGAAATAAGTGGGAAGTTCAGTCATCTGCACCCAATGCAGCTATAGCCGTCAACATATTCTTACCACTTTGTTGATTGACATCCGTTGAATTATGTCCATTTTCTGTTTTAGAAAGAATATTAAAAGGGAGGAAGTGCCAAACAACACAGCCATTTGCACAAATATGAAAGATAGAGGGTATCATCATAAAACAATATCAATTTAGATCATACAGATAAAATTAATCACTAACCTTTGATGATCTTCATCAGATGACACTCATAGGACTTCATGTTACACAATACATGTATGATTTGTTCGATAAAGTTCATATTTATATCCAAAAATCTCAGTTTACATTGGCACCTTATGGTCAGTAATGTTTTGCTTCCAAAACATCCGGTGATTTTGCAGAGAGCCACATCAATTTACAGAATTACTCATCATAAATGTTGATGAAAATACAAGTGTTATACATGGAATTATAGATCCACTTCTCCTTAATGCAACCGCTGTGTCAGATTTTAAAAAAACTTTACGGAAAAAGCACACCATGCAATAATCTGAGTACGGCGCTCAGACACAAAAACAAGCCATTCAGGTAACTGCCATGTTGTGGAGTCAACAGAAGTCAGAAATAGCATTATAAATATTCACTTACCTTTGATGATCTTCATCAAAATGCACTCCCAGGAGTCCCAGTTCCACAATAAATGTTTTTTTTGCTCGATAAAGTCCATCATTTATGTCCAAATGCCTCCTTTCTGTTCGCGCGTTTAGGTCACAAATCCAAACTCGGGAGGCGCGAGCACTAGGTCCAGACAAAAAGTCAAAAAGTTCCGTTACAGTTCGTAGAAACATGTCAAACGATGTATAGAATCAATCTTTAGGATGTTTTTAACATAAATCTTCAATAATGTTTGAACCGGAGAATTCCTTTGTCTTTAGAAATGAGAAGGAACGCAGCTAGCTCTCACGGCGCACGCATAATTTAGCTCACGGCACTGTTTCAACCAGACCTCTGGTTGAAACAGCTCTCATTCTCTCCCCCTTCACAGTAGAAGCCTGAAACAAGGTTCTAAAGACTGTTGACATCTAGTGGAAGCCTTAGGAAGTGCAATTGGACCAAATTTACACTGTATCTTGGATTTCTTCTCAGGTTTTTGCCTACAATATGAGTTCTGTTATACTCACAGACATCATTCAAACAGGTTTAGAAACTTCAGAGTGTTTTCTATCCAAATCTACTAATAATATGCATATCTTAGCTTCTGGGCCTGAGTAGCAGGCAGTTTACTCTGGGCACCTTATTCATCCAAGCTACTCAATACTGCCCCCCAGCCATAAGAAGTTAAAATGTACTTAAGTATCAAAAGTAAAAGTATAAATAATTTCACATTCCTTATATTAAGCAAACCAGACAACATGATTTTCTAGTTTAATTTTTTTTATTTACGGATACCCAGGGGCACAGTTCAACACTCTGTGTTGAATAATTTACAAACAAAGCATTTGTGTTCAGTGAGTCTGCCAGATCAGAGGCAGTAGGGATGAACAGCGATGCGCTCTTGATAAATGCGTGAATTAGACAATTTTCCTGTCCTGCTAAGCATTCAAAATGTAACTTTTGGGTGTCAGGGAAAATGTAAGGAGTAAAAAGTTAATTATTTTCTTTAGGAATGTAGTGGAGTGAAAAAGGAAACCGCACACTGCTTTTGATAGTATCACTGACCTGCAAAAAGTTTGCTCAGATGTGCGAGTGGCTTTGGAATTTATAATATAGCGGAGTAAAAGTAAAAGTGTCAAAAATATTAATAGGAAAGTACAGATACCTCATAAAACGACTTAAGTAGTATTTTTACTTAAGTACTTTATACCATTGGTTTCTCTAAAACTTTATAGGACATCTTCCTCCTCCCTGACCTCTTCAATGAAGACCCAGAGGTCTCTACATTATGGACAAGGTATGTGTATGAAAACGGTTTCATTCACATTTACCACAAAAACCATGGTATGAATACTGTCGTGTGCACATTTTGTTAATCATCTGTATAATTATTATTTTTGTATTCATAGAATTCACCCTCCCTACATGGCTGATTAATATAACTGGAAACCTGTTCGATCACCATGCACTACAAAATCCTTCTGGCTATGGATACGAAGGATATCAACACATTAACACGCCAGAAAATATACCGATTGAACTTGGCGCTCTGCTGGGAGTTTACCTCATATTTAGATCTTTGACTTCTGCTTTGCCACTAAAATCATAAAACACTGACAACTAAAATATACTGTTTATGTTATGCTGATTAATAATGGGGGGGTAAAAAAATGAAACCAAAAAGGTTATTCGAGCAACCATTAAAGGGGGTTTCTTTGAAGAATTTAGAGGTTCCCCCACAGTTTTAATTTGAAGAACCCCTAAAAGATCTTGCAGGAATCCTTTCTTTTTAGAGTGTAGGAGAACCATTTTTGGTTCCAGGTAGAACCCTTTTGCCATCTATGTAGAACCATTTTCACAGAGGACTCTACATGGAACCCTATGGGAAAATTGATGTAAAATGTGATTGGATTAGGACGGATTGCATCATTATGGAAAAATGTATTTAGAGTGATACTTTATGACCCTGAATTTTTATCATAGTCTGCATACCTATGGGAACAATTCTATACAACTATGTGCAGCTAAGTCTAAACCCTCCAGACATTTGGTGGATAATAATACAGTGTATCCTAATGCGAACGAGTATTGGACTGTGTTGTAGATTAGAATGATGAATGGGAATGGTTATTTTAAATGATACACTACGCCTTAATGCAGGATAATGGTCTTTATTCCTGTGACTATTCTTGCGCTTCTTCTTGGACTAGGTTTATCCCTGGAACTGTGTCATTCAATTGCTTATTAAATGAAGGAATATCTTCCCTAATCCCTAGCTCTGTCTCCACTCTCCATCTGGGTTGTGTTTTGCTGCAGAGAGATGAGACACACTGGAAGGTGTGGACATGGGTACCATCATGAATCTACATCCATCAACAGATAAACCCTTGAAAAGCTGCCACTGTAGAACACAATGTAGGCGGGGCATCACTCTCAACTGGCATGTTTAATAACTACAATGGTTTTATATTAAGGTATATTTTTTGTAAAGATGTTGTAAAGATGTGTCCTGCCTATGAAATAAAACTAGACTCATCTGTTCCCCCCAAAATGTATGTCAGACAGGCATTAGTATAGTGGGCCCTTTAATCATATTTATATATAAAAAAATAAAAATAAAAAAAAAGTTAAATGTAGAGTTCCAAAAACTGTGGAAAAAATATCTCAGCAAATACTGTCAGGATGGTCGAACTCAAACAAGAGACCGCTGAGAATATGTCTCAGTTACCATGAGCAGCCAAAAGGGGGCAGCAAATCTTTATAAGAATCACCAACTAAGCAACAGACTAGAATCACATGGATGTGGTGGAGTAATTTGATATCAATGGCCAATGTTTAGTAGCCTGGTAACTCATACTGAATTTAATTCCACTGCTCTATATATCGCTAGACTGCCATCAACAAAGTCCTTTCCTGCTGATGTCTAAGTGAGGAGCGTTGTACAAAACAAGTCATCAGCGATTGGATCGTCTCTAACCAATCAGAGTATCAAAGCCAATGACTACTTCCTAAACGCAGCTCTACCCACGTGTGTTCAGGCTCTGGCCCAACCCATCAGTTTCAGGGACCAATCAAAACGGTTTCAATGTGTTCGCATTCGAGGAGTCGCCGGGGAGGAGATCAAATCCAGACTCTTCGTGGAGGAGAAACGTTAGTGGGTGTGGCGTTTGCTCAGAGCGATGTGGATGGGTAGCCAGGCAAAATGTTTAGCGCCTCCATTTTTAGATGATCAATAATCCATAATAATCCATGATAGTAATTAAATTATATCCAAGCAAGTATGTTAAAAATATAGACTTAACTTCTGAAATCCACAATGAAAAACAACAAACCAATCTTCCCTACGTTTTGAACACCATCACTACAACATATATTTTTTTTAATTTATTTAACCTTTATTGAACTAGGCAAGTCAGTTAATAAGAAATTCTTATTTACAATGACGGCCTACCCCGGACGACGCTGGGCCAATTGTGCGCCGCCTTATGGGACTCCCAATCATGGCCGGATGTGATACAGCCTGGATGCTCCTTCAAAAATACAAATTGCCTGTAAAACAATCAAATGATTCCAGTATTTTGCTGAAACACACAACCATGCCCATCCTCCAGCCCTCAGGGCCGAAGATAAACCAACTGTCATTAAACAGAACCACTCTTATCTTTCACTATAATCTCTCTTTTCACCGTAGTCTTTATCTCCTGAGGGTCTTGTGTTCAAGTTACCCTCCTCCATCTCTCTGTCCTCTTCTGTGTTGACGGAGACTTCAAATTAACCACTAATCTGAAGATGCTGGTGAAAGTTGCAGCACCACGCTCAAGGAAGGGCTAAAGGTCTTTCACAGGAGAGAGGGAAAGATTCACAGGGGACTGACTAGGCAAGACTGACTGACAGCACAATGAGTGGCAAGGTGGCTACAGTATGGCCGATGTAACATTTCAGACTGAGTGGCATTGTTACGGATACAGGTATCCTGTGTGTGTATCCTGTGTGTATTTATTTTCTCTCCTTGTCCCCTCACAGGTGGCAATCATCATTCCCCAATCAGAAGACACACCTCCTCCTGTTTCCATTACCCTATCACAACCCCTTTCCCTTGGTTTAAAAACCCTGTCAGTTGTTCTCTTTGCAGCTCGATCTCTTGTGGTTTGCAACTACGTGTCACTTTGTCTGTTACCCTGCGAGTTTTGTTATGGTGTTTGACTGTTTGTTTGATGGTGGGAAAAGGGGGTACCAAGACAAGTCGCCCATGGGCATACACTACCCGTAGGAATACTTTGTCTAAGAAAACTAGTTAGAACTGGGTGGACCACCCACTGTATTTTTGGTTAGTTAGCTAGCTGTTGTTGAAGCAGATAGACTAGCTTGGGTGTTTTTGGATATTTGTTTATTTCCTTGGGTTCAGCTCAGCCCCTTTTCCTGCCCCCCTTTACCGTGTGTTTACCAAATAAACCATGAGTGTTTGACGGTAATTTAATTGTCTGGTTATTTCATTCTCACTTTTTCACTACTATAATTTGCATGAGTTATGTTATGGTCTCGTTACCATCCCCCCCTAGACTGCCAGGCCAAAGGGATTCATAGCAGGCATTCAATGATGGGGAAATGGGGCTTTATTACAAAACGTGTCCTGACAGTCCACAGGCCACAAAGCTAAACCTGTGTTTGGCTATGTAAAAAGAGGATTAAGGTAAAGTGAGAGCACAGGAGGTTGGTGACACCTTAATTGTGGAGGACAGGCTCATGGTAATGGCTGGAGCAGAATTAGTGGAATGGTATCAAATGATTCAAACACATGAGCTGTGTTAGAATAACCATATTAACATACTGTATTCTACATACTTAATGATTATATACACTACTACATACTACAGTATATACTTTTAGTATACTGTAAATGAACGGTATCATTTCTGTTGAGCGTACTAGCGCTTCGCCTGTCTACCGGATGTTGATGCAATACAACCTCTTGCTAGCTTGTTAGCATAAATGACTAGCTAGATATTTTATGATTTCGAGTGTGTTGGTAAATTTCGCTCTCATGGCGCACACTGGACGCTCTGACCGAGGAGTAGGGTTGATCCGAGTGTTCTGACCTCACAACGGTAGTCAAGCACCCAAGCTAACTGGCTGACATTGGCTAGCTACTTCCAGACACAAATGAGAACACCTTACTCTTACCATTTCACTCGCCCTAGCAGAGCTGGTTGGGCTGTTTTCATGTTATCCAGAGCGTTGGTGACTGTACTGTAACTGTGCTGCTGGCAACAACTTAATTAAGCTTTTTTTTGCTGACGTTTACTGACACCGGCCATATTCAACGGGTGGTGAGCGTTCGTAAATTCATAAGTTATTCTGCACTCTAGCACACTCAGACGAGAGTGCTCTGAAATCGGAGTAGATGGCCAGATGTATTAGTAGCCAACTAACATCATGTAACTAGCTAACATACCGGCGGTACATACTGCTGTAATGCCATGCAGTTTGTAAGGATAGCGTAGCTAACAAATTGTCATTGCTCAACATTTTCTTAAAAGTTGTCATAAGTTAAAGTAATTAAATTATATCCGCCCTTGTCGGACTTCGGCTGCATATTTTCTTCAAATCTGAAGATGTTGTAAAACCACGGCCATTTTCTGAAGAAAAGCATTATGGGCCCTAAAAGTACAGATAGTGTATACTTCGTATTTTGGAGAATTTAGTATGACATCCGGGAACTTTTGGTATACTAAATATATCCATACTATGACCAATAAGCATACTACATACTCAATTTACGTCACAAATAGTATGGCTAGTATGAGTATTTGAACACAGCCATGGTTTCCATGTTTGATGCCATTCCATTCGCTCCGTTCCAGCCATTATTATGAGCCGTTCACCCCTCAGCAGCCTCCACTGAGTGAGAGGTATATGTGGGGTGAGTTGGGTTCTGGATGGTGGGAGGCAGTTAGTGATGTAGGACAATGAGAGCCTTTGTGGAAGACTGTGTGCATTTACTGTACGTGTCTGACCCCGGGGCTTCAAACAGATGGTTCTTAAATAATAAATATTTGAAGGAGGCTCTTTTAAATTGGATTACATTAGCGTAATCTCTGCAGCTATTTTAAACCATTTTGAGTATGCTATCTCATCACAGGCGCTTTAATCCCTTTAAAGTTTTGATTGTGTTCAAATTGATTCTGCATGCACACATGGGCTCTCTCGCTCCCCCCCCCCTCGCTCTCCCTCCCGCTTTCCCTCCCGCCGGCTCTCCCGCCCGCTCTCCCTCTTTCTCTCAAATACCGCTAAATCACATTATTCATTTATCAATGGATAAACACCTTAAGGAAAAGCACTTCAGGGAGAAAAATATTTCACCAGCAAACCTGATTTTTAGATTCATGCCAGTGAGAGAAAATCAAAATTGTTCAGGTCCCTGTAAGGAGAGGTTGGATACAGGTAGGTTGTAGGAGAGGACTAAGTCATGGAATAAAGCATTACAGGGACGACCAGGGTTTTAGGGTCAGCCCTGAATCATTTGCCCTGCTGCGATAGTTTAAAATAAATGAAGTCAACTGAATGCGCCACCTAGTTCATGGTTAGTGGTCATGACAAATAGAGCAATGCAGATCTTCCATACACACACAATTATTCCCTGATATTTTCCTGAACTTGCTAATACTTTTCTGATGCATTTCATTCACATAGCATTGCATAGACTCCCATACAGCAAGACATATAAAGGTCTGAAAAACATAGAAAGAGACGCTATGAAACCACATTGGGCCACTATGTAGTGGGCAGAACCTTTTAAAACACTAAACAGGACTGAAAGAGGACCACTCCAAATCTCCTAACTGCCACAGTCTTTCTCCCTATATCAATATGTGCCAAACTTACTATTCCCCACACACAGAGATACAGGAAGATGGATTGGACTTGAATAATGCATTGTGGCTAATCCCAATAAGAGATGGAAATCACCGTGAAGGAAAGGAGCTTCCCCTTGATCACCGTGATGACCATTAGCTCATGACCGTTACATCAAATGATATTTGTCATATGTGCAGAATACAATCGATGTAGGTAGACCTTAAAGTGAAATGCTTACTTACAAGCCCTTAACTTGTTAAAGCATTGTTGGTTAAAAAAACAAGTGTTAAGTATAAAATTAAAAAAATAATTAAACAGCAGCAATAAAATAACAATAGCGAGGCTATATACAGGGGGTACCGGTACAGAGTCAATGTGCGGGGCGATTGAGGTAATATACAGTTGAAGTCGGAAGTTTATATATATTTTTTTACATACACCTTAGCTAAATACATTTAAACTCCATTTTTCACAATTCCTGCCATTTAATCCTAGTAAAAATTCCCTGTCTTTGGTCAGTTAGGATCCCCACTATATTTTAAGAATGTGAAATGTCAGAATATATTTATTTCAGCTTTTATTTCTTTCATCACATTCCCAGTGGGTTAGAAGTTTACATACACTCAATTAGTGTTTGGTAGCATTGTCTTTAAATTGTTTACCTTGGGTCAAATGTTTTGGGTAGCCGTCCACAAGCTTCCCACAATAAGTTGGATGAATTTTGGCCCATTCTTCCTGACAGAGCTGGTGTAACTGAGTCAGGTTTGTAGGCCTCCTTGCTGGCATACGCCTACTTCTATAGGATTGAGGTCAGGACTTTCTGATGGCCACTCCAATAACTTGACTTTGTTGTCCTTAAGACATTTTGCCTTTGGAAGTATGCTTGGGGTCATTGTCCATTTGCAACCAAGATTAACTTCCTGACTGATGTCTTGAGATGTTGCTTCAATATAGCCACAATTTTCCATCCTCATGAAGCCATCTATTTTGTGAAGTGCATCAGTCCCTCCTAAAGCAAAGCACCCCCACAACATGATGCTGCCAACCCCGTGCTTCACGGTTGGGATGGTGTTCTTCGGCTTGCAAGCCTCCCCCTTTTTCCTCCAAACATAACAATGGTCATTATGGCCAAACAGTTCACTTCTTGTTTCATCAGACCAGAGGACATTTCTCCAAAAAGTATGATCTTTGTCCCCATGTGCAGTTGCAAACCGTAGTCTGGCTTTTTTATGGCGGTTTTGGAGCAGTGGCTACTTCCTTGCTGAGCGGCAATTTCAGGTTATATCGATATAGGACTCGTTTTACTGTGGATATAGATACTTTTGTACCGGTTTCCTCCAGCATCTTCACAAGGTCCTTTGCTGTTGTTCTGGGACTGATTTGCACTTCGCACCAAATTACGTTCATCTCTAGGAGACAGAACGCGTCTCCTTCCTGAGCGGTATGACGGCTGCGTGGTCCCATGGTGTTTATATTTGCGTACTATTGTTTGTACAGATAAACGTGGTACCTTCAAGCGTTTGGAAATTTCTCCCAAGGATGAACCAGACTTGTGGAGGTCTACAATTGTTCTGAGGTCTTGGCTGATTTCTTTTGAGATTCCCATGATGTCATGCAAAGAGGCACTGAGTTTGAAGGTATTATACTATGGTGCCTTTTTGGAGGGTAACTTGTCTACTCTACAGGACTGAGGCTGTCCAACAGTCAAACCTCTGTTTGGGCCTCTGTAACCTTTGCACGATGCTGCTCCTGTTTACATAGTGCCTTGTCTTTTCATCTTTGTTTACATTAATATTTCTGCTTGGAAACAGACTGTCTGCATGCCTCTCTGTGTGTGCAGCTCTGAATGGACTGTCATACAGTCTTGGAAGCTTTGACATCTAACACAGAACATTAATCACACTCTACCAGCTGAGAAAGACCAAAGACAGAGGAAAGGGAGGCACACACATTCTGATCACAGAGGTGGAAAAGAATGGCTATGTTGAAGTTTTGATCAGTGTAGATTCCTCACCAGGGATATGAAGCGTTTATTTATACAGATACATTACAATACGGCAGCCATGCTCTGATAAGTGCTTAACGGCATTGTGACAATGACATTGAAGGCTGAGCTGAATAAATAATTATGTGCAATGGGAAAATGCATTGTGTGTATGCGTGGGGGTGGCCTAGCGGTTAGAGCGTTAAGCCAGCAAGCAAAAGGTTGAGAGTTCAAATCCACAAGGTGAAA
Source organism: Salvelinus fontinalis (assembly GCF_029448725.1). NCBI lineage: Eukaryota > Metazoa > Chordata > Actinopteri > Salmoniformes > Salmonidae > Salvelinus > Salvelinus fontinalis. The sequence continues at coordinate 22,491,433 of NC_074688.1, read as the reverse complement.
GAAAATCTGTTGTTCTACCATTATGCAAGGCAGTTAACCCCCCACAACTCCCCGGGTGCCCAATGTGGCAGCCCCACGCACCTCTGTGATTCAATTGACAATAAAAATACATTCATTTTAATCCTTTAATGTATGTAAGCAAAAACATGTACAGCTGTTAAACACCATAGTTTGAAAGTCAAGACTACTAGTTTGATATGTGTGTGGACGGGAGGTGGGTTGTGTCACCCTCTTCATGTCAGTGGGCCTCATCAGGCCAGCTGTCCATAATTTAACAGCCCACAATGGTGGCAGGGCATGAAAGGAAAGCTATGGCCCTGGTCTTCACTGTTACACCACCAGAGCAGCAGGCAGCCCACCATCTTGGGCTCTGAAGGAGATATTTATAAGTCATTAATGTGTGTGGGGAGGATAACCTGGAGGGCACGGTGTGGCCCTTTAATCTCCATGATCTGTCATGTGTTTCCCTGTGAGAGGGCCGCAGTGCTGACTAGTGACAGGGAGAGTCAGTGCTGGCTGGGGGAGTCTGGAGAGTGGAGCATGGTACAGCTTAATGCAGGCCTGTAATTAAGAAGCTGTGTGATTTGATTTCAGATTTCCACTGAGCTCTTATCTGAGAGGAATTACAGGGCCCATCATGCAATACTCAAAATTATTTTTTTAACATGTCCTCACCTGGGACTTGAACTACAAACTCCTGGTTTACAGTACTCAAATGTTCCTGCTACGCCACCATGTCAGTATCAGTCAGTGATTTCACCTGTATTCCTACACCTTGCACTTCAAAGTAAATCCCTGTTAAAAGTACATTTAAGAAAACATATTTTATTCATCATAGTGATTAAAGAGTAACATTAAAACAGAACCCTAAAATAAGTAAATCAAGGTAATCTGACTTATCAATTATTTTATTTACTTACTTTAGCAATTGAAGGGCTTTTAGTAGTGTTGTCTAATGTTGGTGGGGCATATTAACCTGTTTTAATGATATTCCTGAATTACTATGGTAAATAAAATATTTTCTTGAGTGTACTTTTGACAGAGCTGAGAGTATTTACTTCAAAGTGCATCTACCCTATTGCTCACACCTATCAAGTTGTTTCAGATCCACACAAGTGCCTAGGGTAGAGGGTTTAGTGAGGGTTTAACTATACTGGCCCAATAACCACATGCCCTAGCGCAGGGCTGCCCAACCCTCTTCCTGGAGATTTACTGTCCTGTAGGTTTTCAGTCCAACCCTAAATTAGCGTATCTGATTCAGCTAGTTAAGGTCTTGTTGAGCAGCTAATTAGTAGAATCAAATCAAATTTTATTTGTCACATACACATGGTTAGCAGATGTTAATGCGAGTGTAGCGAAATGCTTGTGCTTCTAGTTCCGACAATGCAGTAATAACCAACAAGTAATCTAACCTAACAATTCCACAACTACTACCTTATACACACAAGTGTAAAGGGATAAAGAATATGTACATAAAGATATATGAATGAGTGATGGTACAGAACGGCATAGGCAAGATGCAGTAGATGGTATAGAGTACAGTATATACATATGAGATGAGTAATGTAGGGTATATAAACATAAAGTGGCATAGTTTAAAGTGGCTAGTGATACATGTATTACATAAAGATGGCAAGATGCAGTAGATGATATAGAGTACAGTATATACATATACATATGAGATGAGTAATGTAGGGTGTGTAAACATTATATTAAGTGGCATTGTTTAAAGTGGCTAGTGATACATTTTTACATAATTTCCATCAATTCCCATTATTAAAGTGGCTGGAGTTGAGTCAGTATGTTGGCAGCGGCCACTAAATGTTAGTGGTGGCTGTTTAACAGTCTGATGGCCTTGAGATAGAAGCTGTTTTTCAGTCTCTCGGTCCCTGCTTTGATGCACCTGTACTGACCTCGCCTTCTGGATGATAGCGGGGTGAACAGGCAGTGGCTCGGGTGGTTGTTGTCCTTGATGATCTTTATGGCCTTCCTGTGACATCAGGTGGTGTAGGTGTCCTGGAGGGCAGGTAGTTTGCCCCCAGTGATGCGTTGTGCAGACCTCACTACCCTCTGGAGAGCCTTACGGTTGTGGGCGGAGCAGTTGCCGTACCAGGCGATGATACAGCCCGACAGGATGCTCTCGATTGTGCATCTGTAGAAGTTTGTGAGTGCTTTTGGTGACAAGCCAAATTTCTTCAGCCTCCTGAGGTTGAAGAGGCGCTACTGCGCCTTCTTCACAACGCTGTCTGTGTGGGTGGACCAATTCAGTTTGTCCGTGATGTGTACACCGAGGAACTTAAAACTTTCCACCTTCTCCACTACTGTCCCGTCGATGTGGATAGGGGGGTGCTCCCTCTGCTGTTTCCTGACGTCCACAATCATCTCCTTAGTTTTGTTGACGTTGAGTGTGAGGATATTTTCCTGACACCACTCTCCGAGGACCCTCACCTCCTCCATGTAGGCCGTCTCGTCGTTGTTGGTAATCAAGCCTACCACTGTAGTGTCGTCCGCAAACTTGATGATTGAGTTGGAGGCGTGCATGCCCACGCAGTCGTGGGTGAACAGGGAGTACAGGAGAGGGCTCAGAATGCACCCTTGTGGGGCCCCAGTGTTGAGGATCAGCGGGGTGGAGATGTTGTTACCTACCCTCACCACCTGGGGGCGGCCCGTCAGGAAGTCCAGGACCCAGCACAGGGCGGGGTCGAGACCCAGGGTCTCGAGCTTGATGACAAGTTTGGAGGGTACTATGGTGTTAAATGCTGAGCTGTAGTCGATGAACAGCCTTCTCACATAGGTATTCCTCTTGTCCAGATGGGTTAGGGCAGTGTGCAGTGTGGTTGCGATTGCGTCGTCTGTGGACCTATTGGGTCGGTCAGCAAATTGGAGTGGGTCTAGGGTGTCAGGTAGGGTGGAGGTGATATGGTCCTTGACTAGTCTCTCGAAGCACTTCATGATGACGGAACTGAGTGCTACGGGGAGGTAGTCGTTTAGCTCAGTTACCTTAGCTTTCTTGGGAACAGGAACAGTGGTGGCCCTCTTGAAGCATGTGGGAACAGCAGACTGGGATAAGGATTGATTGAATATGTCCTTAAACACACCAGCCAGCTGGTCTGCGCATGCTCTGAGGACGCGGCTGGGAATGCCGTCTGAGCCTGCAGCCTTGCGAGGGTTAACACGTTTAAATGTTTTACTCACCTCGGCTGCAGTGAAGGAGAGCCCGCAGGTTTTGGTAGCGGGCCGTGTCAGTGGCACTGTATTGTCCTCAAAGCAAGCAAAAAAGTTATTTAGTCTGTCTGGGAGCAAGACATCCTGGTCTGCGACGGGGCTGGTTTTCTTTTTGTAATCCGTGATTGACTGTAGACTCTGCCACATACCTCTTGTGTCTGAGCTGTTGAATTGCGACTCTACTTTGTCTCTATACTGGCACTTAGCTTGTTTGATTGCCTTGCGGAGGGAATAGCTACACTGTTTGTATTCGGTCATGTTTCCGGTCACCTTGCCCTGGTTAAAAGCAGTGGTTCGCGCTTTCAGTTTCACGCGAATGCTGCCATCAGTCCACGGTTTCTGGTTTGGTAATGTTTTAATCGTTGCTGTGGGTACGACATCGTCAATGCACTTTCTAATGAACTCGCTCACCGAATCAGAGTATTCGTCAATGTTGTTGTTGGACGCAATGCGGAACAATGATCCAAGGTTTTACCAGCCCTGGTAGCACAATCGATATGCTGATAGAATTTAGGGAGTTTTGTTTTCAGATTAGCCTTGTTAAAATCCCCAGCTACGATGAATGCAGCCTCAGGGTGTGTGGTTTCCAGTTTACATAGAGTCAGATAAAGTTCGTTCAGGGCCATTGATGTGTCTGCTTGGGGGGGAATATATACGGCTGTGATTATAATCGAAGAGAATTCCCTTGGTAGATAATGCGGTCGACATTTGATTGTGAGGAATTCTAAATCAGGTGAACAGAATGACTTGAGTTCCTGTATGTTGTTATGATCACACCACGTCTCGTTAATCATAAGGCATACACTCCCGCCCCTCTTCTTACCAGAAAGATGTTTGTTTCTGTCGGCGCGATGCGTGAAGAAACCAGCTGGCTGCACCGACTCTGTTAGCGTCTCTCGAGTGAGCCATGTTTCCGTGAAGCAAAGAACGTTACAGTCTCTGATGTCTCTCTGGAATGTTACGCTTGCTCGGATTTCATCAACCTTGTTGTTAAGAGACTGGACATTGGCGAGTAGTATGCTAGGGAGTGGAGCGCGATGTGCCCGTCTCCGAAGCCTGACCAGAAGACCGCTTCGTTTGCCCCTTTTACGGCGTCGTTGTTTAGGGTCGCCGGCTGGGATCAGATCCATTGTACTGGGTGGAAGGCAAAACACAGGATCCGCTTCGGGAGAGTCATATTCCTGGTTGTAATGATGGTGAGTTGACGTTGCTCTTATATTCAGTAGTTCCTCCCGACTGTATGTAATGAAACCTAAGATTACCTGGGGTACCAATGTAAGAAATAACACATAAAAAACAAAATACTGCATAGTTTCCTAGGAACGCAAAGCGAGGCGGCCATCTCTGTCGGCGCCGGAATCGGGTGTGTTAAATTAGGGTTGGACTGAAAACCCACAGGACAGTAGATCTCCAGGAAGAGGGTTGGGCAGCCCTGCCCTAGCGCATGACTCTCCAACCGTGTTCCTGGAGATCTATCCTACTGTAGATTTTCACTCCAAACCCAGGTGTAACTAACCTGATTCAGTTTATTAACCAGCTAATTATTAGGAACAGGTGCGCTAGATTAGGGTTCGAGCCAAACACTACAGAACCATAGCTCTCCCGGAACAGTGTTGGAGAGCCCTGCCCTAGAGATATACCTTATTGGGAGAGTGGTTAGGGCATTTGCTGTTGGTGCAGATGGCCTGGGCTCAAGATCTGCTAGAGTAGTCACCCTAGTCATGTTCTTAGCAATATACAGAACCAGTCAAAAGTTTGGACACCTACTCATTCAAGGGTTTTTCTTTATTTTTACTATTCTCTACATTGTAGAATAATAGTGAATTATTATTTATTAACCTTCATATAGGCAAGTCAGTCAAGAACAAATTATAATTTACAAGACAAAACTATGAAGTAACACATATGGAATCATGTAGTAACCAAAAGTGTTAAACAAATACAAATATATTTAAAATGTGATTCCTCAAAGTAGCCAGCTTTGCACACTCTTGGCATTCTCTCAACCAGCTTCATGAGGTAGTCACCTGGAATGCATTTCAATTAACAGGTGTGCCTTGCTAAATGTTAATTTGTGGAATTTCTTTCCTTAATGCGTTCGAGCCAATCAGTTGTGTTGTGACAAGGTAGGGGTGTATACAGAAGATAGCCCTATTTGGTAAAAGACCAAGTCCATATTATGGCAAGAACAGCTCAAAAGAGAAATGACAGTCCATCATTACTTGAAGACATGAGGGTCAGTCAATGTGGAACATTTCAAGAATTTTGAAAGTTTCTTCAAGTGCAGTCGCAAAAACCATCAAGCGCTATGATGAAACTGGCTCTCATGAGGACCGCCACAGGAAAGGAAGACCCAGAGTTACCTCTGCTGCAGAGGATAAGTTCATTAGAGTTACCAGCCTCAGAAATTGCAGCCCAAACAAATGCTTCACTGAGTTCAAGTATCGGAGCATTAACTGTTCAGAGGAGACTGCGTGAATCAGCATATGTGGGAACTCATTCAAGACTGTTGGAAAAGCATTATGCCTTTTGCACACATTGTATATAGATTCTCTTTTATTCTACCATGTTATTGACTTGTTTATTGTTTACTCCATGTGTAACTCTGTGTTGTTGTCTGTTAACACTGCTATGCTTTATCTTGGCCAGGTCGCAGTTGCAAATGAGAACTTGTTCTCAACTAGCCTACCTGGTTAAATAAAGGTGAAAAAAAATAAAAATATAATAAATAAAAATACTCATGAAGTTGGTTGAGAGAATGCCAAAAATGTACAAAGCTGTCATCAAGGTATAGGGTGGCTATTTTGAAGAATCTCAAATCCATTTTGATTTGTTTAACACTTTTTTGGTTAATACATTATTCCATAAGTGCTATTTCATAGTTGATGTCTTCACTATTATTCTACAATGTGGAAAATAGTACAAATAAAGAAACTCCTTGAATGAGTAGGTGTCCAAACTTTTGACTGGTACAGTACTGTATGCTAATATCACTATTGCTGTTTTGAATTGCATTTATCAGACATTACTTGCTCTGACCATGGAGTGTATATTGCTAAGAATGTGAAAGTAGGGTGACTCCCCCAGCAGGTTTCGAACCCAGGCCATCAGCACCAACAAACACCCTAACCACTGTCCCAATGAGAGATATACTTTTGGCAATGTAGTGTATGGACACCTGCTCGTTGAACATCTCATTCCAAAATCATAGGCATTAATATGGAGTTGGTCCCCCCTTTGCTGCTATAACAGCCTACACTCTTCTGGGAATTCTTTCCACGAGATGTTGGGACATTGCTGCTGGGACTTGCTTCTATTCAGCCACGAGCATTAGTGAGGTCAGGCACTGATGTTGTGCTATTAGGCCTGGCTCGCAGTCGGTTTTCCAATTCATCCCAAAGGTGTTCGATGGAGTTTGAGGTCAGAGCTCTGTATGGACCTCGCTTTGTGCACAGGGGCATTGTCATGCTGAAACAAAGGGCCTTTCCCCAAACTGTTGCCACAAAGTTGGAAGCACAGAATCGCCTAGAATGTAATTGTATGCTGTAGCGTTAAGATTTCCCTTCACTGGATCTAAGGGGCCTAGCCCTAACCATGAAAAACAGCCCCAGACCATTAATCCTCCACCAAACTTCACAATTCGCACTTCATTGGGGCTGGTAGCATTCTCCTGGAATCCGCCAAACCCAGATTCTTCCGTCGCAGTGCCAGATGGTGAAGCGTGATTCATCAATCCAGAGAAAGCATTTCCACTGCTCCAGAGTCCATTAGCGGCGAGCTTAACATCACTGCTCGGCCATGGAAACCCATTTCATGAAGCTCCCGACGAACAGTTCTTGTGCTGCCGTTGCTTCCAGGGGCAATTTGGAACTCGGTAGTGAGTGTTGCAACCGAGGGCAGACAATTTTTACCCGCTACTCACTTCAGCGGTCCCATTCTGTGAGCTTGTGTGGCCTACCGCGTCGCAGCAGAGCCATTGTTGCTCCGAGATGTTTCCACTTCACAATAACAGTACTTACATTTGACCGGGGCAGCTCTAGCAGGGCAGAAATTTGACAAACTGAATTGTTGGAAAGGTGGCATCCTACATATGACGTTTTCACGTTGAAAGTCACTGAGCTCTTCAGTAAGACAATTCTACTGCCAATGTTTGTCTATGGAGATTGCATGGCTGTGTGCTCGATTTTATACACGTGTATAAAATGTGTATTGATCATAGTGATTCAGGAATATCACTAAAATAGGTTTATATGCCCCACCAACATTAGACAACTATACAGAAAGCCCTTATTGTTTAAAGAATCAAATCAAATGATGAGAGAGAAGTCAAATTAACTGATACCTGACAGACATGGTGGCGTAGCAGGAAGACCTGAATGGCTGGAACCAAGAGGTTGTGAGTTCAAATCCCAGGTAAGGACATGCTGAATAATAATTACTGTATAAATGAACATGCACAATGTAATTAGGTGTCTCATATGTCAGCTGAAAACACTGTGTTAAAAGCAGTATGTGAGTATCCCTAACCTTGCCAACAGGATAAAAAGAGTTGTGAATAGATGAGTGGTTTCCCTTGATGTGCTTGGCAACAGTAACAAGGCGTGATGTGTAACGACATTTTTTGGGGGGGGAGAACGTCTCTTTGGGACCATCTGGCGACATCTTGACAACTGATACACAGAAATGTTCTTGCAACTTTCCCATGAAACGTTTCTAGAACATTAATATTGTAAATTCTGAGAACATGTTTGAATATTCATTATTTATTTTACACAAATGTACTTGCAATGTTCTTATGAAATGTGTCTAGAACATTAATATCTAATATTATGAGAACATGGCAACCATTTGCTGTGTATGTTTGCTGGGACGTTGATGGAATATTCTCCTAACCCTCAGAAAACCTGACACAATGTTATTGCAACATCCCATAAAACCACGTTCTAGATAAGTTCTGCTTGACATAAAGTTAGAACATTCCCTTAAACACCCAAATATGCAAATAATTCTCAGAAGGTTTTTGCTAACAGAGATAGAATGTTCCCCTAACTAATGGAAAACTGGACACTGAAACATTAAGGGAACATTACAAAAACAGTCTCTCTCCCTAGAATAGTTAGCTGGGATGCTGCTGGGAGGCAGTAAAACCCTAGGACCAGGGCTCAGGTGGCCCTGCACCATGGTAAGTGCCAAGCCAGTACTCACACACAGTAGACGCAGAAAACTAAACACAGACACACGATGATCAATGCCAAGCCAGCACTCAAATCCAGTAGACACACACACATATGTGTCCCACAGTAGAGCTGTGTCCCCCACAGTGGAGCTTAGCCAACGCTGAGAGACATAACACCGTGCTTAGCCTAGTACTTGGAAAACACTGGAAATACTTTGTCAGTCATTGCCCCACCTGAGCCCTGCAGACTCATAACTGCTGTTGCTACTCAGTTCCTGATTAAACCAGTTTCCTAGGCAGTTTTCAAAGCACCATTTTGTATTTATAGTGTTTAATATTGAAATAAATGAACACATGGTGAGGTCCTAACTACAGGTCAATGGAATATGTGATAAGAACATTAAATCAAAGATGATTTAAGAGGACCTTTGCTCGGTCTGTCAATCTCTAGGAATGAAGATGGATAATCAAGGGGGTTAATGAGGGACATCACCAAGGAATGTCATTCACTGATAATACATCTCATTGGAGAGACCAGCGCTCACCATTTAGAAGAATCCATAGGGACCACTTTACATATAAATGGCACTGGGGTTATTCTAAATCAAAGATTGAAGCTAGGTCTAATCCTGTACTTTATGTTTGATATAACAAGTTTGCATACTATTTTACCAAAGGTGCATGATAAAATCACAGTATGTTGTATAAACATGTGCACAGCCCATGACTGCACATTATCACAGTTAAATTCAAGGAGGTAAACAGACAAGACTGTCACGAATCCCGCTTCCTGAGTCTGTTTTTGCCTGTGTTCTGTCCTGGAGTGTTTTTTTCCGGTGTCTTGGAACGCACCCTGTCTGGTTGCCGGGCGACGTAGCTGGTTGGGAGATCTCTGATTTACCGCACCTGTATCCCATCAGCTATCTGCACACCTGGTCCTGATCATCATCCCTCCACTTCATAAGCTCTGACCTGACATCCATTCCCTGCCGGATCGTTAGCCATGAACAGTATGTTGTGCCAGTGTATCAGCCTCCAGTTTGATAGAGTTTGTTTTGTTGTTTTGTACGTTTTGCTTGCCTTGAACTCACCTCCGTTTTTTCTGTCTACAGTCATTCACCCGGAACACTCATCTCATCCCTACCTGGTCGTCGGTGACTTCAGTTACTTCATTGGATCTGCCTATTCAATCCCATCAACTCACCTCCGCTGCCCGCTCCGTCACTTGGATTTTTCTATCACTACATTCAAACTTGTAAATAAATACTCACCTTCGTCTTACTCTCCTTGTCCTGGTCTGCTTCTGGGTTCAACTTTAGAAAACCGTGACAGAACGATCCGGCCAGGAATGAACCCAGCGGACCTGGAATCCGTTCGCCATGCCATTACCCATCAGGGGAATATATTGGGACAACACAGCACGGCGCTACAGGAGATAGCGAATTCAGTCCGGAACTTCTCTGCTAGCTTGAAGAGTATCCAGGATCAGCTCAGTTTGCCGACGGACCCTCCACCACCTGTTTCACCCCTCACCTGCCGCTTCTGGAGCGGTTTCCTTCCGTGAGCCCAATGTACCGACGCCTGATAAGTACGAAGGGGATTTGGGAAGATGCCGTTCATTTCTTATGCAGTGTGGTTTAGTGTTTGATCTGCAGCCCCACTCTTACGCCACAGACAAGGCTAGGATAGCTTGTGTTATTGAACTGCTGCGTGGTAGAGCTTTGGAATGGGCTTCAGCTGTTTGGGAACAACAGGACACCTGCATGGCGTCATACCAGGAGTTCACGGCAGAGATGAGAAAGCTTTTTGACCATCCAGTCCGAGCTAAGGACGCAGCTAAGCGTTTGTTCTCTCTTCGCCAAGGAGCTCGTTACGTGGCAGATTTTGTGATTGAGTTCCGGACATTGGCTGTGGAGAGTGGGTGGAATGAGGAGGCACTACAAGCGGCTTTTTACCAGGGGTTGTCGGAGCAACTCAAGGATGAGTTGATCTCCTATCCGGAGCCTTGTGACCTGGACAGTTTGGTCGCATTAGCTATTAGGGTGGATAACAGAGTTCGAGGGAGAAGCAGTGGGTCCCGTCCAATCAATCAGCTACTCGGTTACCATTCGGGTCAGGAGTCCTGCCGCCAGATCCTGAACCTATGCAAGTGGGGCGACACGGGTTAACTAAGGACGAGCGCCAACGTAGACATGAGACCAACAGCTGCCTCTACTGTGGTAGCTCGGAACATTACATCTCTGTTTGTAATCAAGGCCCGTTAAACTGCTCGGCTCGTTAAGTTTGGGAGGTTTGTTAGCGAGCCAGTTTCAACCTCTCAAGAGCCCTGTCAGACCTCATTTTCCTGCTACCCTCATAAATAAGAATCAGAGTTTAGCGATTAACGCTTTCATCGATTCAGCTGCCGATGACAGCTTCATTGATGCCGACTTAGTGGAACAGCTGGGGCTTTCCAAGGAGCAATTACCGGAAGCCATTGAAGCAACCACTCTGAACGGCAGTAGTCTGGCACGGATCACTATGAGGACTGAACCGGTTAAGATGTTGTTGTCGGGGAATCATTCAGAGGTTATTTCTTTTTTCATTTTGCCTTCCCCCCCATGTTCCTCTGGTTCTTGGATACCCCTGGCTAAGAGAACACAATCCCTCGTTTGATTGGGTGACTGGAAAGGTAACTAGTTGGAGCATTGAGTGCCATGCTAACTGCCTCAGGACTGCCTGTTCTCCGGCTGTCCCCAGTCGGGTCAGTGAGTCTGCTCCCCCTGATTTGTTCCTGAAACATATCACGAGTTGGGTGAGGTGTTCAGTAAGCAGAAGGCTCAGTCACTTCCTCCCCACCGACCTTATGATTGTGCGATTAATCTGTTCCCTGGAGCTGCCTTTCCCAAGGGACGGTTATACAGTATCTCTCGACCTGAGCGGGAAGCCCTGGAGACCTACATAAAGGAGTTTCTTGCTGCAAGTCTCATTCGTCCCTCGTCATCACCCCTGGGAGCTGGATTTTTTTTTGTGAGTAAGAAGGATGGCTCTCTTCGACGGTGTATTGATTATCGGGGGTTGAATGATATTACGGTCATGAACAAGTACCCCCTGCCCTTGATGAGCTCCGCTTTCGACTCTTTACAGGGTGCTACTGTGTTTACGAAGCTTGATCTACGCAATGCGTATCATCTGGTTCGGATCAAAGAGGGGGACGAGTGGTTGACTGGGTTCAATACACCTATGGGACATTTCGAGTACCAGGTGATGCCGTTTGGACTTTCCAACGCTCCAGCAGTGTTCCAAAGTTTGGTGAATGACGTGCTGAGGGTTATGATCGGTCTGTTTGTGTTCGTTTACCTGGATGACATCCTTATTTTCTCCAAGGAGCTTTCCAGCCACATCCAGCATATTAAGCAGGTCCTGCAGCGGTTATTGGAGAACCGCCTGTTCGTGAAGGCTGAAAAGTGTGATTTTCACGCCCACACTACGTCCTTCCTCGGGTACATCATCTCCAGGGGAGAGATCACGATGGACCAAGACAAGGTTCGGGATTGGGCCCAGCCCGGTACGAGATTGCAGCTCCAGAGATTCCTGGGGTTTGCGAACTTCTATTGGAGGTTTATCCGTGATTACAGCCGGGTGGCCGCCCCTTTAACTGCTCTGACGTCTTGCACCAGAACTTTCTGTTGGACTCCTGAGGCAGACCGAGCATTTCTGAACTTGAAGAGCCGATTCACCAACGCCCCGATTCTCTCTCAACCTGACACTTCCCGTCAGTTTGTTGTTGAGGTGGACGCGTCTAATGTGGGGGTGGGCGCCATCCTGTCCCAGCGTAGCTCCACTGACGGTGAACTCCATCCTTGCGCCTTCTACTCTTGTCGTCTTTCACCAGCTGAGAGAAACTACGATGTGGGTAACCGGGAGCTTCTCGCTGTAAAGCTTGCCTTGGAGGAGTGGCGTGGTTGGAGGGAGCGGAGCAACCGTTTGTGGTCTGGACTGACCACAAGAATCTGGCTTACGTGCAATCGGCTAAACGTCTCAACTTCCGTCAGGCCAGGTGGGCTTTGTTTTTTGGACGTTTCAATTTTTCCCTGACGTTCAGACCTGGGTCGAAGAACGGCAAGGCGGACGCCTTGCCCGGATGTTCTCCAAGACGGAGGAGAGTGGGGCCAAGACTGAGACGATTCTTCCCCAGAACATGGTCGTGGGAGCCGTTACATGGAGGATTGAGGAGGATGTGATGGCGGCCCTTCGGACGCAGCCCGGTCCCGGTAACGGTCCACCCGGTCGGTTGTTCGTGCCTGAGTCGGTCCGTTCTGATGTCCTTCAGTGGTCCCACGCCAGCAAGATAGCTTGTCACCCTGGCGTTGCCCGGACTATGGCGCTACTGCGCAGATGTTTTTGGTGGCCTGCCATGGGAGAAGATACCCGGAGGTTTGTTGCCGCTTGTCCTGTTTGTGCGCAGAATAAGAGTACCAATCGGCCCAGCTCTGGGCTTCTTCACCCCCTACCTATTCCCTGGCGACCTTGGTCGCATCTGGCCCTGGACTTTGTCACGGGGTTGCCCTCTTCTGGTGGGAACACGGTCATTCTGACCATTGTGGACAGATTCAGCAAGTTCGCTCACTTTGTCCCCATCTCCAAGCTTCCATCTGCCACTGAGACGTCCGAGATCCTTGTTAGGGAGGTTTTCAGGGTCCACGGATTGCCCAGTGACATTGTTTCTGACCGTGGTCCTCAGTTTACCTCTGCTGTCTGGAGATCCTTCTGTTTGGCCATTGGAGCTACAGTCAGTCTCACATCGGGTTTTCATCCCCAATCTAATGGTCAGGCGGAGAGAGCCAACCAGAAGATGGAGTGCACGCTGCGCTGTCTTGTCTCCTCTGATCCCACCTCTTGGTTCTCTCAGTTACCCTGGGTTGAGTATGCCCATAATACTCTCCCTTCATCTGCCACTGGGATGTCTCCCTTCCAGTGCCTGTATGGTTACCAACCTCCCTTGTTTCCTTCTCAGGAGAGGGATCTCTCGGTTCCCTCTGTCCAGGCCCACATTCGACATTGCCACCGGACCTGGCATTGGGCCAGGAAGGCCCTCCTTAGAGTTTCTGACCGGTATCAGATCCAGGCGAATCGTCGCCGTATTCCTGCCCCCGCTTATACCGTCGGCGATAAGGTTTGGTCGGCGATAAGGTTTGGTCGGCGATAAGGTTTGGTCGGCGATAAGGTTTGGTTGGCTACACGGGATCTTCCTCTACGGACTGAGTCGAGGAAACTGTCACAGAAGTTCATTGGTCTGTTTGTGGTGGAGAGAATCATTAATCCTGTTGTGGTTCGACTCAAGTTGCCTGCAACGCTTAGAGTACACCCCACCTTTCATGTCTCCTGCCTCAAGCCGGTTCTCCTCAGTCCTGTTGCCCCCTCCTCCTCGGATGATCGGAGGTGGTCCTGTCTACACGGTGCGCCGCATCATGGACTCCAGACGGCGGGGTAGAGGGTTCCAATATCTCGTGGATTGGGAAGGATATGGTCCAGAGGAGAGGAGTTGGATTCCTCGGCGTCAGATCCTTGATGCTGACCTGCTTCGTGACTTCTACCGCCTCCACCCTGGCGCTCCGGGTAGTACGCCCGGTGGCATTCGTCGGAGGGGGGGTACTGTCACGAATCCCGCTTCCTGAGTCTGTTTTTGCCTGTGTTCTGTCCTGGAGTGTTTTTTTCCGGTGTCGTGGAACGCACCCTGTCTGGTTGCCGGGCGACGTAGCTGGTTGGGAGATCTCTGATTTACTGCACCTGTATCCCATCAGCTATCTGCACACCTGGTCCTGATCATCATCCCTCCACTTCATAAGCTCTGACCTGACATCCATTCCCTGCCGGATCGTTAGCCATGAACAGTATGTTGTGCCAGTGTATCAGCCTCCAGTTTGATAGAGTTTGTTTTGTTGTTTTGTACGTTTTGCTTGCCTTGAACTCACCTCCGTTTTTTCTGTCTACAGTCATTCACCCGGAACACTCATCTCATCCCTACCTGGTCGTCGGTGACTTCAGTTACTTCATTGGATCTGCCTATTCAATCCCATCAACTCACCTCCGCTGCCCGCTCCGTCACTTGGATTTTTCTATCACTACATTCAAACTTGTAAATAAATACTCACCTTCGTCTTACTCTCCTTGTCCTGGTCTGCTTCTGGGTTCAACTTTAGAAAACCGTGACAGAGACGGATAATAATTCCTAATAGCCTTTCAAACTAATTTATGGGGGGGATGTAAATCGTTGTGGCGAGAGGAGCGTAATCAGTATGGATGATGTCACAGCCTAAATGGATTCAAATGTTTCGTCCACACACCCTGTCACAATAGATGAACAGAGACAGGCTTTTAAAGCCTCTTGGGTCTCACATGGTCTTTAACTGAGGCTAACCAACCTGCAGCAGCAGCACGTGAATGAGAGAGTGTATTGTAAACTTAAGTGCTCTCTCCCTCTCTCTGACCTTGTGTCTCTGTGTAATGTTTAAAGACAAGAGTGAAAATCATGAAGGTTTTTTTGGTCCCAATCCTCTTTGCGGGTCTTTATGGTTCGCCTAACCCCCCGGCTGACACCCTAAGGGCTCTATTTTCGGCGGGCGTTAAGACGGCTCAATTGTCAAACACAGGCTCATTTGCAATTTCGACCTGTTAAAGCCGGCACTCTTCTATTTTCAAACCCTACTGCCAAGATTGTTAATTTATCTGTTTTATATGAGCTTGTGTGTCCTTAAAAACATGCTTCCAAGTGCCGGTGGGGATATTTAATACCAACCGAAAGCTGGTTTTAGCAGTAACGTGGTTGGTTATGACATGGATTTGGACAGTGGAAGCCTATCTAGCCGTGACGCACAGTGCCTATATGCACATGGAACAAGAGATATGTGCTTTTTGAGGCCATAATCCTTGTATGTAGAAACAAATGTTTTCCCATTTCGTTTAATTTAATTAAAAACCATGCAGAGCCTCCTGTCCTCTCAATGAAGGTTGTTTTTTGTCATACCCAATGCATTCGCCAAGTAGTCAAGACTCGTGAGACCGCTTTGAAATAAATCTTAATCACCAAAGCTTTCATAAAAGATCAAGTTTGACAGCAGCAGAACAGGGAGCAGACATGCCCTTTTTATCTATCTAGGCTATTGAACATTATTTTAAACAGCTCCTGTTATTATTTTGGATGTGCGTAAAAAAAAACTCCATGTAGGCTATATGCCCATCGTAGAACCAGAGATTAGATAATCCGATGGCCCTTACATGTAGGCTATATGCCCATCATTAGAGAAGAGATTAGATAATCCAGTGATACTCGGATTTAGAAACATTTAAGTTATTTTACTGTAACAATTGTTTTTAATCAAACGAAACGGAAAACAAGCAAGCCCTTATAGTAGGCTACCCTTACCCTACTATAACAAAAGCTGGTTCAACGGCAATGCGTCTGGTGTCTTTCTTCTCCTGGCCATGCATTAGCCAACGAGCGTATCCATAAAAGGCTTTTGCCAACATGCTTTTGCATTATTCACAATTTACATAGGCCTACCTGCAGTGCATACTCCATTCGGTTTGTTTCCATCTCATTTCCAAAGAGCGCCTCTTGTCTGATTCCCAAAGACGAGTTCCTCCAAACATAGGACTGAAACATTTGAATAGCCTATGACGCCATATCAACGGTAGTCCTAGGCTATATCTTGCTTATTGATAACGTACACATACAATTTACGGGAACCTAGTATTTTTTATTTGAGGAGAAGTGCAATGCGTAAAGGCCTATACTCGTTGAAGCCAATTAGAACAATGTTAACTGTCAACACTCCAAACATATTGAGGAAACACTTCATGTTTTTTTTACTGTTGCTATCACCCATTACTGTAGCCTATGCTATTTAATAAATTGTTGTATCAATCCACAATGACCTAAAATGATAATATTCCATGCCCCCAGCCGAATTGGAGTTAATGACAACGCAAAGACCGTCAATAACCTACAGACCTTGAGAAAAATGCATGCAGTATCCAGCCATGGAATGCCTTGATTGGCTGAGCCTTTGTCACACCTATAACTGTTTTATTAATCAAAACCCAGCCTTCCTGAACTACCGCCAGCTATCGAGCTCATAATAACTAAAATATTTCTGAACCCCCCCACCAGTGCTTAGATTGACCATCGTGTTAGGTTTGTTCAAATAGCACCCCAAGTGTGTACCAGGTGGTGGGTCGACAGAGGACGGGTTCAAGTGCCTTTGTAGTAGAATGGAGACCTGTAGCCTCATTAGGAGAATGAAGAGCTTTAGCCTCATTGGGAGAATGGAGACCTTTAGACTCCTTAACTTTTATTGCACCAACCATTGATGGAGAGTTGGTGGGATAGACCCAGCTCTCTGACTAGCCTAGATATCCTGCTATGAAATCTGCCAGACTCATCACTAAATCATGACCCATTAAGTTATGATATAGATGGAAGACAGAAGCAGCACACACTGAAAAATGCATAATGGAATCGATGAATGAAAAAACAAAGCTAGTCAAGCACTTCTTGATTCACGGGTATATCCTTTGGTGATAGCTTTACTAGTCTAAACTTCTTCAAATGTGCGCAACACACATTCTATTTCACCACTGTAGTAGTCAACAAGAAAAAGTGAGAAATTGTTGTGTTTTTGGCTTTTTCTCTACAAACTGCTGAAGATAGCAGACACGCCCTTACAGAAAAACCAAATTCATTTCACGTGAAGTGTTCCAAAAACACGTGAGCACGTGATCTTATGTGAAGTTAATGTGATAACACGTGACAATATGTAAAGCAACATGTGATAACATGAAACTACACATTTGAAAACATGACCACATGCGAAGTGTTCCAAAAACACATGTTTTAACATGATTTCATGTGTAATTTTCCGGGGAAGAGGGGGAAACTTGCCACACCTAGCAATGGTTTAATCGATCAACAGGCATGTGCTATAAGAGGGTGAGGCAGCAGAGGATTGGAAACAACTCAGTTCTGTCAGGAGATGAGACGCAGCCACCCAAGAAACATAAAACAATGTTAGTATTCATATGCATGATGAGAAGCTATACATTTCTATATATGTATGTATGCAACCTTTAAAACAATTACTTTGTACAAAAACATTCACACAGGAAAAGTAGCATCCTGGGGGATGTAAGACCAACAATTTTACTGTGTTCTTATTTTAGATTTAGAGACAAGCTTACAAGTTGTCGACAAGACCAACAACTGAGGAAAGAATAAAGCAACAGCAATGTCTATCTATCTGATATAGAATATAGTCTCTATAGACTATTAATAAGAGGCTATCATCAAAGCATAGTGTTCAAACACATCTCCTATCCCTCGCTCTACACCTGGCACTGAAAATACTGCAGGTGCACTGGGCAGGCAACCGTTAATTGTGGACAGCCATCTGTCCATCCAACTCCAAAGCTGGAGAGACATGGGCACCTGAGATTTACAGGTCAATAGGTCACCGCTGAGGAGATAGAAGTTTATTAGTCACATGCACAGGGTCACAGATGTAATTGCAGGGTACAGTGAAATTCTTAAGCTCCAACAGTGCAGGTCAAAAAGAGAAGTGAATGGAAATCCAGGGGGCAGGACAAGAAGCAGATAGCTGCCTAGTGGTTGCTATTCAGCAGCCTGATGGTACAGGGTGTAGAAGCTATTTTTTATTTAAAATCAAATAAAAATGGACAGGTGTGATGGACAGACCACACACACATGGAACACAATCACTCTTTACACAGGGTCATCTGAGGGTAATCTTACAGCTGAGTGCATATGTACACATACAGAAAACAAAAAGATAATGTACAGTGTGCTGTATTTTCACGATCCCTTACTACTCACAGGGAGAAACGGCTTTCTATACGCACATATAGTGCATTCGGAAAGTTTTCAGACCCTTTGACTTCTTCCACATTTTGTTACGTTACAGCCTTATTCTAAAATGAATGGGGGGGGACCATATACACACAATACCAAATAATGACAAAGCGAAAACAGGTTTTTAGAAATGTTTGCTAATTTAATACATATACACACACACACACACCTTATTTACATAAGTATTCAGATCCTTTGCTATGATACTTGAAATTGAGCTCAGGCGTATCCTGTTTTCATTTATCATTATTGAGATGCTTCACAAGCCACCCCTCAGTAAAAGGCACATGACAACCTGCTTGGAATTTGCCAAAAAAGGCACCTAAAGGACTCTCAGACAATGAGAAACAAGATTCTCTGGTCTGATGAAACCAAGATTGAACTCTTTGGCCTGAATGCAAAGCGTCATGTCTGGAGGAAACCTGGCACCCTCCCTACGGTGAAGCATGGTGGCAGCATCATGCTGTGGGGATGTTTTTCAGCGGCAGAGACTGGGAGACTAGTCAGGATCGAGGGAAAAATAAATGGAGCAAAGTACAGAGATCCTTGATGATAACCTGCTCCAGAGCGCGCCGAACCTCAGACTGGGGTGAAGGTTCGCCTTCCAACAAGACAACGACCCTAAGCACACAGCCAAGACAACGCAGGAGTGGCTTTGGGACACGTCTCTGAATGTCCTTGAGTGGCCCTGCCAGAGTCCAGACTTGAACCTGATCTAACATCTCTGGAGAGACATGATAATAGCTGTGCAGCGACGCTCCTCATCCAACCTGACAGAGCTTGAGAGGATCTGCAGAGAAGAATGGGAGAAACTCCCCAAATACAGGTGTGCCAATCTTACAGCGTCATACCCATGAAGACTCGAGGCTGTAATCGCTGCCAAAGGTGCTTCAATAAAGCACTGACTAAAGGGTCTGAATACTTATGTAAATGTGATATTTCAGATGATTTTTAAAAATAAATTTGCAAAAATTTATAAAAACCTGTTTTTCCTTTGTCATTATGGGGTATTGTGTTTAGATGGAGAGAAAAAAGTAATCCATTTTAGAATAAGGCTGTAACGTAACAAAATGTGGAAAAGGTCAAGGGGTCTGAATACTTTCCGAATGCACTGTATATGCAGCTGTCAGTGAACATGCATGCACCTGCCATAACCAAAGGTAGGGGAGTTACAGTATAGTTTACTGTAAACACTCCTTTACTCGGTCTTAATAAAGCTTGCATATTCAATTCATTAAATATCCCATTACTGACAGCCTGTGTGATGACAGTCTGTGACAGTTGGCGACAGAGGGGTTAAGTCTCTAATTCTCCCACAGTTCAACAGGGAAAATAAATTAGCAACCTAGTGTGTTGGGGGAAGTAACTGTGTGTGTGTGTGTGTGAGATAATTAGCAGAGATTAGTGGAAGTTTGTGTGTGTGTCAAGTGTGTGAATGCATACAATCTGCGGTTGTTAGTGTGTATAGTGTGGGAGAAAGTGTGTGTGAGGTGCGTCTGAAGTCTATGCTGTGCACCTAGACACACGTGTCTAAACAGTATGCTACATTTGCATAGTGTTGGGCAGTATCCAGATATTCATATCCTCATGCATTCCTTCCTTTACATCGGAATTAAAGGTATTACCAGTTGGGTGCGCCAAAAACATAAAACCCCATTGGGCATCTTTTACCAGAATGCTAAGAAAATAAGCACAAGTAATAGAGAATTTCCATGGAGGTTTCTAGTTAAATGTGGCAACAAGTGCAAACGAAAATAATCAAATTGCAAAGACAAGCAATCCAGCTTATAAAGTTATACATATATACTGTACCAGTCAAAAGTTTGGACACCTTGTCATTGAAGCTTTTTTCTTAATGTTGACTATTTTATACATTGTAGAATAATAGTGAAGACATCAAAACTAAGAAATAACACATGGAATCATGTAGCAACCAAAAGTTGTATTTTATATTCGAGATTATTCAAAGAAGCCACCCTTTTCCTTGATGACATCATTTTCACACTCTTGGCATTCTCTCAACCAGCTTCATAAGGTTGCATGAATCAGTTTCACCTGGAATGCATTTCAATTAACAGGTGTGCCTTGTTAAAAGCTAATTTGGAATTCCTTTCCTTAATATAGCTGCATCCCGCTAACGTGATCGATATGACAACAGCCAGTGAAAGTGCAGGACGCCAAATTCAAACAGAAATCTCATAATTAACATTCCTCAAACATACATGTGTCTTATATCATTTTAAAGGTAATCTTGTTGTTAATCCCACCAAAGTGTCCGATTTCAAATATGCTTTTCAGCGAAAGCACCACAAACGATTATGTTAGGTCACCACCAGACCACAATAAGCACAGCCATTTTTCCAGCGAAATATAGCAGTCACAAAAAGCAGAAATATAGCTACAATTAATCACTAACATTTGATGATCTTCATCAGATGACACTCATAGGACTTCATGTTACACAATACATGCATGTTTTGTTTGATAAAGTTCATATTTATATAAAAAAATCTGAGTTTACATTGGCGCGTTACATTCACTAGTTACAAAAACATCAAGTGATTTTGCATAGCCACATCGTTTCAACAGAAATACTCATCATAAATGTAGATAATAATACAAGCTATACACATGTAATTATAGATATACCTCTCCTTAATGCAACCGCTGTGTCAGATTTAAAAAAAAAAATGCGGAAAAAGCAAACCATGCAATACTCTGAGACGGCGCTCAGAACAATAGCCAAATTAGCCGCTATTTTGGAGTCAACAGAAACCAGAAAATACATGATAAATGTTTCCTTACCTTTGATGAACTTCATCAGAATGCAGTCCTAGGAATCCCAGGTCTACAATAAATGCTTGATTTGTTCGACAATGTCCGTTATTTATGTCCAATTAGCTACTTTGGTTAGCGCGTTTGGTAAACAATTCCAAAGTCACAAAGCGCGTCCACTATAACGTGACGAAATGTCCAAAAGTTCCATAACAGTCAGTAGAAACATGTCAAACGGTGTACTGAATCAATCTTTAGAATGTTTATTTTTTTTATTTTTTTAAATTATTTTTTTGGGGGGGTGGATCAGCTTAATATTGCGGAAAGAATGTTGCTTCCAATGTAATTGTCTGCATCATTTCCAATCCCCCATATTTTTTTGGGTAAATATATATATCCATTCACGTATGCATACATATACACATATATACATACACATACCTACATAGACATACATACTTTTTTTAAGGAGTATACCTTTATTATTATTCCCCGCAAACCCTACCACCGATCCCCCAATTGGAGTAAACTGATAAACATTTCAGTTTTTTCCTTCAATTTATACATCTTATACACATTTTACAGACACAGTCTACTTTATAATAGTTCTCTCTTGTTTGTTCTTAGTCCTTCCTCTATTTCTGTTGTCCATCCAGTTTGATTTCCACTTGTAACTGTGCTATTTCACAATAGCTCCGCCCTATACACATTTCACAGATCCCGTATGCCCTACATTGTTTATCTTGTTATTAGTCCCACCCTTCAGCTCCACTCAACCTTTCCCATCTATCTTCCAACATCATCCATTTCGGATTTTTATTTGCCATATATTTTTCAACTGTGCTGTGATGCTTCACAAAAGATTTTAATCTTCCTATTCTCATAGCTTCCACAAGTTGTAAATTAAAAATAAACATTTTTGCTAAAATAATTATTATATTATTGATTGATTGACTATGGCTTTTCAAATCCCCCAGTATTGCTATCTGTAGCGTTAGTTCTACGCAAATGTTGCAATTCTTCAACCATTCCTGGACCTGTGACCAAAAACGAGCTACATGCGGACAATACCAAATACCAAATCTTTAGAATGTTGTTAACATACATTTTGAATAACGGTCCAACCGGAGAATTAGATTGACTTCAGTTGAGCTATGGAACGGAGCTGCCTATCACGTGAACGCGCGTGGTCAAAGCATGGTCAGCTCATGGCAGTGGTGACTAATTCCTGTCTCCTTCGGCCCCCCTTCACATTAGAGTCATCAGACAAAGTTCTATTGACTGTTGACATCTAGTGGAAGCCGTAGGAAGTGAAAACTCATCATTATCTCGCTGTAATTTCAATGAGAGCTTGGTTGAAAATCTGCCACCCCAGAAAAAATCTAAACAGGAAGTGGAACTTCTCAGGTTTTTGCCTGCCATATGAGTTCTGTTATACTCACAGACATAATTCAAACAGTTTTAGAAACTTCAGAGTGTTTTCTATCCAATACTAATAATAATATGCAAATATGAGCAACTATGACTGAGGAGCAGGCCGTTTACTCTGGGCACCTCTGTGCACCTTTCATCCAAGCTACTCAATACTGCCCCTGCAGCCATAAGAAGTTAATGCGTTTGAGCCAATCAGTGGTGTTGTGAGAAGGTACGGGTGGTATACAGAAGATTGCCCTATTTGGTAAAAGACCAAGTCCAGCAACAACCATCAAGCGTTATGATGAAACTGGCTCATGAGGACTGCCACAGAAAAGGAAGACCCAGAGGTACCTCTGCTGCAGAGAATAAGTTCATTAGAGTTACCAGCCTCAGAAATTGCAGCCCAAAAAAATGCTTCAGAGTTCAAGTAAGACATATCTCAACATCAACTGTTCAGAGGAGACCGTGAATCAGGCCTTCATGATCCAACTGCTGCAAAGAAACCACTACTAAAGGTCTCCAATAATAAGAAGAGACTTGCTTGGGCCAAGAAACACGAGAAATGGACATTCGACCGGTGGAAATCTGTCCTTTGGTCAAATGAGTACAAATTTGAGATTTTTGGTTCCAACCGCCGTGTCTTTGTTAGACGCCGAGTAGGTGAACAGATGATCTCTGCTTGGGTGGTTCCCACCGTGAAGCATGGAGGAGGAGGTGTGTTGGTGTGGGGATACTTTGCTGGTGACACTGTCTGGGATTTATTTAGAATTCAAGGCACACTTAACCAGCATGGCAACCACAGCATTTTAGAGCGATACGCCATCCCATCTGGTTTGCGCTTAGTGGGACTATTATTGTTTTTTCAATAGGACAATGACCAAAAAACACACCTCCAGGCTGTGTAAGGACTATTTGACCAAAAAGGAGAGTGATGGAGTGCTGCATTAGATGACCTGGCCTCCACAATCATCCGTCCTCAAGCCATTTGAGAGGGTTTGGGATGAGTTGGCCCACAGAGTGAAGGAAAAGCAGCCAACAAGTGCTCAGCATATGTGGAAACTCCTTCAAGACTATTGGAAAAGCATTCCAGGTGAAGCTGGTTGAGAGAATGCCAAGAATGTGCAAAGCTGTCATCAAGCCAAAGGGTGGCTACTTTGAAGAATCTAAAATATATTTAGATTTGTTTAACAGTTGTTTACTACATGATTCCATACCTGTTTTTTTTATAGTTTTGATGTTTTCAGTATTATTCTACAATGTAGAGATTAGTAAAAAGAAAAGAAAAACCATTGAATGAGTAGGCCTGTCAACTTTTGACTGGTACTGCATATAGTGAATTAGAGCAGCGATGACTGCAGTTATTTACTTCAAAAGAAGGTACAAATATTAAAATGTATTCAAAACCGTCAACACCAAAAAATGACTGGTATTGTTGGAATTGAAAAACCATTCCATGGTTATTTCCAAATGTATTTAACCTTTATTTTACTGGGCAAGTCAGTTAAGAAAAAATTCTTATTTACAATGACGGACTACCCCGGTATACGGTATACATTTTTTTTTTTTATTCCAAGATGGCATAGCAGTCAGACGTCCTTTTGTCCTCATCTTGTCTTGTCCCGTATATATATATATTTACACCTTTCTTCGCATATCTTTTATACATTTTCTTTTCCAAAAAACTCACCTTCAAAACGCTTTCCTGCAACCCGCCTCACCAATTACAAAAAAATTGATATTATTTACCTCAAATCTGAAAATCCACAATAGAAGCTACCCAGAAGCTAGCCAGAAGCTAACCAGAAGCTAGCCAGAAGCTAACCTGAAGCTACCCAGAAGCTAGCCAGTTTACTGGCTAACGTTAGTATTTCAGCTAACCACGGTTTGTGGTCATCAGCTATTCCTTTAGCTCGATAATCTATTGCCACTTTTGTAGAACGCGACTCAGACCAGAACATACCGGACCTATTTTTCTCCATATCCCCGGATTTTAACCGCAAGCTCTGGACATTTACACCTTGATTTCGCAGCTAGCTAGCTGCTACCCGTGTAACTATTGGCTTACGTCGATCCCAGAGCAAACATCAATTATTCCGGAGCTAGCCAACTGAAGAGTTCAATTCAGCCACTCCTGGGCTACAATCACCTATCCGGACCCGTTTTACTGCCAATGCGGAGCCCCACCGGGCCTTCACGACTGACTACCGACGTTATCTGCCCGAGGGAGTTATCCAACTG
Source organism: Salvelinus fontinalis (assembly GCF_029448725.1). Classification (NCBI taxonomy): domain Eukaryota; kingdom Metazoa; phylum Chordata; class Actinopteri; order Salmoniformes; family Salmonidae; genus Salvelinus; species Salvelinus fontinalis. The sequence goes on along the minus strand of NC_074688.1, from coordinate 22,466,696 downwards.
GCACCTCTGTCGCGACGTTACCTGAACGCTCATCTGGGGCCCACTAATCGTTAGCTGTCTTATCGGCTGCTATCTGAATAAGTCTATCGGACAATTTTTCTTGGGTCACTATAATTATATCTATTTTGCCAATTGGATTGATCCCCCCGACCACACGGAACCCCACTAATCTACCGACGGAAATGCACGAGGTGGCTAAAAACAGACCTCCATCCTATGCTAGTTTGCTACCGATAGCCCGGCTAGCTGTCTGAACCGCCGGGACCCCAACCAACCTCTACTCACTGGACCCTTATGATCACTCGTATAAGCATGCCTCTCCTTAATATCAATATGCCTTGTCCATTGCTGTTCTGGTTAGTGTTTATTGGCTTATTTCACTGTAGAACCTCTAGCCCTGCTCACTATACATTATCCAACCTTTCAGTTCCACCATCCACATATGCGATGACATCACCTGGTTTCAATGATGTTTCTAGAGACAATATCTCTCTCATCATCACTCAATACCTAGGTTTACCTCCACTGTATTCACATCCTACCATACCTTTGTCTGTACATTATTCCTTGAAGCTATTTTATCGCCCCCAGAAATGTAATTTTACTCTCTGTTCTAGACGACCAATTCTCATAGCTTTTAGCCGTACCCTTATCCAACTCCTCCTCTGTTCCTCTGGTGATGTAGAGGTGAATCCAGACCCTGCAGTGCCTAGCTCCACTCCTATTCCCCAGGCGCTCTCTTTTCATGACTTCTGTAACCGTAATAGCATTGGTTTCATGCATGTTAACATTAGAATCCTCCTCCCTAAGTTTGTTTTATTCACTGCTTTAGCACACTCTGCCAACCCGGATGTTTTAGCCGTGTCTGAATCCTGGCTTAGGAAGACCACCAAATTCTGACAAACAAAAAGTGTTACAATCTACTGCAAAGATAGCCTGCAGAGTTCTGTCCTACTATCCAGGTCTGTTCCCAAACAATTTGAACTTCTACTTTTAAAAATCCACCTCTCTAAAAACAAGTCTCTCACCATTGCTGCCTGCTATAGACCACCCTCTGCCCCCAGCTGTGCTCTGGACACCATATGTGAACTGATTGCCCCCCATCTATCTTCAGAGCTCGTGCTGCTAGGCGACCTAAACTGGAACATGCTTAACACCTCAGCCATCCTACAATCTAAGCTTGATGCCCTCAATCTCACACAAATTATCAATGAACCTACCAGGTACCACCCCAAAGCTGTAAACACGGGCACCCTCATAGATATCATCCTAACCAACCTGCCCTCTAAATACACCTCTGCTGTTTTCAACCAAGATCTCAGTGATCACTGCCTCATTGCCTGCATCCGTAATGGGTCAGCGGTCAAACGACCTCCACTCATCACTGTCAAACGCTCCCTGAAACACTTCAGCAAGCAGGCCTTTCTAATCGACCTGGCCGGGGTATCCTGGAAGGATATTGATCTCATCCCGTCAGTAGAGGATGCCTGGTTATTTTTTTAAATGCCTTCCTCACCATCTTAAATAAGCATGCCCCATTCAAGAAATTTAGAACCAGGAACAGATATAGCCCTTGGTTCTCTCCAGACCTGACTGCCCTTAACCAACACAAAAGCATCCTATGGCGTTCTGCAATAGCATCGAACAGCCCCCGTGATATGCAACTTTTCAGGGAAGCTAGAAACCAATATACACAGGCAGTGTGAAAGCCAAGGCTAGCTTTTTCAAGCAGAAATCTGCTTCCTGCAACACAAACTCAAAACATTTCTGGGACACTGTAAAGTCCATGGAGAATAAGAACATCTCCTCCCAGCTGCCCACTGCACTGAAGATAGGAAACACTGTCACCACCTACAAATCCACTATAATTGAGAATTTCAATAAGCATTTTTCTACGGCTGGCCATGTTTTCCACCTGGCTACCCCTACCCCGGTCAACAGCACTGCACCCCCCACAGCTACTCGCCCAAACCTTCCCCATTTCTCCTTCTCCCAAATCCAGTCAGCTGATGTTCTGAAAGAGCGGCAAAATCTGGACCCCAACAAATCAGCCAGGCTAGATAATCTGGACCCTTTCTTTCTAAAATGATCTGCTGAAATTGTTGCCACCCCTATTACTAGCCTGTTCAACTTCTCTTTCGTGTCGTCTGAGTTTCCCAAAGATTGGAAAGCAGCTGCTGTCATTCCCCTCTTCAAAGGGGGGGACACTCTTGACCCAAACTGCTACAGATCTCTATCTATCCTACCCTGCCTTTCTAAGGTCTTCGAAAACCAAGTCAACAGATTACGGACCATTTCGAATCCCACTATACCTTCTCCGCTATGCAATCTGGTTTCAGAGCTGGTCATGGGTGCACCTCAGCCACGCTCAAGGTCCTAAACAATATCTTAACCGCCATCGATAAGAAACAATACTTTGCAGCCGTATTCATTGACCTGGCCAAGGCTTTCAACTCTGTCAATCACCACATCCTCATCGGCAGACTCGACAGCCTTGGTTTCTCAAATGATTGTCTCGCCTGGTTCACCAACTACTTCTCTGATCGATTTGACACACTGAACTCTGAGGGTCTGTTGTCCGGGCCTCTGGCAGTCTCTATGGGGGTGCCACAGGGTTCAATTCTTGGACTGACTCTCTTCTCTGTATACATCAATGATGTCGCTCTTGCTGCTGGTGAGTCTCTGATCCACCTCTACGCAGACGACACCATTCTGTATACTTCTGGCTCTTCTTTGGACACTGTGTTAACTACCCTCCAGGCGAGCTTCAATGCCATACAACTCTCCTTCCGTGGCCTCCAATTGCTCTTAAATACAAGTAAAACTAAATGCATGCTTTTCAACCGATCGCTGCCTGCACCTGCCCGCCTGTCCAACATCACTACTCTGGACGGCTCTGATTTAGAATATGTGGACAACTACAAATACCTAGGTGTCTGGTTAGACTGTAAACTCTCCTTCCAGACTCACATCAAACATCTCCAATCCAAAGTTAAATCTAGAATTGGCTTCCTATTCCGCAACAAAGCATCCTGCACTCATGCTGCCAAACATACCCTTGTAAAACTGACCATCCTACCAATCCTCGACTTCGGTGATGTCATTTACAAAATAGCCTCCAATACCCTACTCAATAAATTGGATGCAGTCTATCACAGTGCCATCCGTTTTGTCACCAAAGCCCCATATACTACCCACCACTGCGACCTGTACACTCTCGTTGGCTGGCCCTTGCTTCATACTCGTCGCCAAACCCACTGGCTCCAGGTCATCTACAAGACCCTGCTAGGTAAAGTCCCCCCTTATCTCAGCTCGCTGGTCACCATAGCAGCACCCACCTGTAGCACCTGTAGTATATCTCTCTGGTCACCCCCAAAACCAACTCTTCCTTTGCAGCCAATGACTGGAACAAACTACAAAAATCTCTGAAACTGGAAACACTTATCTGCCCACTAGCTTTAAGCACCAGCTGTCAGAGCAGCTCATAGATTACTGCACCTGTACATAGCCCATCTATAATTTAGCCCAAACAACTACCTCTTTCTCTACTGTATTTATTTATTTATTTTGCTCCTTTGCACCCCATTATTTCTATCTCTATTTTGCACATTCTTCCACTGCAAATCAACCATTCCAGTGTTTTACTTGCTATATTGTATTTACTTCACCGCCATGGCCTTTTTTTCTTTCTTTTTTTTTGCCTTCACCTCCCTTTACTCACCTCACTTGCTCACATTGTATATGTACTTATTCTTCTACTGTATTATTGACTGTATGTTTGTTTTACTCCATGTGTAACTCTGTGTTGTTGTATGTGTCGAACTGCTTTGCTTTATCTTGGCCAGGCCGCAATTGTAAATGAGAACGTGTTCTCAACTTGCCTACCTGGTTAAATAAAGGTGAAATAAAATAAAAATATACAGTCGTGGCCAAAAGTTTTGAGAATGACACAAATATTACTTTTCACAAAGTTTGCTGCTTTTGTGTCTTTAGATATTTTGTCAGATGTTACTATGGAATACTGAAGTATAATTACAAGCATTTCATAAGTGTCAAAGGCTTTTATTGACAATTACATGAAGTTGATGCAAACAGTCAATATTTGAAGTGTTGATCCTTCTTTTTCAAGACCTCTGCAATCCGCCCTGGCATGCTGTCAATTAACTTCTGGGCCACATCCTGACTGATGGCAGCCCATTATTGCATAATCAATGCTTGGAGTTTGTCAGAATTTGTGGGTTTTTGTTTGTCCACCCGCCTCTTGAGGATGGACCACAAGTTCTCAATGGGATTAAGGTCTGGGGAGTTTCCTGGCCATGGACCCAAAATATCGATGTTTTGTTCCCCGAGCCACTTAGTTAGCACTTTTGCCTTATGGCAAGGTGCTCCATCATGCTGGAAAAGGCATAGTTCATCACCAAACTGTTCCTGGATGGTTGGGAGAAGATCATCTCGAAGCATGTGTTGGTACCGTTCTTTATTCATGGTTGTGTTCTTAGGCAAAATTGTGAGTGAGCCCACTCCCTTGGCTGAGAAGCAACCCCACACATGAATGGTCTCAGGATGCTTTACTGTTGGCATGACACAGGACTGATGGTAGCGCTCACCTTGTCTTCTCCGGACAAGCTTTTTTCCGTATGCCCCAAACAATGGGAAAGGGGATTCATCAGAAAACATGATTTTACCCCAGTCCTCAGCAGTCCAATCCCAGTACCTTTTGTAGAATATCAGTCTGTCCCTGGTGTTTTTCCTGGAGAGACGTGGCTTCTTTGCTGCCCTTCTTGACACCAGGCCATCCTCCAAAAGTCTTCGCCTCACTGTGCGTGCAGATGCACTCACACCTGCCTGCTGCCATTCCTGAGCAAGCTCTGTACTGGTGGTGCCCCGATCCCGCAGCTGAATCAACTTTAGGAGACGGTCCTGGTGCTTGCTGGACTTTCTTGGGCACCCTGAAGCCTTCTTCACAACAATTGAACCGCTCTCCTTGAAGTTCTTGAGGATCCGATAAATGGTTGATTTAGGTGCAATCTTACTGGCAGCAATATCCTTGTCTGTGAAGCCCTTTTTTTTGCAAAGCAATGATGACGGCACGTGTTTCCTTCCAGGTAACCATGGTTGACAGAGGAAGAACAATGATTCCAAGCACCACCCTCCTTTTGAAGCTTCCAGTCTGTTATTCGAACTCAATCAGCATGACAGAGTGATCTCCAGCCGTGTCCTCGTCAACACTCACACCTGTGTTAACGAGAGAATCACTGACATGTCAGCTGGTCCTTTTGTGGTAGGGCTGAAATGCAGTGGAAATGTTTTTGGGGGATTCAGTTCATTTGCATGGCAAAGAGGGACTTTGCAATTAATTGCAATTCATCTGATCACTCTTCATTACATTCTGGAGTATATGTAAATATTGCCATCATACAAACTGAGGCAGCAGACTGAACATTTATGTTTGTGTCATTCTCAACTTTTGGCCACGACTGTACACAGTATATCGCCCAAGCTGACATTTGCATATGCTTGTGTGTAAAGGCTGAGTAGAGATGTTTACTGCTCAAAACCCCAACTCCAACTCCATCTCCAAGCCAACCCATCCCCAGCCAGTCTGCTCAATCCTGTGGCACTCATGGAGATTAGATGAGGGATGGCTGATGTATCTTAGTACAGGTCACTAAGCTGTCTCTCCACACTCTAATCTTATTATCAGCCCAAGCTGGCTTTAAGGGGGAGACAGGAAGTTTGCGACAGGCTGATCCCAACCGTACAGAGAACACGTCTTAATCTGGCCACTGCGCTGCGCTTTGATTCCCAACACAGTTGCATTAGGCACCGGGACCTGGCTGGCTGTTGGTGGCCTGGGTGAGTGGGTGGATACCCTTAAATAAGCTAAACTGCATGGCCAAAAGTATGTGGAAAATCTCAGTCCCAAATCATGGGCATTAATATGGAGTTGGTCCCCCCCTTTGCTGCTATAAGAGCCTCCACTCTTCTGGGAAGGCTTTCCACTAGATGTTGGAACATTGCTGCGGGGACTTTATTCCATACAGCCACCAGAGCATTAGTGAGGTCGTGCACTGATGTTGGGCGATTAGGCCTTGCGTTCCAATTTGTCCCAAAGGTGTTCGATATTGAGGTCAGGGTTCTCTGCAGGCTAGTCAAGTTCTTCCACACCAATCTTGACGAATCATTTCTGTATGGACCTTGCTTTGTGCACGGGGGCATTGTCATGCTGAAACAGGAAAGGGCCTTCCCCAAACTGTTGCCACAACGTTGGAAGCACAGAATCGTCTGGAACAGCATTAACATTTCCCTTCACTGGAACTAAGGGGCCTAGACCGAACCATGAAAAACAGCCACAGACCATTATTCCTCCTCCACCAAACTTTACAGTTGGCACTATGCATTAGGACAGGTAGCGACCTCCTGGCATCCGCCAAAACTAGATTCGTCAGTCAGACTGCCAGATGGTGAAGTGTGATTAATCACTCCAGAGAACGCATTTCCACTGCTCCAGAGTCCAATGGCAGCGAGCTTTAAACCACTCCAGCTAACGCTTGGCATTGCGCATGGTGATCTTAGGCTTGTGTGTGGCTGTTTGGCCATGGAAACCCAACGTTGCTTCGAGAGGCACTTTTGAACTCGGTAGATTCTGTTGCAACCGAGGACAGACAATTTTTTACGACCTACGCGCTTCAGCACTAGGCGGTCCCGTTCTGTAAGCTTGTGTGGCCTACCATTTCACGGTTGAGCCGTTTTTGCTTCTAGATGTTTCTACTTCACAATAACACCACTTGCAGTTGACTGGGGCAGCTCTAGCAGTCCAGAAATTTGACAAACTGACTTGTTGGAAAGGTGGCATCCTATGACGGTGCCGCGTTGAAAGTCACTGAGCTCTTTAGTAAGGCCATTCTACTGCCAATGTTTGTCTATGGAGATTGCATGGTTGTGCGCTCAATTTTATACACTTGTCAGCTGAAATATCCACATATACTCATTTGAAGGGGTGTCCACGTCTGTATTTATAGTGTATTACCATCATTTAATCCCCGCTATTCAAGGTTTACCTTTGAGAAAGCAGGCCCGATTCAAATTACACATTGGCTTGGAACCTTCAAGTTCAAATGCATTCAAGTTCATACATAGTGGACTATTATAGTCTGGACAGACAATTTGATTGGGAGACAATCCAAATAAATAGTATTAGTGGAATATGTAAACAGATCATGTGACTACCTTCAAAGACATAGTGTGAACTATACACACAGACACACACAAGCACACTTATACAGTGTGTACCTTGTGCCATTGCTAATTTGATTAAACTAGCCTGTCTATCCCTGCCTTGAAGCAAATTCTAGGAAATGGCTATTCTAATAAGTTCTGAAAGCCTAATGGAATAGTTTTTCTCCACGTCTCTAAAACAAACCATGTTGTTTTCCTGTCTCTAATGTAGGGCGATGTGGCGTAACAATCAATTTGTTTTCAAACTGATGAGCGATTAACGATATCTAAAAAAAAATGTTTTCTCTAAATACGTTTTGTTGCACAATTAAAGCTCAATACATTGCATATCAAACAGGCAAAAAATTATCTAATGAATTCAGGGCTTGTGAAATTATACCTAGGGTAAATATAAGCCTTCCACAACCATACCTTCCACTATTTTATAATTTTATCAAAATAGTTTAACCTGCTTTTTTGCAATAACCACTCATCTGGCTTTCAAGTCTGTCTATAAAAATTAAGTTGTTGTTACAAATTTACCAGAACTACGCACAATGCACATCTAATGCACCCTAATAATGATCAACATCTTGTAGCAGGCATTATAGAACACTAACACTGGTCTCAAACAATCTCTTAATCACAAGCCCATGTGCTAGTGAATTGCCAGCTAATCTTTATTTTCCAAGTCTAGCCAACTTGGATGTATTTGCTAGCGAACAAGGTAGAACAGTTGAACTGTTATGAACACACTTCCTGTCCGTCTCCAACTGTTTAAACACCATACTAGGCTGTCCACTCTGTTTCGTTTTTTCAAGTGGCCTACCTGGATAAGAATATGCTTATTTCTCAGAATGAGAACAATTTGCCATTGCTTATATAAATGCGTATTTTTATGATCATTGCACATTTATAAAACAGATTAAACAGCTAGCACATAACAGTCTGTGGCTAAAATGCTGCTAGCGGTACATGGTACCGCAATGTCGCACGCAACAGAAACTGGGCATTGATTTTCCAGAATTGATACTGACGTTTTAGTAGGGTCTGCTCTCCATACATTTTCGGAGTTGAGACATAAAAGGGTATTGTTAGACAGGTTAACCCTTTACACTTGTACCCGTATACAGGTTGAAAATGGCTAATTTGGGCAGTAATAAACTCCTAAATTGGAACGTAGTGGCTGTACAGTAACATTACTTACACATGACGTCAGAGCTCTGGCTCTGCACTTCACAGAGCTGTGTGGATTTTGACTGGACAGCCGTTCTGAACATGAGCATCGCACACGACACAAAGTTGGCCCCATCTCTCCCAGTAATTGGGCAACTTTAGCAAATGTTGCTGTAAATTATGATGACTCGATGACTCGATTTTGACAAATGTACATTGTTTAAAGACAACTTTTACAAGTCTGTCACATAACACCTAAGCCCCCTACACTGTAAAACTAAATCTATTTTTTTGTTTTTGTTTACTCAACTTTCAGTCGAAGTGTTACCGAGACTAAAAATAATTGTTGGCCCAACTTTCAGTCGAAGTGTTACCGAGACTAAAAATAATTGTTGGCCCAAACCAGTAGCGGTGCGTGGGGTAAAATCACTAATGAAGCCAAGCTAAGCCAAGCCAGTAAACAAGCCATATTACAACCTTTGTTGTGATAGAGCAAACAACGCAACTATAACCCATTCGTTCATATGCCACTGTGATATACAATAAGGCCGTGACAAGAAAAAGACAGCAGTCACACTGTGGTGGAATAAATTAAACTACACATTTTTTTCATGACAAAACTGGAGAGCAACATCTGTCCTGTGAAGTTACAAAGCAAATATTGCATACAATGTTAATGTTCTTACAATTTACTAAACAACTATCGATTTAGAATCACAGTTACCACAAGTCAGCACAAAGACAAAAGTAGCACCGCTATTCAAGCACCATTTAAAAAAAAACATAATCAAATCAACAAGGCTACTGTATACATGCTTAGTTTAATACACTGAAAACAAACTTAAAGATGCCAAAAACAATTTAGTCTAATCAATGGCGCTAAATATCATGTGGCTGTCCATGGTTATGATTTATGTGTGCGCGCGTGTGTGTGCACAAGTAAAAAACAATTTTTTTACCCACCCTACTACATCTTTTTTATTTATTCTTGCGAAACATATATTTGGATTCAAATTCATTTGATATAATCGCCCAGGACTACTCTAAAGCTTCCTTTCATGTCCATGATGACCAAAGTGCTCATCTTAATTAACTCAGTTAATTTAACAATACATCAATTATTAGGCCTACCTGTAATAACACTTTCAGGTTCCCAACACACACAAAATAGTGGCAGCTTGTTAAAGCATTTAATCTTTTGTGTTGAAAAAAAAACACTTTCTTTTTTAACAGTGCAGCAGTAAACAATAGCCTAAAGGAGAATAGTTTTTGTAACAGTTATAAATCTTTAAACGCCAAACCATTGAACCATGAAGTGAGAGAGCAAGCCCCTATTCTCTGCAACCACTACACGCAGTAGCCTATGTTTCTGTTATAATTCATCTCACCTCTCTACTGCCCTGCTACTTTGCATGTCATGCTGGTCTTGGACAAATATTTGCCCACAGAGGGCTGCAGAACAACATGGTATTTTTTTTAAACATTTTGTTTATTTCACCTTCACCTTTCACCTATTTAACCAGGTAGGCTAGTTGAGAACAAGTTCTCATTTACAACTGAAACCTGGCCAAGATAAAGCAAAGCAGTTCGACACATACTCCACTTAAGGAATACCTAGGATAGGATAAAGTAATCCTTCTAACCCCCCCCCCCTTAAAAGAGTTAGATGCACTATTGTAAAGTGGTTGTTCCACTGGATATCATAAGGTGAATGCACCAATTTGTAAGTCGCTCTGGATAAGAGCGTCTGCTAAATGACTTAAATGTAAATGTAAATGTATACAACAACACAGAGTTACACATGGAATAAACAAATAGTCAATAATACAGTCTATATACAGTGTGTGCAAATGAGGTAGGATAAGGGAGGTAAGGCAATAAATAGGCCATGGTGGCGAAGTAATTACAATATAGCAATTAAACACTGGAATGGTAGATGTGCAGAAGATAAATAAGCAAGATGAATAAATATAGTATGGGGATGAGGTAGTTGGATGAGCTATTTACAGATGGGCTATGTACAGGTGCAGTGATTTGTGAAAAGCAAGTATAAAGCATATAAAAGGTATGAAGCGAGCTGACCCTAATTGACACAGAGATAGAATTATTTGAGTTTTGCAAAGAATCATAGCAGCGATCTGATCAGCGCTCACTGGAACAGCTTCAGTAGATTGCGGCAAGGGAATGGTTAGGATTGTGGGCTGCCTTGGATTTGGAAGGTTTGAGATGTAAGTTACTTGAAGATTTTCTGCTGTGGATAGGTATTCCAGGTGTGAAATTTAAAACATAAATAAGGAATTTCAATAACCTTTTAAATTCCAATATGGCTTCTCGAAGAGTGAGAATAAATTGGTTGAAAGACAGAAATAGAGTAAGAACTTTGTATATGATTTTTAGACTCCAATGCTGGTAAAGTATTGCAGAGAATTCCAGACAGCTCTGTCTGTAGCTTGAGACCAATTCAGTCATTTTCAATTGGTCCAGACATCTTAGTATAGTTGTGCACATGGCTGCACGGATGAATATTGTAGTGATCTCCACTACAGTATGAGGAATTCTATGAATGCCTTATCTGCTTTCAGACAATTACTCCATTTATAGTGGTGGATGAAAACGCCAATGAATACTGACATGCTCGGTGAGTGTGCAATTGTTTGTATGACAGCACCCCTGAAAGAATACATGGGGGCATCAAACACCTACCAGTCACGGAGGTGGACTCATGTTTATGCAGATAACGAGCCTCTAGGCCTGAAGCACATTCAGAAGGACAACATGTTTGGCAGATGTTATTGCGAGTGTAGCGAAATTCTTGTGCTTCTTGTTCTGACAGTGCAGCTATATCTAACATGTAATCTAACAATTCCACAACAACTACCTAATACACACAAATCTAAGTAAAGGAATGGAATAAGAATATATAAATATATTGATGAGCAATGACAGAGTGGCATAGGCAAGATGCAATAGATAGTATAAAATACAGTATATACACATGAGATTATGTAATGCAAGATATGTAAACATTATTAAAGTGGCATTATTAAAGTGACTAGTGATCCATTTATTAAAGTGGCCGATGATTTCAAGTCTGTATGTAGGCAGCAGCCTCTCTGTGTTAGTGATGGCTGTTTAACAGTCTCATGGCCTTGAGATAGAAGCTGTTTTTCAGTCTCTCAGTCCCAGCTTTGATGCACCTCTACTGACCTCGCCTTCTGGATGGTAGCAGGGTGAACAGGCAGTGGCTCGGGTGATTGTTGTCCTTGATCTTCTTGGCCGTACTGTGACATCGGGTGCTGTAGGTGTCCTGGAGGGCAGGTAGTTTGCCCGCAGTGATGCGTTGTACAAACCGCACCACCCTCTGGAGAGCCTTGCGGTTGTGGGCGGTGCAGTTGCCGTACCAGCTGGTGATACAGCCTGACAGGATGCTCTCAATTGTGCATCTGTAAAAGTTTGTGAGGGTTTTAGGTGACAAGCCAAATTTCTTCAGCCTCCTGAGGTTGAAGAGTCGCTGTTGCGCCTTCTTCACCACAAGGTCTGTGTGTGTGGACCATTTCAGTTTGTCCGTGATGTGTACGCAGAGGAACTTAAAACTTTCCACCTTCTCCACTGCTGTCCCGTCGATGTGGATAGGGGGGTGCAAGTTGAGTGAGAGGTTATTTTCCTGACACCACACTCTGAGTGCCCTTACCTCCTCCCTGTTCGCTGACTCGTCGTTGTTGGTAATCAAGCCTACAACTGTTGTCGTCTGCAAACTTGATGATTGAGTTGGAGGCGTGCATGGCCACGCAGTCATGGGTGAACAGGGAGTACAGGAGGGAGCTGAGCACGCACCTTTGTGGGGCCGAAATCTCATAATTAAATTTTCTCAAACATACAAGTATTAGACACCATTTTACAGATAAAATTCTCGTTAATCCAACCACAGTGTCCAATTTCAAAAAAGCTTTTCGGCGAAAGCAGAACTTATCATTATGTTAGGTCAGCAACTAGTCACAGAAAGCATTCAGCGATTTTCCAACCAAAGAGAGGAGTCACAAAAAGCAGAAATATTGATAAAATGAATCACTAATCTTTGATATTCTTCATCAGATGACAATCCCGGGACAACATGTTACACAATACATGTATGTTTTGTTCGATCAAGTTCATATTTATATCCAAGAACCTCAGTTTACATTTGGCTTTGCCTCCAAAACATCCCGTGAATTTGCACGGAGGCACATCAAATCACAGAAATACTCATAATAAACATTAATAAAAGATACAAGTGTTATTCACAGATTTAAATATATACTTCTCCTTAATGCAACCGCTGTGTCAGATTTCAAAAAAACTTTACGGAAAAAGCAAGCCATGCAATCTGAGTACGGCACTTAGAGACCAACACAACCCAAGAAGATATCCGCCATGTTGGAGTCAACAGAAGTCAGAAATAGCATTATAAATATTCACTTACCTTTGATGATCTTCATCAGAATGCACTCCCAGGAATCCCAGTTCCACAATAAATGTTTGATTTGTTCCATAAAGTCCATAATTTATGTCCAAATTCCTCCTTGTTGTTCGCGCATTCAGTACACAATCTAAACTCACGACGCGCGGGCAGGTCCAGGCAAAAGTTCAGACGAAAAGTCAAATTAACCTGTCTAGGATCAGCGTGGCGCTAGCGGCACCCCCCCCCCCCCCCCACTGAAAAACCAGTGCCGCGAAATTCAAAAAAAATATTTTTTTAAAATATTTAACTTTCACACATTAAAGTCCAATACAGCTAATGAAAGACACAGATCTTATGAATCCAGTCAACATTTCCGATTTTTAAAATGTTTTACAGGGAAGACACAATATGTAAAGATGTACATCTATTACCTAAAAACACATTAGCATAATCCACCATCTTTTATTTGTCCACCAACACCAGTAGCCATCACCAATTCGGCTAAACTAAGATATTTATAGCCCCTAACCAACAAAAAAACTCATTAGATGACAGTCTGATAACATATTTATGGTATGGGATAGGTTTTGTTAGAAAAAAGTGCATATTTCAGGTATATGGCATAGTTTACAATTGCACCCACCATCACAAATGGACTAGAATAATTACAATGAGCAACATGTTTACCTAACTACTAATCATCAAACATTTCGTAAAAATACACAGCATACACGAATCGAAAGACACAGATCCTGTGAATACAGACAATATTTCAGATTTTCTAAGTGTCTTACAGCGAAAACACAATAAATCGTTATATTAGCTTAGCACATAGCAATTAGCAGCCCAGCATTGATTCTAGCCAAAGTGAGCGATAAAAGTCAACATCGCCAAAAGATATTAATTTTTTCACTAACCTTCTCAGAATTCTTCCGATGACACTCCTGTAACATCACATTACAACATGCATATACAGTTTGATCGAAAATGTTTATATTTAGCCACCAAAATCATGGTTAGACAATGTGAAATGTAGACAAGCTGGTAAAGAAAACGTCCTTGCGCCACTTAGACAGTGATCTACTCTTATACATAAATACTCATAAACGTGACTAAAAAATATAGGGTGGACAGGGATTGATAGACAATTTAATTCTTAATACAATTGCGTTATTACATTTTTTAATTTATCCTTACTTTTCAATACAGTTTGCGCCAAGCGAAGCTACGTCAAAAAACATGGCGTCCTAAGCCACTAAAATGTTTCGACAGAAACACGATTTATCATAATAAAAATGTCCTACCTTGAGCTGTTCTTCCATCAGTATCTTGGGCAAAGGATCCTTTCTTGGGAGAAATCGTCTTTTGGTGGAAAGCTGTCCTCTTGCCATGTGGAAATGTCAACTACGTTCGGGATGAACTGAAAAGCGTGCCCAACTTTTCACATCGTTGCAAAAATAAATGTCCCAAAATCGCACTAAACGGATATAAATTGCTATAAAACGCTTTAAATTAACTACTTTGTGATGTTTGTAACTCCTATAACGAGTGAAAAGATGACCGGAGAAATATAACAGGCTAAACTAACGCTTGGAACAGGAGAGGGTCGGTGTCTTCCACGCGCGTTACGCAGCAAGAAAAGACTTGCTAGCTAAAGGTTTTTTTCATTTGTAGGGCCTGTGAACGAGCAATCGAGCCCGTTGGAATCGTCATCACGTAAAGGCATCCAGGGGAAGACGTAAGAAGTGTCCGTATAGTCATAGCAACGACAGTGCCCTTTTAAATGACTTCAGAAAAGTGGCCAACGTTTCTCAAATCTGACTCCATGTCAGGGAAATTGCTGTAGAATGGGCTCTGTTCCACTTAGAGACAAAATTTCAACTCCTATAGAAACTATAGACTGTTTTCTATCCAATAATAATAATAATATGCATATTGTACGATCAAGGATTTTGTGGGAAGCCGTTTAAAAAATTAGCCACATTAGCATAAATAGTCTAAACAGCGCCCCCATCCCCAACAGGTTAAACGAAGTATAGAATCAATCTTAAAATGTTTTTAACAGAAATCTTCAATAATGTTCCAACCGGAGAATTCCTTTGTCTGTAGAAAAGCCATGGAACAGAGCTCGCTTCCACATGAACGAGCGTCACGAGCTCAAAGCATTCTGCCAGACCTCTGACTCATTCCCCTCTCATTCGGCCCCACTTCACAGTACAAGCATCAGACAAGGTTCTAAAGACTGTTGACATCTAGTGGAAGCGTTAGGAAGTGCAACATGACCCATATCCCACTGTATCTTCAATAGGGAATGAGTTGAAAAATGACCAACCTCAGATTTTCCACTTCCTGGTTGGATTTTCTCTCAGGTTTTTGCCTACCATATGAGTTCTGTTATACTCAAAGACATCATTCAAACAGTTTTAGAAACTTCAGCGTTTTTTCTATCCAAATCTACTAATAATATGCATATATTAGCAACCGGGACTAAGTAGCAGGCAGTTTACTCTGAGCACGCTTTTCATCCAAACGTGATCATAACAAGTTAATGAAGAGCTTGGAGGTTACTATGGTGTTTAATGCTGAGCTATAGCAATGAACAGCATTCTTACATAGTTATTCCTCTTGTCCAGATGGGATAGGGCAGTGTGCAGTGTTATGGTGATCGTCTGTGACCCTATTGGGGCGGTAGGCAAATTGAAGTGGGTCTAGGGTGAAAGATAAGGTGGAGGGGAAATGGTCCTTGACTAGTCTCTCAAAGCACTTCATGATGACAGAAGTGAGTGGTACGGGGCGATAGTCATTTAGTTCAGTTAACTTTGCCTTCTTGGGTACAGGAACAATGGTGGCCATCTTGAAGCATGTGGGAACAGCAGACTGGGATAGGGAGAGATTTAATATGTCCGTAAACACACCAGCCAGCTGGTCTGCGCATGCTCTGAGGACGCGGCTAGGGATGCCGCCTGGGCCGGCAACCTTGCGAGGGTTAACACGTTTAAATGTCTTACTCATGTTGGCCACAGAGAAGGATAGCCCACAGTCCTTGGCAGCGTCGGTGGCACTGTATTATCCTCAAAGCGTGCAAAGAAGGTGTTTAGTTTGTTTGGAAGTAAGAAGCTGGTTTTCCTTTCGTAGTCTGTGATTGTCTGTAAACCCTGCCACATACGTCTTGTGTCTGAGCCGTTGAATTGCGACTCCACTTTGTCTCAAGGAGGAGTAGTGTTTCTATTTTGAACACCAGTAGTTCCAAAAATTATTAATTTTAATTGGCGATTGCCATTCTACCAAAGGAAGAGGGAAAAATGTAAAACAAAATGAAGATTGATGTTGGAGATAGAAAGACAACCTGAGGGTCCCATGTGGCTCAGTTGGTAGGGAATGGTGCTTGCAACGCCAGGGTTGTGGGTTTGATTCACACAGGGGACCAGTACAAAAAAAAGTATGAAAATGTATGCACTCATCAGGGATTCTCGGTCCTGCCGAGGTTAATTGACATCATTTGAGTCAATTGGAGGTGTACCTGTGGATGTATTTCAAGGCCTACCTTCAAACTCAGTGCCTCTTTGCTTGACATCATAGGAAAATCAAAAGAAATCAGCCAAGACCTCAGAAAAAAAATAGCAGACCTCAACAATTCTGGTTCATCCTTGGGAGCAATTTCCAAACGCCTGAAGGTACCACATTCATCTGTACAAACAATAGTACGCAAGTATAAACACCATGGGACCACGCAGCCGTCAAACCGCTCAGGAAGGAGACGCGTTCTGTCTCCAAGAAATGAACGTACTTTGGTGCGAAAAGTGCAAATCAATCCCAGAACAACAGCAAAAGGACCTTGTGAAGATGCTGGAGGAAACAGGTACAACTGATCTATATCCACAGTAAAAACGAGTCCTATGTCGACAAAACCTGAAAGGCCGCTCAGCAAGGAAGAAGCCACTGCTCCAAAACTGCCATAAAAAAGCCAGACTACGATTTGCAACTGCACACGGGGACAAAGATCATACTTTTTGGAGAAATGTCCTCTGGTCTGATGAAACAAAAATAGAACTGTTTGGCCATAATTACCATTGTTATGTTTGGAGAAAAAAGGGGGAGGCTTGCAAGCCGAAGAACACCATCCCAACCATGAAGCACGGGGATGGCAGCATCATGTTGTGGGGGTGCTTTGCTGCAGGAGTGACTGGTGCAGTTCCCAAAATAGATGGCATCATGAGGGAGGAAAATGATGTGGATATATTGAAGCAACATCTCAAGACATCAGTCAAGAATGGAAAGGACAACAAGAAAGGACAACAAAGTCAAGGTATTGGAGTGGCCATCACAAAGCCCTGACCTCAATCCAATAGAAAATTTGTGGGCAGAACTGAAAAAGCGTATGCCAGCAAGGAGGCCTACAAACCTGACTCGGTTACACCAGCTCTGTCAGGAGGAATGGGCCAAAATTCCCCACTTATTGTGGGAAGCTTGTGGAAGGCTACCTGAAATGTTTGACCCAAGTTAAACAATTTAAAGGCAATGCTACCAAATTCCAATTGAGTGTATGTAAATTTCTGACCCACTGGGAATGTGACGAAAGAAATAAAAGCTTTCTACTATTATTCTGACATTTCACATTCTTAAAATAAAGTGCTGATCCTAACTGACCTAAGACAGGAAATTTTTACGAGGAATAAATGTCAGAAATTATGAAAAACTGAGTTTAAATGTATTTGGCTAAGGTGTATGTAAACTTCAACTGTATGTTATGGAGTTGTTTTTGTTATACAGCACACAGTATCAATGCATCTGTAGCCTGTATACATACAGGGGGATGGGAATGCTGGAGTGGAGGTGTAGTTGGATTCTCTCTCTCAAGAGGGCTCCCGAGTCGTGCAGCGGACTAAGGCACTGCATCTCAGTGCTAGAGGTGTTACTACAGGCACCCTGGCTCGATTCCAGGCTGTATCACAACCGGCCGTAATTGGGAGTCCCATAGGGTGGCACACAATTGGCCCAGTGTCGTCCAGGTTTGGCCGGTGTAGGTTGTCATTGTAAATAAGAATTTGTTCTTAACTTCTTATGGATGCGGGGCAGTATTGAGTAGCTTGGCTGAATAAGGTGCCCAGAGTAAACTGCCTGCTACTCAGGCCCAGAAGCTAAAATATGCATATTATTAGTAGATTTGGATAGAAAACACGTTGAAATTTCTAAAACTGTTTGAATAATGTCTGCGAGTATAACAGAACTTATATGGCAGGCAAAAACCTGAGAAAAAATCCAACCAGGAAGTGAGAAATCTGAGGTTTGTAGGTTAAGTTTTTGCTTATCTAATATACAGTGGAAATTTGGTCCGATTGCACTTCCTAAGGCTTCCACTAGATGTCAACAGTCTTTATAACCTTGTTTCAGGCTTCTACTGTGAAGGAGAAGAGAATAAGAGCTGATTGAGTAAGGGGTCTGACAGAAGGCCATGAGCTCAGCCAGGCGCGCTCCCGTGAGAGGTAGCTGCGTTCCATTGCATTTCTAAAGACAAAGGAATTCTCCGGTTGAAACATTATTGAAGATTTATGTTAAAAACATCCTAAAGATTGATTCTATACATCACTTGACATGTTTCTAAGAACTGTAATGGAATGTTTTGACTTTGTCTGGCCTGCGCGTCGTTGATTTGGATTTGTGAACTAAAGGTGCGAACAAAAAGGAGGTATTTGGACATCAATTATGAACTTTATCGAACAAAACAAACATTTATTGTGGAACTGGGATTCCTGGGAGTGCTTTCTGATGAAGATCATCAAAGGTAAGTGAATATTTATAATGCTATTTCTGACTTATGTTGACTCCACAACATGGCGGATATCTGTATGGCTTGTTTTGGTCTCTGAGCGCTGTACTCAGATTATAGCATGGTGTGCTGTCTCTGTAAAGTTTTTATGAAATCTGACACAGTGGTTGCATTAACCTCTCTTGGGTACGTGAGACGTTAGCGTCCCACCTCTTCAACAGCCAGTGAAACTGCTGGGCGCCAAATTCAAATATACTCATTATAAAAATTCAGAAAACAAAACATATTTTACATAGGTTTAAAGATTAACTTCTTGTGACTCCAACCACGGTGTCAGATTTTAAAAATACTTTACGGCGAAAGCATACCTTACGATTATAGAGTAGAAGAGTTACACAAGTCAGAAATAGAGATAAAATGAATCCCTTACCTTTGATGATCTTCATATGGTTGCACTCAGCAGACATTCATTTACTCTAAATCAGGGGTGTCAAACATACGGCCCGCGGGCCGGAACCGGCCCCCAAGGAGGTTCGATCAGGCCCGCAGGATAATTTGAAAGTGGAAAAAATGCATAAAAGACATGGAATTAATATTTTTAAATCACTGCAATTCATGGATTATCCGCTAAGGGGCGCACTCTTTCCATCAGAGTAGAAGACAAGCCGCATCACTGAGACAGACTGAAAACAGCAGACGGTATCAATGCGCCATCTGCTGCTTGTTACGACGTTGTTAATACCTTGGTCTCTACCTCTCCGCTACACCCTCATTAGCCAAAATGTCGTTATCCAAACGGAGAAAAGTAGATAAGGAGTGTAGAATTTTCAAAGAAAAATGGACCACGTCCTATTTATTTACAGAGATGCACGGAAAACCTTCGTGCTTGGTGTGTTTGCAACAAGTTTCGGTATTGAAGGAATATAATATTCGACGCCACTACGAGACTCATCACAGCGAAAAATATGACGGCTTGCAAGGACAACTGAGAAGAGATAAGATTAACGAATTGCTGGCGGGTCTGAGGAAACAGCAGTCAACTTTCATCCAGAGCCGAGAAGTCAGTGAAGCAGCGGTAAAAGCCAGCTACCTAATTGCTAGCGAAATAGCATTAGCATCGAAGCCGTATTCCGACGGTGACTTTGTTAAACGATGCATGATGAAGGCGGCTGAACTTGTATGTCCCGAGAAGCGACAAGCTTTTGCCAATATTAGCCTGACGAGGAATACTATAGCAGAGAGGATTTCGGAACTATCGGCAGATTTAGACAGTCAATTGAAACAGAGAGTCAAGTCATTTATTGCATTTTCCGTGGCAATTGACGAGAGCACTGACATCACAGACGTGGCCCAACTGGCCATATTTATTCGGGGAGTTGATGAGACATTGACTGTTACTGAAGAGTTTCTTGAGTTGGTGCCAATGATGGACACCACAACAGCTGAGGACATTTTCGGCTCTGTCGTTGCTGCATTGGACAGAGTTGGAGTGGACTGGTCCCGCGCTGTCAGCCTGGCTACAGACGGCGCGCCCTCCATGGTCGGAAAGAAAGCAGGTGTCGCGACAAAGTTCAAAGACAAAGTACAAGCCCTTAATGGAGGAGATCGTTTCTGGACATTTCACTGTATTTTGCACCAGGAGGCATTGTGTTGCAAGTCGCTGAAAATGGACCACGTCATGGAGGTGGTTGTTCGCACTGTAAATTTCATCCGGTCCAGAGGTCTGAACCATCGTCAGTTTGACAAACTTCTCAGCGACAGCAACATTACCCACAGCCTGCCATACCACACTGAAGTGAGATGGTTAAGCCGAGGCGCTGTGCTGAGGCATTTCTTTGATCTACGAGAGGAAATCGGACAGTTCATGGAGAAAAAAGGAAAACCGGTGTTGGAATTACAATCTCAGGAATGGCTACGGGACCTTGCATTCTTGGTTGATATTACTGAACACTTGAACAATCTGAACAAAATGTTGCAAGGCCGCAAAAAAGTTGTCACACAGTTTTCTGACAACATACATGCATTTAAGTTGAAGCTGACTTTGTGGGAGATGCAACTGGCAAATGGCAACCCTGCTCATTTCCCCTGTCTGAGAGATGTGTGTGTGACCAGACCTGATGCGGACATGAAACGGTACAAAGACAAAATTGCAGGACTACTGCGGGAGTTTGAGAAACGTTTTCAGGTATTTGGTGAACTTGAGACAGAATTTTCAGTTTTTCGCTCACCTTTCACAGTTAAAGCTTCTGATCTGCCGGTCGAAATTCAGCTAGAGATAATTGATTTGCAGTGTGATGCAGATTTGAAGGGCAAATTTGCCTCTGTAGGTCTGGACAGATTTTATCAGTATCTACTACCAGGGTACCCCAAATTAACAGCCCTGGCTGCTAAAATTTTGTGCATGTTTGGGACAACCTACCTTTGTGAACAAATTTTCTCAGTGATGAATATCAATAAAACAAAAATGCGTTCAAGGCTCACAAACAAGCACTTAAATGACATTCTGAAAGTGACAGCTAGTCAGGACATGACACCTGGTGTTGATGCACTTGTACAGGCCAAAAGATGCCAAGTTTCAGGAACAAATACAAGTCCAGACTAGACTAACACCTTTAAAATGCTGCCTTAGATACTGTTTGCATTGAAAGAATACAGCTCTGTGAAGATGAATCCTTACTGTGGTGATTTAAAAAATGTGCACTTTAATGTCCGGCCCACTTGACATCTCCCTAGGCCGTATGTGGCCCACGATGCGAAATGAGTTTGACACCCCTGCTCTAAATGTTCCTTTTGTTCGATAAAGTCTCTTTATATCCAAAAACCTCAGTTTTGTTCGCGTTTTCTTCAGTAATCCACAGGCTCAAACGCAGTCAAAACAGGCAGACAAAACATCCAAATTGTATCCGTAAAGTTCATAGAAACATGTCAAACGATGTTTATATTCAATCCTCAGGTTGTTTTTAGCCTAAATAATCGATAATATTTCAACCGGACAATAACGTCGTCAATATAAAATTTAAACAAGAAATGCACTCTCTTGGTCTCACGCATGAAAAAGCTCTGACACTTTAGGGTCCACTCATTCAGACTGCTCTTACTTCCTCATTTTTCAGTATACAAGCCTGAAACAATTTCTAAAGACTGTTGACATCTAGTGGAAGGCATAGGAACTGCAATTTGAGTCCTAAGTCAATGGATACTGTAATGGCATTGAATAGAAAACTACAAACACAAAACAAAAAAAACTTCCCGAATGGATTTTTGTCAGGTTTTCGCCTGCCAAATCAGTTCTGTTATACTCAGACACTATTTTAACAGTTTTGGAAACTTTAGAGTGTTTTCTATCCAAATCTACCAGTTATTTGCATATCATATCTTCTGGGCCCGAGAAGCAGGCAGTTTAATTTGGGCATGCTTTTCATCCAAAATTCCAAATGCTGCCCCCTACCCTAGAGAAGTTAAGGAGAAGTTTATCTAAAGTTCCATGCATAACACTTGTATCTTTTATCAATGTTTATTATGATTATTTCTGTAAATTGATGTGGCTCTCTGCAAAAATCACCGGATGTTTTGGAAGCAAAACATTACTGAACGTAACGCGCCAATGTAAACTGAGATTTTTGGATATAAATATGAACTTTATCGAACAAAACATACATGTATTGTGTAACATGAAGTCCTATGAGTGTCATGTGATTCTGCTTTTTGTGACTCCTCTCTTTGGTTGGAAAATGGCTGTATGCTTTCTGTGACTAGGTACTGACCTAACATATTCAGATGGTGTGCTTTCGTCGTAAAGCCTTTTTGAAATCGGACACTGTGGTGGGATTAACAACAAGTTTATCTTTAAAATGGTGTAAAATACTTGTATGTTTGAGGAATTTTAATTATGAGATTTCTGTTTGAATTTGGCGCCCTGCACTTTCACTGGCTGTTGTCATATCGATCCCGTTAAACGGGATCTCAGCCGTAAGTTAACTGACTTGCCTAGTTAAATAAATAAAATCATTCAAATGGCTTTATTGGCATGGGAAACATATGTTCACATTGCCAAAGCAAGGGACATTCACAATATAATATGAACAGTAAACATTACTCACAAAAGTTCCAAAGGAATAGAGAAATTTCAAATGTCATATTATGGCTATATACTGTGCTGTAACGATGTGCAAATAGTTCAAGTACAAAAGGGGAAAAAATAAACATAAATATGGGTTGTATTTACAATGGTATTTTGTCTACACTGGTTGCCCTTTTTTGTGGTAACAGATCACAAATCTTGCTGCTGTGGTATGTCACCCAATAGATATGAGTTTATCAAAATTTGATTTGTTTTCTAACTCTTTGTGGGTCTGTGTAATCTGAGGGAAATATGTGTCTCTAATATGGTCATACATTTGGCAGGAGGTAAGGAAGTGCAGCTCAGTTTCCACCTCATTTTGTGGGCAGAGTGCACATTTTTTATTTTTTATTTAACCTATATTCATCTAGGCAAGTCAGTTAAGAAAAAATTCTTATTTACAATGACGGCCTACCAAAAGGCAAAAGGCCTCTTGCGGGGACGGGGGCTGGGATTAAAAATATAGGACAAAACACACATCATGCAAGAGACACCACAACACTACATAAAGAGAGACCTAAGACAACAAAATAGCATGGTAGCAACAGAACATGACAACAACATGGCAGCAGAACAAAACACGGTACAAACATTATTGGGCACAGACAACAGCACAAAGGGCAAGAAGGTAGAGACAACAATATATCACACGAAGCAGCCACAACTGCCAGTAAGAGTGTCCATGATTGAGTCTTTGAAGAGATGGAGATCAAACTGCCCTGTTTGAGGGTTTTTTGAAGCTTGTTCCAGTCGCTAGCTGCAGTGACCTGAAAAGAGGGGCAACCCAGTCATGAGGGTGCCTTGGGGACCGGCAGAACGAGTGTTGTATGTGGAGGATGACGGCTGCAGTAGCTATCTCAGATAATGGGGAGTGAGGCATAAGAGGGTTTTATAAATAAGCATCAACCAGTGGGTCTTGCGACGGGTATACAGAGATGACCAGTTTACAGAAGAGTATAGAGTGCAGTGATGTGTCCTATAAGGAGCATTGGCGGCAAATCTGATGGCCGAATGATAAAGAACATCTAGCCACTCCAGAGTACCCTTACCTGCCGATCTATAAATTACGTCTCCGTAATCTAGCATGGTCATCTGAATCAGGGTTAGTATGGCAGCTGGGGTGAAAGAGGAGCAATTTCAATAGAGGATACCAAGTCTAGATTTAAACTTAGCCTGCAGCTTTGAAATGCTTCCATTGGCTTTGATGCCTCATGATTGAGTACTGCTCTGTTCAAGTAGACTGATTTTTTATTTTGCTGTGATCTGATATGTGTCAGTGGGCCGACTGTGAACGCTCTGAGTTGTTTTTTTACCTTTATTTAACTAGGCAAGTCAGTTAAGAACAAATTCTTATTTTCAATGACAGCCTAGGAAAAGTGGGTTAACTGCCTTGTTCAGGGGCAGAACAGTATTTTTTCCTTGTCAACTTGGCGATTCGATCTTTGCAACCTTTCGGTTACTAGTCCAACGCTCTAACCACTAGGCTACCTGCCACCCTTCCACTCTGTGTTGAGGTCAGTGATAAAGTAGTCTACAGTACTAATGCCAAGAGATGAGCTATAGGTGTACCTACTGTAGGACTCCCCTTATCCAGTTCCGGCATTTAGGTCACCGCAGATTAGTACATGTCCCTGGAAAATATTGATCTCCCCCTCTAGGATGGAGAAGCTGTCTTCACTAAAGTATTGGCATTCTAGTAGGGGGGAAAGGTAGCACACAGGAGGGGAATTTGTAGCCAAATGTAAGACACACACTCTCTCTCTCACCCTCTCTCCCTGTAGTAGGCTCCCAGATTTCCCCCGGGAACCCTCCTTAGAAGGTCCTTAGCCTCACAAAACCAGGACTGGAAGATTTAAAACCAGACGCCACCTTCTAAGACCAGGTCACACACCTAATCTACCCCATCCACCTGGCCATGAGGCCTGCAGAGGATAACGCATGCTACTCTCTCACTCCTCAACGAATACTAATCTCTCATCTCCCCATAGCCAAAACCATCAATCTTCCTCCTCGGTTCAAGCGCAGCCATCTTCTGCCCTTTCCCCTGACAAACCCATCTAGCTTTACTCTGCAAACCTGTCATTCACCATTACAGAGCTAACCAAACTCTACCAGCTCTATACCACAGACCCATCCTGGGTACACATCTTACCTCTACATATTTTCACATCTCCAGAACATCCAACATTTCAATGGGATACTATTAACCCGTGGACATCAAGTACTCCAACTGATATGCAATGTATGAAAAGTGAAATTGAGTCAAACCAAATGATATAAAAATCAACACCTAAAGGTGAATAAAATAACTGAAACACTATTGAGGCCAAAGCAAGGAGCACGTTGTCTCAGTCAGTAATTGACAGAGTGGGATGATAGTGGCATGGCCTCACTGGCCTGTGTTCCAACTTATCTCCCTGGCAACCTGAGCCTTCCGTTCCCCCCTCCCCTTCCCTACCTAACCTCCCTTGCCTGATGCCTGCCATCCCCTTCCCTCCCCTGCCTTCCATTCTCCTGCCTTCCTACCCCACATTCCCACCCATAACTGCCCTCCCCCTCCCCTGCCTGACGCCTGCCCTCTCCCACCTTCCCCTTCCCTAACTCCCCTGCCTGCCCTCCCCCACCTTCCCTCCCATGCCTGCACTAACTCCACTGCCTTTCCTTACCTTCCCGCCTGCCCTCCCTACCCCACATTACCACCCTCCCCTCCCCTGCCTGATGCCTGCCTGCCCTCCACTGCATCATTAGTCACATGAGGACAGGATATAGATGGAGATGTGGTGGTGGTGAAGGGCTCCTGTCAGGCTGCAGCTGTGGCAGCACCAACACCGCCACCTTGACGGCAGTCAATCAGTGTGCCTCAGCCTCAGCTCGCTTCACTGCACTCAATTGTCAGACTCAGCTTTACCATCAGAATCTCTCTGTTTCCTTCCCCACAGAGTTACACTGTACCATAGTAGACTCGACAGACAACATAAATCGCAGTACTGTATGTTCGACTGAGTATTATTCATGCCACAAAGACAGGCCTATTTTCAACCAATTAAAAACACAACCATTGTAGCCTACTTTTGTCTTTCTGCTAATTCAGACAGACACATCAACAGATTGGCAGTGTATAAAAGGGAGGTATTCTGAAGGGAGCTCAAACAACTAACAGAATGGAAAGAAACACGGAGGAGTCTACTTTACCATAAATATTCAAATACAAATATTAAAACAACTCAGTGTAACATGTTCGCCCATTCACTGTCAGTAGTAGTAGGAGTTAATGAGGTGAAATATTGACTGCGTAGGTGCTACACGTCCTGGCTGCGTTGTGGGGGGTGTGTATATATATATATATATATATATATATATATATATATATATATATATATATATATATATATATATATATATATATATATATATATATATATATATATATATACCTGGGCATTAGCTTTGCTAATGATCTCTGCTGAGAGAGGAGCTAATTCTGAGGCACTGGCTCCCTCTGTTCCAACCGCCTCCACTGTTACAATGGAATAAATGCGCTTTTGCTTCACATATAGACACTGCTGAACACAAGTAAAACTTCTGGGGGGGAAAACAGTACGACAGTCAAATCATCTTTTCTACCAAAGATTTTTGCCTACCATAAAGCACTACAATTACTTAGTGATTAATTGCTCACATGTACCCAACATAAATGCACATATTTCAGGACAGTACAGTATATCTCCTGTTATGGTTTGACCTAGAGTGGGTGAAAACACGTTTTGATTCTGAAATGTTCCTTCCTTATGTTATAAAATGCATTTTACCAAGACAAATATGATTATTCATGTTCTGAATCGGTCAGTGGGGTATTTCTCTAACATATCATTAACATTATATGCAAAATGTCAGATTTCGTAACCTAACCTGATTCTCGCAGCGACTTTTGGGGATTTTACATGTTGTGGTGGTCGTCTTCAAAGTTCTTTCCACAGGTCGCAAAAAGCTAAATTAGCATGATACAAGCTGAATTAAATGTTAAAGGCTTACAAAATAAAAATCTTGCCGTACGCTCAAAGCTCCGTTGACATTTCACAAAGATCAGCTTGTTTTTCTGAGAAATTCTTGAAAAATAACAGGAATTTACCACTAACATATAAAGCATATAATATGAAAATAATACATGTCATGTCTCAAAAGCAATATCTATCTTACCTCTATATTGTTTTATGGCCTCTGGATTCGAGAAGAAAGATGACGAGTTCAAACGTGAGCTGACACAATGGTATTTTCCAGATTCTTCTAACACTTTTTTTTCTGGCCTCCATTGAGATTTAGTCACCCTAATCTTGGCTATCCTACAAGGGTAAAAACTCCAATACCTTTTGAGCGGATTATGATAGAGACATTAAGTTTGAACTGTTGGTTTTCTTAGAGGATTAACATATTTTTTTACCCCAATGGTCAAAATATGTTTTTTTGATTGTACACCCTCTAGAAAGTGGCAGAATAATTTACTCTTGCACAAAAATAATAATTAGTGACTAAGGGGGAAAAAATCATGCTTGTTGAATCAGCTGTCTCGATAAAAAGAAAACTGTCCATAGCAATGTTATTATCATATCACTTCTGTCAGGCCTAATTGGCCAGTTTAAGTTAAAGTGTGACATTTGCACTCGTCAACCCGGTCTGTGTGTTGACAAAAGAGGCTTCCTCAATCCAATAGACCCCTAGCCTCATTTTACTGCTCTTCCTCCCCAGAGAGAGCAGAGAGTGACATGCCATCAGCAACCTGCCACTCAGCATGTAAAATGGAGAAAAACCCTGGCAAAGCAGCTCATAAATCACATTAACGCCTGCTGCTCCACAAGGTACACATTCATCAACAGGAGACACTAATGGATAACACATAGTAGCAACATAATACAAAGACACATGATTCTTTATTTCTCCCTCTATATAGCTCGGGTATGAAATACCCTTCCACTGAGATCAATCTGTCCTCCTAATCCCTACACATCTTTACAACAATAAAAGTTTCCAATTAATCTGAGCATAGCAAATGTGATTAAAACAGACAAAAAGCTAATGAAAACATAAATTACATTTTGTTTTGTAAATGGAAGCTCTCCATTGACAATAGGCTTACTTGATGTTAGGCAGCAACAACTTCAGCTGGGTGAGCATTTAATAGGTCCCATCACATGCTCCCATTAAGCACACACACACACACACAGATACACCCACACCCATACACACTCATAGGCTAGCTACATACAGAGGTAATCATCTTCCTTATCTAGTGGAAAACTGCAGTATCCGCGTCTGACATCAGTAGAACGTTATAGGGGCAGAGTTGAGTGGTTATAGCTGATAGCGTAGAGCACCTCTCCTCTGAGACCACCAAATGTTTCACAATTTTGTTGTAGCCCTGACCTAGCTCACCTGATTCACATAGTCAAGGGCTTGATGATTAAAAGTTGAATCAGGTGTGTTAACTGTGGAATAGTTCAAATACATGGAGCAGCTGGGGGTCCCCGAGGAGAGGTTTGAAAATCCCTAGAGCCTTCAAATTCAAATCTGGACCTCTAAGCCAGTTCCACTGCTTCTTTTCTCCATTCTTCCCCTCTAACTCCATTTTCCCATTTTAATACCAGTCCCTCAGCCAGTCAGTCGTCATCACTCGCGCTTTAATCTCATCAGCCAAGACCGCCACCCAGGCCGGCCAGTGAAGCTATACCTTGTCCTTGCCTTGTTAAAACGCCAAGGCAAATCAACAGATTACAACCTCCTTTGACTTCAGCAGCGTGGTCTGGGCGGTTTAGTGACAACCACAATGCTCATCTCACTGTTGCTGGGAGTCAATCACATATCTAGTATGGGGGTTTCCTCAACACAACAATGGTTACAATAGGCCAGGGTTCCCCAACTGGCGGCCTGCAGGTGGTTTTATTCGGCCCCCCAAATCATTTACATTTTACTTTGGGGGATTAAAAAGACTAAAAACACCAACATATCAGCTTTGAATTTGAATTTTGTAAATCTGTTTCAAAGTATTCCCACGCATAATAGAGAGATATGTGATAGTATACAAATATAGGCAAGGTTTGGCATGATTGTTTTAGTCAAATATTATATCTATTTGAGCTTCTTGCGATCCATTTGCGCTCTACAAATTATTTGGAATTATGTTCCGGTCCCCTGACTATCCGCTCAAGAAAAAGAAATCGGCATGCGGCTTAATCTAGTTGATGATTCCTGCAATAGGTTATCTGTGAGTAAACCTGATTCAAAACTACATCTCTACCATCAGAATCACAGTGCTATTTGATAGTTGCAACTGTCCTGACAGGTTAAAAAAAATGATGTAGCCAGTTAGATAGGTAGGCTATAAGCAAACCACACCTTTCGCCCCTCAACTATTGAGGAAACCAACACACGGCTCAATGGTGCTTTGAAACAAGACAAATAATAGCCACCTAAAAAACATGTAGGATATATTTTATTATTCCATGTACTAGATAACTTTTAATTTCAGGGGCCAAATCTCGGGGTAATTTGAATTTTTGAAGAAGAAAAAAAATACAAAACTACATTACAACACTATGACACTATTGTAACAAACTATGCAAATGCTTCTGGGACAGACAGTGGGTCCCACATTTCTAATCAATCTAATAATGTAGATTTGGAGCCAAGATATGTTTTTCATCAGGTTAGAACCCTAGACTAGAGCGCGAGGTCTTCACACATGATTTAGGTATTCATAGGTGCAATCATGTTTATAAAACAGGTGGTAGCCTACCTCACATCCCTCTCAGTTCCAAATCTTATCAACAATTTGTGACATGTTTTTGACATCGCCTGAGGAATTTTCCAATGTCACATCTTCTGAAAGCTACACAGAATGACTAAAATGTAGTTTAATGTGAAAAATAACTTATACCACAAGCCTTTGATGACCATAACCGCCTATGTGTAAATAAATGATGCAGAGCTGGAACGACAATAATGTTTTAAATAGTGGAAATTGTGTCAAACTTGTTTACATAATACAAAAAACAAAATGGTAAATAGACTGACTAGTTGTGGAACAAAATGAGCTTACCTTGAAAAACCCATAACAATGACAGGAGCACTCGGACTCTCCCTGATATCGCCATCACCCAACATTAAACGCACGTGCCCGGTGCGAGCCACAGGACGAACAGCGAATCTGGGAGTAGGCGTCAGTTGTCTTTTTGAAGTTCGTCTCCTGTTCGATGGGCGGTCCTCCGCTCGGCTTCTGGCGAAAGTGAACGCAGGAAGTATAACTTCGACAGTATGGAAAGAGGAAAGGTAACGGTTTATGAATTATTTCAGTCTTCCCGTTCTGCGAGAAATTGCAGAGCACTGACGCTGGTTCACTTCCACCATACACGGTCAAAGACGTAACCATTTATCGATAAGTCCACTCAGTTTCCCTTGAGTTTACCCCAGTCACTCCACAAATCCTTACATTTGTGCTGGCGTCCCCTCACTCCCCAGAGTTGAAATGTAGACAGATGTCTCCTCGTCCTCGAAGTGAACGGTTACAACCGGCCAACTACCCGCCTGCACCTTTGCGCACATGACAAGCCCCGCCTCTATCATTGCATGGCTTAATTTTGCAAAGGTGTTTTTTATACTGTCTGCTCTGTGACATCTCTACACAAGATTAATAATTTATAGTACTAATTACTACGAAATAAGGCTCGCAATGTAGCCCAACCCCGTCTCAGCCTTCAGCATCTATGCTGCAATAGTCGATGTGTGTGGGGGGGCAGTCTGTTTTGTCTGGTGTAATTCTGTTTTATCTGGTGTTCTGTGTGAATTTAAGTATGCTCCCTCTCATTGGACGTGCTACCTGTGTGAATTTAAGTATATGCTCCCTCTCACTGGATGTGGTACCTTGTCCTGGAACTGCTGTTTTCAACTCTCTCTACCACACCTGATGTCTTGACCTCTGAATACTCTGCTATGAAAAGCCAACGAACATTTACTCCTGAGCAGTGGAGGCTCCTCAGAGGAGGAAGGGGAGAACCATCCTCCTCAGTGAAATTTCATAAAAATAAAAATTGTGAAACATAAAAAAAGTTATCATTTTTAGATAAAACTATATTCATATGTCACCAAATAATTGATTAAATAAAACATTTTTGTAATGAAGGCCTGCAGTAACTTTAACAGCACTGTCTTGCGTAGCGCCATGGTGCAGCTGGAGGACAGCTAGCTTCCATCCTCCTCTAGCTACATTAACTACAATACATAACCTAGGAGGCTTGTAGGCCTCACCCCCTTCCATAGACATACACGGTAATTATGACCACTTCCGCAGGGCGTCCTCCAACCTATCAAAGCTTTTGCAGTATGAACTGACATGTTGTCCATCCAATCATAGAATTAGGATCAGAGAATTAACCTATTGAGTTGTATTGGGATTGTGCCATAGAGCGTTGTGGGGGTTTTATGTGTTGAGTATCATGGTGACATTGTTGGATAGAGATTAAGAGTGAAAAGTAATAGTTGAGCATTTTTGGGATATTATTCAATTAAAAATATATATTTCAAATGACAGGAGACTGAGGAGGTATATTATAAATTGTTTTCTTGGTTTTAGAACTTATTTTTTGTGTCCAGTTAGTGCAATTTTTAAAAATGTGCCTTGCTAACTGTACCAGCGGGAGTGTGCAGTTTTCTGTGCCAGAATGGTAGAATAGCCAGCGCTGCCGAAAATGTTGTGTACTTTTTGTTGAAGAACCCCTTTCCTTCTCGGGTACACGGAAAAGGTGTGAATTAAAAACGAGCTCTGCCTGAGATCAGTTTCATGAAGAAGGATGAAAATGTGAGGCCGTTCAATATCACCTGGTATCAAAAGTATAGCTGATTAACAGGGAGCCTTTCATCAAGCCGCCTGTATTGCTGGCCTTGCCTGCGCTTTTGGACATGTACGAATTTGCTTTTACGCTTCGAACACACCGACTGCGTGATTGCGTTTCGATACACCAGAAGTACATTCATTTCCAATGGAACGCTGCATTTGCCTTGCAGCATTGCGTTGCAGAGGCAGTTGCAGTGCGTTCTGTGTGGTGCATACGTTCGATAAATCGAACGTATGCATCAAATTGTATGAGTGGACTTGACAGAAAGTAGCAAAATATGAATGTAGATTTTTTTTGCACACATTCAGTAAAAATTTGGGATTACATAAAAACATAGACATGCATAGACATGAACATGATAAGCCAAACCATTACCTAGCATAACTATAGTTATTAGATAGCTATCATGGACATGTCACCTACTGTACACATAGACACACACGGTTATTTGACCAAATTATCAGGGGTACAGTAGTATCTACCATTTCCATTACTATTTATCTAGCATTCACACTCTTTCAAACATGAACATTTGGTAAAGTTATCAGGGGTAGTAACTAGCATAATTTATTTGACTATTTCTTTCACACACACCTCATTGGCTAGGTTAGCAAGCTAGGTTAGCTAGCTAGCTAACGCTAACTAGCCACATCTAGCACAAGCTCACTACTAAACTGACCTGGCAATCCTACTATCGTGGACACTTGTCTCCAAGCAGCATTTATTTTGTGTTTATGTCCCTGTAGCTGTCAGCAGTTGTGTCAAAAAGACACGGTTTTGAGGATACTGCGAAAATGATTCTCTCTTCCATGTGTCCAACCGCATGCGACCATTTGCAAAAGGTACCTGCATCAGTATAGTTGCCTAGCTGCGCAAAATGTTATGCAGCAGTGATGCCATGACACAGTCGGTGTGTTCGAAGCGTTAGAGGACACGATGAGATGGAAAGTTCCGCCGACAAGGACAACTACAAGGAGCTTGCAGAGGTAATTGCACGTTAAGATGCTTTACTTGCTGAACATATCGAATGTTCGACTGTCTTTTCTGGGATATCGAAAACAATTCCGAATGATTTGAAAGCTTCCATGCATCGTCCATTAAAAGATTAACGCTTCTATCACACCGACAGTGTCACTGCATTTTGGTACACCAGAATTACATTCATTTCCAATGAAACGCTGCGTTTGCCTCTCAGCGTTCGGTTGCAGAGGCAGTTGGAGTGCGTTCGCTGTAGTGCTTACGTTGGATTTATCGAACGTGTGCGTAAAACTGTATGCGTAGACGGCTTGACAGAAATGGTAACAGAAGGTGAATGTTGAACTTTTGTTGCATACATGTCCAGATGATGCTGCGTACTATTTTGCGCAATGAAGCTTTCGGTGTGTTTGAAAGAGAGTTTGACGCAGCGCATTTTGTCGCGTGTGCTGAAGTAGGCTTTCCACTTTCCTCCGGTATTTATTTAGCAAAGATGATAACACATAATCACTCCGGACAGACACAAGCAAAAACTCATGATATAAATGTTGCAGCAGCCTAGCCTACAGCTAAACATTAGAAATCGGACATGCTGTAAGGGATGAAAACGAGACTATTTTTCAGTCTGATCAACTGTAGGCTACTAATAAGAGCAGCTGCATACAGCCTATCCGCCCTGTCCCTCTGGTCAAGGTAAACTAATTGGTGACGTTATGTATTTATAGTCCATTCGTGTGTCAGGTGAAAATGTGAATGTGATAAAATGTTGTTTATATTCAAAATTGGGCTTGCTAGGCTGCCTATACGTTTTAATCGATAATGATTAAC
Organism: Salvelinus fontinalis; assembly: GCF_029448725.1. Classification (NCBI taxonomy): domain Eukaryota; kingdom Metazoa; phylum Chordata; class Actinopteri; order Salmoniformes; family Salmonidae; genus Salvelinus; species Salvelinus fontinalis. The sequence continues at coordinate 22,433,292 of NC_074688.1, read as the reverse complement.
TGGAATCAACATAATAGTGATGACGGATGTGAGTAAATGTTTTGTAAGGCCTACAGTTGCATAGGCCTGCATGATGCAAAAATGCTTAAAGCAAGCTCAGCCCTGTGAGTTCTATTGTCTATCAATTGTTGTCTATGTGTCTGGGTAGAGGAAATCCCCCTCCTAATCTAGTCTAAAAATAATTTATATGAACAAATATAAGGTAGCTGCAGTTTGACAGGGCCAGGAGTTTTTTTCAGGAGTAAAACAATATATGATGTGACCTGATTAGGAACAACTGGTCCCATCATAGCCCATATTAAACCCTTTTACAACTGATTAATCACTGTCATACCTTATAGGGTCCAGAGTTGTCCTAGTTAGGTGAAAAAACTCCAGGCCCCAGGACCTATGGTGGCCCCAGTCTGCTTGCAGTTGTCAGTTATCGTCAGGTAACTAGGCTTTATTCAGGAATGTTTCTTGGGATACTTTGATGTGTCAAGTGGGCGAAATGCGCAGTCTGTGTTTGTTTGACTTTATGAATTTTGAGATGTCTGAGTTTAAGTTCATAGAGAAACTCGTTGTCCTAACCTACAATGGCGCAGCTGTAATAGAATGTATCTGCTATTTGTATTTACAGCTAAGTCCCCTCCTGTTCCCTGATTTAAGAGGTGATGACTATTCCACTCCACTAACATTGTCAACTTTCTCCTGACATGAACTGAAGCCACGTCTCATGTGCCCGCTCATCCACTGGCACATTGAATGTTTCCCCTCCAAGCACTGTGAGTACCCCTATACATGTTCTATCATTGCTGTATGTAGAGTCAATCACATACACAATCACATTATTACACATCAATGATTTTACTCCTTGCTTGGACTAACTAATTCTTAGCTCTTTTGTCTAACTGTGTAGTGTGTTGACCGTCCTGCGCTGGTCAAGCCTCTGAACACCTCAACTCATGCCTCATACCCTCATTCAATCACTGCTGTGATCCCTTTCCAACACGGTGTAAGTAGCCCTCTCATTCCCATTCCCCATAATATGGTACTATAAATGTCTTTTGTAAATGCTTTAGGTTAAAATAATTAGTCTTTGACAATTTTTTAAACACACTCATCTCCGTGTGTTATGCGCTTATACCATGGGTCTCCCATCCTCCTCAATTTCTCAAGTCACCAGCCTCCAATGCTCCTGAGGTACTGACCTGTTGCACCCGCTACAACCACTGTGATTATTATTTGACCCAGCTGGTAATTTATACACTTTTTAACATCTTGAAGAACAATCTGGCCTTAATGGCTATGTACTCTTATAATCTTATAATCTCCACCCGGCACAGCCAGAAGAAGACTGGCCACCCCTCAGAGCCTGGTTCCTCTCTAGGTTTCTTTCTAGGCTCCAGCCTTTCTAGTGAGTTTTTCTTAGCCACCGTGCTTCTACATCTGCATTGCTTGCTGTTTGGGGTTTTAGGCTGGGTTTCTGTATAAGCACTTTGTGACATCTGCTGAGGTAAAAAGGTCTTTATAAATACTTTTGATTTGATTAACGGTGAAGAAAGTTGTTAAAGGACCAGTGCATTTAAAACAAGTGATTTTCTATGTTTTATGTATATTTCTACACTGAGTTTGGAATAATACTGTGAAATTGTGAAATTGATGATAATGCCCTTTTAGTGTAAGAGCTGTTTGAAAAGACCTGCTGAAATTTCAGCCAGGATCACCAGACATCACCAAGTATTAAATTAGTTAATAGACCAAAAATAAATTTGGTTCCCAAGCTCTCTGCCAATAACAGTTAGTTTTCAGTTGTTCCCTCCCAACTCAGACCACTCCCAGACAGTCCTAGCAAAATTCTTGTTTGATAAATTGCTCTTTGCTAAGAAGCTATTTTGGTTTCTTTTTGTCCATATTAATTGAAAAAACAATCCCGGTAAGGTACTTAATTGTTACCCAGAAATGATTTGATATTGAAATAAAAACATCTGCATTGGACCTTTACGGTCAAGTGCTAAGAGGATACAAGCTAAGAAGATAAGCATGGCAGTGGCATGTATAGGCCTACTGAATGGACAGGGTGTATGGAATAACGCTGTGAATGAGCATGGAGACGATTATTCCTAATTTGTATTGAAATGTATAATCAGGTCAATGCCATAGATAAAACATTTCAGGGATATAGTTCATACTGAAATTCATTCAATGCCAAATCAATTTAAGTGCATTACCTGAGTCTCATTTAAAAGTTTATATATAGGACACACTTCTTTCGCATGTTAAAATCCCCAGGAAACATTAACAGATAGTTGTGTGAGAGGACAGACAGGAGCATGAGCTAGGCTTTTAAGTTGTAGTGTAAGTCTGAGGTCCTGCCTCAGCTCATAAATGGGTTGTCAGGTGAAATATTAATGTCTGCGGGGCCCATGTGTTGTTTTAGTTGTTGGATGTAATGGATTTATTACATGATATCAAATCCAGCATCTTTTAGACTGATCTGTCCTCACCTCGACCTGCAGTGAAGTACACAACGACCATGACCGCCACCACTGCTAACCTCAACCCACTACCTCATCACATCAGACCTGTGTTCCAGAACTTAGAGTTAATAATTGACTGGCAGACTCTTGAATTTTTCATTGCCTCATATTTTCGGTCCTGCTTTTCCTGTTTTTTAACATTGTCAGCCAATTTGACTGCATTTTTTTGAGGTCATAGCTTACAAAGAAGATTTTCACTGGCTATAAAATACAGCTTCAATTAATAACATGAGTTGTTATGTTACACCAGACAGAGTCACTCGCTATTCTGAATGGAAGTGAAATGTAACTGTTTGAGCATCATTCTCCAGTAGACAGGTATAGGTAAATGAGAGAGAGCTTGACATGACCTCAACATGACCTGTCTATGTAACTGATGCTCATGTTTTACTCTCACCAGATAGGAACAAACCCCAAGAATATCTGAAAAGCCTACTGAAAAGATATAGCTAGTATTTGAAGTCCACCCTCAGCTTATTCACACTAACATACCAAGGAAACTTGATGCTGATGGCTAGTGTAAATTATTCATAATTCATGGTGGGTATATGGAGAGAGGCACTAATCTCAAACTGCACAGTGGGAACATTCCAAGCCTGCACTGTTTTTCACTCCGCATATATTCCCAGAACAGATTTTTTAAATTGTGGGGCAAGCTTTATAGAGTAGGCCTAGCCTCTATATCATTGTTACTTTGTTTAAGGAACCACGAAATGTACACTATGTCCCACGTGAGACCAACTGTGATTTGTGGCATTGGATTGCCTTAAAATGTTTTTTGTGTGAATATAATTAAAAGTCCAATGCAGACGTTTTTATCTCAATATCAGATCATTACTGGGTAACAATTAAGAACCTAACTGTGAATGTTGTCAATTAAATTGGTCAAAAATAAACAAAAACAATTTCTTAGCAAAGGGCAATTTCTTAAGCAAGAATTTAGCAAGGGCTGTCTGGGAGTGGTCTGAGTGGGGAGGGGGAAACTAAAAACTAGCTGTTATTGGCACACAGGTTTGGAACTCTCTAATTAGTCAATTAACTAATTTACCTCAAGGTGATGTCACCGTCCATAGAAGGGTAAAAGTCCATCCCACCAAAACAGGCAGAACTTTCAGGCACTCTTTTCAAACAGCTCTTATACCAAAAGGGCATTATCATCATGTTTACAATATATTCCAACCTCATAGAGTGGAAATATATAAACCATAGTGAAATCATGTTTTTGACTGCACTGGGCCTTTAAAGAAGTACTTCCTTGTTGTCCATCCATTCTGTGCAATAGCTTATTTCAATGGCATGCACTCCCTAATTATTTGGTATCTTTTCATTTTGAGCTGCAATTGACTTCCTGAAGAAGTTCTTTGTTAAACACGTTCAAGTGCGAAGAACCCCTTATCTCAATGCCAGGTGGAATATGGGCCTCTGTCCTTGACTGTCGGGTCCATGCTTTGATAGTGTGTCTGGTCTAACAAGATTAATGACTCAATTAAACTCTTTGTGCTTTGTTCATCAGTTCACTTTCTCATCTTCTGAACTGGTGGAACTCGAATGCATCAGAGAATCTATCACTGGGTAGTTTGTTATGAATGTATGAATGATTAGTGTCATCTAGTGGTCAAGAGGTGCAGAGCATCCGTTTTCAGAACCAGATAATATTCTGCAGTATTTTAATTTAAATTAGAAATTGAGAGGAAGATATCCTCTCAATCCTTATGTGAACCCTCAGTCTCAACATCTTTCTATGAAAAGCATCTCCTCACTGAAAGATGGATTTTATTTATTGTGGCGGCAGGTAGCCTAGTGGTTAGAGCGTTGGATTAGTAACCGAAAGATTGCAAGATTGAATCCCTGAACTGACAAGGTAAAAAGATCTGTTGTTCTGCCCCTGAACAAGGCAGTTAACCAACCCACTGTTCCTAGGCTGTCATTGAAAATAAGAATTTGTTCTTAACTGACTTGCCTAGTTAAATAAAGGTAAAATAAAAAATATTCAGACAGATGCCAAAGAGGTAAATTGCACAAATACCAGTCTCTCTCGTGACAGACTATCATGTCCAGCACACGTGAGATTTAGTTCTGGATTCCGTGATTACATAAAAATAATCTGTTGATTTTAAAACTTGTTTGGGATAGGGGGCAGTATTTTGACATCCGGATGAAAAGCGTGCCCAAAGTAAACTGCCTGTTACTCAGGCCCAGAAGCTAGGATATGCATATAATTGGTAGATTTGGATAGAAACACTCTAAAGTTTCTAAAACTGTTAAAATTATGTCTGTGAGTATAACAGAACTGATATCGCAGGCGAAACCCCGAGGTCAAACCATTCCCCCCCCAAAAAAATTCAGCCTCCACTATTTTCAATGGCTATCGCTTTTATTATAAGGCGAAGTCCTCCCAGATTGCAGTTCCTAGGGCTTCCACTAGATGTCAACAGTCTTTAGAAAGAGTTTCAGGCTGGTTATTTGAAAAATGAGCCAGAAATTGTAGTTTTTCGAGGTGGCTCCCATTTTGGCTGTAGTGTTTCCAAGCGCGTGAATGAGAGCGCGGTAAAGACAATAACGATTCTCCGTCTTAAATTTTATCGTTTATTTATATATTAGGGTACCTAAGGTTTGATTATAAACGTTGTTTGACTTGTTTGGAACAGTTTATTAGTAACATTTGGGATTCATTTTGTATGCATTTTGATGGAGGGAAACTGGGTGGATTATTAAAGGTTTTATTAGATCGCTATTTCTGACTTTCGTGTCACACCTGCCTGGTTGAAATATTTTTTTCATGGTTTTGTATGTGGGGCGCTGTCCTCAGATAATCGCATGGTGTGTTTTCGCCATAAAGCCTTTTTGAAATCTGACAGCGGCTGGATTAACAAAACGTTCAGCTTTATTTTGATGTATTACACCTGTGATTTTATGAAAGTTCAATATTTATAGTACTGTTGTTTGAATTTCGCGCTCTGCAATTTCACCGGATGTTGTCGAGGTGTCCCGCTTGCGGCATGCCTTTCCCAAAGTTAAACATACTCGAATTTCAGCCTATTTTAATGCATCTTATCCATATCTCTCATCATCTGTGGCAATGCTGATGCATTTAATCACCCTCATAATGTACTAGTGTACAGCATTATAGTCACAGTAATTTTATACCGTACTATACAGACCCCACAGTCACAGTAGGGTCACAATTCTTGAATCCATAGGAGGTTGGTCGCACCTTAATTGGGGAGGACAGGCTGAAGGTAATGGCTGCAGCAGAATAGGTGGAATGGTATCAAATACATAAACACGTGGTTTCCATGTATTTGATGCCATTCCATTTGCTCCGTTCCGGTCATTATTATGAGCCGTCCTCCATCAGCAGCCTCCTGTGCTTGAATCACTAAAGAGGAAGGATCTCGAGGCCATGACCGGAGGGGACTATGTGAATGACTTGACTATGAATGAGACACCAGGATTATTAGGAGAGGGCATGGGCTGGTTCTATGTCTCCAATACATATCAATGCACAGGCTTCTGAATATGTGTATCTTTGTTCTCCCTTTCCACCATCCTGCCCTCATTCCAACAGGTCGGACAGAGGGGAAAAACTACATTTTCACACCTCTGACTGTCTCTCTGTCATCAATCCACGTTATCATGTTCCCCTGTGCTCTAAATCTAGACAATATCTCCCCCACCTGTACACATATACTACTATCGTTCCTGACTACTGTAGCCTCCCTGCTTGTGAGCAATCACCAGATGATCGATAATGGCTGTGTTCAAGAGGATCAAACCGTAATGTATCATGGGTAAATTGTGACTGACTGACTGATCTACAAATAATAATGAATAGTTATTTAATTTATGTATATTTCAGTTTTCCTTGTCTTTCCTCAAAAAACAAACTAAAACAAACAAATATACATACGAATGGCAATTTACAGATTTCACATGACTGGGAATACAGATATGCATCTGTTGGTCAGAGATACCTTTTAAAAAAAGGTTGAGGAATGGAAACCAGAAATCAGAAAACCAGTCAGTATATGGTGTGACCACCAATGTTCCCTTTCATTTTTCTTAGGACTGTGCAAATTTCAGGTCTAAGGAGCGCAAACTTGAACATTGTGAACCTACTTTAAGTTACAATTTTAAGTGGCCAAGTAAGCTACTGTGGCTATTTGATCATAATGTAGGCCAACCAGAGTGGCCTACCATCAAAACAATGGAGAAAATGCATCCCTTAACATTTTAACATGGAAATAGCTGTTCTATCATTCAACCTACAGTAGCAGACAATGTGTGGTGTTCATTGTAGGTCTACATTCCATGAGACTTTTGAAAAAACATGCAGGGATTGACATTAATCTGTTTATCCTCCTTCAGACAAGGTGTTGGGGCCTAGGGGGACCTAGGATAGGACAATTTGTGGCCTATTGGATAATAAACTAATTGAAAAAAAAAATTTTTCTAGCTAACAAGTTTGCATAGAAGTTGAAGTTATAATCAGATAGAACACATGAGAAAATGTTTGTTAACCAAACCCGTATGTCCAAGATTTTGTGTCCAACAGGTGAATGACAGGAAAAGGTGATTCACTCAATCCAACCAGGAGACTGGGGGGGTATCCAGTCCCTGAGGAGAATAGACGGAAAGCAGCCTGTTGAGAAGGCTCATACCAGGTTATGTTAAACCCACCGCCTTTGCCATTAGAATAGCTGAGAGAGTCACTTGGGTCCACGTTACCCACTGCAAGAAGGTATGTACCCATATAAGCACTGCTGATCACACATAGAGTTAGGAGAAGAACGGAGAACCAATAAGGTCCGGAGGTTACCTCCTTAAACAAAGATTTCCTACCCCGACAGTTCCACCCTATGTGTGCTGCTAGAAATGTGAGTATGGGATGGTACCTAGCAGGCCAACTAAGGGCAGGAGAGGGTTGGCGGTTTTTGGGAAGAGTAGGGGCTCTGAGCTGCATCCTAGTCTTTGAAAACTTTCTGATTATCCAAATCAACTACCTGGAGGTACTAGTTATATGACGCCATTGTCATTGATAAAAAGTAAAAGATAAACTATATAATTCACTGATAAGTGACTAACAAAATAAGGAGTTTAAGAAGATCATGATGTAGGATTTAAGGTAAACATTACACAATTACCTAGGAAAGCAAATAACTGTACAGGGATTGGGATGGCCAGATTGAAGTACTCGGCCAACCCACCTCGGTTCACTTTAACTTCTGTGTGCCGGTGTTAAAGATACAAGAATGGCACCGAGAAGTTAGATGATTTGAATGGCTAAAAGGTAATCGTTAATGTGACTGACTTAGGTTTGGAAGTACAGGAGACAATTCTTAACCTCACAGCTCCTATAACTGATGTAGGGTGGGCTCGTACCAGCAAAGGACGCATACGACAGAAACTACCAAAAAGGGTGGTCAGGAAAGTGCGCCCAGGGGTAATTGGTCAAACCAGTTCGAGTTAGTCATCATGTCACGTTCCTGACCTGTTTTCGTTTTTCTTGTATTTATTTAGTTGGTCAGGGCGTGAGTTGGGTGGGTTTGTCTATGTTTGATTTTCTATGTTGTGATGTTTGTTCGGCAGGGTATGATTCTCAATCAGAGACAGCTGTCAATCGTTGTCCCTGATTGAGAATCACACTTAGGCAGCCTGGGTTTCACGTGTGTTTTGTGGGTGTTTGTTTCCGTGTCTGTGTTTGTTGCACCACACGGTACTGTATCGGTTTCTGCACTTCGTTTATTTGTTTTGTAATTCAGTATTCAGTTTCGTTTTAATAAATCATTATGAACACTAACCACTCTGCGTATTGGTCCGATCCGTCTCGCCTCTCCTCGTCCGAGGAGGAGGAAGAATATGACGATAGCCGTAACAGAAACACCCACCACCAATGGACCAAGCGGAGTGGAGAAGGGCGGCAACAGCAGCGGAAAAAAACCCAGGACTCCTGGACATTGGAAGAGATTCTGGACGGCAAAGGACCCTGGGCTCAGCCAGGGGAATATCGCCGTCCCAAGGCGGAGTTGGAGGCAGCGAGGGGGGGGGGGGGGGGGCACACGCGGAGTAGCCCGCACTGGGCTATGCTGGCGAACCGGGGACACCATCTGTAAGGCTGGTGCCATGTACGCCGGCCCGAGGAGACGTACTGGAGGCCAGATATGTTGGGCCGGCTTCATGGCACCCGGCTCGATGCCCAACCTAGCCCTACCAGTGCGGCGAGGTGGAATAGCCCGCACTGGGCTAAGCACGCGTACTGGGGACACCGTGCGCTTTACCGCATAACACGGTGTCTGACCAGTACGACGCCCTCTCACTCCACGGTAAGCACGGGGAGTTGGCTCAGGTATGCACATTTGTGGCCTGCTGGAGGTCATCTTGCAGGGTTCTGGCAGTGCACCTCCTTGCACAAAGGCGGAGGTAGCGGTCCTGCTGCTGGGTTGTTGCCCTCCTACGGCCTCCTCCACGTCTCCTGATGTACTGGCCTGTCTCCTGGTAGCGCCTCCATGCTCTGGACACTACGCTGACAGACACAGCAAACCTTTTTGCCACAGCTCGCATTGATGTGCCATCCTGGATGAACTGCACTACCTGAGCCACTTGTGTGGGTTGTAGACTCCGTCTCATGCTACCACTAGAGTGAGAGCACCGCCAGCATTCAAAAGTGACCAAAACATCAGCCAGGAAGCATAGGAACTGAGAAGTGGTCTGTGGTCACCACCTGCAGAATCACTCCTTTTTGGGGGTGTCTTGCTAATTGCCTATAATTTCCACCTTTTGTCTATATAATTTGCACAACAGCATGTGAAATTTATTGTCAATCAGTGTTGCTTCCTAAGTGGACAGTTTGATTTCATAGAAGTGTGATTGACTTGGAGTTACATTGTGTTGTTTAAGTGTTCCCTTTATTTTTTTGAGCAGTGTACATATATTGGTTATTGTGTGAGTAGATGTTGTGGTTGATTTAGGTTGTATTTGGATAACAATAAATATTTCTGATAAAAATAGATTTGTGCCTTTTAATATTTCTAATAAAACTAGATGTGTGATTAGATGTATAATATTTAGTCAGGGTGGATATGTTATGGGATTTTATGAATAATGACTAAATTATGTATACATTTGACTTAGGACTATAACTAAACAGAATACTACTATGTTACTGTATGGATGTATGAATCTTATTATAATCATAATACTGAATATAATGTGTGTAGTTTTAGTCAAGAATTAGAACAAGGACTTTCTGTTCCTTGTTAGAAATGAATGGAGTTATCGTCAGACAGGCTGGAATGCTGTGTTCCTTACAGGACATTCTGTCTCTACCCAGGGAGCGGAGAGACCTTGGGCTGGTATTATATTGTTTAACAGGTGGCAGACAATGTGGGAAGGCTTGTGAAGTATATTGCCATTGTATCCGAGAGGAGGAAAGACATTTTAAAACCTATGACGTCATTTTTATTATATAACCTGATGTAAATTGTACTATGATCAGTACTCTCGAGAATAAACGCTATTGATTGATTGATTTTGAGACTGGTTTCTGTCCATTTTATGCAAATAAGTATCTTACAAATTCTTATAAATGGGCAGAGTGTTTTAATTGAATTGGTTGATAAACATATAGGAATGAAATTCCTTTAACAATTTGGTCCTTCGAGCTGGATCTCAAGACCTGCATCTGTCGTTCCAAGGAACTGCTGAAAACTGTGCACGGGCGGATCCAGGATCCGTAAGACAAAGACCTGACCTCTGACTTGAGGGTTTATTTCAGGCCAGTGGTGAACTGGTACACGACAGAGGTGGTGACGAGATTCAACGAACATTGCTTTTCCCAGTCGGCGAGAAGGTCAGTAGCCTATATTCGCGATTCTGGGGGGAATGATTTAAGTTATCCTTGATTTGATGTTCTAAAATGTTTAGAATTTATCAATAATAGGAGCTTTGCTATTCCAAACAGATCCACTGGGTTTTGTATGACCAATATACACTGGCAGGTCCGCAAATGACCTGAGGTAATGTGCACTGCCATAAATAAAACTAAACTTAATCATGAGAGGCATATTCGCCTGAGATTAAGCTGGGATACTAAAATAGGTATTGATAGATAGTACGGTCGTGTTGTGCAAATAGGACAGCCATTAATTCAAAAGACATACCTAAATAAAGTCCTAACCTAAGTAGTCTATCTGTATATGGGAAATAGTCTGACTATGAAACGTAGCGGTAGATATATTAAAATAGGTGAGGATATAAACTAGGCTTTGTGAGAAAGAAAGGCAATTCTATGCGAACGAGATAACTGCACTTATTCAATACTGAAAGAAGTGTCCAAAAAGGAGGAGAAGGAACCTAATCTAGAGGAGTGGGATAAAAGCCAAATCTATAGACAGAAGGTTCCAGGGGGAGGGAAACCTAATGTAGCGGAGTGTGATACGAGATATTGGTGTACTTTAAAAATCCTCCGACACAACCCGAAATAAGAGGTTAACTAGCGATTTACACCCCTAGGTAATGGCTTATAACATAGTAGTATTCTGTTTAGTTATAGTTCTAAGTCAAATGTATACATAGTTTAGTCATTATTCATAAAAATCCCATAACACAAGGTGATTGAAAATGGTGTTTGATACAAGAAACCACTTTACAAAATAACATGCATTATTATTCACATACCATTATTACAGAAAATCAGACAAATTTTGCTACCCTCTGCCTATTGGCTGCTTAGCTTATTCAAGCTTGTCTCAAAATGCAATGCTGCCCCTTTAAGATATTAAAACATCTCTTTACCTGTCTCACTTTTTAAAGAGGTCCAGTAATGTACACGTGTTGTGCTCTTGCAGGAAGCAATCCCTCCCCTATTGCTGACTACAAATGATCTATAACTGGGCTAATAACTCGCTAACTAGCAAAGGATATGAACAAAATGTGCACACGTGGCTACATGAAGGTCTCGCTTTGATCTCAAACACATCTACTCAAGAACACAGCTGTAAACACAGTCCAGTTCAAAGTAAATGGCACAGATCCATATATGGCAATGGTCTATTTGCATATAGGCCTACTGCAGCTCTGATTGGTTATGTGGCACCGGTCTGTGTAGAGTAGAGGCTGAATCGTGTGGCCAATGCAATAGAATCCTACTCCGATGCATTCTGCATACAACAAAATGTTTCGGTATGTTGCATTGAAAGTGGCTAATATTGCATTGAATCGATCACAATTGCCACAGTAAAGGGACTCTAAAACTCTAGAAAGTTGAGGTAAGCTCGATCTGGTGCTTCTCTCTGTGGGCTGATTCAGTATTTCTTCTGCATGGCAATCCTGGGGGAGCTGCGCGGCAGTCTCGGGGCTAGTGCCCTTAGTCCAACTCTAAACCCACGCGCAGTTTAGAGGGAACATTGGTGACCACCATTTGCCTCGTGCAGCAGGACACATCTCCTTTGCATAGAGTTGATCAGATTGTTGATTGTGGCCTGTGGAATGTTGTCCCACTCCTCTTTAATGGCTGTGCGAAGTTTCTGTATATTTTGGCGGGAACTGGAACATGCTTTAGTACACGTCGATCCAGAGCGTCCCAAACATGCTCAATGGGTGACACGTCTGGTGAGCATTTAGGCCATGGAAGAACTGGGATATTTTCAGCTTGAGGGAATTGTGTACAGATCCTTTCGACATGGGGCTGTGCATTATCATGCTGAAACATGAGGTGATGTCGGCATATGAATGGTAAGACAATGGCCTCAGGATCTTGTCACGATATCTCTGTGCATTCAAATTGCCATTGATAAAATGCAGTTGTGTTCGTTGTCCTTAGCTTATACCTGCCCATACCATAACCCCACCGCCACCATGGTGCACTCTGTTCACAACGTTGACATCAGCAAGCCACTCACCCACACAACGCCATACAGGCTGTCTGCCATCTGCCCGGTAGAGTTGAAACTGGGATTCATCCGTGAAGAGCACACTTCTCCAGCGTGCCAGTGGCCATCGAAGGTGAGCATTTACCCACTGAATTTGGTTACGATGCCGAACTGCAGTCAGGTCAAGACCCTGGTGATGAGAACATGCACACAGATGAGCCTCCGAGACGGTTTCTGACAGTTTGTGCAGAATGTTTTTGGTTGTGCAAACCCACAGTTTCATCAGCTGTCCGGGTGGCTGTCTCAGACGATCCAGCAGGTGAAGAAGCCGGATGTGGAGGTCCTGGGCTGGCGTGGCTACACTTGGTCTTGAGGCCGGTTGAACGTACAGCCAAATGCTCTAAAATTTCTTTGGAGGCGGCTTATGGTAGAGAAATAAACATTAAATTCTCTGGCAACAGCCTGTTAGACATTCCTAGAGTCAGCATACCAATGGCACGCTCCCTCAACTTGAAATGACTCTGGCGTTGTGTGACAAAACTGCACATTTTAGAGTGGCCTTTTATTGTCCCCAGCACCAGGTGCACCTGTGTAATGATCATGCTGTTTAATCAGCTTCTGGATATGCCACACCTGTCAGGTGAATGGATTATCTTGGCAAAAGAGAAATGCTCACTAACAGGGATGTAAACAAATGTGCCAAAACATTTTGAGAAATACATGTTTTGTGTATATGAAAAAGTTCAGGGATCTTTATGTCAGCTCATGAAACATGGGCTCAACACTTTACATTTTGTGTTTATATTTTTGTTCAATATAGTTGTTTGTGTGAGAGCTGTTTATGTGACCATGCAGATGTGTTTGGGGTGTGCTTGGAGGTCCAAGCAATTGTGAATCAGATGTCCCTGAAATATTGTTTGTCACAGTATTTTGGATAAATTAAGTTGAAACAATAGATAAAATCATATAGATATGTGCTCTAAATTTCACAACAGTATATTTGTATCTAAGCATGTATACATATATGCATGTAGTATGTATGTATGTATAACATTTTTTTTCAGTTCATGAAACCAACACTTTACATGTTGCGTTTATATTTTTATTCAGTGTATAATAAGCTACATAGAATTGGCCCCCACATTCTCACTCTAAATGGACTGGCGGCATACATCTTTCTGTTAGCTATCTATTATAGCCCTATTCCCCAGAGCCAAAGAGTCACATCTCAGATGCATAGAGGGCAGCCAGAGGAGTTGCCATGACAGCAGCAGCATCAGAAACATTGGCAGGCAGCCACTGAGGTTGTGTGTCCACTGTGTGTTGACAGAGATGGGCCTTCTGTGTGGGCCTAATCTCTGTGTATGTGGGACATGACATTACACAGCAGGTTAGATCCGGGGGGAATGTGATTTTAGCTCTGGAGGGAATGTGATCTTAGATCTGGAGGGAGGGCAGGGAATGTGATCTTATTCAGGCAGGCCTCAGCATGCCCCAGCCTTGCATCAACGCATCACGGCTGATGTGGAGCTTCATATAATCCTATCAACTCAGCCTTCTAAAGTCTGAGTTATTTGTTGCATGCAGCACTGAGGTCCATGGCTCCGCTCCCATGTGGTATTATGACTGTTTACGGTTTTTGTTTTGCTACTTGTGTATGACATTATTTATTCATTTTTATTCATACAAAGGAAACATTATACCAAGCCTTTAAAACTTTGATCCTTCTGGTGATGATAAACCTTGGTGGAGAGGTTCCCAAACATTGTGTTATTATGCTTTCTAGTGGTAGACTGGAATATTACAGGTGAGTTGATCTCGCTGATGGCTCATGTGGAAAAATGAATCCATGAAAAAAAGAACATATCCCGGTTCAGAGTAGTCAGTTACCAGCGGGGTTACTTATCTCTAAACCTATCCCTAACTTCAATTCCTCATAACCCCTTAGCTTCAACCACAACACAAACCGTAACTCTAGTTTCATGTCCACATAACTCTAGCCTCAACCACAACCCTAACAGTAGCTTCATGTCCGCATCCTGGTTCAACCTTTTCTATATTTAAAAAAAAATGTATTCTCCCCAATTTCGTGTTATCCAATTGGTAGTTACAGTCTTGTCCCATCGTTGCATCTCCCATACGGACTCGGTTGAGGCGAAGGTCGAGAGCCGTGCGTCCTCCGAAACAACCCAGCCACGCCGCACTGCTTCTTGATACGACGCCCGCTTAATCCGGAAGCCAGCCGCACCAACTTGTCGGGGGAAACACCGTACACCTGGCAACCATATCAGCGTGCATTGCGCCCGGCCCGCCACAGGAGTTGCTAGTGCGCGATGAGACAAGAACATCACTGCCGGCCAAACCCTCCCCTAACTCGGACGACGCTGGGACAATTGTGCGCCGCCCCATCGGTCTCCCGGTCGCGGCCGGCTGCGACAGTGCCTGCGATGCAGTGCTGGTTCAACAATAACCTCTTGGCCTCAACCACAACCAACCATAAGTACAATGTAAGTACAGTACAAGAATGTGTCGTTCAATATAATATGGGACATATTCACATTTCATGACAAGGCAATGTGTTGAATTTATTATGAGAGGACTGCATGTGGGCAGAATGGCCAGTAGAGGGCACCATGAGCCTTTTATACTTCATAAAGAACATCCTTTGAGAGTGATCCTAATGGTTTGTTTCCCCTCCGCTACTCTCCCTCTCCTGCTTCTATCTTCCTCCCTCCTGCTCCCTATACCGATCTACATCTTTCTCAACTGTTGTTTGGGCCTGACTAGCCCCATATGTAGCCCCATATGGCAATGTATGGTATGACGTGCTACACAGATGTCCATCTATCTGAGCAGAGCACTAAAGGACATGATTATGATGCTTACAACCCATTATGACCCTATGCATCTGATCTCTCTCTGATCTCTAGGTCAGACAGGTAGCCTAGAGGTTAGAGCATTGGGCCAGTAACAATCTGCCCAAGGTGAAAAAATCTGCTGATGTGCCCTAATTTGCTCCACGTTCGCTGTACTACTATAGCTGAACCTGTAAAACATATTTTCTTTCTCAAACAGCCTCAGCTGACTTGCTTGCAGCATTGTGGCTGTAAAAGCAAGAACAGTTTGAGACTGCAATTGCACTCTTGCTTAAAAATGCACTCGGATCTTAAGCACAACAAATGTGTATCATATTGCACAAATTGGATTCTAACATATCACACGAATTGCAAAAATCATAGATCATACAAATTTTAAAATTCGTAACATATCACACAAAATGGATGACAGTACACAGGTGGCTGAAATTATACAAAGTTTGAGAGTGCAACTTTAATATAAGGCAATCCTTGTGCAAGAAATTATACTCTCAAAGCTGGAACAACAATATAGCAGAAAGACTTGCAGTCACTTGTGCCAGAGAAAGAGCAAATAAGTGTTTTCCATGGCTCATTAACACATAGTGGAGGAGATCCAATAGCAGTCAGCACTCCTGGTCAGGTAGACTGATGAGAAAGGAGAACTAGTAATACAAACCTCCGCACTCCCTCTGGGGTGGCTCAATACAAATACAACTCTCCTACAAATTGCAACTGATGCTTGAGGGCATGATAAGAGGATGTATGTTGACGTTGTCTGTATCGAAGGGCCTGAAATGAGAAAAGCTGGGCTGGCCGCCAAATGCAGTGGTAATATTAGTTGCTTACCTTTGCACTCTACTGTATTGGATGTAAATGGCCTGCCGCTGGCCCTGCATGGCGGTGACACCAGGTGTGTAAATAAACCCCAGGCTGAGGATGTGTCCCAAATAGCACCCTGTTACCTTCATAGCACACTACTTTTGACCAGTGACCAACCTATGGGCCATGGTCAAAAGTAATGCACTACATAGGGAATATGGTGTCATTTGGGACATAGACTGAGTCCTCCAGGCTGACTGAAGGTCCCTCGCACAGCCAGGCAGGCAAGGAGGGGAAGACAAAAGGGTCTGGACCAGTGACTAATGACACTGGCTGATCAGTTACCACAGAGGTTGACAGCTAAGGACCCTCTCTGTGGGAGAGGAGAAACATGACGAGGTGAGCCCAGTATAGGCAGGGAGAGAGAAACTAGGATCCCTGAATGAGTTTTCTACACTGTACAGTGAACCACCAACCATGATAAGAGGCTCACATTTACAGTTGTAGTGAGTGTATAGCCTCTGCCGAGTCCCCAACAACCGGATGTTCCAGTTTTCAGGGGAAATTGAAAGAGCCTGTGATACAACTTCCGCTTTTGGACGTTTACAAGGTGGCACTCCATCTTAACTCCTCCTCCACTTTTACTTTTATTTCCCTCAAAGGCACAAAAGGTAATGTATTTATTTTGAGTGCATCATGTATGAAATCCATAAGAATTAGACATGAGTGCATTGATAACATTGGGCTCCCGAGTGGCACAGCTGTTTAAGGCACTGCATCTCACTGCAAGAGGCATCACTGCAGTCCCTGGTTCAAATCCAGGCTGCATCACATCTGGCTGTGATTGGGAGTACCATAGGGTGGTGCACAATTGGGGTAGGCTGTCATTATAAATAAGAATTTGTTCTTAGCTGACTTGCCTGGTTAAATAAAAAATAACCTCCACCACCTGAAGACAGTGTCCACTGGTGGCAGTTGTTGTTTAAATCTAGACTGACACCCAATGACGCCACTAGGACTCATAATGAGATGTTTCCATTTGCTCTGTTTAGCTTTTGTAGACTTTGATAAGGTCCACGCTTCCATTGGAGCTGGGGGTTAATGCCGTTGTGGCCTCTCTTTGTGCCATTTGCCGGGACAGGCGTCTGGACTTCTCAGCTGTAGCCCAATTTCCAGCCCCATTCAGGGGGACAAAGAGAGAGCAGGCGCCTGGTTGTCCATGCGCACTCTCCATCATGTTGGGCTCTCCGTAAGAGACATATAGACAATGCATTGAGAAGTCAGGGGCCAGGGGCACACAGAGGCTGGGCCGGGCTGGGGTGGAGTAGGGTGGGGGCAGAGAGATGGAGCCTGCCCTGGGGAGCAGTGTGTCCTCCCCAGAGAGTATAGGCAGCAGAGGCTCTGCAAGAGGCAGATTGCAGATCAATGAGAGGAAGGAGTGGGTGTGAACCAGCACCTGTTTAATAAATCACTATGGAATCTGGGGCCTGTGGAAGCTCTGTGACAGGCAGTGTTAAAGGGCTGAGTTGTTCTGGACTGTTTATCACAGTGGAAGGCTATCTTCATCATCATCATCATCAGAGGTACATTTACTGTAGCAGCAGCAGAATATCATTATCCTTTATCATCATCATTATGATTAGAATTCTCTTCCAACAGGAGGAGAAGCAACAATAACTTATTGATCATCAATAAATTATTGGAGTATAACAATCCTCATAATTATCCCCTTGATTACAGTTCTGTTGGTCAATAACAACATGTGCCCTCTGCGATGTAGTTTTCATCCATATGTCTTAGCCTACTTAAAGGCAACACATGACATTAATCATTTCAGCCAATTGACAGGCTAGGATTATGTTTATTGAATTACCTATAATTGCTTTGCCATACAATGTTAGGACTATATAAATTGGGGTCTAAGGAAACTGACACCTGCAAATACTGTAAAGATTGACATGGCTGAAACGCAGACCTTTAGGTTGTGAATCATCTCACTGTCATCTAGCCATGCGTAGCGCAGAAGGGGGATCAGGTGGATCAGAGCCTGCACAGATGTTGCTCCTGTCTCTTTAAGAATACCTCCTTATATTGGCGAAGGTTTCGTAGCGGAGATATGTTTACTCAGTTCAGCATGTGCGTCAGTTGACATTCGTAAACTGGTCATCTCTTATTCCAGAAACAGGGCACACATACAGAGATTCGAGCGGGACCGCAACTTCTCAGACGAAGCTGTCTTGTTTGTATTTTAGAGAAGATTAATATATTTACGTATCGATTTCTTGTTTTATGGTAGAATGACTTGCTGAGGACGTTTCGCTACAAGATGATTTCATTATGATTTTGCGTGCATGTGTTGGGGCGAAGTGATGTTACAATATATTTCTTCAGGCGAAATTGTCATGGTGTCTGGAGAGCTGTTGTCAAAGTTCGGCGGGGCGATTTTAACCGCTTGAAAAAATCCAACTGAGCTCGTAGTAAGCACTAGTTGTTTACCTCTTTGATACATTTGGATACTGAATGTGACAGAGGGTTGAAAATCAGTTTGGCCATAGACCAACCTGTCACCACGCAAAAATGACAAACTACAAGAATATGGAGAAACATAGCACCCATGTCCTGCTATTGACAGTATCAATCATCTGTACCGCCTCAGGTAAGTGAGAATCCACAATATGAACTCTTCATCTTCTCAACTTGTATGCGTAGCCGATGCATCAAGTACAGGTAACTGCCAAAATAAAAGAAACACTGAGTAAATTAGGGATACAATGTATGTGCTTCCACACAGGTGTGGTTCCTGAGGTAATTAAGCAACTAACATCCCAACATGCCTAGGGTTATGTTAAACATATAAAAAATTAACCAGTTTCCCGTTATTTTGGCTACCATGGTTAGAACAAAAGATCTGTGACTGGTTCTCAAAGGGGCATAGGGGTTTAAAGTGTGTGTGTGTCACCAGATCTCAACCCAATTGAATACTTATGGAAGATTCTGGAGCGGTGCATGAAACAGTGTTTTCTAACACCATCAACATAACACCAAATGATGGATTTTATTGTTGTTTTTGCTGTTGACCTGGATCACTGGTTGCTGTGGAAAAGGACGTCAAAAGGGGGGTGAGTGTAACCGATGTGAAATGGCCAGCTAGTTAGCGGGGTGCGCGCTAACAGTGTTTCAATCGGTGACGTCACTCGCTCTGAGACCTTGAAGTAGTTGTTCCCCTTGCTCTGCAAGGCCGCAGCTTTTGTGGAGCGATGCTTCGAGGGTGGCTGTTGTCGAAGTGTGCAGAGGGCCCCTAGTTCGAACCCAGGTAGGGGCGAGGAGAGGGACGGAATAAGTCAAGTTACACTTGACAACAGCTCTGCTCCACAAAACGCAATAAGTATGAATGATCTGACTTCTGCGGAGGCTTTATCACAGTAAATTCTGTACAGTCACTGCAGATTTCGGATTGACCAGGCAGAACCTTTTAGCCAACTCCACTGTATGGCCTACATGATGAGTTGGTTTTGTGTGCCAAGCATCAATTATCATAAGACCCTCGATATTTATTGGAAAGGAGCATCAAGCTCATAATTTACACCACCCTGTGAAGTTCATAATTTTATTTAATCTGTAGTTTAATAAACTGCATGCTTTCCCGACAAGCTGTAGTGGGAGTACCACACATGTCATAGCGTGACTTCAAGTTTACTTTGATGCGAAGTTTACTTTGATGCGATGGTTATTATATCGGTACTTGCATAAAAGCGTTTCCCCTGACATTTCTCCCATAATTAATTTTACAGACTCAAAGCGCTCACCTTCTCTGGAAAATTTGCATCAGACCTGTCATAATTCTTTATCCGATATGTACTTTACTCACAAAAAGATTGCTTGTAAGTAACCAGATTTCCATCCAATCTGCTCCGCTTTGTTAAACTTTCCTCACCAATGCTTTTATTTCGCAAGTCTACTCTTCCAATCACATTTCTACGGTCACAATATTTCGTCCCATACGCTTTCATTTTTGAACCAATGTTTACATCTGGGTGGGGTTTAGGAGTACTAAATTGGTTACTATTGGTCAATTCATTTAGAGTGAGTTCAACGACCACACCCACAGAACGCATCATCAACACTTTCCACCCTCTACCTAGCTACATCACTTGCCGTACTGCGGGACAGTAGTGCTCGGTAAGCGAATGGCATTGTGCCACGGTGCAGTACTGCCGGCTTGCAGTGCATATGCCACACTCAAAATAACTGGGAACTCAGAAGGAGGGGGAAAAACGAGCTCTGGCTGGGAAAAATCATTTTGAACAGTAATCGGAAACTCTGGCAACTTTCTAGACCTCCGACCTGAAGATCACTGACGTCAAGATTTGTCCTCGTTTTTTGTTGCTGTTCCAATTTGCACCAATACTCTCCCCATTGAACAGTATACTGTATCCTCGATGGTCACTACCAATGTTACAAGTTATTTGTCATGTATGCTGCCAACCTACTCATATTGGTCATAGCTACTGCTGGTGACATGTGACCATACAGCTGCCCAGTGGGAAGCAACAACCATCGGGAGGCACTTCTACAAAACCGGTGCACTGGTCATTCACACTGGCTTGTCGTGCTTCCCGTGAGCAGTAACGTTAGCTAATAATTGGCATGTCACGGTGAAATACACGGTGACCAATATTACACGTTAATTATCCCTTTCTTTTACAAGTTTTAGCCACAGATGAAAGGGGAAACTAGCGCCAGGCTGTAGCTGCCAGCATGGGTGGGTACTAACTGACAAGGTAAAAATCTGTCGTTCTGCCCCTGAACTGTTCCAATGTAGGCTGTCATTGTAAATATGAATTTGTTCTTGACCTTTATTTAACTAGGCAAGTCTGTTAATAACAACTGTAGGTTTGTTCGAATTTTGAGTTCATGGACTTGGATGTGGTTGTTGAACTGTCACTCCAAATGTATTGACCAACAGTAACCACTTTAGTTTGTCTCTTCAAAATCCCACCCACACATGAACAGGGTTTAAAAATAAAAGCATAGGGGAAAAAGATTGTAACCATTAGAAATGTGATTCAAGGCGAAGACCTAAGAAATGCAAGCATGGGTGAGGAAAAGTTGTGAAAAAAGCAGAGCAGATTCCTCTTCCTTTTTAAAAATAATTTATATCGTTTGTTTTGGCTTGCAATACAAGTATTCAACTTTTTGCTTAAAATATGTTTCCACTTTTTTTGCGTTACGCTATATCAATTTTTTCATTTAAAAATCCAGAAGTTTTACGACCCATGGTAATATAACTCACAATTATATAAAAAAAAAAAAATATGTCATTGGCGTGTTTGTGCGTGCCTGTGTGTAATTTACATTTTATCCCCCAGACACCCCTCCCATCAAACTCTTTTTGAGTCTCTGTCAGAGCACACTGGTGCCATATGGTGTGAAGTGTATTCAGTGATATGCTTCACATATCCTGAGGTTTCTTTATTATGCATGTTTCCACCAGATGTCTTAAGTGTTCTGTTGACAGGGACAACAGACTCATGGAACATCAATGCAGCTGCCTCAGTCACTGAGAGCATCCACGTCATAGGCTACTTTAGGACATCAAGATTTCTTATGATCCTTTGAGAGACTGGCAATCCTATGATAATGTTTACAGAGGATAAGTACTACAATATTTGAAATTAATGTCCATGAGACAGGATGATTGATGTCAAAAACATGAACTACTCTGGTGCAATTGAGACCACAGTCATGTTAAACAAAAATCATTAAAAAAAATATATATATACTTTATAGACACATGATAGATAGACGCAGGTGTATTACAGGGGTGCATTGAGGACATTGTTGCATCATCATGTTAGCAGCAGGGGTCTTATTTGACTTTGGTCTCCACTTTCAGTCAGGCTATTAATGCATGTTCTCAATCTCTCTTTGGAGTCTATCAATGCCAATACTTTCCCAAGTTGTTTTTGAACTTGACAGTGTGTTGAATGTGTCCTCCTAGGCCTCTGTTTGTTTGAGTCTGTAAAAAAATAGGGATCCTCCACAAATTGCAATTGATCAAAGGCAGAAAGAGGGAGAACTGTGTGCCTCAGGGGTTGAGCGAGACAGAGTTGCCAGAGCTAGCTGCCTCTGCTTAACATATTGGTTGCAGTCTCTGCGCTTAACTTGCCTCACCAGAGTGTTTCACACTGACTGATCAATCTGATACAGGTTGGAATTAAATCACTTACTCTCTGTAATGACAAATCACTGCTATTTCAATTAATTTAAGTTTAATTAATTCAGAGCACTTTGTATGCTTGGTGTTTTACTAATCCAATGCTAAACACCCCTCTAAAGGCAACAGTTAATGAAATAGCTTACAGTGATATGTGTCCAGTTCCTCCTCCCTCTGGTTACTTAGCTAGTGAAACATTATGGCTGCAGGTTCGCCCAAACCCTCTCAGAGCTGCACTTAATGAAAATGTTCTCTGGTCTGGATGATAAAACCACAACAAGTGTCTGCCCACAGCCTACTACTGTACAGTACACAGCCTGACTTGAGTCATATCACTGAATAATGTCCTGCTTCTGGGACATGCTGATGCCATCACTGAGATGAGACATGGGCTGTAAGGGCAGCTGCCAGGCAAAGGCGCTGTCTCAGATATATATTATATGAGACGGTAGCACACATAACATGCACACAAAGAGTCAATGGAAGACTACAGGCTTAGGACTGAGAGCATTATTATGAGTCCGCCATCCAAAGACCATTTGACAGCATGCCAAGAGTAGGCAAACTTTTCTCCTTATGACTCTCAAATTCTTCTCAAGGGCTTCATGAATAAATCTCAGTGCATAGCAACCAGCCCCAAAGGTAAGCAGCCCCTACAAATTTGTGTGACGGTGTCTCAATGTATCCTTGTGTGCCAGCTATAGTAGTTCCTTAGTGCTACTACCCATACCCAACAGGTACACTCTGTCTCCCCTGATTTGTGTATACTGTGAAAAAGATAGGAAACAGGATTGTGGGTGTAGCATCTCTGTTTTGAGAGTTGTGTTCCCAGCGCAGACCTAGAGGGTTACTTTTACCCTGAACAACAACAGGATTTGAAGTGAAGCAGGACGTAGTTCTCCCTCTGATTTTGTTGTTTTCACACCACATTAGCATGATGGAGGTGCGCTTATGCCCTTGGGGAAGAAAGACTGACGCGTGCTTAATATTTGTAAATATTAATTAATGAAACCCAATTACGTAATGTCATAGCTAGCAGCCATAGGCCAAATATAGCCTGGATCAACAGGGCTGTAAAGATGGGGCTTGATCTTTCCCTAAGCTCTTCTCCTGCTAACTCTGCTGTCTTAATAAGGCAGACATGTATGAGAAGCCATGAACCAACATGTGGGTGGGTGTTTGAAGTTGCAATTAGAGCCACTTCAATAGACAAGCTATCAGAGTGCTTGGCTACTTTCGCAGTCACTCCGACAGGGCTATGTTGCTTGCTCTCCTGTGGATGTTTCATGTTCTCCATGAATAGCTTTTAATATCTTAGTAAATCTACAGTGTATGACTATGGATGTTATTTAGACCCATCATCTTTGCATAATGAGTTACTCACGATCTATAATATGATTAGCTCTCTGGATTCCGTTGCACAGTATGTGAGTAGTAGATGTAAATGTTAGTGGTTTATTAATTAACCTAACAAGAGGAGAGAATGTCAGCTTCATTCTGGAAAACTGCACAACATCTATCTAATGAGGTATGACCATAACAAGAGCTTTTGCTTTAAGTTTTCTCTTCCTTCCTACCAGAGATACAGGAACCTTTAGTAGCCATACAGTGCACCAGACAGATACTCTATACACAACCTTCGCTACAGCGTGGAGATATCCTTGAGAGGCTGGTAGAGCGTGATCACATTGTTTGAGGCCAACAGCCTCTCATTAAATGGGCTCCTCCCTCTGGAATACACGTCAAGGTTGCCCACAATTGTCTTATGGACAACCTGGGCTCCTGCTTTGGAATTTTGCTTTTTTATAATTTTTTTATTTAACTATGGAAGTCAGTTAAGAACAAATTCTTATTTTACAATGACGGCCTACCCCGGCCAAACCCTCCCCTAGCACAGACAATGCTGGGCCAATTGTGCGCTGCTCTATGGGACTCCCGGTCACGGCCAGTTGTGATACAGTCCGGGATCAAACCAGGGTCTGTAGTGATGCCTCTAGCACTGAGATGCAGTGCCTTAAACCGCTGCGCCACTCTGGAGCCTAATAGCCCCTGATAGAAGAAGCTTTAAGCGCTATGTGGATTGAAGGACTAGTCTGATTGTGAAATGGGTGTATCTACATTATTTCTTCATTGTGTCATATTACAATGACATAAACCTTACATAACCACTTATTGGATCAACACAGATGGGAGCATTTTGTGACAGCACAGATTTAAGAATTTGCTCTGTTCTGTGTTTTATGTAATTTATTCATTTATGTGGGTTTATAAATATGCCCTTCCCTTAGCTGTTCACCCTTTAGTGTGTTTAATTATTTTGTTAGTTAATTTGGAAACAGGATTGACTTTGAATCATATTTTGGGGCAAATCAAGTCACACCAAAGCATTTCAAGAATTCCATATGCACATTGAACTCTGTGGACCCAACATGCCATTTATTTCATGTGGTTGAGCGCTATCCAGGCCAATTAAGCAGTGGCGACTGTTTTGGTTGCATGTTATTTTGGCATTAATACGTGTCACATATCAGTTTGCAAAAAATCTTTGAGTTAATAAAGCCCCATATAAACATGGTCTCTTTTTTTTGTGTGTGTTGCTTTTTGGAGTAAGGCAGCTCCAAAATGCAGGTGTTTCAGCCTAGCTCAGTGCTGTCTGTGGTGGTGCAGCCAGCGGAAAATACGGAGTGTAGAGATTGGTAATGTTCTCTAGTTGCGCCTTGATTGGCTTAGTGTTCTGTCACTCATGGTGACACTACGTCACCGCCAAATCTAAGGGTAGAGCTCAACAATTCAAACCCCTTGTGTGCTGCCATAGTTACATTAGAAGTGTCCATCCAAGAAGGCTCAAGGTCATTGGCCACCGATTTAAAATGACATCAAATCACATTATAGCTACAGTAGCTTTGATTGGACTGATCATATCAACATACTTTCAAAATCTTAGCTAGCAGTCATCATGAATCAAGTCGACAATCTACTGGCAAATCATTTTTAATCCTTGTCATATGAAGAGAAATTATAGATGACATCGGTGCTCATCGGCTATTGGACATAAACATTACACAACAAGCTGGAAATCACTAATTCAACAATGAGTTGTATGGAAGGAATTAGTGGCTAACTGCAAACATTGCAAAGCAATCACTAGCCTGCTATTCAGTGGAGTAGATGTGTGGTCCCAATTCTGGGTTTAAGGGTCTCTTTTTCCAAGCTCATCCAACTCGGAATTGTAAATCGGGAACTCGGGCCTCTTTTTCTAGAACTATGACCTGAAGATCACTGATGTCATAATTCAACCTTTTTTCCAGTTGTTTTGAAAGCCCCATAAATCCAGAGAATGCCAGAATGATGACAAAGTCCAAACATGTCTTGTATGCTGCTGCATAAGTAATGTAATATGCCAGGGAGATATGCATACTGTAGCTAAGAAAGTAATACTAAGTGTATGTTGTGTAGTAAGCTGTTAGTAGCCCATGTGCCTCACCCTAATAATTTGGTTTATTTCCCCCCTCATTTCACCTACTGTTCTGACTTTGTGGTGCACATGTAGCCTATAACCTGTTTTTAGAGAAATGTAATGATTGAATATTGTAAGAGCTTTCATTGTCTGCTCATGCCCCCTTTATATATCCTACGGTTCTGACTTGGTGTACAGGGAGAACACTGTAAGAACGGCCCATGATCTGAATTCTGTCGCTGTACATTTAAAAAATGCTGAAAAAATTGTTATATTGACTACATCTGTCCAAGCTCGCTCATTAATGTCTTAATCGAAATTACGGATTGTCGTCCCCTTATGCCATAGTTTGTACATCTCAATTGCCAGTAGAAAGCACTTTTCTTTTTTTTTGATCAAGTCAGCCATATCAGCTATGTTTTTTTTTAAAGGCAGTAAATGAGGCTGAATTAACTTTTCCTGCCGAACAAGGCTCCGCTGATAGCCAGGTGTAGCAGTGGTAAGATGTTAGGGCCTACATAAAACAGCAGAGTCCAAACAGTTTGTGGGCACTGTTTGTCACCGTTTTATAGTGCAATTAATGTATTATTTAGTGTAGTGGCTGGCATGCCCCCCCCCCCAAAAAAAATAGTTTTTTTATATATATTCTTTCCCCCACCAAGAGTTACATTCTTAAATCGCCACTGGCCATGAGCATTAGCTGAATATTTGTACCGCTTTATAAAGCCTCCGACATGGCCAATTACAGGTTTTTCTTTGTCACAAACATGATTGGTTGCTAGTGTTTTTGTGTCTGAAAGGTACACTCAACTGCCACCCACAATGTTCTTGCCACAAATCAAAAATAGCCTGGTTTTATACATCAAAGCAGCCTTACAATGTGACCCAGATGAAGTACCCTCCAGTGCATGCATTATAACATTGGCTGAAATAGTACTCACAACTTTCATGTTTCAAAATTATTTCTTTATCCAGATGAAGGGTACTGCTATGGGATCCCCTATGGCTCTTAACTATGCTCATTTGTATGTGGGTTACATGAAGAAACAGTCTTGTCAATCCTCTTTTTTATTTTTATTAATTTTGTTTGCCCAACATTATTATTCGGAAACAGGACATTGATATTTTTGTTCTATGGAGGGGGATGCAGAACGGCTCTAGGCGTTCCATACATTTCTTAACTCTTGTTATGAGCTCCTGAGATTCACTATGCAATCTGACACACATCAAATCAGTTACCTTGATCTTTTGATTATTTGTGAGGATAATGTTCTATACACTGATCTTTACAAGAAACCCACTGATCCAGTTTGTTGAGGGCTGATAGCTGTCACCCTCTTCCCTTGACAAACGGTTTGCCCGACAGCCAATTCTGTCGAATCAAAAGAATTTGCAAAAAACAATCACAAAGCTGCAGAAACATGGCTGAGATGCAAAGAAAATTCTATGAAAGGGCAGAAATCTCATAGATCAATTGGTAAACTTAGATTTAACACCCCAAAATACCCTTGCAGAACTTCTCCTTGCCCCTCTACTGGATGGAAACTACAAGTGTTCAATGCAATGGCACTTACAAATGTAGATCCTTTAAACACCCCCAAACAGGGTAAACAGATCCCATTCAAAGGTGTTATCACACCCTCCACTAAGGCAGTTATTTATCTTATAACTTGTCCTTGGTAAAAATGTGGGCAAAATGAAGCGTAAACTAAAAGTACGAAGCTCTGAGTATCGTAGGACCATTAGGTGAAAACTCAACGTACCCAGTCGCTGACCACATTTTGGAAGCGAACTACCCTATTTTGTTCCTTCGCTATATTGGCATCGAACACTTCAATCAACCTAGGAGAGGTGAAGCCGCCTGGATCTTTTAATTTAAAGGCCCTCGCTCCCTTCAGTCGGAACTTTGATATGAAACAATTCCTGGGGTTATTGTGTTTTTGCTATCAATTATAAATAATATTGTGTTTGTAGTCTAATTAAATCCATGATTGTATGTTATCCATTCATGCTTTTTTTTTTTACATGTACTATTGGTATTTGTAAATGGACCAATGAAATCATGCCATGATAACAGAAACCTGTGTGTCCTTTGAAACCCTATATAAGGTGGTGACCTGCAGTGTTTGTCATTCTACCCTGATGAAGACAACTTGGTTGAAAAAACATTGGAAAAACATTTATTGCATCTGAGCTCCGTGTGTGCAGCTTTCCTTTTCTTCATTATTCAAACATCCTGATTATACACTGAAAAAATATTTATAAACGCAACAATTACTAATATTTTACTGAGTTAGTTCATCAGTCAATTGAAATCTATTCATTAGGCCCTAATTTTGGGATTTCACATGAATGGGAATGCAAATTTGTCAGATGCCTCAAAGAAAAAAAGTAGGGGCGTTGTTTCAGAAAGTAAGTCAGTATCTAGTGTGACCACCATATGCAGGGTGACGCATCTCCTTGGTATAGAGTTGATCAGGCTGTTTTGTGTAATGTTGTCCCATTCTTTAATGGCTGTGCGAAATGTATGTATATTGGTGGGAACTGGAACACACTGTAGTACAGTCATGGCCAAAAGTTGAGTGACACAAATATTAATTTACACAGTTTACTGCTTCACTGTCTATAGATATTTTTGTAAGATGTTACTATGGAATACTGAAGTATAATTACAAGCATTTCATAAGTGTCAAAGGCTTTTATTGACAATTACATGAAGTTGATGCAAAGAGTCAATATTTGCAGTGTATTTTTTCTTTTTCAAGACCTCTCCAATCTGGCCTGGTATCCTGTCAATTAACTTCTGGGCCACATCCTGACTGATGGCAGCCCATTCTTGCATAATCAATGCTTGGAGTTTGTCAGAATTTGTGGGTTTTTGTTTGTCCACCCGCCTCGAGGATGGACCACAAGTTCTCAATGGGATTAAGGTCTGGGGAGTTTCCTGGCCATGGACCCAAAATATTGATGTTTTGTTCCCCGAGCCACTTAATTAGCACTTTTGCCTTATGGCAAGGTGCTCCATCATGCTGGAAAAGGCATAGTTCGTCACCAACCGGTTCCTGGATGGTTGGGAGAAGTTGCTCTCGGAGCATGTGTTGGTACCATTCTCTGCACTCACACCTGCCTGCTGCCATTCCTGAGCAAGCTCTGTACTGGTGGTGCCCCGATCCCGCAGCTGAATCAACTTTAGGAGACGGTCCTGGAGCTTGCTGGACTTTCTTGGGCTCCCTGAAGCCTTCTTCACAACAATTGAACTGCTCTCCTTGAAGTTCTTGATAATCCGATAAATGGTTGATTTAGGTGCAATCTTACTGGCAGCAATATCCTTGCTTGTGAAGCCCTTTTTGTGCAAAGCAATGATGACGGCACATGTTTCCTTGCAGGTAACCATGCTTGACATAGGAACAACAATGATTCCAAGCACCACCCTCCTTTTGAAGCTTCCAGTCTGTTATTCGAACTCAATCAGCATGACAGTGGTCTCCAGCCTTGTCCTCGTCAACACTCACGCCTGTGTTAATGAGAGAATTATTGACATGATGTCAGCTGGTCCTTTTGTGGCAGGGCTGAAATGCAGTGAAAATGTTTTGGGGGGATTCAGTTAATTTGCATGGCAAAGAGGGACTTTGCAATTAATTGCAATTCATCTGATCACTCTTCATAACATTCTGGAGTATAAGCAAATTGCCATCATACAAACTGAGGCAGCAGACTTTGTGAAAATTAATATTTGTGTCATTCTCAACTTTTGGCCACGACTGTACACGTCGATCCAGAGCATCCCAAACATGCTCAATGGGTGGCATGTCTGGTGAGTATGTATGCCATGGAAGAACTGGGACATTTTCAGCTTCCAGGAATTGTGTACAGATCCTTGCGACATGGGACTGTGCATTTATCATGCTGAAACATGAGGCGATGGCAGCCGATGAATGGCACTACAATGGGCCTCAGGATCTCGACACAGTATCTGGGCATCAAAAATGCCCAGGATAAAATGCAATTGTTGTCCGTAGCTTATGCCTGCTCATACCATAACCCCACCACCATGGGGAGCTCGCTCACACGACACCATGCATGCAGTCTGCCATCTGCCAGGTACAGTTGAAACTGGGATTCATCCGTGAAGAGCACACTTCTCTAGCATGCCATTGGCCTTCGACGTTGAGCATTTGTCCATTAAAGTCGGTTACGACGCCGAGCTCCAGTCAGGTCAAGATCCTGGTGACGACGAGCATGTGTAACAGGGTTGAAATAGACTTTCTTAGTTGTATGAGTTTTGTCATTATTAAGCAGACAGGTTGTGGTGCCAACTGCTTATATGTGCATGATCACGCAGGTTCCGTATGTTAGGTTGAAAATGATATTGTTTTATCACTATCGATGTTGGCATGTGTTAGAGTTGTCCTGTATTTACAATTTTATGGACATTTACAAAGTTAGCACGTTGCTGTACGCTAAAGGATAGCTAGCGTCCGTCCTGTACTTTCCTTGCTAATGAGGTGTCCCCTCAACGTGTACATTTTATTTCATGTCACTTGGATTTCATGAGGCATATGCCGTTGCTCTGAAGTTTACACATTGTGTTGTGTGTGTAGGTCTGCAGGTATGTGCTCCCGAACTGTTATGGAACAATGTTACTGTACACGTGTAGCCCATCTGCTGTGTTATGGCCATCCGATTATTATAAGTTGAGCGCTCCTCTGTAGTCATGTTGTTACAGATGTAATGATGCATAACATGCATATCTACAACTATTATATAAAGCAAAAGAGTTGTTAAACTTTGGGGATTACATGACAGATTTTCTCTGAAGTTTACACATTGTGTTGTGTGTATGTCTACAGAATAAACTGTGAAAGAGAACAGCACTGTATCCTTTGTCGATGAGCCGTTACACTGGTGTCGTGACCTGTTAACCTCAAGATCATTCTGAAGCAGATCACCGGGGGAAGTGAAGATCAAGTGTGCTCTTCTGGTCAGAATTTTGGTTTTGGGGCCTTTAGGACTGCTGTTTTTGTAATTTCAGTGTTGAGTTTTTATTTTTTTTATTCTACATTTGTTTAATCTAAAGGTGGTGTCATGGCTCACATTTACAACTGATAGCAATGGTAGTATAAATCGTTAACTATTTCACTAAGGGGAGGGGTGTTTTGGTTTGGTGAGCATACAGGTAGCAATGCGATTTCCAGTGGGTTCCGTGGTCAGGGAGTGGGGACATCAGTCATTAGCTGAGTGTTAGGAGAGCGGGGCAAGGTCACAGCCCAGGTTGTTCTCTTATGGGTCAGTTTTTGAGGGGAGGTTCACACACGTTCATGCCCAGTAGTGATACAGATGCCATACTACACCTTACTGACATGGTAAGCCAGTTAGTAGTGGAGATAGGGGACTCCATAGTAGCCAGATTGTTGTCAGCAGGAGCCATAGATGCGAGTGGTGAGCTCCACAGTACACCATGAAGAGAAACGCAACTGATTCAGTAAGACATGAAGTTCCACATGTGACCATCCACGTCAAGTCCGAGAGAGAACCCAGAGTGTTCAGAGGTGACAGCTCTGACAAGTACACAGTTCAAGAGGGGGTTGATATGACAGACTATCTGAGAAGGCAAAAATGTGAGGTGCCTGATCAAGCGGAAGAGATCATGAGCGGGTTGCCCGGGTGGGGGGGGGGGGCTAGGGATGTAGTGAAGATACTGTAGGCTTGCGGAGTGACGAGTTGTTGGATGTTAAACAGAACCCAGATCTAATCTATCATATCCTCCTGCAGTATTTTAGTGACACGTCGTCATGTCTACCGCTTGAAGATTTCTACTCTACCAAGCCCAAACTGAGGCAGGACCCGGTAGACTACTGGATCAGGCTCAACAAAGCAGCAGATTTAGCTGATGAGGGTTTACACAGACCGGGTGAGAGGATGGAAAACATAAGTCAACAAGTAGCCTGCATGTTTTTGAAGCATTGCCCTGATCCTGAGCTCTCCTGCAGGTTCAACTGCAAAGCATTTGAGTAGAATTCCAGAGATGTTCAGGTGAGGATCAATGAGTACCAGAGGGAGCAGAGAGCCTTAATGAAACAAAGGAGCGTTACACAGCTGAAGAGTCATACCACTGCTCTGCATGAAGGTCCCAGTGTCACACAACAGAGCTAATGATAAAATGTCATGCCTCACACTCCTCCTTTGCTCCTGTTCTGGCTCAATGTCATCTGTGTCACACTGTTCCAACTCAAAGTCAAGAGTATCAAGTTCTGCACACTTCTGCCGTTCCTGCCCTGGTTCAACACGCACAGCAGCAGCCAGATGAGACGATTATGGGTCGTATGTTAGTACTAATGCTAGAGAAATTGCAGTGACAAAGCCGTGCTTCCCGGGAACACATCTCCCCTGCACACAACCCAAGGTCTCAACATCGTACCAGAGAACAGGCCTACAGGGTCTGTAATGATACTAGTCACTCAACAGTCTCATTGCATGGGAGAGTGTCTGTGCTTCCTCTGTTTTACTCCTGGTCATACGAGACATGCATGCCCCAGGCTTTTTTAAACATGGAAATGTATGGATGCAAGATGGTTGTTCTAATCTTGGTAGTAGAAGGTCAACATGATGAAGCGCATCCTCTGAATCAAAACAATGTGACAATTATTGGAAAGCAGTCTCGGCCCCTTGCAGCACAGATGACACAATCTGAGTTCTGTTTCTTGCCATATTAGCTGGAATGTTATTAGCTGTTTCTCGCCTTATTAGCTGAAATTAACCGCTGGAAAGGTGACGACATCCCTGACAAGATAAGAACAGTGAGATGTAACTCAGCCATTTGCCTTGACCCTGGTTGCGAGTATCTGGTTTGGGGTAAGCCACCGAAAACCACCGTTGTCTGTCTGGTGATGACAGAACCTACTACGTCTCGCTCAGCACCACAGGGGATCATGGTGTCAAGAATTGTTACGCCTCTGTGGGAAGACTGATGGGTCCCTCCATAAGCTGGTCAACATGTCTGGCCGTCCTGTGTGACTGAAGCGCAATGTGATGCTTGCAGATGTCTTCCCATGTGTAGCAACGGAGGAAATGCAAGATGGCGAACCAGAACAAAGTGCAGTCCACCTGGTCAGCTGTCCTCAAGCCATGTCTGAGGCCAATGTGATGGGCCGCATGAGACACACGTTCCACGGAAGAGAAACTGAGACTGCTGGAGTTGAGTTCTTTGGATCTCAGCTCCTGTGATGTCTGAAGTGCAAGTCAGATGGCTGACCTAGTAGTGCGCTATGAAGATTTCTTCTCACGTCACCATCTTGATTGTGGAGAAGCTAAAGGATTTGTTCACAGAATCAGCATGACTGATACAACCCCATTCCGGCTTCCGTTCCGAAGAGTGCCTCCACGTCAATACTAAAAGTTGCACCAGGTCTTGAGCGAGAAAAGATCTCATCCGGAAATCGACACGTGAGTATTGTCACAACCTGGCTCTTAGATGGTGACAAGCAAGGGAGTCCACATGTTGGCAGTTAAGGAGTAACAATAATATTTATTAAATAACTAACAAAGTATAAAACTACAAAGGAAAACTAACCTGTGAAAGTAGGCATGTGAGGGGTGTAATGGAGATGTATGGATGAAGGTAAAATGTGTTGAAAGGTGCACCTAATCAAAAAAACAATCAACCAGATCGCAAAACAAAATGATGCTTGTGGAGAGGGGGAGAGCCAGGACTGGGCACCAGGCACCTTTTATCTCCTAGTTTATCCCAAACCCAGGTGCAACTTGTCACCATAACGGGATTGCAGCCATAAGAAGTTAACGGGATGATATGACAACAGCCAGTGGAAGTGCAGGGCGCCAAATTCAAACAACAGAAATCTCATAATTAAAATTCCTCAAACATACATGTATCTTATACCATTTTAAAGGTAATCTTGTTGTTAATCCCACCAAAGTGTCCGATTTCAAATAGGCTTTACAGCGAAAGCACCACAAACGATTATGTTAGGTCACCGCAAAATCACAGAAAAACAGTCATTTTTCCAGCCTGTTAAAGGAATTTTATTCCTATATTTATCAACCAATTCAATTAAAACACTCTGCCCATACGTAAGAATTTGTAAGATACTTATCAGCATAAAATCGACAGAAACCAGTCTCAAAATCAATCAATCAATAGCGTTTATTCTCGAGAGTACTGATCATAGTACAATTTACATCAGGTTATATAATAAAGATGATGTCATAGGTTTTAAAAGGTCCTTCCTCCTCTCGTATACAATGGCAGTACAGTTAGCGTTCTTGGATTGTCTGCCACCTGTTACACAATCTGCAACCAACCCAAGGTCTCTCCCCTCCCTGGGTAGATACAGAATTTCCTGTAAGGAACACATCATTCCAGCCTGTCTGAAGATAACTCCATTCTTTCTAACAAGGAACACATTATATTCAGAGGTTCATTCATCCATACAGTAACATAGTAGTATTCTGTTTAGTTATAATTCTAAGTCAAATGTATACATATTTTAGTCATTATTCACAAAAAGCAGAAATAGAGAAAATTAATCACTAAACTTTGATCTTCATCATATGACACTCATAGGATTTCATGTTACACAATACATGTTTTGTTCGATAAAGCTCAAATTTATATCCAAAAATCTCAGTTTACATTGGCGCCATGTTCAGAAATGCCTCAAATATCCAGAGAAATTGCAGAGAGCCACGTCAAATAACATAAATACTCATCATAAACTTTGATGAAAGATACATGTTTTACATAGAATTAAAGATACACTTGTTCTTAATGCAACCGCTGTGTCAGATTTCAAAAAGCTTTACGGCAAAAGCACAATAGTCAATCTGAGAACAGCGTTCAGCCACAAAAGGAAGCCATACAGTTAACGCCAAATTGTGCAGTCAACAAAACTCATAAAAAGCATTATAAATCTTACCTTTGCTGATCTTCGTCGGAATGCACTCCCAGGACTCCCACTTCCACAAGAAATGTTTGTTTTGTTCGGTAATGTCCTTCATTTATTTCCAAATAGCTATTTCTGTTAGCGTGTTTGGTAAACAAATCCAAAGTTAGAAAGCGCATTCACTAA
Source organism: Salvelinus fontinalis (assembly GCF_029448725.1). Lineage (NCBI taxonomy): Eukaryota > Metazoa > Chordata > Actinopteri > Salmoniformes > Salmonidae > Salvelinus > Salvelinus fontinalis. Next base: position 22,398,467 of record NC_074688.1, on the reverse strand, counting down.
AAGCTGACAATGTCAAAAAGTTCCGTAACAGTCAGTAGAAACATGTCAAACGATGTATTGAATCAATCTTTAGAATGTTTTTACATAAATCTTCATTAACGTTCCAACCAGAGAATTACATGGACTTCAGATATGCGACGAACAGAGCTCCCTCATGTGAACGCGCATGGTCAGGTCATGGTAGACCTGACTATTTCCTGTCTCCTTCGGCCCCACTTCGCAGTAGATGCATCAGACAAGGTTCTACAGACTGTTGACATCTAGTGGAAGACGTAGGAAGTGCAAACTCATCCATATCCCACTGTTTCTTCAATAGGGGCTGTGTTGAAAATCTACCAACCTCAGAATTCCCACTTCCTGTTTGGATTTTTTCTCGGGTTTTTGCCTGCCATATGAGTTCTGTTTTACTCACAGACATCATTCAAACAGTTTTAGAAACTTCAGAGTGTTTTCTATCCAATACGAGTAATAATATGCATATATTAGCAACTGTGACTGAGTAGCAGACAGTTTACTATGGGCACCTCTGTGCACCTTTCATCCAAGCTACTCAATACAGCCCCTGCAGGCATAAAAAGTTTAACAACCCAATCAGCTCCACCTGTCCCCAATCTGCAAATAAAAGCACAAACGCAGAGGAGGAGGCAGGGAGAGCGAGGGGGTGTAAACAGTATGCATCTCCCCTGGTGCAAGTCTGGAAGAAAAATGGAGACCTTTTGTATCTGTACAGACTTCTGCTGGTTGAACAAGGGGACCCTGAAGGATGCACATCCTCTCCCGCACCAGACTGCTTGGCTGCGCTTGGCGGCAACACACTATTCAGCACAATGGATTTCACCTCTGGATTCTGTAACATGCCACTGCACGAAGATGACAGGAAGTATTCCGCCTTCACAACACCTATGGGGCTCTTTTGAATACAACCGTCTACCTCAGGGTCTCTAACAGCCCTGGAAGCTTCATGAGCATGATGACAAGTATCTTCAGAGATCAGAACTTCATGAGTTTGCTGTGTTACTTGGATGATCTGTTTGGTCTTTGGCCCAGATGAGAAGACGGCCTTGGAACACTTAGAGATGGTCGTTAGCAGGCTTCGTAGTCACAACATGAAGTTGGCCCCAAAGAAGTGCTTCTTCCTCAGGAAGTCTGTCAAGTTCCTTGGCCACATAATTTATGAAAATGGTGACCCTAGTAAAGTCAACAGCATCTCTAAGATGAGCAGTGCTGATCTGATGGCGTTTGATGCTGTGACTGGTGATGACACATGGTGTGACACAGAAACTGATGTCGTTCCTTGGCATGGTAAACAACTACAACCAACACTTTACCAGGTTTCTCCGCAATATCCAGACTTCTCTTCTCATTGTTGACTGGATCAAAGCGAGAACCCAAGGGTCATCAAAGTAAAGCCCTCCTCACAGCGTCAAAAGTTGAACGTCACAGACTGGACACCCAAACATGAGCAGGCCTTAGCAAATGTTTTAAGACATCTCTAGTAAACACGATGGTGTTGGCACACCGACTTCTCCCGTCCGTTCATGTTGTCGACAGTTGCGTCCCTGGATGGCATAGGTGCTGTCCTGTCACAGTTGCAAGACGGAGAAATTTGTGCCAGACCCATTACATTTGCTAGCAAGTCCTTGTCTCAGAATAACTACCCAGCTCATCGGTTAGAGTTCCTGGCAAGTGGTCGATCTGAAACAAGTTCAGTCACTGGTTGAAAGCTCATGTGTTTACTGTTTGGACTGACAACAATCCACTTCCTCACATTTAATGACCAAGCTGAGGCTGGATTGTTGTGAGCAGCGCTGGGTGGCCAAGTTAGCCAGTTAAAATCTTGACATCAAGTACATACCAGGTCCTCAATATGGTTGCTGACGCTCTGAGTCGAGTGCCCTTTGTCAAAGGTGTTGGCCACAGGCTGCTTCGTGAGCCCTACGAAACCTCCTTAGCGATGTTCAAGCAGTGTCAAACACTTCAGTCCATGATGCCTTCAGGTGGTCCAGTGATCTCAAAGGCAACCCCAACTGCGTAAGCTCACATAACTTCCACTTCTGTCTACGTGTTCTCAGTCCTTGGCAGAGGATGAGGTGTCAAGCCATACTCCAGTCACATGACAACTGGGAAACAGGAGCTAGAACATGTGCTGTTGAAATGGTTCATCACTTACCTCAACTGATACCTCCCTGGTCAAGACACCTTACCTGCCTACTCTGAGAAGGAGCTTTGTGATGAGCAACTCAACGACAGGACCCTTTCTCATGTGCTATTCAATGTGGAGACAACGCAGGCCTTCTAGAAGAGAAAGAGCAAGAGAAACTGTTAGTTATCAGACGCTTGTCAGGTAATGCCATACTGTACAGAGTCTCACAAGATCCGCTATCAAAGACAAAGCGGTCCCAGTACATAGTTCCTGAGTCTCTCAAAGCAGAAGTCCTGAAAGGTGTTCATGATCACGGTGTCATCTGGGTCAGTTCAGAAGCCTTAGCTTAGCTAGACAGGTTCTTCTGGCTACACCTTGTCAGAGATGTTAGGGATTATGTCCTTGGTTTCCACCGTTGCATTGTCAGCAAGACCATTGAGCCTGATGGCAGGGCTCCACTGGAAAGTATCACCTTGACTAGGCCGCTACAACTGGTTTGTGTCTATTTCTGTTCTGCTGAAGATTCAAGCAAGAAGTCCATTGATGTACTAGTGATAACAGATCACTTTACAAGAATAGCTCAAGCGTTTCCCTGCAGAGCCCAATCCGCTAAGCAGGTGGCAAGAATCCTGTGGGACCGATACTTCTGTGTGTATGGATTTCCTGAGAGAATTCATAGTGACCAAAGGGCAAGTTTCGAGAGTCAGTTGATTAGTGAGTTACTCAGAGTTTCTGGTGTGAGAAAGTCACACACGACACCGTATCACCCGATGGGGAATGACAGCGTGGAACGTTTCAATCGGACACTTGGCAACATGATCCGAGCTCTAGCACCGAAAACGCTTACCAAGACTGGCCGAGACACCTGCAGACATTGACGTTCATGTACAATTGCACCACCCATGAGACGACAGGGTGCGCCCCCTTCTACCTGATGTATGGAAGGATCCCTTGTCTGCCAGTATATGTGCTTTTCAGAAACACTCTGAACAATCCAGCTGTTACCAGTTACGACAAGTATGTGGTGTCCCTCTCCAATGATCTGAAGGATGCTATGGTGATAGCGCAGGAACATGCTACTAAAGCACAAAATGGACAAACTGAGATCTACAACAGAAATGTCAAGGGGCCCGCCATAGAAGTTAGCGATGGAGTACTATTGACAAACAAAGACAGAGGAAAGTGGCGGATCGCTGGGATTCGACAATTTACACTGTGGTCAGACAAGAATCCAGGCACTCACACATACAGAATATGTAATACAGCCACTGGAAAGGGAAAAAGTAGTTCATGATCATGTTGGTCAACTTCTTCCCAGTAGATGATGACAGTGCAGTTTCTGGCCTCTCTTCATCCATGTCCGTTGGCCTGACTCCAAGTTCCGGTGCTCACAATGTGAGGATGGATTCAGTATCAAACAAGACAAGGGAGTTCCTTTCCTCAAGAAGAGAGTCAAGATTCACTATCTGGAATGGAGCGGGACGTGTCTGTACAAGGTGTCACACAGATTCAGATCACGAAGAGGAAAGCGGAGCAGACCTAGGCAGAAGAGCGAATGGATTCCATTTCTGAAAGAGCGAGAACTCTTTTCCTGGTCAGGAGCTAGTGGACTCTGAAGGAAGAACTCGAGATTGGATAATACAGTTACCAGTTAGTAGAGATGAGGAATCTTCTTCAGGTGTGACCTCAGAACCACTGGTCTCAAGACTCAGATTCAGAAGAGATCCAGTGATCAGACACGCTTTTCTGCTGCCATTCTGAACAGCCTAGTGACTCAGTTTACTGTCACTAGTGACTTACACTCACAACGACAATCCTAGTGCAGTTTGGCAAATCAGGACCTGTGTTGGTCGAATCGTCAAACATGTCAACATATTTATCTACTCTGTCTACACAAGATATTTGCAAGTTACTGATCCAAGCCTTCAGAGATTAAGCAAAACTATAGTTGTGACTCACACAATCGTTCAGTGAAGATTTCAGTTTCCATTATTTCATATGAGCATTGTACTTTATTGGTGAGGTCTAGTACTACACAGTGTAGATGTGTGGGGTGTAGAAAGGCATCCTACAGCCAGTAGTTGGTTTGGGAGTTTGGCCAACTCTCCTTCCACTTCATCCTTTTGGGATACTTCAAATGTTGGTTTTCTTGTAAATGGACCTTTTTATATGTTGTGTAATTGTATGTAAATGTGTTGTGTGTATGTCTGCAGGTACGTGTTCCCAAACTGTTATGGAACAATGTTACTGTACACATGTAGCCCATGTGCTGCAGTGCTGTGTTATGGCAGATGGAGTCATAAGTTGAGCGCTCCGCTGTAGTCATGTTGTTATAGATGTAATGATTTGATATCTACAACTATTATAAAAGCAAGAGTTGTTAAACTTTGAAGGAGATTTCATGACAGATTTTCTCTGAAGTTTACACATTGTGTTGTGTGTATGTCTGCAGAATAAACCGTGAAAGAGAACAGCACTGTGTCCTTTGTCAATGAGCCGTTACACATGCAGATGAGCTTTTACTATCATTCTTTATATAATTTCTGTGTTTCGTAGTATAGAAATGTATATTTATTCAGTTTAGTCACATGATTTCTCAATTTGCGGTACGTTTGCCAATTGGTTGTGCACCCAGATTTATTTGCTTTCTTTTTGCCTCATCCCTCTCAGCCATACCATTTTTCAATTCCTCATCAATCCTCTGGGTTTTAAGTTTACAGTATTTTTCTCAATGGGTGCATGCTTATTAGTTACTGGAATAAGCAATTTCATAAATGTGTCAAGTGCAGCATCTGGTTGAGCCTCATTACCCACCACATGACCAACAGTATCACTACAAAACGTATTGTATGACTTATAAACTATATTCGGCCCAACATTGATCACCAAATCCGATGGATTTGGATACTGCTTAAAAGTCCATTTCTGCAGCATTAGTAAAGATGTAATTCATACATGTTGATTTCATTCCTGTGCTGTTTGTAACTACCCTTGTAGGTTTACTGGTAACCTGAACCAGGTTTCAGGCACTGGTTACAGTTTGAAGCTTTTTCTTGAGTGGGCAGCTTGATGAAAGCCAGTCAATATTTAAATTGCCCAGAATATATACTTCTCTATTGATATCAAAAACATTTTATTTGTCACATGCACTGAATACAACAGGTGTAGACCTTACAGTGAAATGCTTACTCACAAGCCCATAACCAACAATGCAGTTTTAAGAAAAATACCTAAAAATTAGAAATATAGTAACAAATAAAGAGCAGCAGTAAAATAACAATAGCGAGGCTATATACAGGGAGTACCGGTACAGAGTTAATGTGCGGGGCACTGGTTAGTCGTGGTAATCTATACTGTCGTGGCCAAAAGTTTTGAGAATGACACATTCATTTTCACATTGTATTGCTACCACTGTATAATCAAAGGTATTAGCTAAGCGTGTTTCAGCGATTAGTCAGAGTATGAATGTCATCTGTTATTAATTTCATGAACCTTCTTTCTTAAGCAACATATGTTAACGTCGGCTATTTTTCTTGCTTTACTGGGAAGCTTAGCAGAAGTAGACATGCTCATGTTATTTATGTTAGTGCAGGGTGATCTGCACACAGTGGACTTCCTCTAAGGCACACCGCCTCATTGCTAACAGTATAACTCTGGTTCATAGGCACATGATTACTGCATACAATAGCTGTAGGATCTGCAGAGGCATTCAGGACATTTTAAAGGCACATAATTGGTTACTTACATTCTGTCTACCAATGCCCCAGGTATAATGTACATTTGCTGAAGCGTTATCACAACTCAGTGACACAATGGTAGGGATTAACTGTGCTGGGCTTGGGTCCTTGAATAGTCATTGTCTCAACACAGCTGTGAAAGGATCCAGGAACCCAACTTATTCGGGTGGATCCCATCCTCCTTATAAAATGTGTTTTGTTTCCAAAAGGTATTGAAATTGTCAACAAAAGTTACACCCATTGAGCTGCAATAATCACATAGCCAGTTGTGGAGAGAATGAATCTTGCTAAAGCGTTCAATGCCACGATTCAGAGTGGGCACAGGGCCAGATATGATGGGTCTTTTATTAGTGTCTAGCAGAGAATCAATCGGCTCTTTAAAATCCAGTTTCAACTGTTTCAGAGCTGCCCTTTATAATGTCAATAAAATCCACATGGACTAATAAAGAATTGATTCCCATGTCCTGGCGTGGAACATTTCGGGAGCAGCTTAGTAATGTCATTTACTCTAGCTCTGGGATAGGACATTGTTTTTGCACCAGGAACAGTCACATTTCTTACCATCGAGCTGCCCAAAATCACAGCTGGAAAAAATCTTCCCTTTCCCACGCTTCACAGGATTCTGATAATCCTTTAAGGACGGGCATGATAACTTGAGCCCGTAGCTCCTGGTGCCTGGTGTAGCCGTCCCACAGATGGAGAAGCACCGCTCGATCCAGAGCAGGGACGGAAGGATCCCATCGTCGACTTTGAAATCGGAGGGGAAGGAGTAGGTACAGTGGCTGCAGACACAGGTACCTAAAGCGTCAAAGGTGCAGGAAGATCAGGCTCCAGGACGACAACTATTCGTTTGTATCCGCTCCGGGCCTCTCGTTGGGAGTGTAGCCTGCTTTGCGGGATGCCGCTGTCTTCGGCTTCCACGGCTCGTGACATGCAACCATCGTTGATTGGCATGTTCCTCTTGCTGTGCTCCTTCAACTCTACTATCAGATCGGGGAAGAGAGGCAGGTGATGGCTGACCTGACGAACGAACTCCGGACAATGACAAACAATAAGGCCGAGATGCATCCATCAAGCATGAACGCCGTCCAGCCACCGACGTAGAAAAGGTTAACATTCCACTTCAATCCTATAATCCTCAGCAAGCAAACAATTGCCGCATTGGAACTCCGAGTTATCCAGTTTGGCCCAAAACACAGTGTAATGGATACAGCTAGAACCGTTAATTTAATTCGCCAGACAGAGGGCTCCATTGCAAATCATCTTGGACTAACTTTGTTAGCTAGCTAAGCTGCTAGTCATAAAGCTAAGGTTAGCGGCCCGGTTGAGCAGGCTTCAAGCTGTCTGTTAAGCGGTTTCGGGACAAGAAATAGCGGTCCTGGCTGTTAAAAGATACGCGTGTGGAAGAACTTGACTGGCCTGCAAAGAGCCCTGACCTCAACCCCATCGAACACATTTGGGATGAATGTGAATGCAGACTGTGAGCCAGGCCTAATCGCCCAAAATCAGTGCCTGACCTCACTAATGCTTTTGTGGCTGAATGGAAGCAAATCCCAGCAGCAATGTTCCAACATCTAGTGTAAAGCCTTCCCAGAAGAGTGGAGGCTGTTATGACAGCAAAGGGGGGACCAACTCCATATTAATGCCCATGATTTTGGAATGAGATGTTTGACGAGCAGGTGTCCACATACTATTGGTAATGTAGTGTATCATGACTATTTCAATCAATTTTATTTTATATAGCCCTTCGTACATCAGATAATATCTCGAAGTGCTGTACAGAAACCCAGCCTAAAACCCCAAACAGCTAGAATGCAGGTGTAGAAGCACGGTGGCTAGGAAAAACTCCCTAGAAAGGCCAAAACCTAGGAAGAAACCTAGAGAGGAACCAGGCTATGAGGGGTGGCCAGTCCTCTTCTGGCTGTGCCGGGTGGAGATTATAACAGAACTATGCCAAGATGTTCAAAAATGTTCATAAGTGACAAGCATGGTCAAATAATAATCATGAATAATTTTCAGTTGGCTTTTCATAGCTGATCATTAAGAGTTGAAAAACAACAGGTCTGGGACAGGTGGCGGTTCCATAACCGCAGGCAGAACAGCTGAAACTGGAATAGCAGCAAGGCCAGGAGGACTGGGGACAGCAAGGAGTCACCACGGGCGGCAGTCCCGACGCATGGTCCTAGGGCCCAGGTCCTCCGAGAGAAAGAAAGAGAGAAGGAGAAAATTAGAGAGAGCCAAGATTTTCAAAATGTTCATAAATGACAAGCATGGTCAAATAATAATCAGGAATAAATCTCAGTTGGCTTTTCATAGCCGATCATTAAGAGTTGAAAACAGCAGGTCTGGGACAGGTAGGGGTTTCGTAACCGCAGGCAGAAACAGTTGAAACTGGAATAGCAGCAAGGCCGGGCGGACTGGGGACAGCAAGGTGTCAGCATGCCCGGTAGTCCTGACGTATGGTCCTAGGGCTCAGGTTCTCAGAGAGAAAGAGAGAACGAGAGAATTAGAGAGAGCATACTTAAATTCACACAGGACACTGGATAAGACAGGAGAAGTACTCCAGGTATAACCAACTGACCCTAGCCCCCCGACACATAAACTACTGCAGCATAAATACTGGAGGCTGAGACAGGAGCGGTCAGGAGACACTTTTTTGCATCAATCCAGTGGCCATTTTGGCCACAGGAGCGGTCAGGAGACACTTTTTTGCATCAATCCAGTGGCCATTTTGTTTAGAAATCACATGAGCGTTACCACAACATCGCTTAACCAAACAACGGTCTCTTCGTGGTGTACATTTGCATTAAAGGTTAACATTGAAAAAAATAAAATGGAATATGTGATAAAATGGAATCAGGCAAAAAATAAAACTGATTTTATAGGGCCCTAATCAAGCACTCATCCGCATCCTGCATTAGTATTAGCCGTACTCATGCGTAACCTGTAGGTTTTAACTGGTACAGCTACCGTGGTGGGATTATTGTTTGGGTGTTTTTCTCAGGTTCATGGCATGTTGGTCATTGTGTCCAGTGGTGTAAAGTACTTAAGTAGTACTTTAAAGTATTTTAACTTAAGTACTTTCTTTGGGGTATCTGTACTTTACTATTTTATATTTTTGACAACTTTTTACTTTTACTCCACTACATTCCAAAAGAAAATAATGTACATACATTTTCCCTTACACCCAGAAATACTTGTTACATTTTGAAAGCTTAGCAGGACAGGAAAACGGTCCAATTCATGCAATTATCAAGATATCATCCCGACTGCCTCTGATCTGGCGGACTTACTAAACACGTTGGAGTGTGCCGCTGGCTATCCATAAATAAAATACATTTAAAAAAACGTGCCATCTGCTTTGCTTAATATAAGGAATTTGAAATTATTTGTACTTTTTGATACTTAAGTATTTGAGAAATTACATTTACTTTTGATACTTAAGTATATTTAAAATGAAATACTTATTGAATTTTACTCAAGTAGTATTTTACTGGGTGACTTTCACTTTTACTTGAGACATTTTCTATTACGGTATCTTAGTCTGTGGCTCCAATGTGTTCATAAAAAAAAAATCTGTTTACAGCTAAAAGCTTGGATTTCTCCACACGCCTCAGATGTAACTACTATAGTGTAGAAACCAGTATCTAAAAGTGAAATGATACAATGACCATGAGGTTTAAGTGCAGACTGTCGGCTTTAATTTGAATGTATTTTCATTCATATCGGGTGAACCATTTGGGAAAATTACAGCACTTTTTGTTCATAGTCCCCCATTTTAGGGAACCAAAAGTATTGTCACAAATTCACTTATTTGTGTATTAAAGTAGTCAAGTTTAGTATTTGGTCCCATGTTCCTAGCACACAATGAGGTTAGCTGGTCCTCATTAAAGTCTCGTAGATCACTTAATTATTCCCTTTTTTTGTTTACAAAGCTCTACTACACAAGTGTCCCTTACTTGACTACATTGTTAAAGTATTCTTTTTTTAAATACAAAACTTCAATACTAAACCCACTCACAGGGTTGGTTAACTCTTGAGGTTACTCGTGTCTCCACCGAATTAGGTAAATCTGCTTTTAGTTTTAATGCACCTCATTGCTGGAACAAACTGCAAAATACACTGTAATTGGATGCTCTGATGCTTCTTGGGCAATTTAAAAAATATATTGATTGGACAACTATTTGCTGAGGAATGTGGCTTTTTTGCTTTGTTGTTTTTTGCTTTGTTGTTTTTTGCTTTGTCTGTTTTGATTTTTGTCTATGAACTGTATGTGCAGTGCTACCTTGCGAAAGAGACGTTGGTTTCAATGGTGACTTCCTGTTTTTTAAATTTAAGGTAAAAAAATATATAATTCATTAAGCTTGTCACTCTACAAACTTGTTGGATGCATTTGCTGTTTGTTTTGTTTGTTTCAGATAATTTTATGCCCAATAGAAATGATTTGTAAATAATACAAAAAATGATTTTGTCATTTTAGTCACTTTTATTGTCAATAAGAATAGAATGTTTTCTAATCACTCCTACATTAATGTGGATGCTATCATGATTACAGATAGTCCTGAATGAATCGTGAATAATGATGAGTGAGGAAGTTACAGACCCACAAATATCATTTACCAATTACAATTAACCCATTACAATAACTCTCAACATTACAATTACTCTCACCATTACAATAACTGGGAAGGTTAGCATTTTTGATGGGATTCATTCAGGATGATCCATAATCATGGCAGTAGCATCCACATGAATGTAGAAGTGTTTAGAAACATTCTATTCGTATTGACAATAAAAGTGACTCAAATGACACAATACATTATTTACCATTCATTTCTACTTGGCACTACTACAAAATAATCTGAAACGCAACCAAAACGAACAGCAAATGGATCCAACAAATTTGTGGTCACAAGCTTGACCTAGCATTGCGTGCTATGAAAATGTGACTAAACACCTAACTTTTGACTATGTGGGTACACACATACGTAAATTTGTCCGAATACTTTTGGTCCCCTAAAATGGGGGGACTATGTACAATAAGTGCTGTCATTTCTAAACGGTTCACCCGATATGGATGAATACCCTCAAATTAAAGCTGACGGTCTGCACCTTGACCTACTACTCATTGTATAATTTCAACAACAAAACATTCACTGTCCCAATAGTTTTGGAGCTCACTGTATGTTAATATGTTGCTGTATGCTCCTCCCCACCATATGCTTCTGGTAATGGAAGATCTTCACTTCACTGTAGATTATAGATTGACTGCAGTAAAAATAACTCATGATATTCAATGGCATGGTGAACATTTGGATTCAGAAAATCTTAACTGTTTCATTGCTGGTCTATTCGGTTGACGAAGTTTTATAAACAACAGGCAAACAAGTAAGCAAAAAACAGATGGACAGGAAAACATAAGATAACAATTAAACAAAGGGGAACCATAGAGATTTTTTACAATCAATCTGGTCATACACAGCACATTGGAGCCCTTTTTACTTCATTTTAATGATTCACATTCCAGACCCAAAACTGTAGTGCACATTGTTAGAGCATCTACTCTAAAAGCTTAGCTAAAGCCCTTGGCTTGGAGAAGTACTCGTCTCCCATACAGAAGAGGGTAACAGTAATGGATCTCAAGAGGGAGGGATATGGGAGAGCGCTCTCTCTCTCTATTTCTCAATCTTTCTATTTCTCGCTCTCTATTGGCTTTCTCTCTGTTTTAGTTATCGTCTCACTGGCCTTCATGTCTTCTCTGCTGAAATCCTGATTGACTTTGAGATTGGCTATTACCATCTCAGAAGTTTGGCCAGATCTCCTGCGGCTTCTTCCTCCTTTGAAAATACCCCATCAGAATAAACCTGTCTTCTTCTGCAGGATTTACCGTACCTACCATTACTGACAATTGACATCTCAAAGGACGTGGTTAAAAGGCTATATGGTATGATATAGTCATTACGGTGTGAATAGTATACAAGCAGGATACTTCCTTACTTACCTATGCTGAAGGGGCTGTCTGAAAATGTGTCTAATTAAATAGTAGAATAGCAGAGGCCTATAAGGTGAAAGAAAGATGTGATTTATCTCTACGGAGTCAAAATCCACCCTGGGGAGAAACGACAACATGAGATCTTCAGTACTAAAGTTCTGAGCCTTGTAAGCTTTACTATCATGGTGCATCAGTAGCAGATCTCAGTGGTGAGTGACAGATGTATTTCTCTCTTGTCCAACCCATCTGTCTCTCCCTCAGACTTCATGCATCCTTGCGTCCATGTCAGTGGAGATGATGGATTTGGGTTTGCCTGTCGGCTTTTCTATTGCCTTTTTTCTCAATGTGGGAGTACATTGTGATGTTTTCTTTCAGAGATGGCATGTTTGGGCTATAGTATGAATGACTGATAGACAGCTACATGGATAGTAACCTTATTTCACCTCACAGGGTCCCGGGCACGTTTTGAGGACAGCCCACCTTGGATCGTGGAGGACCCATCTGACCTGATCGTGTCCAAGGGGGAGCCCGCCACCCTTAACTGCAAGGCAGAGGGGAGGCCTAACCCCACTGTGGAGTGGTACAAGGACGGTGAGCGGGTGGAAACGGACCGGGATGACCCTCGGTCTCACCGCATGCTCCTTCCCAGCGGCTCCCTCTTCTTCCTGCGTATCGTCCACGGACGACGCTCTAAACCAGACGAGGGCGTCTACACCTGTGTGGCACGTAACTACCTAGGAGAGGCTGTCAGTCACAACGCTTCGCTGGAAGTAGCCAGTAAGTCTTTGTCATTTTACTTGCTGTATATGTCACCCATGACCAGTGGTGGAGAAAGTACCCAATTATCATACATGAGTAAAAGTAAAGATATCTTAATAGAAAATGACTCTAGTAAAAGTGAAAGTCACCCAATAAAATCCTACTTGAGTAAAAGTCAAAGTATTTGGTTTGAAATATACTTAAGTATAAAAATTAAATGTAATTAGTGTTTTCGAAAAGTAAAAGCATACATTTAAAATTCCTTATATTAAGCAAACTAGATGGCACCATTTTTAAAAATGTTTTTTATTTAAGGATAGGCAGGGGGAGCTCCAATACTCAGACATCATTCACAAACGAAGCATGTGTCTATTGAGTCCGCCAGATCAGAGGCAGTAGGAATGACCAGGGATGTTCTCTTGATAAGTTAGTGAATTAGACCATTTTCCTGTCCTGCTAACCATTTTTTTAAAGTAACAAGTACTTTTGGGTGCCAGGGGAAATGTACTTTTTACTCCATACATAATTATCTTTTGGAATATAGTGAAGTAAAAGTTGTCAAAAATACCCCCCCAAAACTACTTAAGTAGTACTTTCAAGTATTTTTACTAAAGTACTTCACACCACTGCCCATGACCTGTGGGTCTTTCTTTCTTTCTTTTGGCAACAGGTCTCAAATCTTGCTGCTGTGATAAACTCTACTGGGTGAAATACCACAGTGTGCTATCAAAATTGGGTTTGTTTTCAAATTCTTTGTGGCTCTGTGTAATCTGAGGGAAATATGTATCTCTAATATGGTCATACATTTGGCAGGAGGTTAGGAAGTGTAGCTCAGTTTCCACCTCATTTTGTGTGCAGTGTGCATATAGCCTTTCTTTTGAGAGCCAGGTCTGCCTACGGCGGCCAAAGTCAAAGATTTCCTTAGTTTTGGGTCAGTCAAAGTGGTCAGGTATTCTGCCACTGTGTACTCTCTGTTTAGGGCCAAATAGCATTCTAGTTTACTCTGTTTTTTTGTTAATTGCTTGACACGTTGGAAATAATAATTTTAGTTTTCTCATGATTTGGTTGGGTCCAATTGTGGGGTCTGTTTGTGTTTGTGAACACAGCACCAGGACCAACTTGCTTAGGGGACTCTTCTCCAGGTTCATCTCTCTGTAGGTGATGGTTTTGTTATGGAAGGTTTGGGAATCGCTTCCTTTTAGGTGGTTGTAGAATTTAACGGCTCTTTTCTGGATTTTGATAATTAGCGGGTATCGGCCTAATTCTGCTCTGCATACATTATTTGGTGTTTTATGTTGTACACAGAGGATATTTTTGCAGAATTCTGCATGCAGAGTCTCAATTTGGTGTTTGTCCCATTTTGTGAATTCTTGATTGGTGAGCGGACCTCAGACCTCACAACCATAAAGGGCAATAACTGATTCAAGTATTTTTAGCCAGATCCTAATTGCTCTCAAAGCACAACCGGTGAAGAGGACAGCTGTTATCTTGAGCATTGCTGAAAATGATTACCATTAAAGAATTTTCTATTTAAATTTAACTAGGCAAGTAAGTTAAGAACTGCTGTGGTGCTTCTACACCTGCATTGCTTGCTGTTTGGGGTTTTAGTCTGGGTTTCTGTACAGCACTTCGAGATATTAGCTGATGTACGAAGGGCTATATAAAATAAACTTGATTTGATTTGAAGAACAAATTCTCATTTACAACAATGGCAGGTGGGGCAGTGGGGCGACCGCCCCAGTAGGTTAACTGCCTTGTTCAGGGGCAGAATTACAGATTTTTACCTTGTCAGCTCAGGAATTCAATCCAGCAACCTTTTGGTTACTGGCCCAAAGTTCTAACCACTAGGCTACCTGCCGCCCCACTATTATCATGGCCCTTGTCACTAGTTACCACACACAAAGTCATGAACCCAGCCTGTTTCTACATTTCCTCTTCTTAAAATCTGTTTTTAACCCTAACATTAAACACACTGCTAATGTTATGCCTTACCCTAACTTTAAATAAATAAACAATTTATGTTTTTATTTTATTTGATAAAGCCAATTATGACTTTGTGGTATGCTGTTTTCTCTCTTTCCCCTTGTAATTGTGTCAGTGTGGCGTGACACTGGGCTGAACACGGACCCTTTCTGGCATTAGGAAATGGATTAGCGGAGTGTGTTGATTAGGAAAATGAGCGTAACAGATTAGGGAATGTTTCCTTGTTAAAACCACAAAACAGCAATTTGCCTGCATCTTGTCTTTCACCAGAGCACAAAGCCAGCCAAGCCTCCTCAGCCTCTCTAACTGCTCATGGCTCACTGACCTCCATCACAGCTCATGTTCAAAAATAGGGCCAGCTTCCATACTAAGTGATATTTCCACACTCATAACTGCCTGAATGTTGCTGGACCCCAGGATTCCTGCCTTGGAATCAGTTAATGGGGATCCTTGAATAAATACAAATAAACAGAAGAACATCAAATATTAGAGAAACTACAAATATAAGAGCAAAACAGTTTCCAGAGAAAAACAAATAAACGACAGAACATCAAATATTAGAATCTACAAATATTAGAGCAAAACAGTTTCCAGAGAAAAACATTTAAGCATCACAGTTATGATGTTTTTGATGATGAATTCTCCTCAGCCAGTGGAGATGTAGCCGGAGATGACATTCTCCTCAGCCAGTGGAGATGTAGCCGGAGATGACATTCTCCTCAGCCAGTGGAGATGTAGCCGGAGATGACATTCTCCTCAGCCAGTGGAGATGTAGCCGGAGATGACATTCTCCTCAGCCAGTGGAGATGTAGCCGGAGATGACATTCTCCTCAGCCAGTGGAGATGTAGCCGGAGATGACATTCTCCTCAGCCAGTGGAGATGTAGCCGGAGATGACATTCTCCCCAGCCAGTGGAGATGTAGCCGGAGATTACATTCTCCTCAGCCAGTGGAGATGTAGCCGGAGATGACATTCTCCTCAGCCAGTGGAGATGTAGCCGGAGATGACATTCTCCTCAGCCAGTGGAGATGTAGCCGGAGATGACATTCTCCTCAGCCAGTGGAGATGTAGCCGGAGATGACATTCTCCTCAGCCAGTGGAGATGTAGCCGGAGATTACTTTCTCCTCAGCCAGCGGAGATGTAGCCGGAGATTACATTCTCCTCAGCCAGCGGAGATGTAGCCGGAGATGACAGTCATACCAATAAGGCTATGCATCTCCTAGAGGCAGGCACTCTAATGGTAACTTGTAGTAGATTAATTTCTGTATTACCAAAGAGAGAGAGAGACAAACTTCACACACCAGTCAGAGTTATACTTAATCTACACCTTTAATAATAATTAAGCTTTGCAATAGCATTTGACTTTCAACAATTCACTCTCTAATAAATAGTTGAGTGTCAACAGATCTTTTATAGCAAAGATCCACCCCCCTAGTCGACATGACAAACCACAGATAATAGGAACTTTTCACAAAGAAAGACTTTTACTTGAGAGAGGAGTATCCCATAGCCAGATAGCGTTCGCTATAAATTATCGTTCAGTTTGGTCTCTAAGACGAGGTTCTAATCTCGTTCATGGTACTTCATAGTACAAAAACACCAACTCATGCAATGGCATATATCAATTGTCAACTCTAGATACCCCCATCTCAAGTACACCCCACTCCTGGACAAGCTCACTGAGGGGAGTGAGCCTCTAGGTCATATACTATCTCAAGATAAGTGCAACATCAGAGGGGACATACACTGGTTCCAGACACTGCCATACTCCTCCCCCCAATGGGAAAAGGAGGGAGTGACTGGCGTACAGACATTGTGGAGACAATTAATTGGTTCCCCATTAATCACACCATCCCTTCACATGGTTTAAGAATAGGCAAAGACACATTCACATAAGAAGACAATGTTCCATTCTGTCCTCCTCCCTTTCTGATATTCTGCATAGCACCAGATGGTTTAACAGATACATTCACATATGAAGACAAGCCTGACCTCTCCCCTCTCTGGGCCCCAAGTGACTGAGCCCTAGCTGAGAAGGGAAAAGTGCAACTGCCCACCCTATAGTCCAAAGGAATACATTCGAATGACAAGTATCTCACATAAGCATATTATGCAAATAAAACATCTTATCTATGTTACCCAACTAATTCTGATTCATCCGCCACAAACTAACCACAGCAATGACTGTATTGTCCTAGGTATGCTGCCTCTGGGTAGCTGGGGCATATGTTTAGACAGTAGGGTGGTGGTGTTCTTAGCTTTAACCCTCCCCCCCAGGTTGTGGAGGGTTGAGGATAGTGTTAGAAGTGTGGATACTAGGAACAACAGGTGGAGGGAGGAAGAGCTTTAGAAGAGCCCCCCCCCCTTTATGAGCAGTAATTAGTACTGCTGCAGCTGTTATACTGTGGCTTAAATCACCGAGGAGCTAATAGGATGGTTGGCTTTCAGGGTTTTTAAAGGCTGTTGTTGTCCACCCAAATCTCATGAATACCACCAGCCAGACGAATTAGTCAACACGCCTGCTTAAAAAACTATACCTATCATACTGTCATATAGAATTTACAGGAGTCTGTCTGTTTGTGTTCTGTTGATACAGTGCATTCGGAAAGTATTCAGACCCCTTGACTTTTTCCACAATTAGTTAGGTTACAGCCTTATTCTAAAATTGATTAAAACATTTTTTTTTCTCAATCTACACACAATACACCATGATATCAAAGCGAAAACACGTTTTTAGATTTTTTTTGCAAATGTATTTAAAGTCAAAAAACATACCTTGCATAAAGTACCAGTCATTAGTTTGGACACACCTACTCATTCAAGGGTTTTTCTTTATTTTTACTATTTTCTTTGTAGAATAATAGTGACGACATCAAAACTATGAAATCACAAATATTGATTCTTTAGTAACCAAGAGAGTGTTAAACATATCACAAAATATTTCATATTTTAGATTCTTCAAAGTAGCCACCCTTTGCCTTGACAGCTTTGCATACTCTTGGTTCTCTCAACCAGCTTAACCTTCAGTGCTTTTCCAACAGTCTTGAAGGAGTTCCCACATATGCTGAGCACTTGTTGGCTGCTTTTCCTTCACTCTGCAGTCCAACTCATCCCAAACCATCTCAATTGGGTTGAGGTCGGGTGATTTGTGAAGGCCAGATCATCTGATGCAGCACTCCATCACTCTCCTTCTTGGTCAAATGGCCCTTACACAGCCTGGAGGTGTGTTTTGGGTCATTGTCTTGTTGAAAAAGACACGGCGGTTGGAACCAAATCTTAAATCTGGACTCCTCAGAACAAAGGACAGATTTCCACCGGTCTAATGTCCATTGCTCGTGTTTCTTGGCCCAAGCAAGTGATTTCTTTGCAGCAATTCGGCAATGAATGCCTGATTCACGTAGTCTTCTATGAACAGTTTATGTTGTCTGTTACTTGAACTCTAACGCATTTATTTGGGCTGCAATTTCTGAGGCTGGTTACTCTAATGAACTTATCTTCTGCAGCAGAGGTAACTGTGGGTCTTCCTTTCCTGTGGTGGTCCTCATGAGAGCCGGTTTCATCATAGCGCTTGATGGTTTTTGCGACTGCACTTGAAGAAACTTTAACTCTTAATTTTCAGATTGACTGACCTTCATGTCTTAAAGTAATGATGGACTGTAATTTCTCTTTGTTTATTTGAGCTGTTCTTGTCATATGGACTTGGTCTTTTACCAAATAGTGCTATCATCTGTATACTGTACCACCCCTACCTTGTCAAAACATAAAATAAATTCCACAAATCAACCAACTTTTAACAGGCACACCTGTTAATTGAAATGCATTCCAGGTGACTACCTCATGAAGCTGGTTGAGAGAATGCCAAGAGTGTGCAAAGCTGTCATAAAGGCAAAGGGTGTCTACTTTGAAGAATCTCAAATATATTTTGATTTGATCACACTTTTTTGGTTACTACATGATTCCTTATGTGTAGAAAAAGGTTGTAACATACCTATGTGGAAAAAGTCAAGGGGTCTGAACACTTTCCGAATGCACTGTATATCCAGGCTTTCTGGTGTGGTGGTATATTTCATAAAATGTAATATTCACTTCTCTTGAAGTTAAACAAACTATGCTAGATTTGAAATAAACCTTAGTCTGTACACATTAAGTTATCTTTTGCTTGTTTTTTGTCCATCCTTCAGCTACCATCAACCCCTCCCATCGATCCCTGAAGACCATCCATTTTTTTTTTACAAAACTACTGATTGTAAACATTTTTGCTACGGGTAATATTATATTATTGATCGATTGACTATGACTTTTCAAATCACCCAGCAGTGCAATTTGTGGAGTTAGCTCCAGGTAAACGTTGCAATTCAGAATGGTGACATTTGCGCGATCGGTTTTCTATCGCTCATTTGCGTCGTTTTGTGTATCAGTTCATAAACCATGTGCCATGGAATCGGTACAAATCGAAAATCTCTCCCCAACTATTTTGCAATCATTATGGCACTGTTTATCAGAATTTTTTTACAACCAATTATGGTCTTTAATGCAGGGCCAACAGACAAGTTTCTTACTTTCTCCCCCTTCCACGTGCCTCTTCCATTTGTGCAGTAATGCTGCAATTAGTTGGGTTTAATTTTGGGTAGATCAGACATGTCCATATTTTTGTTAGCTGCATGTGTGACAATTCCACCAGTCCTATTTATGATATAATTTACAAAGATTATACCGTATAATAAAAAATAAATAAAAAAAATCCGTTAGTATATTTGAGTTTAACCATAATATTTGTTGTAATATTTGTTCTGTCTTTTCTGGTGGATTAATCTGAAATTGCAACCAACTTTCTATGGCTTGTTTTAAAAATAGTGACATTTGAGAGTATTTAATTTTCAAATTACCAAAAGGGAAATGTTGTAATCTGAACAAAGGGTAAAATGCCCTTCTTGAACATGGGGTGAGACATTCTTACTAATCTGCTAGTGAACCAGTTCAGATGTAAATATATATTTTGTATGACTGAAGACTTTAGTGAGAGGTCTAATGCTTTAATATTAAATTATTTCTGCCCTCCAAATTTATATTCTTCATATAAATAGACCCGTTTTAATTTTGTCTGGTTTGCCGTTCCAAATAAAATGTAATATTTTTTTGCTCATATAATTTAAAAAACAAGTCGCTAGGTGTAGGCAAGGCCATAAGCAAATAGATAAACTGGGATATGACTAAAGAGTTAATCGGGTGATTTTATTTACATTTTTTTCACAAGTTTCCACAGGTATTTGCCTTTCCATTGTAGCAAAATCTGAGCTGGATTAAAAATAAAGTTTAACATTATTTAAAAAATGTTTACTTGCTTTACGGCGATGTCCCTCTTCTCCTGATGTTTTTTTTTTATGAAGGAATGACATTTTTGGCTGCAGCTTGTTTCTTGGCCTCTTCTACACTACGACTCTGCCACCGGTCTCTTCTTTAACTTCTTTGGGCTGCAAGCCCGAAGCGGGGCACAAAATGACAACAGCCACTTCAAGTGCAGGGCGCGAAATTCAAAATATATTTTTTAGAAATATTTAACTTTCACACATTAACTTTTACCGCCTCAGAAACCCGGATCCGGGATCACCCCCCACCCCCCCCCACACTGATTAGCATCACTAGCATAGCGTCACATTTAAATAGTAGCATCTAAATATCATTAAATCACAAGTCCAAGACACCAAATGAAAGATACAGATCTTGTGAATAAAGTCACTATTTCAGATTTTTAAAATGTTTTACAGGGAAGACAAAATATGTAAATCTATTAGCTAACCATGTTAGCAAAAGACACCCTTTTTCTTTGTCCACCATTTTTTCTCAACACCAGTAGCTATCACCAATTCGGCTAAACTAAGATATTGATAGCCACTAACCAAGAAAAAACCTCATCAGATGACAGTCTGATAACATATTTATGGTATAGGATAGGTTTTGTTAGAAAAATTTGCATATTTCAGGTATAAATCATAGTTTGCCATTGCAGCCAGCATCACAAATCTCACCAAAGCTCCTAGAATTACTACAGACAGCAACGTGTATTACCAATTTACTCATCATAAAACATTTCTTAAAAATACACAGCACATAGCAATGGAAAGACACAGATCTTGTGAATTCAGACAACATTTCAGATTTTCTAAGTGTTTTACGGCGAAAACACAATGAATCGTTATATTAGCATACCACATATGCAAACGTTACCAGAGCATTGATTCTAGCCAAAGAGAGCGATAACTCAACATCGCCAAAATATATTAATTTTTTCACTAACCTTCTCAGAATTCTTCAGATGACACTCCTGTAACATCATATTACACAATCCATATAGACTTTGATCGAAAATGTGCATATTTAGCGGCACAAATCGTGCTTACACAATGGAAATAGTGTTCAACTACTCAAGCAATCTGGCCGGCGCCATTTTGAAAATACAAATATTTTTATCAAAAACTATTCATAAACTTGACAAAAAAAATACAGGTTGGACATGAAATGAAAGATGTATTAGTTATTAATGCAACCGCAGAGTTAGATTTTTAAAATTAACGTTACTAGACATACAGTGTGCGTTACAGCCAGACTAGTGACGCAATAACGGCGTCACTATTCACCATTATTGAGTTTACATTTTTCCACATAAAAACGGAATAACATCATAAATAGCTCTTACTTTTCGACGAGCTTCCATCAGAATCTTGCCATGGTGGTTCTTTGTCCAAAAGAATCGTTGCTTGGTTGTAAAACGTTGCATTCAACTTCTGATATAGCAGCTAACACTAGCTAGCCATAGCTATTTTGCACCAACGTGTCCAAATCCTCAAGGCGCAATACTGTTGAAATTCCGAAAAATAGCAATATACTCGCATAATCTGATATAACTCGGTTTAAAATAGCTTCGTTATGATGTTTCTAACACCTATGTCTAATTAAATTACAGATGGATACATCTAACGTTTAAAATTGAGCGTTTGAAAATGGCATCCTGAGGTCCACTTTGCGCAATGTTCAGCTTCGAAAGGAAGGCTCCTCTCGCTCCTTGGCCTTTTATAACCTCTGAGAGCTACGCAGCAAGCCCATTCCACTTCTCATTGGTTACTGACATCCAGGGGAAGGCGGGTGCAGTTCATGTCGTTCCATAGGATATTCACAGACTTTCAAAACTGATCTGAAATCAGAGCTTCGCTCTCAGACCATCGCAGTACCTGTCATGGATTTCGCTGTAGAAAGAGTTCTGGGTCACCCACAGACAAAATTCCAACGGCTATAGAAACTAGAAAGTGTTTTCTATCCAATAGAATTAATAATATGCATATTGTACGATCAAGAATTGAGCACGAGGCAGTTTAATTTGGTGACCCAGAAATATAAAATGCTAATTGCGCCACCTATTGGCAAAAGGTTAACAAGTCCAATACAGCATATGAAAGATAAACATCTTGTGAATCCAGCCAACATGTCAGATTTTTTAAATGTTTTACAGCGAAAACACCACATATATTTATGTTAGCTCACCACCAAATACAAAAAAGGACAGACATTTTTCACAGCACAGGTAGCATGCACAAAGCCAACCTAACTAACCAAGAACCAACCAAAATAACCAAGAAACAACTTCATCAGATGACAGTCTTATAACATGTTATACAATAAATCTATGTTTTGTTCGAAAAATGTGCATATTTGAGGTATAAATCAGTTTTACATTGCAGCTACCATCACAGCTACTGTCACAAATAGGACCGAAGCAGCCAGAGTAATTACAGACACCAACGTCAAATACCTAAATACTCATCATAAAACATTTCTGAAAAATCGATGGTGTATAGCAAATTAAAGACAAACATCTTGTGAATCCAGCCAATATTTCCGATTTTAAGTGTTTTACAGCGAAAACACAATATAGCATTATATTTACATTTACATTTAAGTCATTTAGCAGACGCTCTTATCCAGAGCGACTTACAAATTGGTGCATTCACCTTAAGATATCCAGTGGAACAGCCACTTTACAATAGTGCATCTAAATCTTTTAAGGGGGGGGGGGGGGGGGGGTCAGAAGGATTACTTTATCCTATCCTAGGTATTCCTTAAAGAGGTGGGGTGTCAGGTGTCTCCGGAAGGTGGTGATTGACTCCGCTGTCCTGGCGTCGTGAGGGAGTTTGTTCCACCATTGGGGTGCCAGAGCAGCGAACAGTTTTGACTGGGCTGAGCGGGAACTGTACTTCCTCAGTGGTAGGGGGGCGAGCAGGCCAGAGGTGGATGAACGCAGTGCCCTTGTTTGGGTGTAGGGCCTGATCAGAGCCTGAAGGTACTGTGGTGCCGTTCCCCTCACAGCTCCGTAGGCAAGCACCATGGTCTTGTAGCGGATGCGAGCTTCAACTGGAAGCCAGTGGAGAGAGCGGAGGAGTGGGGTGACGTGAGAGAACTTGGGAAGGTTGAACACCAGACGGGCTGCGGCGTTCTGGATGAGTTGTAGGGGTTTAATGGCACAGGCAGGGAGCCCAGCCAACAGCGAGTTGCAGTAATCCAGACGGGAGATGACAAGTGCCTGGATTAGGACCTGCGCCGCTTCCTGTGTGAGGCAGGGTCGTACTCTGCGGATGTTGTAGAGCATGAACCTACAGGAACGGGCCACCGTCTTGATGTTAGTTGAGAACGACAGGGTGTTGTCCAGGATCACGCCAAGGTTCTTAGCGCTCTGGGAGGAGGACACAATGGAGTTGTCAACCGTGAGACCTGGAACTCCACGTGGGTCGTGCGCGCTGGGACCACCAGGTTAGGGTGGCCGCGGCCACGCGGTGTGAAGCGTTTGTATGGTCTGTGCAGAGAGGAGAGAACAGGGATAGACAGACACATAGTTGACAGGCTACAGAAGAGGCTACGCTAATGCAAAAGAGATTGGAATGACAAGTGGACTACACGTCTCGAATGTTCAGAAAGTTAAGCTTACGTTGCAAAAATCTTATTGACTAAAATGATTAAAATGATACAGTACTGCTGAAGTAGGCTAGCTAGCAGTGGCTGCGTTGTTGACTTTGTTTGAAAGTGTAGCTGGCTAGGTAACCTCGATAGCTGGCTAGGTAACCTCGATAACTGGCTAGATAATTACTCTAAACTACACAATTATCTTAGATACAAGGACAGCAAAGACAACTATGTAGCCAGCTAACACTACACTAATCAAATCTTTCCGTTGTAATGTAATAGTTTCTACAGTGCTGCTATTCGGTAGAAGTTGGCTAGCTAGCAGTGTTGACTAGGTAGGAGAACGGCAGCGCAGCGGACGAAAATAGCTGGCTAGCTAACCGATAATTACTCTAGACTACACAATTATCTTAGATACAAAGACAGCAAAGACAACTATGTAGCTAGCTAACACTACACTAATTAAGTCGTTCCGTTGTTCCGTTGAATGTAATAGTTTCTACAGTGCTGCTATTCGGTGGCTAGCTGGCTAGCTGGCTAGCTAGCAGTGTTGACTACATTACGTTACGTTAGAAGGACTAAAATAGCTGGCTAGCTAACCTAGATAATTACTCTAAACTACACAATTATCTTTGATACAAAGACGGCTATGTAGCTAGCTAAGATCAAACAAATCAAACCGTTGTACTGTAATGAAATGAAATGAAATGTGAAACTACCTGTGGAGCGAAGCGGAATGCGACCGGAATCGCATGCGCTCTACACATATTAGCTTACTACAATAGCCTACCACACTACCGCATTCATTCATCAAGGCACGTTAGCGATAGCAATAGGCACGTTAGCGATAGCGAATAAACCAGCAAAAGATATATAATTTTTGACTAACCTTGATAAGCTTCATCAGATGACAGTCCTATAACATCAGGTTATACATACACTTATGTTTTGTTCGAAAATGTGCATATTTAGAGCTGAAATCAGTGGTTATACATTGTGCTAACGTAGCATCTTTTTCCCAGAATGTGCGGATATTTTTATGGCACTCAACTATTCTGACCAAATAACTATACATAAACGTTACTAAAAAATACATGTTGTATAGGAAATGATAGATACACTAGTTCTTAATGCAATCGCCATTACGACATCCAGCTTAGGTATAGCGAGAGAGTACCCAAAATCTGGGCGCAAACGACTATTTCACATGTTCGACAGATATATGAAATAGCATCATAAAATGGGTCCTACTTTTGACGATCTTTCATCAGAATGTTGTACAAGGGGTCCTTTGTCGGGAACAATCGTTGTTTGGATTTAGAATGTCCTCTTCTCCAGTCAATTAGCACGGAAAGCTAGCAAAGTGGCGCGAAGCTCTCCTTCCTGAACAAAGGCACACAACGCAACACGCCTAACGTCCCGAAAAAATTCCAATAATCGAATAAAACTATATTGAAAAAACATACTTTACGATGATATTGTCACATGTATCAAATAAAATCAAAGCCGGAGATATTAGTCGTCTATAACGACAGCTGTACAGAAAGCAAAACCAGGTCCCTTCACGCGCTCTCCAGTAAACAGGAAACTGGTGACATGTCATACAAAGAGCTTTTGTTCGACCCCAAATCAAGTTACACACTCCATTTCTTCTCTCACTACCTGTCGACATCTAGTGGAAGACGTATGAAGTGCATGTATACTGATATATATCAAGAACATTTATAGGCAGGCCCTAGAACAGAGCATCAATTTCAGATTTTCCACTTCCTGTCAGAAAGTTTGCTGCAAAATGAGTTCTGTTTTACTCACAGATATAATTCAAACGGTTTTAGAAACTAGAGAGTGTTTTCTATCCAATAGTAATAATAATATGCATATTGTACGAGCAAGAATTAAGTACGAGGCCGTTTGAAATGGGCACTTTTTATCCGGCTACTCAATACTGCCCCTGCAGCCCAAACAGGTTAAACCCTGATGAAGAAATGCAGACGAGATGCTTTCTGTATGGACAGATATCATGGATACTACTTTACATTACATTACTCTTTTTCTTGTCACAATTATTTACATATAGGATTCAAGATTTTGAATAATTGAGTTGGCTTTAACAAGTCCCTAAGGATGAATTTGTAGGCATGAGTTTACCGCTCGTCCAAGCATTCAAACACAACGGGCTCAAGAGACCTAGAACTGCCTGAGTTCCTCTTTAACCTCAGTAGACACAGACAATGGCTGGATTAAATCAATCCCGCTGGCTCTATTAGCCATGACATGGCAGTAACAAAAAGATGGCATTAGACCACCTCTAATCGGTTTACTCCTACTGTACTGAGACAAAAGAACAATGGCTGGCTGACCATCAGGTCACTTTATTCTAGGACCTGCCTTGGGAAGTAGGGGTGCTGAGGGTGCCCTGAAAAATCAGAATACAATTGCTTTTTTTTTATATATATATAAAACTAGGCCTATAATAGTCCTGTAGTGCACTAGGCCTATAATAGTCCTGTATTAGCTGACTGATATAGCCGTCTGCAGCGTGGGCAAAAAGCGACTTACAATTAGTGTGTTGATCTTAAGATAACTAGTTGAGACAACTACATATCACAATCGTACCAAGTATATATTCCCTCAATAAAGATGTCATCAGCATAGTCAATGCTATTAGGAAAGGGGGGAGGGTGCCAGGACAGAGAAGAGCTCGGACTGGGCTGAGCGGGAGCTGCCTTGTGCTGCTGTACACAGCTCCCCACTCTGTCTGCTGGTTAGCGTTTTTTCATCATGAATCTTGTTCTGGAGGAAGCTCTGCAGAGTGGTCACTAGCTGGCATAGCCACAAAGTCATAAAATAATATTTTAAATGTAACCTTAACCATACTTCTAACCCTAATGCCTAAGTAACCTTAAATTAATACCAAAAATCACATTTTAGTTTTTCATGATTTATTTACAGTATAGACAATTCTGACTTTGCATCTAGCGGATATCTCAGTTCTGCCTCAAGGACAAGACTCATCCCAATTAAAGGCGTCACTATTCACCATTATTGAGTTTACATTTTTCCACATAAAAACGGAATAACATCATAAATAGCTCTTACTTTTCGACGAGCTTCCATCAGAATCTTGCCATGGTGGTTCTTTGTCCAAAAGAATCGTTGCTTGGTTGTAAAACGTTGCATTCAACTTCTGATATAGCAGCTAACACTAGCTAGCCATAGCTATTTTGCACCAACGTGTCCAAATCCTCAAGGCGCAATACTGTTGAAATTCCGAAAAATAGCAATATACTCGCATAATCTGATATAACTCGGTTTAAAATAGCTTCGTTATGATGTTTCTAACACCTATGTCTAATTAAATTACAGATGGATACATCTAACGTTTAAAATTGAGCGTTTGAAAATGGCATCCTGAGGTCCACTTTGCGCAATGTTCAGCTTCGAAAGGAAGGCTCCTCTCGCTCCTTGGCCTTTTATAACCTCTGAGAGCTACGCAGCAAGCCCATTCCACTTCTCATTGGTTACTGACATCCAGGGGAAGGCGGGTGCAGTTCATGTCGTTCCATAGGATATTCACAGACTTTCAAAACTGATCTGAAATCAGAGCTTCGCTCTCAGACCATCGCAGTACCTGTCATGGATTTCGCTGTAGAAAGAGTTCTGGGTCACCCACAGACAAAATTCCAACGGCTATAGAAACTAGAAAGTGTTTTCTATCCAATAGAATTAATAATATGCATATTGTACGATCAAGAATTGAGCACGAGGCAGTTTAATTTGGTGACCCAGAAATAAAAAATGCTAATTGCGCCACCTATTGGCAAAAGGTTAACAAGTCCAATACAGCATATGAAAGATAAACATCTTGTGAATCCAGCCAACATGTCAGATTTTTTAAATGTTTTACAGCGAAAACACCACATATATTTATGTTAGCTCACCACCAAATACAAAAAAGGACAGACATTTTTCACAGCACAGGTAGCATGCACAAAGCCAACCTAACTAACCAAGAACCAACCAAAATAACCAAGAAACAACTTCATCAGATGACAGTCTTATAACATGTTATACAATAAATCTATGTTTTGTTCGAAAAATGTGCATATTTGAGGTATAAATCAGTTTTACATTGCAGCTACCATCACAGCTACTGTCACAAATAGGACCGAAGCAGCCAGAGTAATTACAGACACCAACGTCAAATACCTAAATACTCATCATAAAACATTTCTGAAAAATCGATGGTGTATAGCAAATTAAAGACAAACATCTTGTGAATCCAGCCAATATTTCCGATTTTAAGTGTTTTACAGCGAAAACACAATATAGCATTATATTTACATTTACATTTAAGTCATTTAGCAGACGCTCTTATCCAGAGCGACTTACAAATTGGTGCATTCACCTTAAGATATCCAGTGGAACAGCCACTTTACAATAGTGCATCTAAATCTTTTAAGGGGGGGGGGGGGGGGGGGGGGTCAGAAGGATTACTTTATCCTATCCTAGGTATTCCTTAAAGAGGTGGGGTGTCAGGTGTCTCCGGAAGGTGGTGATTGACTCCGCTGTCCTGGCGTCGTGAGGGAGTTTGTTCCACCATTGGGGTGCCAGAGCAGCGAACAGTTTTGACTGGGCTGAGCGGGAACTGTACTTCCTCAGTGGTAGGGGGGCGAGCAGGCCAGAGGTGGATGAACGCAGTGCCCTTGTTTGGGTGTAGGGCCTGATCAGAGCCTGAAGGTACTGTGGTGCCGTTCCCCTCACAGCTCCGTAGGCAAGCACCATGGTCTTGTAGCGGATGCGAGCTTCAACTGGAAGCCAGTGGAGAGAGCGGAGGAGTGGGGTGACGTGAGAGAACTTGGGAAGGTTGAACACCAGACGGGCTGCGGCGTTCTGGATGAGTTGTAGGGGTTTAATGGCACAGGCAGGGAGCCCAGCCAACAGCGAGTTGCAGTAATCCAGACGGGAGATGACAAGTGCCTGGATTAGGACCTGCGCCGCTTCCTGTGTGAGGCAGGGTCGTACTCTGCGGATGTTGTAGAGCATGAACCTACAGGAACGGGCCACCGTCTTGATGTTAGTTGAGAACGACAGGGTGTTGTCCAGGATCACGCCAAGGTTCTTAGCGCTCTGGGAGGAGGACACAATGGAGTTGTCAACCGTGAGACCTGGAACTCCACGTGGGTCGTGCGCGCTGGGACCACCAGGTTAGGGTGGCCGCGGCCACGCGGTGTGAAGCGTTTGTATGGTCTGTGCAGAGAGGAGAGAACAGGGATAGACAGACACATAGTTGACAGGCTACAGAAGAGGCTACGCTAATGCAAAAGAGATTGGAATGACAAGTGGACTACACGTCTCGAATGTTCAGAAAGTTAAGCTTACGTTGCAAAAATCTTATTGACTAAAATGATTAAAATGATACAGTACTGCTGAAGTAGGCTAGCTAGCAGTGGCTGCGTTGTTGACTTTGTTTGAAAGTGTAGCTGGCTAGGTAACCTCGATAGCTGGCTAGGTAACCTCGATAACTGGCTAGATAATTACTCTAAACTACACAATTATCTTAGATACAAGGACAGCAAAGACAACTATGTAGCCAGCTAACACTACACTAATCAAATCTTTCCGTTGTAATGTAATAGTTTCTACAGTGCTGCTATTCGGTAGAAGTTGGCTAGCTAGCAGTGTTGACTAGGTAGGAGAACGGCAGCGCAGCGGACGAAAATAGCTGGCTAGCTAACCGATAATTACTCTAGACTACACAATTATCTTAGATACAAAGACAGCAAAGACAACTATGTAGCTAGCTAACACTACACTAATTAAGTCGTTCCGTTGTTCCGTTGAATGTAATAGTTTCTACAGTGCTGCTATTCGGTGGCTAGCTGGCTAGCTGGCTAGCTAGCAGTGTTGACTACATTACGTTACGTTAGAAGGACTAAAATAGCTGGCTAGCTAACCTAGATAATTACTCTAAACTACACAATTATCTTTGATACAAAGACGGCTATGTAGCTAGCTAAGATCAAACAAATCAAACCGTTGTACTGTAATGAAATGAAATGAAATGTGAAACTACCTGTGGAGCGAAGCGGAATGCGACCGGAATCGCATGCGCTCTACACATATTAGCTTACTACAATAGCCTACCACACTACCGCATTCATTCATCAAGGCACGTTAGCGATAGCAATAGGCACGTTAGCGATAGCGAATAAACCAGCAAAAGATATATAATTTTTGACTAACCTTGATAAGCTTCATCAGATGACAGTCCTATAACATCAGGTTATACATACACTTATGTTTTGTTCGAAAATGTGCATATTTAGAGCTGAAATCAGTGGTTATACATTGTGCTAACGTAGCATCTTTTTCCCAGAATGTGCGGATATTTTTATGGCACTCAACTATTCTGACCAAATAACTATACATAAACGTTACTAAAAAATACATGTTGTATAGGAAATGATAGATACACTAGTTCTTAATGCAATCGCCATTACGACATCCAGCTTAGGTATAGCGAGAGAGTACCCAAAATCTGGGCGCAAACGACTATTTCACATGTTCGACAGATATATGAAATAGCATCATAAAATGGGTCCTACTTTTGACGATCTTTCATCAGAATGTTGTACAAGGGGTCCTTTGTCGGGAACAATCGTTGTTTGGATTTAGAATGTCCTCTTCTCCAGTCAATTAGCACGGAAAGCTAGCAAAGTGGCGCGAAGCTCTCCTTCCTGAACAAAGGCACACAACGCAACACGCCTAACGTCCCGAAAAAATTCCAATAATCGAATAAAACTATATTGAAAAAACATACTTTACGATGATATTGTCACATGTATCAAATAAAATCAAAGCCGGAGATATTAGTCGTCTATAACGACAGCTGTACAGAAAGCAAAACCAGGTCCCTTCACGCGCTCTCCAGTAAACAGGAAACTGGTGACATGTCATACAAAGAGCTTTTGTTCGACCCCAAATCAAGTTACACACTCCATTTCTTCTCTCACTACCTGTCGACATCTAGTGGAAGACGTATGAAGTGCATGTATACTGATATATATCAAGAACATTTATAGGCAGGCCCTAGAACAGAGCATCAATTTCAGATTTTCCACTTCCTGTCAGAAAGTTTGCTGCAAAATGAGTTCTGTTTTACTCACAGATATAATTCAAACGGTTTTAGAAACTAGAGAGTGTTTTCTATCCAATAGTAATAATAATATGCATATTGTACGAGCAAGAATTAAGTACGAGGCCGTTTGAAATGGGCACTTTTTATCCGGCTACTCAATACTGCCCCTGCAGCCCAAACAGGTTAAACCCTGATGAAGAAATGCAGACGAGATGCTTTCTGTATGGACAGATATCATGGATACTACTTTACATTACATTACTCTTTTTCTTGTCATAATTATTTACATATAGGATTCAAGATTTTGAATAATTGAGTTGGCTTTAACAAGTCCCTAAGGATGAATTTGTAGGCATGAGTTTACCGCTCGTCCAAGCATTCAAACACAACGGGCTCAAGAGACCTAGAACTGCCTGAGTTCCTCTTTAACCTCAGTAGACACAGACAATGGCTGGATTAAATCAATCCCGCTGGCTCTATTAGCCATGACATGGCAGTAACAAAAAGATGGCATTAGACCACCTCTAATCGGTTTACTCCTACTGTACTGAGACAAAAGAACAATGGCTGGCTGACCATCAGGTCACTTTATTCTAGGACCTGCCTTGGGAAGTAGGGGTGCTGAGGGTGCCCTGAAAAATCAGAATACAATTGCTTTTTTTTTATATATATATAAAACTAGGCCTATAATAGTCCTGTAGTGCACTAGGCCTATAATAGTCCTGTATTAGCTGACTGATATAGCCGTCTGCAGCGTGGGCAAAAAGCGACTTACAATTAGTGTGTTGATCTTAAGATAACTAGTTGAGACAACTACATATCACAATCGTACCAAGTATATATTCCCTCAATAAAGATGTCATCAGCATAGTCAATGCTATTAGGAAAGGGGGGAGGGTGCCAGGACAGAGAAGAGCTCGGACTGGGCTGAGCGGGAGCTGCCTTGTGCTGCTGTACACAGCTCCCCACTCTGTCTGCTGGTTAGCGTTTTTTCATCATGAATCTTGTTCTGGAGGAAGCTCTGCAGAGTGGTCACTAGCTGGCATAGCCACAAAGTCATAAAATAATATTTTAAATGTAACCTTAACCATACTTCTAACCCTAATGCCTAAGTAACCTTAAATTAATACCAAAAATCACATTTTAGTTTTTCATGATTTATTTACAGTATAGACAATTCTGACTTTGCATCTAGCGGATATCTCAGTTCTGCCTCAAGGACAAGACTCATCCCAATTAAAGGCGTCACTATTCACCATTATTGAGTTTACATTTTTCCACATAAAAACGGAATAACATCATAAATAGCTCTTACTTTTCGACGAGCTTCCATCAGAATCTTGCCATGGTGGTTCTTTGTCCAAAAGAATCGTTGCTTGGTTGTAAAACGTTGCATTCAACTTCTGATATAGCAGCTAACACTAGCTAGCCATAGCTATTTTGCACCAACGTGTCCAAATCCTCAAGGCGCAATACTGTTGAAATTCCGAAAAATAGCAATATACTCGCATAATCTGATATAACTCGGTTTAAAATAGCTTCGTTATGATGTTTCTAACACCTATGTCTAATTAAATTACAGATGGATACATCTAACGTTTAAAATTGAGCGTTTGAAAATGGCATCCTGAGGTCCACTTTGCGCAATGTTCAGCTTCGAAAGGAAGGCTCCTCTCGCTCCTTGGCCTTTTATAACCTCTGAGAGCTACGCAGCAAGCCCATTCCACTTCTCATTGGTTACTGACATCCAGGGGAAGGCGGGTGCAGTTCATGTCGTTCCATAGGATATTCACAGACTTTCAAAACTGATCTGAAATCAGAGCTTCGCTCTCAGACCATCGCAGTACCTGTCATGGATTTCGCTGTAGAAAGAGTTCTGGGTCACCCACAGACAAAATTCCAACGGCTATAGAAACTAGAAAGTGTTTTCTATCCAATAGAATTAATAATATGCATATTGTACGATCAAGAATTGAGCACGAGGCAGTTTAATTTGGTGACCCAGAAATAAAAAATGCTAATTGCGCCACCTATTGGCAAAAGGTTAACAAGTCCAATACAGCATATGAAAGATAAACATCTTGTGAATCCAGCCAACATGTCAGATTTTTTAAATGTTTTACAGCGAAAACACCACATATATTTATGTTAGCTCACCACCAAATACAAAAAAGGACAGACATTTTTCACAGCACAGGTAGCATGCACAAAGCCAACCTAACTAACCAAGAACCAACCAAAATAACCAAGAAACAACTTCATCAGATGACAGTCTTATAACATGTTATACAATAAATCTATGTTTTGTTCGAAAAATGTGCATATTTGAGGTATAAATCAGTTTTACATTGCAGCTACCATCACAGCTACTGTCACAAATAGGACCGAAGCAGCCAGAGTAATTACAGACACCAACGTCAAATACCTAAATACTCATCATAAAACATTTCTGAAAAATCGATGGTGTATAGCAAATTAAAGACAAACATCTTGTGAATCCAGCCAATATTTCCGATTTTAAGTGTTTTACAGCGAAAACACAATATAGCATTATATTTACATTTACATTTAAGTCATTTAGCAGACGCTCTTATCCAGAGCGACTTACAAATTGGTGCATTCACCTTAAGATATCCAGTGGAACAGCCACTTTACAATAGTGCATCTAAATCTTTTAAGGGGGGGGGGGGGGGGGGGGGTCAGAAGGATTACTTTATCCTATCCTAGGTATTCCTTAAAGAGGTGGGGTGTCAGGTGTCTCCGGAAGGTGGTGATTGACTCCGCTGTCCTGGCGTCGTGAGGGAGTTTGTTCCACCATTGGGGTGCCAGAGCAGCGAACAGTTTTGACTGGGCTGAGCGGGAACTGTACTTCCTCAGTGGTAGGGGGGCGAGCAGGCCAGAGGTGGATGAACGCAGTGCCCTTGTTTGGGTGTAGGGCCTGATCAGAGCCTGAAGGTACTGTGGTGCCGTTCCCCTCACAGCTCCGTAGGCAAGCACCATGGTCTTGTAGCGGATGCGAGCTTCAACTGGAAGCCAGTGGAGAGAGCGGAGGAGTGGGGTGACGTGAGAGAACTTGGGAAGGTTGAACACCAGACGGGCTGCGGCGTTCTGGATGAGTTGTAGGGGTTTAATGGCACAGGCAGGGAGCCCAGCCAACAGCGAGTTGCAGTAATCCAGACGGGAGATGACAAGTGCCTGGATTAGGACCTGCGCCGCTTCCTGTGTGAGGCAGGGTCGTACTCTGCGGATGTTGTAGAGCATGAACCTACAGGAACGGGCCACCGTCTTGATGTTAGTTGAGAACGACAGGGTGTTGTCCAGGATCACGCCAAGGTTCTTAGCGCTCTGGGAGGAGGACACAATGGAGTTGTCAACCGTGAGACCTGGAACTCCACGTGGGTCGTGCGCGCTGGGACCACCAGGTTAGGGTGGCCGCGGCCACGCGGTGTGAAGCGTTTGTATGGTCTGTGCAGAGAGGAGAGAACAGGGATAGACAGACACATAGTTGACAGGCTACAGAAGAGGCTACGCTAATGCAAAAGAGATTGGAATGACAAGTGGACTACACGTCTCGAATGTTCAGAAAGTTAAGCTTACGTTGCAAAAATCTTATTGACTAAAATGATTAAAATGATACAGTACTGCTGAAGTAGGCTAGCTAGCAGTGGCTGCGTTGTTGACTTTGTTTGAAAGTGTAGCTGGCTAGGTAACCTCGATAGCTGGCTAGGTAACCTCGATAACTGGCTAGATAATTACTCTAAACTACACAATTATCTTAGATACAAGGACAGCAAAGACAACTATGTAGCCAGCTAACACTACACTAATCAAATCTTTCCGTTGTAATGTAATAGTTTCTACAGTGCTGCTATTCGGTAGAAGTTGGCTAGCTAGCAGTGTTGACTAGGTAGGAGAACGGCAGCGCGGCGGACGAAAATAGCTGGCTAGCTAACCGATAATTACTCTAGACTACACAATTATCTTAGATACAAAGACAGCAAAGACAACTATGTAGCTAGCTAACACTACACTAATTAAGTCGTTCCGTTGTTCCGTTGAATGTAATAGTTTCTACAGTGCTGCTATTCGGTGGCTAGCTGGCTAGCTGGCTAGCTAGCAGTGTTGACTACATTACGTTACGTTAGAAGGACTAAAATAGCTGGCTAGCTAACCTAGATAATTACTCTAAACTACACAATTATCTTTGATACAAAGACGGCTATGTAGCTAGCTAAGATCAAACAAATCAAACCGTTGTACTGTAATGAAATGAAATGAAATGTGAAACTACCTGTGGAGCGAAGCGGAATGCGACCGGAATCGCATGCGCTCTACACATATTAGCTTACTACAATAGCCTACCACACTACCGCATTCATTCATCAAGGCACGTTAGCGATAGCAATAGGCACGTTAGCGATAGCGAATAAACCAGCAAAAGATATATAATTTTTGACTAACCTTGATAAGCTTCATCAGATGACAGTCCTATAACATCAGGTTATACATACACTTATGTTTTGTTCGAAAATGTGCATATTTAGAGCTGAAATCAGTGGTTATACATTGTGCTAACGTAGCATCTTTTTCCCAGAATGTGCGGATATTTTTATGGCACTCAACTATTCTGACCAAATAACTATACATAAACGTTACTAAAAAATACATGTTGTATAGGAAATGATAGATACACTAGTTCTTAATGCAATCGCCATTACGACATCCAGCTTAGGTATAGCGAGAGAGTACCCAAAATCTGGGCGCAAACGACTATTTCACATGTTCGACAGATATATGAAATAGCATCATAAAATGGGTCCTACTTTTGACGATCTTTCATCAGAATGTTGTACAAGGGGTCCTTTGTCGGGAACAATCGTTGTTTGGATTTAGAATGTCCTCTTCTCCAGTCAATTAGCACGGAAAGCTAGCAAAGTGGCGCGAAGCTCTCCTTCCTGAACAAAGGCACACAACGCAACACGCCTAACGTCCCGAAAAAATTCCAATAATCGAATAAAACTATATTGAAAAAACATACTTTACGATGATATTGTCACATGTATCAAATAAAATCAAAGCCGGAGATATTAGTCGTCTATAACGACAGCTGTACAGAAAGCAAAACCAGGTCCCTTCACGCGCTCTCCATTAAACAGGAAACTGGTGACATGTCATACAAAGAGCTTTTGTTCGACCCCAAATCAAGTTACACACTCCATTTCTTCTCTCACTACCTGTCGACATCTAGTGGAAGACGTATGAAGTGCATGTATACTGATATATATCAAGAACATTTATAGGCAGGCCCTAGAACAGAGCATCAATTTCAGATTTTCCACTTCCTGTCAGAAAGTTTGCTGCAAAATGAGTTCTGTTTTACTCACAGATATAATTCAAACGGTTTTAGAAACTAGAGAGTGTTTTCTATCCAATAGTAATAATAATATGCATATTGTACGAGCAAGAATTAAGTACGAGGCCGTTTGAAATGGGCACTTTTTATCCGGCTACTCAATACTGCCCCTGCAGCCCAAACAGGTTAAACCCTGATGAAGAAATGCAGACGAGATGCTTTCTGTATGGACAGATATCATGGATACTACTTTACATTACATTACTCTTTTTCTTGTCATAATTATTTACATATAGGATTCAAGATTTTGAATAATTGAGTTGGCTTTAACAAGTCCCTAAGGATGAATTTGTAGGCATGAGTTTACCGCTCGTCCAAGCATTCAAACACAACGGGCTCAAGAGACCTAGAACTGCCTGAGTTCCTCTTTAACCTCAGTAGACACAGACAATGGCTGGATTAAATCAATCCCGCTGGCTCTATTAGCCATGACATGGCAGTAACAAAAAGATGGCATTAGACCACCTCTAATCGGTTTACTCCTACTGTACTGAGACAAAAGAACAATGGCTGGCTGACCATCAGGTCACTTTATTCTAGGACCTGCCTTGGGAAGTAGGGGTGCTGAGGGTGCCCTGAAAAATCAGAATACAATTGCTTTTTTTTTATATATATATAAAACTAGGCCTATAATAGTCCTGTAGTGCACTAGGCCTATAATAGTCCTGTATTAGCTGACTGATATAGCCGTCTGCAGCGTGGGCAAAAAGCGACTTACAATTAGTGTGTTGATCTTAAGATAACTAGTTGAGACAACTACATATCACAATCGTACCAAGTATATATTCCCTCAATAAAGATGTCATCAGCATAGTCAATGCTATTAGGAAAGGGGGGAGGGTGCCAGGACAGAGAAGAGCTCGGACTGGGCTGAGCGGGAGCTGCCTTGTGCTGCTGTACACAGCTCCCCACTCTGTCTGCTGGTTAGCGTTTTTTCATCATGAATCTTGTTCTGGAGGAAGCTCTGCAGAGTGGTCACTAGTGTAAGAAATTGAAATAGAGACTGGAAACTAGCAATAACTACACTTCAACATAAGCCATATATTATACAAAAACACACATACTCCTCATTTCTCTTGGACATATGCTGGACTTAAGACACCAACTATAGACACACATGATTCCCCTCCCCCATAATAACCACAGACACACCCAACCCATGGTTGGACCTCAGGACAAAGAACTCTCAGGAACCAATGGAACGTGGACACCAGGCCGGAAGCAGGACTACCCAAGACCCAGATCGACCAATCGGAAGGCCGGACTCGCAGATCTACCTACTTTGCTTGTTGTCTGTATAGTACTGAACAATTCTGAAAACGCTCTCTTTTCCAAATGACCCCATACGGATCAGATAGAAAAGAGCCGTGCTGCACGCTTTGCATAATATTTTTACACTTGAATAAACCTGCCTTATTATAAAATTATCCACCTCGTCCTATGTCTCCACTTGGTCTCCTGTCTCAAGTAAAACGAATTATCATCAACATGGTAAGCAGAGGATGGTCAAAACATATTTGAATTAGGCCCAATAGAAAATTCATCGGACAGGAGACGAGAGGGAGAAAGATTCAAGAAGGAGAGGTGACCCGCTCGAGGGAGACGTCGGCGATTCAACTCACCCAGGAAACTGATCAAAGAGCTCGAAAATATTAAGGTAAGCAGAGCCGGTTTAATCAAAATCTGCATATTGTATTATAGCCAATATCTAAATTCAATGATCAGAAGTACTGAGGTGAGTGAATTGTTGCTAAATTTATGTGGAATTGTTTAGAATCTAAGGCAATGTGTAAAGATATTTGCGAAGTATAAAATCAAGTCGCATTAGTAATCTGGGACTAGTTGAAACATTTTTCAACTAGGAGCATCAGTGATAAACCTAAGCTTGAAATAGGAGTAATGGTATTAAACTTGAAACTCAAATGTATTTGAAATGTAATGTGATCTGTTCAAGTCGTATTAGTAATCTGGGACTAGTTGAAACATTTTTCAACTAGGAGCATCAGTGATAAACCTAAGCTTGAAATAGGAGTAATGGTATTAAACTTGAAACTCAAATGTATCTGTTCAAGTCGTATTAGTAATCTGGGACTAGTGGAAATGGCATCCCTCTAGGAGCATCAGTGAGAAACCTAAGCTTGGCGTATTGGGATTCAAGTCGCATTAGTAATCTGGGACTAGTTGAAACATTTTCAACTAGGAGCACCAGTGATAAATCTAAGCTTGAAATAGGAGCAAGGGTATTAAACCTGAAACTCTCCAAATTAATGCTGTTCAAGTCGCATTAGTAATCTGGGACTAGTTGAAACATTTTTCAACTAGGAGCATCGGTGATAAAACTAAGCTTGAAATAGGAGCAAGGGTATTAAACCTGAAACTCTCCAAATTAATGTGTGTGATTGAGCGTTCCACGAGATCTATTGCTACTAATTAGCTATAAGCTAAGTTCAGGCTCCGTTAGTGGTGACCGCCGAGTCAGAATCTGTGTGCCACGGTGAAGCAGCCATTTACGGTTGATGAGTTGACCTGGTTTTCCCCTCTTATACTGTTGGCAAATCCTTAAGGGATAGAATTCATTTGAAAATTATTAGAGAAGCGCGTGAATTACTAGTATATTGTCCCCAAAGGAAAATTTCTGGAATGTTTTGGCAAAGTATTTAATTAATCGGAAAAAGTTTAAATTAACCGGAAAAGTTAAAAGAAATAATATCTCTCGAGTTAAAGGTCTTATAATTGCCATTCCAATTATATCAGGAGCGCCTGAATTCATTAGTATATTGTCCCCAAAGGAAACTTCTGAAATATTTTGCCAAAGTATTTAATTAATTAATTTAGCGAAAAGCAATAATATTTTTTTTATTATAAATACCCAAAACTGTCATTCCAATTATAACAGGAGCGCATGAATACATTCGTATATTGTTTCAAAAAGAGATGAAATATTGTTGGAAAACGAAAATAATTCATCAAATACACGGCAATAAAATCCTTTGTCCACGCGAGTCGGACACCAGACTGGGGGAGGTTAGAGGAAGAAAAATACATCGCTGGTTTCGATCAGTGACGGGCTAAAGTATACAAAGATAATAATAGACCCAGACATAGCTCAACGACAAAATGACCACGACTATCGTCCCCAAACACAAATTCAACGAATATTTAGATCAGAGAATGAAAGACAGAGCAGGCGGGAAATTACACTACAAACCCGTTAAAAGAGTTTGGGAAGAAGTGAGGCTGAGATGGATTCAAGCAGGCTTCCTTAGTGGAGTCGCCCCATCAAAAGGGCAACTCCTCATTATGGAGAAAGAATTGGAGGAAGCAGTGAAGCAAGGGATAGAATGTGAAGTTGATAAGAATAAAAGTCACTTATTTAAAAAAGAAGGGACAAAGCAGAGGGAGAAGGCAGAGGCTGAGATGAAAATAGGATTATGGGCAATTGAGGAAATTAGAAAAGCTCTCCCTTACCGGAAACCTGATACGATGGGAGTGGTCACTGGAGCACCAACTGACACCAAAGAGGGCAGGCCCAACAATAATGACGCCCCACCTACCACCACAGCAGCCCCATCGGCCCCAACCCATCTCAGGGGCACTGTGGGGTTAATGGCAATTCCCCAGGCTCAGTTCAACTCCCATGTGCATCACCACATTACCCAATACAATAAGGGTAAGGGAGGGGCTGAAACACAAATCCAGTCCCTACAGGTACAACTTTTGAAACTACAATTGAAAGAGGCCCAGAAAGGAGAGAAACCCAAGAAACAGATGGTGGCTGAAGACCAACAAGAAATCTCACAAATCATTGAAAAAACTGTTTCCCGAATGATACAGCAACAACTACCCATCTTCACCCAGCAGGGACCACCTATACACCCACCCCAGGAGCAGCCATTCCAACTGCCGTATGCCTACCCGCTTCAGCCATACCCTTCGTCGGAACCACCACTACAACCCTACTACCCACTACCACAATCAAACTATTCACCCACATGGGGACAGCCCCAGAGATACTCTGGATCTTATGGAAGCTGTCATAATTGTAAACAAGCTGGGCATATGGTGCGACAGTGTCCGCACCCAATAACCCCGGCCCAAAGCCAGTTTCTGGCCAAAAGGGGACGAGGATACGCCCCTAGACTAAGGGGGAGTCAGGCCAATGATGTATCAACCACGTGCGGCCCTTCAACCCGCATACAATCACCCCAATCCAGACCCGAATCAGCAATCACCTCCCCCTTTTCAGGGCATGGCTGACGAATATGCCCCATGGCCCTGAAGCTGCTCACCACTAACCTACACTCATCATTGACCTGAACTACTGAAGCATCAAAGGCTTTTGCACTCTTGAAAACAGATCTCTAAGTGGCAGTAGCCCTAACAGCACCTGACTAAAAAAAAAAAAAAAAAAAAACAAGTTCCATTTGGATGTTTCTGAAAAAGAAGGATTTACATCATCCATCCTTTTCCAGAACCAAGAGGGGGAGAGAAGAGTGTTGAGGTATCACTCCTCCAAACTGGACCACATTGAAGCAGGACAAACCACATGCTCCAGGTATGTGGCTGCAGTGGCAAAAGCTATTGGAAAAACAGCCCACATGATAATGTGCCATCCATTGGAAATCCACACCCACCATGGGGTTGCAGCATATCTGATGAGCAAAGAATTCACGTTCAGCGCTGAAAGGAAAACGGAAATCCAGAATAAATGCACACAATCACACATCACATTTGTCAACACTGACAAAAACATGGCAGACGCACTCAATGCTGAAGGTCTACCCCACTCCTGTGCAGAAAGAGCTGCACAGGAACTGAAACGGAGACCTGACCTGGGGAACGAACCACTCACCAACACACACACATATGGGGAAAGACAATGTGACAAATGGAAAAAGGTACCTGTTAGTTATGGTAGACAGGTTCTCTAAATGGGTTGAGGCAATACCAACAGCAGGGGAGGATGCAAAATAGGTCATTAGGTGGCTGCAAACCGAACTCATGTGTATTGTTTAATGACAAACGCTCCATGTACCAATAGGGTCGGATGTGTAAATGTCAACTGATTAATAGATGTTGTTTAATGATGGGGTTAGTGTACAGGCCACAATCTCATAAGTCTCGTGGAACGCGCCAATCAAATGTATGTGCAGGTTTGAAGTTGATTTGGGTTAAAGTCCTGCCCCTGGCGTTGCTGGCCATGATAGCCTCTCCAGGTGCAGGCACCCATCTCTCTCCTCATGAGACAATGGCTGGAGGAGTCATGCTGGGTTCACCAAGGAAGGGAGGTCATATGCCCGCCCTTGTTGTACAACAAATTGTAATGTTTGATAATTGACGGAACTTTCTGCAGCTCTCTCCACACAGATTCACAAAGTCCAACGGGGAAGCAGAAGGGAGATCTGGCACACGGAAGGTAAAAAATTGGTGACTGGGTGGGGTTAATGTCCACAAGAGAAAGTGGCTAGAACCCAGGTGGACTGGACTGTACGAAGTGGGGGAGGTTACTTCACACTCAGTCCAGGTCAAAGGTAAATCAGGCGCACCTTGGCACCACTTCACACATTGCACTCCAGCCCCAATCCCTTCTAGAACACTGACAGAAGTCAGAGCTGATTTAAACAGCTTAAATTCGATTCCAAATGAAGACATTTCTGACTCAGGTGATGCGGAATCAAACTCCGCCTCCCCTGATAAAGAAACCTCGCCCAGTTGGAGGGATATTTCTCCCTCCCTGGGCAAGGCTAGGGATATCTGGCCCCTTATTTGTGATATTCCTACTGATATTTGGGCTGTCCCTGGGCACTTTCACATGGTTAATAGAATAAATATAACCGGATTCCCATGGATGTATGTCACGGACACTCTAGTCTAACTAGGTAATAATAGATTAAAAAATTCAAAAAAAAAAAAAAAATATCAAAAATTTAGAAAACAATAGTTAAAATAAGAAACTAAAATGGCTCAAATTGAGAAGGTTGAATAAGAATGGGTGGAGAGCTGTGCAGAGAATGGACAGAAGATGGCAGTATTGCAGCACCCAAATGGTCTCCCAGCCGACTGGTTGAATGCTGGTGACATAATTTTGTTTTTTGGAGTAAACATTAAGGTTAAGGGTTTCCGTGTACCAAGAGATAAGATATCTTAAAAGAATACACTCATATGGGAATAGGAGTTTTACTTTCTGAGTTGTATTTAGGCAAGGGACTTTGA
Source organism: Salvelinus fontinalis (assembly GCF_029448725.1). Lineage (NCBI taxonomy): Eukaryota > Metazoa > Chordata > Actinopteri > Salmoniformes > Salmonidae > Salvelinus > Salvelinus fontinalis. The sequence continues at coordinate 22,356,136 of NC_074688.1, read as the reverse complement.
GAAGATAAAGGGTTCTTTTGGTATGTCTAGATATGGAACACGAATGTAGGTGTAACATTTTGACCTGTTTTCTGTTTCCATTGCATTTTCCGGCGACTTGATCACTCGCGGGGAAATGTGGTGAGAATAATGAGATTGTGTCATTTGGGATACTAGTTTTGAGGTAAATTGATTATAATAGAGTTTATAACTCTTGACCATAAGGTAAGCATTTGTATTGGCCATTAGAAGATAGAGATAGGTTAATTAAGGTTATGTTAGGACTTTAAAGGTTGACACTATAAGACCTGTGGTTATTTTTAAATCCATGCAGATAAAGTCAAAACAGTGAGACACTTAGTTAATATTGTAAAGGAACACACAGTTGTTATTGACTATTATTACAAAAAGGCAGACAGATGGGTCTACCCCGCACTGTTCAGACCTTGAAGGTTTGAGAGTAGAGTGGGGAGGGTGGACCAGGAAATGAGCAAGGTAGGCTGTGAAATAAGATAGGAGAGAAAGGGGTTAACATATTTAAGCAGGACAGATACATTTCAAAGTAGATAAGTCACTTGACAGAGAATTAGAAAAGAATAGATATGAATGTACGCCGAAGGGAGAATTGGATATGCGGGGAATAAAAGGGACGTTCCTAGAATATGATGTACTAAGTTATTATTTAGAGTAGGTAAGGTTGATACCTGGCCAGAGCCAGGTATCAAACGAAGGAGGGTACATTGTGGACTAGGAAAGGATGGGGCCTATTGGATGATAAACTTATTTAAAATTAAACATTTATAGCTAAAAAATTAGGCATAGAAGTTAAATATATAATCAGAAAGAACAAATGAGGAACTGTTTGCTAACCAGACCTGTATGTCCAAGAGTTTATACATTGCAGGTGAATTAAGGGAGAAGGTGAATCACTCGACCTGGGGGCATATCGCATTTGGAGGGTGAGACACACTGACACTGCCGAATGATCACAGAGTTAAGGAGAAGAACTGTTGCTAATAAAGCTCAGGGGTCAACTCCTTAATGAAGAATTCCCTGACCCCGACCTTTCCTCACTGTGTTCGTTCATAGAAGTGAAAGTGTTGCTTGATCTCTGGCTGATGATGTGTTCTCTGGGAGAGGGTGGGGTTTTACAGGACTGCTTGTAGTCCTGAGCTGTCTGATCAGGATACGATGGGGAGGTTACCATCGCAGTACTGCCAGAACCACCACCAGTTCCAACGGACCAGGGTTCAGCCGGCCTCCTCCACCACTTCAAGACCAAGTCCCACGCCATCACCTAAGCTCTCCAATCTGGAACAGATAATAAATATAAAAGACATCTCAGATAGTGAACATTTGGGGACTGAAACTGTTTATGAGGAAAGGGAGAATATGTGTTTGGCCTACAAAACACTTAATAGAAAGGACTGTGTCGTATGTGGACATGCCAGACCTATTCTGGCTGCTCACCCATTTGTCCTAAGTAATGGGGAAGGTTGGATGTGCATCCAAATTTAACCCTGTGTAAAACTCTGAGTCTTGTGTTCCCAGAAGTCCCTCCCCAGAAGGACCATGGGGGGTTAAGGCATATGGGGGACATAACAGCTGTAACACTGGTACAGGTAGAGGTATAGACTATGGAGGGCTCCCTGCTACTACCTGCATCACTAATACCACTATTAACTAGAGGTGTTGCTGATGTATGGTGGATGTGTGGACCTGCCAGGCGGTTGACCCCATTTTTTGAAAGGAAATTGTCGTTGCTCATGTGTTTTGGCCAGTCTGATACCACCGTTGCCTATTATGATAGCTAATCAACTTCTGGGAAGCTACACAGGACACAGAGGCTTGGGACCAACCCAGGAGACGGCAGAAACGTGACGCTCCTTAGTCCGAGGGTACAGATAACATGCACACCAACCTGATGGGGGTCCCAATAGGGGTCCCCCACGAATTCCAGACATTAACCAGGAATGATGGCCTGTGGCATCTGATGCCCATCATTGGCCCAGCTATTGTTGATGTTAAAACAAAAGGTCTGGATCAATTATAAACACACCCACACAGGACTTACAGGGATGGCTGAACAATTGGATGCTGCCTCACAAACCAGTAGACACAATAGACTAACACTGGACATAAGTCTGGCCAACAAGGGAGGTGTAACAGTGTGTCACGTTTGTTCCTAACAATACTAGTCCGGATGGGAGCATTTCAAAAGCTCTGAGTGGGTTGGCAAGGTTATCAGTGGAGATGAAGGGTCTTGCAGGTGTGGAGGAGAGTGGACTGTTCCCCTGGCTGGGTGGTTGTTTTGGTAAGTACACTGCAAGGACGATTACTGGATTTCTGACACTAGTTGTGGTTTTTCATTTCTGTGTTGCCTGTATCATACCTTGTTTGAAGAAGTTTGTTACAGATGTGTAAGGGGCCTCTGGTTGATGCTCCAGTTGGAGAGGCTGATACGAAAACGAGCTTCCGCAGGAGAATGGGCTGACAGAGGAGGACCCTTGGTTTGCTGTAGATGATGTTGTTGAATGAATAAAAAGTGATGTTTGTCCTCCCTGTTGTGAAGGTTTGAAGTTCCCGGGTGGCGACGAGCCCACCTGGTACAGGTTGTATAGAGGGATGGACCGGAGGGTTTAACATATTCTCGTTTTTTGGTTTACTAATGTGTGGTTGGCCACTCCAGGGGTAGTTATTGGAGTGGTCTCCTTTTTGGTCCTTGCTCATTTACGACTCAACTTACATTGATGGAATTGGTGTCCCCAGGGGGGTACCAGATAAGTATAAACTGGTTGACCAAGCGGCCGCAGGTTTTGAATCATCATTTTGTTGGTGGTGTACAGTTAATAAAAATGTGGACAGAATTAACTACATTCATTTTAATGTCCAGAAACTGGGCAATTGGACTCAACAAGGCTTCGAGGCGGTCCATGGACAATTGGCAGATACGTCCCTGATGGCATTTCAAAATAGAATCGCGGTTGATATGTTATTGGCTGAACGGGGGGGGGTCTGTGCAATGTTTGGTGAACAGTGTTGTACTTTCATTCCCAATAACACAGCTACGGATGGGAGTCTGACTGTAGCATTGGAGGGACTTCGTACCCTTAATGGTAAGATGAAACAGCATTCTGGAGTGGACACTACTATGTGGGACTCATGGATGGATGCTTTTGGGAAATATAAGACGCTGGCTTCCTCCGTCCTAGTATCAATTTCTGTTTTTGCGGCCATTCTTGTACTTTGTGGATGCTGTTGCATTCCATGTGCGCGCACGCTTGCTAGCCGGGTTATAACTGCAGCCATAGACCCTAATCAGGAAAGGGCCCAAATGTTCCCACTGCTTGAGGATGGGGAAGCTGGACCTGTATATCTATTTGAGGACTAAGATACTTTTATGTCACGTCTCTTGTGAGACGTGAAGAGAGGGAATCAAAAAATTTGTCTTCTGACAAATTTTATCCCTTAGCTTTGTCTTTTTATATACTTTTATGTCACGTCTCTTGTGAGACGTGAAGAGAGGGAATCAAAAAATTTGTCTTCTGACAAATTTTATCCCTTAGCTTTGTCTTTTTATATACTTTTATGTCACGTCTCTTGTGAGACGTGAAGAGAGGGAATCAAAAATTTGTCTTCTGACAAATTTTATCCTTTAGTTTTGTCTTTTATATACTTTTATGTCACGTCTCTTGTGAGACGCGAAGAGAGGGATTTGTAAGAAATTGAAATAGAGACTGGAAACTAGCAATAACTACACTTCAACATAAGCCATATATTATACAAAAACACACATACTCCTCATTTCTCTTGGACATATGCTGGACTTAAGACACCAACTATAGACACACATGATTCCCCTCCCCCATAATAACCACAGACACACCCAACCCATGGTTGGACCTCAGGACAAAGAACTCTCAGGAACCAATGGAACGTGGACACCAGGCCGGAAGCAGGACTACCCAAGACCCAGATCGACCAATCGGAAGGCCGGACTCGCAGATCTACCTACTTTGCTTGTTGTCTGTATAGTACTGAACAATTCTGAAAACGCTCTCTTTTCCAAATGACCCCATACGGATCAGATAGAAAAGAGCCGTGCTGCACGCTTTGCATAATATTTTTACACTTGAATAAACCTGCCTTATTATAAAATTATCCACCTCGTCCTATGTCTCCACTTGGTCTCCTGTCTCAAGTAAAACGAATTATCATCAACACTAGCTGGCATAGCCACAAAGTCATAAAATAATATTTTAAATGTAACCTTAACCATACTTCTAACCCTAATGCCTAAGTAACCTTAAATTAATACCAAAAATCACATTTTAGTTTTTCATGATTTATTTACAGTATAGACAATTCTGACTTTGCATCTAGCGGATATCTCAGTTCTGCCTCAAGGACAAGACTCATCCCAATTAAAGGCGTCACTATTCACCATTATTGAGTTTACATTTTTCCACATAAAAACGGAATAACATCATAAATAGCTCTTACTTTTCGACGAGCTTCCATCAGAATCTTGCCATGGTGGTTCTTTGTCCAAAAGAATCGTTGCTTGGTTGTAAAACGTTGCATTCAACTTCTGATATAGCAGCTAACACTAGCTAGCCATAGCTATTTTGCACCAACGTGTCCAAATCCTCAAGGCGCAATACTGTTGAAATTCCGAAAAATAGCAATATACTCGCATAATCTGATATAACTCGGTTTAAAATAGCTTCGTTATGATGTTTCTAACACCTATGTCTAATTAAATTACAGATGGATACATCTAACGTTTAAAATTGAGCGTTTGAAAATGGCATCCTGAGGTCCACTTTGCGCAATGTTCAGCTTCGAAAGGAAGGCTCCTCTCGCTCCTTGGCCTTTTATAACCTCTGAGAGCTACGCAGCAAGCCCATTCCACTTCTCATTGGTTACTGACATCCAGGGGAAGGCGGGTGCAGTTCATGTCGTTCCATAGGATATTCACAGACTTTCAAAACTGATCTGAAATCAGAGCTTCGCTCTCAGACCATCGCAGTACCTGTCATGGATTTCGCTGTAGAAAGAGTTCTGGGTCACCCACAGACAAAATTCCAACGGCTATAGAAACTAGAAAGTGTTTTCTATCCAATAGAATTAATAATATGCATATTGTACGATCAAGAATTGAGCACGAGGCAGTTTAATTTGGTGACCCAGAAATAAAAAATGCTAATTGCGCCACCTATTGGCAAAAGGTTAACAAGTCCAATACAGCATATGAAAGATAAACATCTTGTGAATCCAGCCAACATGTCAGATTTTTTAAATGTTTTACAGCGAAAACACCACATATATTTATGTTAGCTCACCACCAAATACAAAAAAGGACAGACATTTTTCACAGCACAGGTAGCATGCACAAAGCCAACCTAACTAACCAAGAACCAACCAAAATAACCAAGAAACAACTTCATCAGATGACAGTCTTATAACATGTTATACAATAAATCTATGTTTTGTTCGAAAAATGTGCATATTTGAGGTATAAATCAGTTTTACATTGCAGCTACCATCACAGCTACTGTCACAAATAGGACCGAAGCAGCCAGAGTAATTACAGACACCAACGTCAAATACCTAAATACTCATCATAAAACATTTCTGAAAAATCGATGGTGTATAGCAAATTAAAGACAAACATCTTGTGAATCCAGCCAATATTTCCGATTTTAAGTGTTTTACAGCGAAAACACAATATAGCATTATATTTACATTTACATTTAAGTCATTTAGCAGACGCTCTTATCCAGAGCGACTTACAAATTGGTGCATTCACCTTAAGATATCCAGTGGAACAGCCACTTTACAATAGTGCATCTAAATCTTTTAAGGGGGGGGGGGGGGGGGGTCAGAAGGATTACTTTATCCTATCCTAGGTATTCCTTAAAGAGGTGGGGTGTCAGGTGTCTCCGGAAGGTGGTGATTGACTCCGCTGTCCTGGCGTCGTGAGGGAGTTTGTTCCACCATTGGGGTGCCAGAGCAGCGAACAGTTTTGACTGGGCTGAGCGGGAACTGTACTTCCTCAGTGGTAGGGGGGCGAGCAGGCCAGAGGTGGATGAACGCAGTGCCCTTGTTTGGGTGTAGGGCCTGATCAGAGCCTGAAGGTACTGTGGTGCCGTTCCCCTCACAGCTCCGTAGGCAAGCACCATGGTCTTGTAGCGGATGCGAGCTTCAACTGGAAGCCAGTGGAGAGAGCGGAGGAGTGGGGTGACGTGAGAGAACTTGGGAAGGTTGAACACCAGACGGGCTGCGGCGTTCTGGATGAGTTGTAGGGGTTTAATGGCACAGGCAGGGAGCCCAGCCAACAGCGAGTTGCAGTAATCCAGACGGGAGATGACAAGTGCCTGGATTAGGACCTGCGCCGCTTCCTGTGTGAGGCAGGGTCGTACTCTGCGGATGTTGTAGAGCATGAACCTACAGGAACGGGCCACCGTCTTGATGTTAGTTGAGAACGACAGGGTGTTGTCCAGGATCACGCCAAGGTTCTTAGCGCTCTGGGAGGAGGACACAATGGAGTTGTCAACCGTGAGACCTGGAACTCCACGTGGGTCGTGCGCGCTGGGACCACCAGGTTAGGGTGGCCGCGGCCACGCGGTGTGAAGCGTTTGTATGGTCTGTGCAGAGAGGAGAGAACAGGGATAGACAGACACATAGTTGACAGGCTACAGAAGAGGCTACGCTAATGCAAAAGAGATTGGAATGACAAGTGGACTACACGTCTCGAATGTTCAGAAAGTTAAGCTTACGTTGCAAAAATCTTATTGACTAAAATGATTAAAATGATACAGTACTGCTGAAGTAGGCTAGCTAGCAGTGGCTGCGTTGTTGACTTTGTTTGAAAGTGTAGCTGGCTAGGTAACCTCGATAGCTGGCTAGGTAACCTCGATAACTGGCTAGATAATTACTCTAAACTACACAATTATCTTAGATACAAGGACAGCAAAGACAACTATGTAGCCAGCTAACACTACACTAATCAAATCTTTCCGTTGTAATGTAATAGTTTCTACAGTGCTGCTATTCGGTAGAAGTTGGCTAGCTAGCAGTGTTGACTAGGTAGGAGAACGGCAGCGCGGCGGACGAAAATAGCTGGCTAGCTAACCGATAATTACTCTAGACTACACAATTATCTTAGATACAAAGACAGCAAAGACAACTATGTAGCTAGCTAACACTACACTAATTAAGTCGTTCCGTTGTTCCGTTGAATGTAATAGTTTCTACAGTGCTGCTATTCGGTGGCTAGCTGGCTAGCTGGCTAGCTAGCAGTGTTGACTACATTACGTTACGTTAGAAGGACTAAAATAGCTGGCTAGCTAACCTAGATAATTACTCTAAACTACACAATTATCTTTGATACAAAGACGGCTATGTAGCTAGCTAAGATCAAACAAATCAAACCGTTGTACTGTAATGAAATGAAATGAAATGTGAAACTACCTGTGGAGCGAAGCGGAATGCGACCGGAATCGCATGCGCTCTACACATATTAGCTTACTACAATAGCCTACCACACTACCGCATTCATTCATCAAGGCACGTTAGCGATAGCAATAGGCACGTTAGCGATAGCGAATAAACCAGCAAAAGATATATAATTTTTGACTAACCTTGATAAGCTTCATCAGATGACAGTCCTATAACATCAGGTTATACATACACTTATGTTTTGTTCGAAAATGTGCATATTTAGAGCTGAAATCAGTGGTTATACATTGTGCTAACGTAGCATCTTTTTCCCAGAATGTGCGGATATTTTTATGGCACTCAACTATTCTGACCAAATAACTATACATAAACGTTACTAAAAAATACATGTTGTATAGGAAATGATAGATACACTAGTTCTTAATGCAATCGCCATTACGACATCCAGCTTAGGTATAGCGAGAGAGTACCCAAAATCTGGGCGCAAACGACTATTTCACATGTTCGACAGATATATGAAATAGCATCATAAAATGGGTCCTACTTTTGACGATCTTTCATCAGAATGTTGTACAAGGGGTCCTTTGTCGGGAACAATCGTTGTTTGGATTTAGAATGTCCTCTTCTCCAGTCAATTAGCACGGAAAGCTAGCAAAGTGGCGCGAAGCTCTCCTTCCTGAACAAAGGCACACAACGCAACACGCCTAACGTCCCGAAAAAATTCCAATAATCGAATAAAACTATATTGAAAAAACATACTTTACGATGATATTGTCACATGTATCAAATAAAATCAAAGCCGGAGATATTAGTCGTCTATAACGACAGCTGTACAGAAAGCAAAACCAGGTCCCTTCACGCGCTCTCCAGTAAACAGGAAACTGGTGACATGTCATACAAAGAGCTTTTGTTCGACCCCAAATCAAGTTACACACTCCATTTCTTCTCTCACTACCTGTCGACATCTAGTGGAAGACGTATGAAGTGCATGTATACTGATATATATCAAGAACATTTATAGGCAGGCCCTAGAACAGAGCATCAATTTCAGATTTTCCACTTCCTGTCAGAAAGTTTGCTGCAAAATGAGTTCTGTTTTACTCACAGATATAATTCAAACGGTTTTAGAAACTAGAGAGTGTTTTCTATCCAATAGTAATAATAATATGCATATTGTACGAGCAAGAATTAAGTACGAGGCCGTTTGAAATGGGCACTTTTTATCCGGCTACTCAATACTGCCCCTGCAGCCCAAACAGGTTAAACCCTGATGAAGAAATGCAGACGAGATGCTTTCTGTATGGACAGATATCATGGATACTACTTTACATTACATTACTCTTTTTCTTGTCATAATTATTTACATATAGGATTCAAGATTTTGAATAATTGAGTTGGCTTTAACAAGTCCCTAAGGATGAATTTGTAGGCATGAGTTTACCGCTCGTCCAAGCATTCAAACACAACGGGCTCAAGAGACCTAGAACTGCCTGAGTTCCTCTTTAACCTCAGTAGACACAGACAATGGCTGGATTAAATCAATCCCGCTGGCTCTATTAGCCATGACATGGCAGTAACAAAAAGATGGCATTAGACCACCTCTAATCGGTTTACTCCTACTGTACTGAGACAAAAGAACAATGGCTGGCTGACCATCAGGTCACTTTATTCTAGGACCTGCCTTGGGAAGTAGGGGTGCTGAGGGTGCCCTGAAAAATCAGAATACAATTGCTTTTTTTTTATATATATATAAAACTAGGCCTATAATAGTCCTGTAGTGCACTAGGCCTATAATAGTCCTGTATTAGCTGACTGATATAGCCGTCTGCAGCGTGGGCAAAAAGCGACTTACAATTAGTGTGTTGATCTTAAGATAACTAGTTGAGACAACTACATATCACAATCGTACCAAGTATATATTCCCTCAATAAAGATGTCATCAGCATAGTCAATGCTATTAGGAAAGGGGGGAGGGTGCCAGGACAGAGAAGAGCTCGGACTGGGCTGAGCGGGAGCTGCCTTGTGCTGCTGTACACAGCTCCCCACTCTGTCTGCTGGTTAGCGTTTTTTCATCATGAATCTTGTTCTGGAGGAAGCTCTGCAGAGTGGTCACTAGCTGGCATAGCCACAAAGTCATAAAATAATATTTTAAATGTAACCTTAACCATACTTCTAACCCTAATGCCTAAGTAACCTTAAATTAATACCAAAAATCACATTTTAGTTTTTCATGATTTATTTACAGTATAGACAATTCTGACTTTGCATCTAGCGGATATCTCAGTTCTGCCTCAAGGACAAGACTCATCCCAATTAAAGGCGTCACTATTCACCATTATTGAGTTTACATTTTTCCACATAAAAACGGAATAACATCATAAATAGCTCTTACTTTTCGACGAGCTTCCATCAGAATCTTGCCATGGTGGTTCTTTGTCCAAAAGAATCGTTGCTTGGTTGTAAAACGTTGCATTCAACTTCTGATATAGCAGCTAACACTAGCTAGCCATAGCTATTTTGCACCAACGTGTCCAAATCCTCAAGGCGCAATACTGTTGAAATTCCGAAAAATAGCAATATACTCGCATAATCTGATATAACTCGGTTTAAAATAGCTTCGTTATGATGTTTCTAACACCTATGTCTAATTAAATTACAGATGGATACATCTAACGTTTAAAATTGAGCGTTTGAAAATGGCATCCTGAGGTCCACTTTGCGCAATGTTCAGCTTCGAAAGGAAGGCTCCTCTCGCTCCTTGGCCTTTTATAACCTCTGAGAGCTACGCAGCAAGCCCATTCCACTTCTCATTGGTTACTGACATCCAGGGGAAGGCGGGTGCAGTTCATGTCGTTCCATAGGATATTCACAGACTTTCAAAACTGATCTGAAATCAGAGCTTCGCTCTCAGACCATCGCAGTACCTGTCATGGATTTCGCTGTAGAAAGAGTTCTGGGTCACCCACAGACAAAATTCCAACGGCTATAGAAACTAGAAAGTGTTTTCTATCCAATAGAATTAATAATATGCATATTGTACGATCAAGAATTGAGCACGAGGCAGTTTAATTTGGTGACCCAGAAATAAAAAATGCTAATTGCGCCACCTATTGGCAAAAGGTTAACAAGTCCAATACAGCATATGAAAGATAAACATCTTGTGAATCCAGCCAACATGTCAGATTTTTTAAATGTTTTACAGCGAAAACACCACATATATTTATGTTAGCTCACCACCAAATACAAAAAAGGACAGACATTTTTCACAGCACAGGTAGCATGCACAAAGCCAACCTAACTAACCAAGAACCAACCAAAATAACCAAGAAACAACTTCATCAGATGACAGTCTTATAACATGTTATACAATAAATCTATGTTTTGTTCGAAAAATGTGCATATTTGAGGTATAAATCAGTTTTACATTGCAGCTACCATCACAGCTACTGTCACAAATAGGACCGAAGCAGCCAGAGTAATTACAGACACCAACGTCAAATACCTAAATACTCATCATAAAACATTTCTGAAAAATCGATGGTGTATAGCAAATTAAAGACAAACATCTTGTGAATCCAGCCAATATTTCCGATTTTAAGTGTTTTACAGCGAAAACACAATATAGCATTATATTTACATTTACATTTAAGTCATTTAGCAGACGCTCTTATCCAGAGCGACTTACAAATTGGTGCATTCACCTTAAGATATCCAGTGGAACAGCCACTTTACAATAGTGCATCTAAATCTTTTAAGGGGGGGGGGGGGGGGGGGGGGGTCAGAAGGATTACTTTATCCTATCCTAGGTATTCCTTAAAGAGGTGGGGTGTCAGGTGTCTCCGGAAGGTGGTGATTGACTCCGCTGTCCTGGCGTCGTGAGGGAGTTTGTTCCACCATTGGGGTGCCAGAGCAGCGAACAGTTTTGACTGGGCTGAGCGGGAACTGTACTTCCTCAGTGGTAGGGGGGCGAGCAGGCCAGAGGTGGATGAACGCAGTGCCCTTGTTTGGGTGTAGGGCCTGATCAGAGCCTGAAGGTACTGTGGTGCCGTTCCCCTCACAGCTCCGTAGGCAAGCACCATGGTCTTGTAGCGGATGCGAGCTTCAACTGGAAGCCAGTGGAGAGAGCGGAGGAGTGGGGTGACGTGAGAGAACTTGGGAAGGTTGAACACCAGACGGGCTGCGGCGTTCTGGATGAGTTGTAGGGGTTTAATGGCACAGGCAGGGAGCCCAGCCAACAGCGAGTTGCAGTAATCCAGACGGGAGATGACAAGTGCCTGGATTAGGACCTGCGCCGCTTCCTGTGTGAGGCAGGGTCGTACTCTGCGGATGTTGTAGAGCATGAACCTACAGGAACGGGCCACCGTCTTGATGTTAGTTGAGAACGACAGGGTGTTGTCCAGGATCACGCCAAGGTTCTTAGCGCTCTGGGAGGAGGACACAATGGAGTTGTCAACCGTGAGACCTGGAACTCCACGTGGGTCGTGCGCGCTGGGACCACCAGGTTAGGGTGGCCGCGGCCACGCGGTGTGAAGCGTTTGTATGGTCTGTGCAGAGAGGAGAGAACAGGGATAGACAGACACATAGTTGACAGGCTACAGAAGAGGCTACGCTAATGCAAAAGAGATTGGAATGACAAGTGGACTACACGTCTCGAATGTTCAGAAAGTTAAGCTTACGTTGCAAAAATCTTATTGACTAAAATGATTAAAATGATACAGTACTGCTGAAGTAGGCTAGCTAGCAGTGGCTGCGTTGTTGACTTTGTTTGAAAGTGTAGCTGGCTAGGTAACCTCGATAGCTGGCTAGGTAACCTCGATAACTGGCTAGATAATTACTCTAAACTACACAATTATCTTAGATACAAGGACAGCAAAGACAACTATGTAGCCAGCTAACACTACACTAATCAAATCTTTCCGTTGTAATGTAATAGTTTCTACAGTGCTGCTATTCGGTAGAAGTTGGCTAGCTAGCAGTGTTGACTAGGTAGGAGAACGGCAGCGCAGCGGACGAAAATAGCTGGCTAGCTAACCGATAATTACTCTAGACTACACAATTATCTTAGATACAAAGACAGCAAAGACAACTATGTAGCTAGCTAACACTACACTAATTAAGTCGTTCCGTTGTTCCGTTGAATGTAATAGTTTCTACAGTGCTGCTATTCGGTGGCTAGCTGGCTAGCTGGCTAGCTAGCAGTGTTGACTACATTACGTTACGTTAGAAGGACTAAAATAGCTGGCTAGCTAACCTAGATAATTACTCTAAACTACACAATTATCTTTGATACAAAGACGGCTATGTAGCTAGCTAAGATCAAACAAATCAAACCGTTGTACTGTAATGAAATGAAATGAAATGTGAAACTACCTGTGGAGCGAAGCGGAATGCGACCGGAATCGCATGCGCTCTACACATATTAGCTTACTACAATAGCCTACCACACTACCGCATTCATTCATCAAGGCACGTTAGCGATAGCAATAGGCACGTTAGCGATAGCGAATAAACCAGCAAAAGATATATAATTTTTGACTAACCTTGATAAGCTTCATCAGATGACAGTCCTATAACATCAGGTTATACATACACTTATGTTTTGTTCGAAAATGTGCATATTTAGAGCTGAAATCAGTGGTTATACATTGTGCTAACGTAGCATCTTTTTCCCAGAATGTGCGGATATTTTTATGGCACTCAACTATTCTGACCAAATAACTATACATAAACGTTACTAAAAAATACATGTTGTATAGGAAATGATAGATACACTAGTTCTTAATGCAATCGCCATTACGACATCCAGCTTAGGTATAGCGAGAGAGTACCCAAAATCTGGGCGCAAACGACTATTTCACATGTTCGACAGATATATGAAATAGCATCATAAAATGGGTCCTACTTTTGACGATCTTTCATCAGAATGTTGTACAAGGGGTCCTTTGTCGGGAACAATCGTTGTTTGGATTTAGAATGTCCTCTTCTCCAGTCAATTAGCACGGAAAGCTAGCAAAGTGGCGCGAAGCTCTCCTTCCTGAACAAAGGCACACAACGCAACACGCCTAACGTCCCGAAAAAATTCCAATAATCGAATAAAACTATATTGAAAAAACATACTTTACGATGATATTGTCACATGTATCAAATAAAATCAAAGCCGGAGATATTAGTCGTCTATAACGACAGCTGTACAGAAAGCAAAACCAGGTCCCTTCACGCGCTCTCCAGTAAACAGGAAACTGGTGACATGTCATACAAAGAGCTTTTGTTCGACCCCAAATCAAGTTACACACTCCATTTCTTCTCTCACTACCTGTCGACATCTAGTGGAAGACGTATGAAGTGCATGTATACTGATATATATCAAGAACATTTATAGGCAGGCCCTAGAACAGAGCATCAATTTCAGATTTTCCACTTCCTGTCAGAAAGTTTGCTGCAAAATGAGTTCTGTTTTACTCACAGATATAATTCAAACGGTTTTAGAAACTAGAGAGTGTTTTCTATCCAATAGTAATAATAATATGCATATTGTACGAGCAAGAATTAAGTACGAGGCCGTTTGAAATGGGCACTTTTTATCCGGCTACTCAATACTGCCCCTGCAGCCCAAACAGGTTAAACCCTGATGAAGAAATGCAGACGAGATGCTTTCTGTATGGACAGATATCATGGATACTACTTTACATTACATTACTCTTTTTCTTGTCATAATTATTTAAATATAGGATTCAAGATTTTGAATAATTGAGTTGGCTTTAACAAGTCCCTAAGGATGAATTTGTAGGCATGAGTTTACCGCTCGTCCAAGCATTCAAACACAACGGGCTCAAGAGACCTAGAACTGCCTGAGTTCCTCTTTAACCTCAGTAGACACAGACAATGGCTGGATTAAATCAATCCCGCTGGCTCTATTAGCCATGACATGGCAGTAACAAAAAGATGGCATTAGACCACCTCTAATCGGTTTACTCCTACTGTACTGAGACAAAAGAACAATGGCTGGCTGACCATCAGGTCACTTTATTCTAGGACCTGCCTTGGGAAGTAGGGGTGCTGAGGGTGCCCTGAAAAATCAGAATACAATTGCTTTTTTTTTATATATATATAAAACTAGGCCTATAATAGTCCTGTAGTGCACTAGGCCTATAATAGTCCTGTATTAGCTGACTGATATAGCCGTCTGCAGCGTGGGCAAAAAGCGACTTACAATTAGTGTGTTGATCTTAAGATAACTAGTTGAGACAACTACATATCACAATCGTACCAAGTATATATTCCCTCAATAAAGATGTCATCAGCATAGTCAATGCTATTAGGAAAGGGGGGAGGGTGCCAGGACAGAGAAGAGCTCGGACTGGGCTGAGCGGGAGCTGCCTTGTGCTGCTGTACACAGCTCCCCACTCTGTCTGCTGGTTAGCGTTTTTTCATCATGAATCTTGTTCTGGAGGAAGCTCTGCAGAGTGGTCACTAGCTGGCATAGCCACAAAGTCATAAAATAATATTTTAAATGTAACCTTAACCATACTTCTAACCCTAATGCCTAAGTAACCTTAAATTAATACCAAAAATCACATTTTAGTTTTTCATGATTTATTTACAGTATAGACAATTCTGACTTTGCATCTAGCGGATATCTCAGTTCTGCCTCAAGGACAAGACTCATCCCAATTAAAGTCAACCTGGACTCTGTCCCGCCAACATCCAGTTTGACAAATCCCCCGAACTCTGCCCAACCTCTCAACCCTGTCCCCTACGCCACCTTTCGAGTGCCCCTTCCAACCTCACCTTCTCACTACACTCTTCCCCAATCACCCTACTCCTCCCATCCTGCCTTTAGACTGTTCAGTGAATCTGATCACTGGACTGATGTTTAGTCTGCTGGTCTAGTGGTGTTCATAGTGAACTGACTGACAAGGGCCACACGGCAATTCAGACCATTACTTTATTTTTATGAAGCCCATTATTGCCATGACTACTCTCCCATCTCCCCCCTCCAAAGCATTAACAGATGGCCACTTCGACTGCACTGAAGCTGCACTCTTGCTAAACGCTAAATATTGAGATTAATGTCACTTAAAGATACAGTGGTGAATATCCTGGGGATATTCTTAATCTCTTAATCTGTATATCCCTGAAACATGAAAGTTATGAAAATAAATGTCACTGTCCTAGAATAGGAATGTAGCAGTAACAGTAAAGTATGAAAAATGTATGCACTCACTACTGTAAGTCGCTCTGGATAAGAGCGTCTGCTAAATGACAAAAATGTAAATGTAACAGTTATTATAGTAGTAACCATATAACATAATGGTTAGTCATTTAACCACACTGTTTAAACTGAGCTAAAAGAATAGCAGGAGGTGCATATGGGCTTTATTTATCCTCAGGCCAGCCCAGGACATTAGGTGCCCCGTTCTCCACTCTTGTCACCGTACGGTAAGGTTGGGATAGTTCAGATTCAGGAAGTCCTAGTACTTACTCACCATCAGTGTGAATCAGGTCTGGTAGAAATACTGTGTTTTGGACTTTACCTCAGGAAGTTCCCTGGCCATCTGTCTGTCTGAGAATATCAGGAGATTCCTGTGGTGCCATCATTATTTCATAAAACTATAATAGTGTGTGAATTCTGTAAAATGACTTTTAGTATGGTAGCCTTTACAGCCTGGGTGAAGGAGGGATCGTATTAACTTCAATAGCTTCAAAGAGTCGCTCTTGGCTGCTCGCACTGCACAGTGTTTAGGGGTAATTATTGGAGGCTACTTTCCAATCTCTGAATCGTGTTTCAAGGCACTCAAATGACCCAGATTCTGGGACTTCCGTGTGTGTGTGATTTAAGGGATTAAACTGCCCCCCTGCCTATGTACTTAACTCACCCCAGACTGTAGGTGAGCAACTCCTACTAGTTGGATGAGCTGATAGGCCTTGTGTATCTTAGATTCAGATGTGGTGTGTGTATTACAATCTGAGACAGAAAAAACTCCAGTTGGGTATGATGAAGAATTCTGACAAGCTTTTTAATGTTCTGTACAAGCCTTTACTTTTGAAACAAATGGGTAACAGAAGTCGACTTTTCTAAAAGTTTAAATGTCACGTCAATGACAAAAGCCTAGTTTCAGTTGGGGAATTAAATGTGCTTCATTATAATACAGATGAAATGCCTCCAAATGATCAAAGTAGAGCTACTGCTGCATTTGAACAGGCAGCGACTTCAGGCAGGCAGAGAGTGTGTGACAGATTGTCTCATATTGGTGGGCTGGCGAGAGGGAGGGGGAGATCGACAGATGACCACTTCAATCCTGACAGCGGATCTGAAACGCAGCCGGCTCAGCCACCATTTGTCAGCTTCTCAGAGATTGGAATATTCATAGCAACACGTTTCCCAAGATAATTGCAGCCCTTACAACTTAAGACAGAAGGGAGACAGTCTATATGCTCTAGATGGCTGTGATAAACTAAATGAGATGGTAGTCAGTCAGTAACTGTGGTTGTGAAATATAAATGCCATGTTAAAAGACACAAATAGCTGCTGTGCTGAGGGATCTGTCAAACACATGTCAGGGGAGAAGTGATGGGGGTAGTGTGGCTGGAGAGATGCACAGTTGACAGACAGGTGACGAGTTCACTAATGTGTTTAGATTAACTGATGTTTGAGATTGGACTAATTCACAGCATATTTGCAGTGCTAATTCATTTGATTGGGTGTTGATGCATTACTGTGTTAACAGATGGATAGTTAGGCAGGCAGTCTGATTCTTTACTTTGTAAAATGCCAACCTGAAATATTTATAAAGGTATAAGAAGAGATATTGATTAGTCTGAAGTAGTATGTGTGAGAGAGAGAATTTAAGGCTGGAGTAGTAGTGCTGCACAGGTTACCTGAGGCTGCCAAGTCAAGCATCTCATCCTGTCTTCATTTGCAGAGAAAAGGCTGCTAACCTCACTGTGTGGCAGTGACAAAGATCACGTCCCTTTTTTAGTTTTGTCGTTCGTTATGTCAAACTGTCATATTTGTAGCGTAGCACCCCATATTATTGGCATATTCAACAGCGTTTAAGAAATATATTACCTTCAACCGTGTTATCTTGTGATCAAGCCATCATTTTGTGATTTGGTGTCGTAAAAATGTTAGCTAACGGGTTAGCAATTAGCATGTTTGACATTTCAGTGGAAATGCTACTACTATTAGCTTTTTGATAAGCGGTTTAGCAAAAAAAGATGGCCTGTATTATCGGCATACGGTCTCCAGTTATTGGCCACCTTATATCTTGTAATTGAACAAAATTGTATCTGTTTTAAATTTTATTCCAAAAAGAGACCCCAACCTCGTATCTGAAGTGTTTACTAGATAGTTGGCTCGCCTTCCAGTAAAAAAAAGTGACTTGCCGGTAAACTTTAAATTGCGTAGCCCGGTGCGCCCTCCTGTAGACTCTTAAAAATGGTTCTTCAACATCTTCTTCTGTGTTGTAACCAAATAATGTCTCATTATTTGTTTTACAGTTTAATGTTATGTTTTGAGATAGTAGATAACAGTTTAATTCTAACATATGAGTATGAATACTTTTGGTAAAAAGTTGGATATTAAATGTCTGTTGTGCAGTCGAATTTTACAATATACAGTGTGTCCCACAAAATGTATGTGTGTGTGTGTGTGTGTGTATATATACTGCAATGAAAATCTGTGGTCAGCTAGCTAGAAGGGTGTCTTTAGTCGCAAAACCTACCGTTATTTTCCAGGCCATTTAAATGTTAAGTTTGACATGATTTAATCCTCCAAACGTTTAGAGCACAGGTGTCAAACTCATTCCACGGGGGGCCGAGTGTCTGCGGGTTTTCGCTCCTCCCTTGTACTTGATTGATGAATTAACATCACTAATTAGTTAGGAACTCCCCACACCTGGTTGTCTAGGGCTTTATTGAAAGGAAAAACCAAAAACCTGCAGACACTAGGCCCTCCGTGGAATGAGTTTGACACCCCTGGTTTAGAGTGTCCGAAGTTCGGGGGTGTCCGATGTTGGGGGAAAATTAGCTAGTGTGGAGATGTGTTAGCATAGTTTCCCGTATGAAACAGAAGCATTGCATTAATGTGTGATGCCATTTTTCCCTCTGACACGTTACATTTTTCATGTATTTGTTTACTCTGTGTTGGACTAAGATATGAATTATTCATCCACTTTGGTAGTAGAGACTGCAGAATAGAATGCGGCACAGGAAACATCAAAACACTGCACAGCAAGGAAGTTGCCAGGGATTTGAACTGTCATGTACAAGCACAAAACACAATGTACTGCTCTCACCCAATCAGCTCGTTTTCCTCTCGTCTAACTTTCAAACAGAAACTCTACATATAAAATATGCTCGAATTGATTTCAAGGACAATATTTGACATTGCACTTGTGATGACATTGACAGAATACCGCATTGGAGACGGATGTGTACTCCAATTCTGATGTATATATCTCATATACAGTAGTTTGCATTTGAAAGACAACATTCTTAATAACATGCATATAATCAATTAATAGATAATAATGATCAGCTATATTCTGTAGTTTGAGTCTATTTTTTTCTGTTTTACCTACCTGGTAAAATAATGGTAATATGAATAGATAGACTAAACCATGCCAATGCTCTCCTCTTCCCAGTCCTGAGGGATGACTTCCGCCAGGCCCCCAGTGATGTGGTGGTGGCAGCCGGTGAGCCAGCGGTCCTGGAGTGTGTTCCCCCCCGCGGTCACCCTGAGCCCACCGTCTCCTGGAAGAGGAACAACGCCCGCGTCAGCAACAAGGATGACCGCATCTCTGTGAGTCTCGCCTATATGACCCCTGAACTAGAACCCCTTTGTTACAGCATCAAGCTCATTAGAGTTTCAACCCAAAGCTCACTGAGTCAGTGCAGTTCAATCCCAAGTCAACCCAAACTGTTTCAAAGGCCATTAATATAATGAATGATGCATGCTGATGATGGTGGAATCATTAATGATACATGTTGATGGTGGAATCATTAATGATACTGTCTATGCATTTGTAGTGCTGATGTCAGATGATGGAAGTACTGGCTCTCCACTGAAAAGCCCAAAGGCTATTACATGACGTGATATGATGACCTGTCATCACTGTCTTGTTTTTCAGATGCTTGGGGGCAAGCTGATGATCTCCCACACCAGGAAGAGTGATGCTGGCATGTATGTGTGTGTGGGCACCAATGTGGTGGGAGAGAGGGACAGTGATCCTGCTGAGTTGGTGGTGTATGGTGAGTCTCGTGTGTGTGTGTGTGTGTGTGTGTGTGTGTGTGTGTGTGTATATGTGTGTGTGTGTGTGTGTGCACGTGTCTTCGTGTGTAACTCTGGGTCTCTCTTTGCAGAGCGTCCTGTGCTGATGCGGAGGCCGGTGAACCAGGTGGTGATGGAGGAAGAGACCATTGACTTCCTGTGTGAGGTACATGGAGACCCCGCTCCCACGGTACGCTGGCGCCGAGAGCAGGCAGATCTCCCCCGCGGGAGGTGAGGACA
This sequence comes from Salvelinus fontinalis, assembly GCF_029448725.1. NCBI lineage: Eukaryota > Metazoa > Chordata > Actinopteri > Salmoniformes > Salmonidae > Salvelinus > Salvelinus fontinalis. The sequence goes on along the minus strand of NC_074688.1, from coordinate 22,336,182 downwards.
CATTGACAGACAGGTCTACTCACTAATAGAAAAATAAACTGATTGAATTGCATCTAAAGAGAGACAAAACACTCAGCGATACATTGATTTATGGAGTCCTGAAGGTACAGAATGAGGGAAGTCCATTCACCAGGGGTGCACAGATAGGGTTCTACCTGTGTAGAGCTCATGTCCCTTTGCCCTTGCAGTCTCCAAAGTGCCCTTTTGGGTGGTGATTTAATTTCCCTCAAAATTAATTTGTTGTTTAATATTGTTGTTCTGTACCCAGTGCCTGCACGTAGTTGTGATGTCATCAAGTTCGCTAATCCCATAACCCACTCCATCTGTTGGTAGCGCCTGTTGATCTGCCCTGTACGGAGCTCACACATGCCCAGTATCCAAACATGCATGGCTTGAGAGATGCGGTCACTACTAGAGTGTGTGTAGCTAGCTACCTAGTTTAAATATCAACAGTACTGTCAGAGTAGCATAACATTTCATTTAACACCCGCTTTAGCCTACATCATCAATAATATTCACTCTGGTTGGCTGATACACACAGCAGAGAGAGGCAGAAAGACATAGAGAGGAGACGCTGCATCAACGACCCTCCAACCCAAACTCACCCGTTTTTTCAGTCAGAGTTGCACATGTGTCAGGGCAGGAGCAATACAGGCAAGCTAACCATCATATACTAAAATATCCACACAAGCCACTAGTCAGCCAGCCATATATCATGAGTTAGAAGATTATGAATATTATATTATGTAGTTATTATTTCATACAAGCATTGAAAATAAATCGTAATCAGTCAAATAAATCTCACTAGCTAACTAGCAGATGTACATCAATCATCAATTTGAATGATCAGTTGATAGCCCACCCTCTTTTTTGATGTCAGTCATGTGTGTAGGAGGCACTGTAGCTAGCTTGCTGACAATTTGTGATGAGTGAATGTGTTGCAGAAATAAATAGGGGGATGCTTTTTTAAGTGTGTGTGTGATACATTGATTGATGGAGTGCTGGAAGTACAGACAGACTGACGGAATTAGGGAAGCCCATTCACCAGGGATGCATATGCGATTAAAGTATGTGACCTACAAAGCACAGCTACAGTAATTACTCATTAATTCATGCCATCCCTTCCCTCAGCCAATACAAATTCATGAATGGGAGGCCAGTGAGGATTCATTAGTTAACATGTACAGTACCAGTCAAAAGTTTGGACACACCTACTCATTCAAGGGTTTTTCTTTATTTTTACTATTTTCTACATTGTAGAATAATCATGAAGACATCAAAACTATGAAATAACACATATGGAATCATGTAGTAACCCAAAAATATATTTTAGATTCTTCAAAGTAGCCACCATTTGCCTTGAGGACAGCTTTGCACACTCTTTGCATTCTCTCAACCAGCTTCACCTGGAATAATTTTCCAACAGTCTTGAAGGAGTTCCCACATATGCTGGGCACTTGTTGGATGCTTTTCCTTCACTCTGCGGTCCAACTCATCCCAAACCATCTCATTTGGGTTGTGATCGGGTGATTTGTGGAGGCCAGGTTATCTGATGCAGCACTCCATCACTCTCCTTCTTGGTCAAATAGCCTTTACACGGCCTGGAGGTGTGATGGGTCATTGTCCTTTTGAAATAGAAATTATAGTACCACTAAGCGCAAACCAGATGGGATGGCGTATCGCTGCAGAATGTTGTGGTAGCCATGCTGTTTAAGTGTGCCTTGAATTCTAAATAATTCACCAACAGTGTCACCAGCAAAACACCTCCTCCTCCATGCTTCACAGTGAGAACCACACATGCGGAGATCATCCATTCACCTACTCTGCATCTCACAAAGCCACGGCGGTTGGAACAAAAAATCTCACATTTCTACTCGTCAGACCAAAGGACAGATTTCCACTGGTCTAATGTCCATTTGCTCGTGTTTCTTGGCCCAAGCAAGTCTCTTCTTGTTGGTGTCCTTTAGTAGTGGTTTATTTGCAGCAATTCCACCATGAAGGCCTGGTTCATGTAGTCTCCTCTGAACAGTTGATGTTGAGATGTGTCTGTTACTTGAACTCTGTGAAGAATTTATTTGGGCTGCGATTTCTGAGGCTGGTAACTCTAATGAACTTATCCTCTGCAGCAGAGGTACCTCTGGGTCTTCCTTTCCTGTGGTGGTCCTCATGAGAGCCAGTTTCATCATAGTGCTTGATGGTTTTCCACATTGACTGACCTTCATTTCTTAAAGTAATGTCCAAACTCTTGACTGGTAATGTTCTTCCTGTGACTCTGCAACTTGACAGTTGGGAGATCATCCGGGTGCAAAATATTTAAATATTATCATGATTATACTGTAACTACGGGGAGTGAGGAGGTGACTCACTCTGCCCATTCTGATTGGCTGTTTGACTCGAACACGGTTGACTTGTGCATATTTCTCTGCAGATTTATTAAGTTATAGGGTTTTCATCTTTTTTCTTTTTTTTGATCGACAGTTTCAGATTACTTCATACAGTTACATTTTGATGGATCAGAGGGTCCGGTACATTCAAGATCACTTTTACATAGTTCAAAGGCAGTGGTTGTCACACCTGGGCCATGTCCAAAATCTGTATGGCTTACAACTTACTAAAACTACATACTGTGAACTAATCATAGTACATACTATTTAGAACGTACTGTTTAGTAAAGACAAATGCGGTAAGCAATTATTATTATCAACATACTGGGCTCACCTATCCTAAAAATGCCTCATCTAATGCACAATTGCGTTGATTCCCGCCATTTGTTCATTTGGGTACAGCGCGTCCCATTATCTCATTATCAGCTGTTGTCAAACACACGTGAGTCTGGAATGACGATTCTCTTCCTCAAAAGTGTGCAGTGAATTCTACTAGATGAAAACTCAAAATTAGTAGAACATCCTGGCATTTCTTACTCGTATTCTCGAAATTTCAAATACAATCAAACTTTCTATTTTCGCATACCTAAAATGCCTACTATTTAGAATGCAAGTATGGGTATTTTGACACAGCCCTGGTCTTTCTGTCTTGTTTACTTTAGGAAAAGACTGACTCTGTTTCAATCTCTCCCAGGTTTAGTTCATGAAAATATTTCAGAACTCTGTCTGACTTTCCTTCTCTCAATGGTTTACTTGATGCAAATACTTTTGACTCTGTGTGTCTCTGTCCCAGGTTTGAGATCCTCAGTGACAACAGCCTGCGTCTGACCGGGGTGAGAGAGGAGGACGAGGGAACTTATACCTGTATGTCTGAGAACAGCGTGGGCAAGACGGAGGCATCAGCCATGCTACAGGTCCATGGTAAGAAACAAATATTCACTCACTCACTCACACACACACTGATATACGTTCTCGAAGGCACACTCATGCATGCAGTACAGTCACACACTTACAGTGGCTTGCGAAAGTATATATATGGCCTCCCGGGTGGCGCAGTGGTCTAGGGCACTGCATCGCATTGCTAGCTGCGCCACCAGAGTCTCTGGGTTCGCGCCCAGGCTCTGTCGCAGCCGGCCGCAACCGGGAGGTCCGTGGCGCGACGCACAATTGGCATAGCGTCGTCCGGGTTAGGGAGGGTTTGGCCGGTAGGGATATCCTTGTCTCAGTATATAAAACATTTAATAAAAATGTATGCACTCTACTGTAAGTCGCTCTGGATAAGAGCGTCTGCTAAATGACTAAAATGTAAATGTATTCACCCCCTTGGCATTTTTCCTATTTTGTTGCCTTACAACCTGGAATTAAAATGGATTTTGGGGGGGTTTGTATCATTTGATTTACACAAGATGTCTACCACTTTGAAGATGCAAAATATTTTTATTGTGAAATAAGACAACAACAAAAAAACTTGAGCGTGCATAACTATTGCACGCTCTAGCCACTGGGATTTTTTCCCATTCTTCAATGCAAAACTGCTCCAGCTCCTTCAAGTTGGATAGGTTCCGCTGGTGTACAGCAATCTTTAAGTCATACCACAGATTCTCAATTGGATTGAGATCTGGGCTTTGACTAGGTCATTCCAAAACATGTAAATGTTTCCCCTTTAACCACTCGAGTGTTGCATTAGCAGCATGCTTAGGGTCATTGTCCTGCTGGAAGGTGAACCTCTGTCCCACTCTCAAATCTCTGGAAGACTGAAACGGGTTTCCCTCAAGAATTTCCCTGTATTTAGCGCCACCCATCATTCCTTCAATTCTGACCAGTTTCCCAGTCCCTGCCGATGGGAAAACATCCCCACAGCATGATGCTGCCACCCATGCTTCACGCTTCATGTTCTCGGGGTGATGAGAGGTGTTGGGTTTGTACCAGACATAGCATTTTCCTGTGATGGCCAAAAAGCTCAATTTTAGTCTCATCTGACCAGAGTACCTTCTTCCATACATTTGAGGAGTCTCCCACATGCCTTTTGGCGAACACCAAATGTGTTTGCTTATTTTTTTTCTTTAAGTAATGTTTTTTTCTGGCCACTCTTTCGTAAAGCCCAGATCTGTGGAGTGTACGGCTTAAAGTGGTCCTATGGATAGATACTCCAATCTCCTCTGTGGAGCTTTGCAGCTCCTTCAGGGTTATCTTTGGTCTCTTTGTTGCCTCTCTGATCAATGCCCTCCTTGCCTGGTCTGAGTTTTGGTGGGCGGCCCTCTCTTGGGAGGTTTTTTGTGGTGCCATATTCTTTCTATTTTTTAATAATGGATTTAATGGTGCTCCGTGGGATGTTCAAAGTTTCTGATATTTTTTTATAACCCAACCCTGATCTTTACTTCTCCACAACTTTGTCCCTGATCTGTTTGGAGAGCTCCTTGGTCTTCATGGTGCCGCTTGGTGGTGCCCCTTGCTTAATGGTGTTTCAGACTCTGGGGCCTTTCAGAACAGGTGTGTGTGTGTGTATGTATGTATGTATGTATGTATGTATATATATACTGCTCAAAAAAATAAAGGGAACACTAAAATAACACATCCTAGATCTGAATGAATGAAATATTCTTATTAAATACTTTTTTCTTTACATAGTTGAATGTGCTGACAACAAAATCACACAAAAATTATCGATGGAAATCAAATTTATCAACCCATGGAGGTCTGGATTTGGAGTCACACTCAAAATTAAAGTGGAAAACCACACTACAGGCTGATCCAACTTCGATGTAATGTCCTTAAAACAAGTCAAAATGAGGCTCAGTAGTGTGTGTGGACTCCACATGCCTGTATGACCTCCCTACAACGCCTGGGCATGCTCCTGATGAGGTGGCGGATGGTCTCCTGAGGGATCTCCTCCCAGACCTGGACTAAAGCATCCGCCAAGTCCTGGACAGTCTGTGGTGCAACGTGGCGTTGGTGGATGGAGCGAGACATGATGTCCCAGATGTGCTCAATTGGATTCAGGTCTGCCAGTCCATAGCATCAATGCCTTCCTCTTGCAGGAACTGCTGACACACTCCAGCCACATGAGGTCTAGCATTGTCTTGCATTAGGAGGAACCCAGGGCCAACCGCACCAGCATATGGTCTCACAAGGGGTCTGAGGATCTCATCTCGGTACCTAATGGCAGTCAGGCTACCTCTGGCGAGCACATGGAGGGCTGTGCGGCCCCCAAAGAAATGCCACCCCACACCATGACTGACCCACCGCCAAATCGATCATGCTGGAGGATGTTGCAGGCAGCAGAACGTCTCCACGACGTCTCCAGACTCTGTCACATCTGTCACGTGCTCAGTGTGAACCTGCTTTCATCTGTGAAGAGCACAGGGCGCCAGTGGCGAATTTGCCAATCTTGGTGTTCTCTGGCAAATGCCAAACGTCCTGCACGGTGTTGGGCTGTAAGCACAACCCCCACCTGTGGACGTCGGGCCCTCATACCACCCTCATGGAGTCTGTTTCTGACCGTTTGAGCAGACACATGCACATTTGTGGCCTGCTGGAGGTCATTTTGCAGGGCTCTGGCAGTGCTCCTCCTTGCACAAAGGCGGAGGTAGCGGTCCTGCTGCTGGGTTGTTGCCCTCCTACGGCCTCCTCCGCGTCTCCTGATGTACTGGCCTGTCTCCTGGTAGCGCCTCCATGCTCTGGACACTACGCTGACAGACACAGCAAACCTTCTTGCCACAGCTCGCATTGATGTGCCATCCTGGATGAGCTGCACTACCTGAGCCACTTGTGTGGGTTGTAGACTCCGTCTCATGCTAACACCCATAGTTTGAAAGCACCGGCAGCATTCAAAAGTGACCAAAACATCAGCCAGGAAGCATAGGAACTGAGAAGTGGTGTGTGTGGTCACCACCTGCAGAACCCCTCCTTTATTGGGGGTGTCTATTGTCTATTCCATTTGCACAACAGCATGTGCAATTTATTGTCAATCAGTGTTGCTTCCTAAGTGGACAGTTTGATTTCACAGAAGTGTGATTGACTTGGAGTTACATTGTGTTGTTTAAGTGTTCCCTTTATTTTTTTGACCAGTGTATATATACTGAGATCATGTGACACTTAGATTGCACACAGGTGAACTTTATTTAACTAATTATGTGACTAAGGTAATTGGTTGCACCAGATCTTATTTAGGGGCTTCATAGCAAAGAGGGTGAATACATATGCACGCACCACTTTTCTTTTTTTCTTTTTTTCAAATGTAGAATTTTTTGAAACAAGTAGTTTTTTTCACTTCACCAATTATGACTATTTTGTGTATGTCCATTACATTAAATCCAAATAAAAATCAATTTAAATTACAGGTTGTAATGCAACAAAATAGGAAAAATGCCAAGGGGGGTGAATACCTTTGTAAGGCACTGTATGTCCACTTCATTTGACAGTGGTCATGCAGAGTTGTCAGAACTCTTCCCATCAATCTGGATGTGTTGGAATATCAATGTATTGGATGTGTTGGAATATCAATGTGCTGTTCTCTCTTCTCTTCAACTCCACTGAAAGAAGCTTATGCTAAACCGTATGGATTACTCCCTCTGACAGCTGTTTGGGCGATGGTGTGCCAGAGAGCAGGACCACTATTAATAAGACGTGCAGTGTTTGGTGTGTGTGTGTGTTGGCTGAGTGGGCAGCGGGGTTGACTACATCCTCCATTTGCTTTTGTCAGTCCTGGTGAAATCTTATCCAGTTTCATTTTACCCCCCCCCCCCACATGATGTTTCTCACTGTACCTCCATCCATGTCGGCCCATTCTGTAATTCACCATTCTGACTTTGTAGATTTTTTTTTTCAAATGTATTTTTAAAGCTAGGGTGGCGGGGTTGTGATATTTAATGCATGCAGTATCATCAGCACCTAATGGTATAAAAGAGCCTGTAACATGACTTACTACTGGCCCGTTGCAGCACTCAAGCAGTGCAGTAAGTAAGCCTGTGCTCTGACACAGTGACTTAATGTGTACCAGATTAAGGATTGCTATCAAACACACACATCTTCTGTTTTTACTCTTATTAAAGAAGTGTGTTGATATATGAGGACATAAAGTTCACACATTCATTGACATATTGTTATGTTTGTTACCATAGAAACGCATGATTTCTAAATGGGTAATTATTCCAATGAAAATACCACTATTCATTTTATGTTTTTTTTTTTTTGACATTGTAAAAAACAAATCTAAATATCAAAAGGTAGAGGCAGTTCTGTTACATGTCCACTCTGATGACTATTTGAAGTGAACATAAACCACATGACTGTTTAGTAACATAGTTCTCTGCACGGTTCCCTGTTACATCCCCCTGCTGGCTGGTGTTAGTGTAGTGAAGTCAGTCGCTCTCTGGCTGTGTGTGTGTGTGCTCCATCTCTGACGTGGGAAGATCTGCTGTGTTCTCCCTCAGTGAGAAAATCAAGACACGACACAGATGACTCTGTTCCCTTGAGGATTTAGCCTGATCTTGTGTGTGTGTGAGAGAGAAGACAGGGAAAAAGCCTGCTGAGAAGATTAAACAGCAGGAGAGCTCAGAGTCTATGGAAGGGAAGTCAGTGCTGTCTTTGTTCAGTCAATGTCTATAGGAAGACGATGTGATGGGATCAGAAGCAAGCTGTGGCCCCAACACACAACTTGACCGCCAGTTCATTTTCACTGATATCACTCCAAAGTAAACCCACAAATACCATCACAATAGTTTGATTGGAATTAGATGATGGCTCATCTCAGTATAAAAGATAAGCATCAAAGTTATCACTGGATAATGTGAAAATGAGAGGGCAGATTAATCAGAAAGTGAAACCATGAGGGTTAAATGTGACAGCAGTCAAATCATGGAGTAAAAGGGTAGTGTTAAATGTTTAATCAATACTGTTCTGGCATTCCTGAGTAGGTATTGATTATGCAGGGGAGACGGGATGAAATGGGGAATTTCAATGCTAAAGCCGAAAACCTGAATCTCCTAAACGAGTGTTTCTCCTCTCCAGTGCCCCCACAGATCGCCATTAACCCCCGGGACCAGATCTCGGCTCAGGGGCGCAGTGTCACCTTCCGCTGTGGCACCAGAGGAAACCCCTCACCTGCCATCTTCTGGAAGAAAGAAGGAAGCCAGGTAACAGTGTCACTTCCTGACAGAGAGAGACCAATAAAGACTACTCCCTAAAAAATGAAAGACTAATACCTTGTAAAGAGGTTAAAAGAATTAAAGAAAATTCCAACTGTACACACTACAACATGTGTAGTTGTAGATAAATGGCACTTTTAAACTGATCAACAAAGTAGTGATGTTTTATGTCACATGTACATGTACATTTTAGTCATTTAGCAGACACTCTTATCCAGAGCGACTTGGCAAACTAGTGCGCTCATCACAGGCCACCCAATCAGCTGTGTACTAGAAAAATCTACCGACAACTTTCCCTCTCCTCAGTACACCAAGTAGATATTCAACTTCCTATGCCACTGAATCAATATGGAATGAACTATTTATATTGCAGTCAGTACCTTTTTCCAGAATGATCTTTGCCTTTTTCACTTTTCACAAATTTACTTTGTTTTTAAGTGGATACATTTTTTTTAAATCTTTTTCCTGTACTGTTCCCCCGTGGGAAACGAAGCCACAACCTTGGCATTGCAAGCGCCATGCTCTACCAACTGAGCCACACGGGACCAGTAGGATTTTGTGGTGTTTTAGCCTTATTTGTGCTCAACAGTCCGTTATTTTGATCAGCAGCAGATAAATAGTTTTCTCACCATGTTTGTTAGGTGGTGACACATTTGATTTCTCTCAGCTTGAAAACAAACCCGGGAATCGTTAGATTTAACAGCGCTTTCTCACTTATTTTCATGATTGCCCGGGCTCTTGAAGAGACGTTGGCCGAGGTGAAATGAGGGAGGGAGCTCATTTGCATTTGGCTGTGAAATGCAAATACTGATACGTGTTGGAAAGAGTGACGGGGAATGCTTTGGCGAGGAAGTCGCTGTAGCCTGCAAACCGAGGAAGGGTAGAGGGGGGACTCGGATGAGCTACATCAGTTGGGAGAAGGAAAATAGGCACAGAAACACTACGTTTAACGCCTTCTGTCATTATAACTTAATAGAAATACATTCTGATAACAACGGGAGAACAATAAAGATGTAAGTAAGTGTTTCACGGTAAGGTCTACACCTATTGTATTCAACGCATGTGACAAATGCAATTAGATTTTATTTGACTAGATGGTTGTGGTAGAGGAGTTAACCCTCAGGTCCATGCAGGGGAAGTTGGCCTGAGCCTCTGAATAAGTTTCATTGTGTTCCAGTCTGTAATAGTTGTGGTGCCTGGTCGGTCCCCTGCTTGTGAAGCGGTTTGCTGTACTTTTGGGGTTATCTTGTGGGTTTATAACCCTGGTCCACTCTATAAGAGTCTATGCCTTTTACAGGAATTAGATGGATGGAAGGATGTCCCTTCCCCCTATTCATGCCCATCTCCCTCTCATCACTCTGGCTGTGTGTAAAGCGTCTGTCACCTCACATCAAGCCAACAGACCAAAACAAAAGTCCCAAGTCATCTCCTGCTATTCTGTATATTGCATGCATAAAGTACATCTCTGATTCATCACTAGCTAAGATGCAAGTGTTTCTTTCTCGCTCTCTGTGCGTGTGTGTGTGTGTGTGTAGATGCTGCTGTCTCCTGGCCAGCACTTCTCCCAGTCCGGCCGCTACTCTGTGTCCATGAGTGGAGAGCTGTCCATCACCGACGTGCACCCAGAGGATTCTGGGTATTATATCTGCCAGGCCATCAGTGTAGCAGGAAGTGTCCTGACCAAAGCCCTGCTGGAGGTGGAAGGGGGTGAGTTTGAGGGATTGGGGGGGTTACTTTGGGACGAGGAAGGAATATGGTACTGGGAGGGGGGAGCCCAGTACAAATACATTGATATTATAACATGCATGTATGGGTTGGCAGATAGGCTCTGACAGCTCTACATAACCACTGTCAAATAGAGTGGACATTACAGCGTGTGTGACAGGACACACTGACATTAATGTCCTGTCGGTTATTCCCTCTCCCCCATAGGTCCTTCACACCGTGTTCCACCAATAATCCGCCAAGGCCCAGCCAATCAGACGTTGGCTCTAGGGTCCGTTGCCCAGTTTCACTGTCATGCGATTGGTGGACCCTCACTAAGGATCGGGTGGGAAAAGGACGGGAAGAAGATTGTGGAGGACGACCCCCGCATAAACCTGATGGAGAACGGGACACTGCAGATCACTAATGTTGAGGTACTTGTATGATGTCATGGAATAAAAATATGTCTGGGATCGGATTTGTCTTTTGATCCTCATGAATAAATGAGTATTGCGCGGCTGGACAGATGCCATCCATCATCTATACATTTTTACTTTCCCCAATGCCAGAGGGCAACCAACCAACGTTTTTATGTACTCCTCCATTACAAATACCTCTCTGCATTTCAAAAGAATTCTAGGTAAAACTGAATTTCAAACAGACCTCTCCGGTGTGATTACGTGCCTATGCAGTGTGTAATGTTAATGAAGGGACTTGTTTGTAAATGTGTTCTGCTTTGATGAAAGACCAGTCAGTGGCCCTTTTGTGCTGTGGCCTCACTGGGGGTGGGCGTGCGGAGCGGGGAGTTCAGCATCGTTTGTTATAATTGACTGTGGCCACGCATGATTAACGATCTCAAAGCCTTTAATTACATCTCTGGCACAACTCTCTCTCTCTCTCTCTGTGTCATCACTGTGTCATGCTCAGCATTTGTGCTCAGCAAACTTGGAGAATTAACACAAAGTCCAATGCATCAATGAGGCGGGGGAAATATGCCATGCCACTGCGCTCAATGGAACAGAAGAGATGCATTAGCTTGGCATCACGAGGGAGGGAGAGGACCAGTTCTAGAGGGAGAAAGAGAGACTAAAAATATTTAGCCTAGCGATGCCCCTCCTAGTCTTCAATATTTCAGCAGTGGTTAAACTCACACAGAGTTCATCTGTCCACATGCTACCAGTTCATTTGACCAGAGGTCAAATCTGACATGAATTTATGTTGGTTACAGTAGACTGGCACTCCGCCAGCCCAGTGTTGGTAGCACCATTAGGCCAGTGAAGCATGTATACAGTACTGTGGAAAAGGAGAGCAGGTAGACCAGGGGTGTCAAACTCATTCCATGGAGGACCTAGTGTCTGCTGGTTTTATTTTTTCCTTTCAATTAAGCTCTAGACAACAAGGTATGGGGAGTTCCTTACTAATAATTGAGCTTAATTCATGAATCAAGTACAAGGATGGAGCGATAACCCGCAGTCACTCAGACCTCTGTGGAATGAGTTTGACACCTGTGAGCTAGACCATGTAGACCAGGGGTGTCAAACTCATTCCACGGAGGGCCTAGTGTCTGCAGGTTTTTGTTTTTTCCTTTCAATAAAGCCCTAGACAACCAGGTGTGGGGAGTTCCTAACTAATTAGTGATGTTAATTCATCAATCAAGTATGAGGGAGGAGCGAAAACCCGCAGACACTCGGCCCCCCGTGGAATGAGTTTGACACCTGTGATGTAGACTACTGTTCACTCAGGACTCCTAGTGCTGCTGTGGCTGAGTGATGTCTGCTTTGTGGCAAAGTGGCATATCATAAAAGCTTTTACCTTTTTAAACTTCTAAAAGTGAGTCTCAGGCAGCAAAGCAGTGAACAAAAAAGCTATTAAATAGTTAAGAGGAGATCCACTGGGATTGGCTCCACTTGGATTAGCAAACACAGTATCTAAAGCACCATGGTTCCAATGTTTTGGGTCCCCTCTCCTCGTGTAAGGGAGCTAAAATGCACATCTGTTGCTAGGATACGGATTCGGGAATGTACACGTGTGTGGTGTCCAGCGCCACGGGCGAGTCGAGCTGGAGTGGGACACTCACCATGAGAGGTAAACACACAAACACACAATTCTCTCAGCGCCTCACAAAACCAAAAACCACTGGTTTCAAATTATACATTATATTATACGGAAACCTACTTTTCTGCTTTAGCTACAGTATTCACCACTACTGTGTGTGAATATCAACAGACTCATACTATATCCCGGTACACGACCACACACCACTATATTCCGGTACCATTATCACACCCCACCACTGTGTCTCATGTTATCTCATGCCGGATCCCTGTTCGTGTCCCAGAGGATGGAGCCCCTGGGTCATCAGTTCCCCGGGTGTCAGAGTCCATCCAGCTGCCAGGGCCACCCCAGAAGCCTGTGGTGACGGAGGTGACCAGGGGCACAGTCACCCTCACCTGGCAGTCCAACCCCCACGAGGGTGGGGCCGCTGTGACCTCCTACATCATCGAGGCCTTTAGGTACTGTATGACATGCAAGGACTGGGTACCAGACCCATATACTTGCAAACTGCATTGCCCAACCTCTCTTAATACATGGCTCTGCAGGGCACCATATAAATAGAGGATTTATATTTCAATGCTTTCTAAGTCTGTTGCTATATCAGTTGTGTTCTTGATGTGTATTGTTTTCACATACAGAGAATGTCCATTTGGTTTAACTAAGCCATTCATACATGTGCTACAGGGTCAGGAAATAACGACATGAAGGGAAACCGAGCCGTGGCAGATTTAATAAAAGCATAAAGCGTTCTGGAGCAGAGAATCATAGAATCAGTTGCATAAAGGGGAAAAAAAGCAGCATTTTCTCCATGGTCCTGGACGGCACTGACCTGGGGCTATGGAAGGGCAGACCAGCCAGAGAGCTCTCATCACAGGCAGAGAGGTCAGAGGCTCAGGACAGGCAGAGCCAGACACAGACAGGCCAACAGGCTGCCTGTTGATTGGCACTGAGACTGACAGCACAGTTTGAAAGGAGACATTCCCATGGGTAGCTGTTAGCTGCTTTCCTAAAACTTCATCTAACAGAGCACAGTCTTTAAATAGAGCTAGCTGCTGGATGGAAACATATCCTATTATTCCTCCGCTAACCCTCCTAGGACTGGCGAACAGGGCTTAATGGAAGAAGAGTGGAGAGGGGGGGATGCTTGAAGGGGGTTGGAGTACAGTAGAGGGCAGATTGCCATGCAGATCTTCTATGACACCTAGTTAAGGAGCAGGTCAGAGTTCGGAAGAGTTTGTTCGTTTTGGACTTCGGTAAGGTTTAGTCTAATTCGGACTATTTTGAGGAAGTGTATACTGGCTACGGTGTCTCAGAATTGTCAAACAGTACTTGTCACTTTTTTTTGTTGTTTTTCAAGTTCTTTTAAGGGAGTATGTTAGCCCACTCGTTCGGCTAGCCGAGTCCTCATATCAGGATAAGGACAAGGCCAGACAATCCTACCAGAATTCAACCTGTAATTGATAAATGTTATTTTCCAGCCAATCTGTTGGCAGTGTGTGGCAGACGGTAGCTGACCGCGTGAAACAGGAGAAGCACACGGTCATTGGCCTGTACCCAAACACTGTCTACCTGTTCATCGTCCGAGCGGTCAACTCCTACGGTCTGAGTGACCCCAGCCCCATCTCTGAACCCATCAGGACACAGGGTCAGTATGGGCACAGAACAGCATATAATGTGCATAATCACTCAATCACTTGAACTGTTTCGTAGTAAAGTGTTATGTGATGTTCGGCTGTTTTGAGTGCAGTGTGGTATGTCAGGCTCTTCTGAGTGCAGTTCTCTCTGTGTTGTTGTAGATGGGAGTCCTACAGAGCAGGGGGTGGACCACAGACAGGTGCAGAGAGAACTAGGGGAGGTGTCTGTCTACCTACAGAAGCCTGTGGTCCTATCACCCACCAGTGCCCAGGTCTCCTGGACTGTGAGTAAAACTGAGTATTCTAATCTGGAGAAACAATATGCTACTTTATACTGTGCTACATACTTTACAATATCTCGGAGTAGATCAATACCCACCTCTATATCCCTCCTCCTGTGTTTTGTCATTGGCCAGGTGGCGCGTCAGTCTCAGTATGTGCAGGGCTACAGGCTGCTTTACCGCTCCACTGGCAGCGTCTGGTTGGTCCAGGATGTGAAGGCGGGGCCTGAGCTTAGCACTGTCCTATCAGACCTGCGCACGGACACAGAGTATGAGGTGAAGGTCCTTCCCTACTTCAACGAGCTACAGGGACTGGACAGCCCCCTGGTGCTGCTACACACCCCTGAGGAAGGTAAGACACGCAGCGGGATGCAGGAGCGTCCCTCTCTGAAGTAGTGTACAATGCCTACAGACTTCTTTATTGTCGCTGCAAGGGCAGTAAGAATCCATTTTCCTTTGAATTTTTTTTTGCTTATAAAATGACTCTAATCAATGCTGTTGTTATGCTTCTCTAGTACACCACAACACATGCGTATAGGAAAATACATTTTATTGACCAAAGACTCTTTTTGATCCTCTGGGTCTTGTTAACTAACAGTTTTCCATATTCACATCCTTCCAGTGTTGAGTGCTCCCCCGCAGGCTGTGTCAGTGGTCCAGCTCAGCAACAGCTCCAGCATCCGTGTCTCCTGGGAGCCTCCCTCTGACGTTCAGAGTGGTACAGTCCTGGAGTACAAGGTGAGATTACAGCATGGAGACTGTTAAAGCTGTACCTGGTTGGAGGAAAGTGCTACTCTAGACTACTGTCTGATGTTAATATAGTGAAAAGTGGGCAGTTAATTAGTCATTACAGCTGTTCGTGGGAAAGAAAAATGTAATATTTGTTTGAATCCGCATGTGCTGATTTTAAGCAGTCGGTTTTATCCTTGTTGCCAAAACATGCTGTGCAGAACAGAAATGCTGTGCTAGTGGTTTTAATTAAACGTTGCAAATTGCTCCCTGATTAGTATCTGTTAACAGCAACACTTCTGTAGAATACAAAAACACAATTGAACAAATTTTGCCCTCAGATTTAAATCACTTGTCCTCATCTTGTCGATTGGATCGCCTCTACGTTTTTTGATTTGCAGTCCCCAAAAAAATGTTCTCAGACTTTTCTGGAAAGGCTTTTAAAGCCTATCGTATCCCCATGTTGAGCTGGCTTACAACAACAAAATAACTCTGCTTATGGTTCAGTTGTCCTCTTGGCAACATGATCGACTTGATGCTTCTAGTGTTTTTAAATGTTGTAGGTCATTTCTGTCCTTCCACCACTTAGTATCACGCTTGTTTCTCTGTCTGTCAGGTCTGGTGCCTGGGAAGTGACTCTGAGATGAAGACAGAGAGCCATATCAACAGGACAGTGGATGGAGCAGCATTGTCCATCCTACTGACTGGGCTGCTACCAGACCTCCAGTACAATGTGATGGTGGCTGCAGTCACCATCTTGGGAGTTGGTGAACACAGCCCACCTATAGACCTGGTCCTCAGTGAGTCAGCTTTACCACTAGAATAGACCCTTAGATGCAACATTAATAGCCTGTCAACTTGGTCCTCAGTCGGTAATGGGAGATGACTAAAGACGAGGCTTGAGGTTTCTGAATTGTTTGTTACTGGTATACTGTATTTCAACACTTCTTGCTAAAAACCCAATGAGGTTAGTTAGTTGTCTGTTTATACAGGAAGCCATATTGGAAATTATTTTGCCAGACCGATAACCTGAACTCTCTATCATTCAGCCCTGTCACTGGACATGCCTTCAGACCGTCTGCTGAAAGACAGCAGCCTCAGTCTATCAGAGCAGATCACGGGTGTGGTCTGCCAACCAGCGTTCATCGCTGGGTTGGGTGTGGCTCCGTGGCTGGTGCTCATGGGCTTCAGTGGTTGGCTGTACTGTCGCCACCGCAGGAGGAAGGAGCTGGGACACTACACCACATCATTCGCCTACACACCTGCAGGTATACTGTAACATCCTCAACCCGACACGGTATTCACATAGCATACAAACAATACCATTAGCATTACAATACTCATCTGTTCCAATCCTGTCACCATCACATTTGCCAAGTCTGAGTGTCTTAAATGTGACTTGTTGTAATCTGTGGATTCTGAATCCTAGTGTTGCTGTGATACACTAAAAGGCATATCTAGGTCAGACTCAGAAGCATGGCCTTAATGAAATGACAACAAAAAAACGGCATGCCTGAATCACAAGTGGGACACACTGTTGTGCCCTTGAGTATACGGCATATTATGTGAATTTGTTTGGCAAACAGCCCTAGATGAAAGCCACTGCATAATAAAGAGAGATTTTAATTGCAGCCATTGCTTTTGTTGTTTTTTCCTGCAGTTGGATTCGCTCACAGTGAAGGATCTGGTCTCAGCAATGGAAGGTGGAGATCTTGGTTTAACTCAGAGAATCAATGTAAACATGAGTGGACTCATTTTTTTTATTACAAACAGCACAGACTTACAGTAATATCTGACCTTTAGTTTTCTCCATCTGTCTACAGTAGACCAGGGATGCTGGGCTCCAACATGGGGAACGTTGCCCAGAATGGAAAAGACTCAGTCAACTGTTGCTCTGGCAAACTGGACTCTACAGACAGATACTCCAATGGTGAGAGCCGACAGTCACGTCTTGCAACTTGGGATGGGATAAAATGCAGTAGTTTGAATAGAAGCAAAATGAATAGTATGAATAGTAATACGCTGCCTTTACTGCTCAAATGATGGAACCTATTTGAGCTTTTGTGATTGACCAGGAAATTGCAGAGGGAAGATCAAGTGGTTCATTCAATGAAATGCATTTGACTTTTTAAATGTTTTAATGACTTTCTATTTCTCTCTGCAGTTGCCATCTCCAATTACCTGAGCCAGTCTGAGAAATACAGCTCAGTGTCCACTGACAGTCCCATCTACAGCACCATCAATACAGCTGCTGCTGAGGACTTGCAGGGTTTAGCCTACTACAACACATACTCTAACACCCCCTGCACCCAGGGCTCCAACACCCCCTGCACCCGGGGCTCCAACACCCCCTGCACCCGGGGCTCCAACACCCCCTGCACCCAGGGCCCTGACTCCTATGCCAGTACCCCCGTCCTCTCCAACTCGGGCCTCTTCGGTCTGGTGCAAGACCTGGACCAGTGGACCATCCAGTCTGGACAGTCTGTAGAGTACGCCAAGATGCAGTACGCCAGGACAAGCAATGGTACAGGCATCTATTACACTTCTCATGTACTATAGTTAAGGGCTCATGGAATGTTAAGTGGTGAGGATATACAGTACCAGTCAAAAGTTTGGACACCTACTCATTCCAGGGTCTTTCTTTATTTTTACTGTTTCTACATTGTAGAGTAATAGTGAAGACATCAAAACTATGAAATAATACATATGGAATGATGTAGTAACCAAAAAAGTGTTAAACAAATCCAAATATTTGAGTCTTCAAAGTAGCCACCCTTTGCCTTGATGACAGCTTTGCACACTCTTGGCATTCTCTCAACCAGCTTCACCTGGAATACTTTTCCAACAGTCTTGAAGGAGTTCCCACATATACTGAGCACTTGTTGGCTTCTTTTTCTTCACTCTGTGGCCCCAACTCATCCCAAACCATCTCAATTGTACTGGGCTCCCAAGTGGCACAGCGGTCTAAGGCACTGCATCTCAGTGCTAGAGGTGTCACTGCAGACACCCTGGTTCAATTCCAGGCTTCAAATCAAATCAAATTTTATTAGTCACATACACATGGTTAGCAGATGTTAATGCGAGTGTAGCGAAATGCTTGTGCTTCTAATTCCGACAATGCAGTAATAACAACAAGTAATCTAACCTAACAATTCCACAACTACTACCTTATACACGCAAGTGTAAAGGGATAAAGAATATGTACATAAAGATATATGAATGAGTGATGGTACAGAACGGCATAGGCAAGATGCAGTAGATGGTATAGAGTACGGTATATACATATGAGATGGGTACTGTAGGGTATGTAAACATAAAGTGGCATAGTTTAAAGTGGCTAGTGGTACATGTATTACATAAAGATGGCAAGATGCAGTAGATGATATAGAGTACAGTATATACATATACATATGAGATGCGTAATGTAGGGTATGTAAACATTATATTAAGTGGCATTGTTTAAAGTGGCTAGTGGTACATTTTTACATAATGTCCATCAATTCCCATTATTAAAGTGGCTGGAGTTGAGTCAGTATGTTGGCAGCGGCCACTAAATGTTAGTGGTGGCTGTTTAACAGTCTGATGGCCTTGAGATAGAAGCTGTTTTTCAGTCTCTCGGTCCCTGCTTTGATGCACCTGTACTGACCTCGCCTTCTGGATGATAGCGGGGTGAACAGGCAGTGGCTTGGGTGGTTGTTGTCCTTGATAATCTTTATGGCCTTCCTGTGACATCGGGTGGTGTAGGTGTCCTGGAGGGCAGGTAGTTTGCCCCCGGTGATGCGTTCTGCAGACCTCACTACCCTCTGGAGAGCCTTACGGTTGTGGGCGGAGCAGTTGCCGTACCAGGCGGTGATACAGCCCGACAGGATGCTCTCGATTGTGCATCTGTAGAAGTTTGTGAGTGCTTTTGGTGACAAGCCGAATTTCTTCAGCCTCCTGAGGTTGAAGAGGCGCTGCTGCGCCTTCTTCACAACGCTGTCTGTGTGGGTGGACCAATTCAGTTTGTCCGTGATGTGTACACCGAGGAACTTAAAACTTTCCACCTTCTCCACTACTGACCCGTCGATGTGGATAGGGGGGTGCTCCCTCTGCTGTTTCCTGAAGTCCACAATCATCTCCTTTGTTTTGTTGACGTTGAGTGTGAGGTTATTTTCCTGACACCACACTCCGAGGGCCCTCACCTCCTCCCTGTAGGCCGTCTCGTCGTTGTTGGTAATCAAGCCTACCACTGTAGTGTCATCCGCAAACTTGATGATTGAGTTGGAGGCGTGCATGGCCACGCAGTCGTGGGTGAACAGGGAGTACAGGAGAGGGCTCAGAACGCACCCCTGTGGGGCCCCAGTGTTGAGGATCAGCGGGGTGGAGATGTTGTTACCTACCCTCACCACCTGGGGGCGGCCCGTCAGGAAGTCCAGGACCCAGTTGCACAGGGCGGGGTCGAGACCCAGGGTCTCGAGCTTGATGACGAGTTTGGAGGGTACTATGGTGTTAAATGCTGAGCTGTAGTCGATAAACAGCATTCTCACATAGGTATTCCTCTTGTCCAGATGGGTTAGGGCAGTGTGCAGTGTGGTTGCGATTGCGTCGTCTGTGGACCTATTGGGTCGGTAAGCAAATTGGAGTGGGTCTAGGGCACATATGTCAGAGTCAAGGCCCGCGGGCCACATCCGGCCCGCGAGAAGGTTTTTTACGGCCCCTGGGATGATCTTGATTTATTATTAGAACCGGCCCGCAGACCGCAGCAAGCCGGCAGCCCGCAGATCTTTTACACGCACCAATACTACATTTCCCACAATGCAACGGTGACGCACCGAGCAGTAGGCTGCTTCATTTCAATATTTATTGGCACAGCAGTCGTCAGCATCACAGTAAAATTAACTTTCAGATACCCATCAAAAATGGCAAAACGGAAGGTGGACACTGAGAACCGGGGGTTTCAAACAAGGTGGGAGTCGGAGTATATGTTCACGGAGGTAGCTGGAAAACCTGTGTGTCTTCTGTGTGGAGAAAGTGTGGCGGTACTGAAAGAGTATAATCTGAGACGACATTATGAAACGAAACACGCGGACAAAAACAAGAATATGGACATGGAACAAAGGCTACAAAAGGCAGAGGAATTAAAACGAGGCCTCAAATCTCGACAGGCTCTGTTCAAAAAAGCCAAATCACAAGGCCAGGCTGCTGTCAAGGCCAGTTTTATTTTGGCAGAAGAGATCGCTAAATCAGCCCGGCCATTTACGGAGGGGGATTTCATCAAAAACTGCATGATTAAAGTTTGTGACGAAGTTTGCCCAGAAAAAAGGCAACTCTTTTTAAATGTGAGTCTGAGCAGAAACACCATTGCCGAGAGAGTAGACCAGTTGTCCATCAATCTAAAAGAGCAGCTTGTGAAAAAGGGAAAAGATTTCATTGCATATTCCTTGGCTGTGGATGAGAGCACCGACATTTCTGACATTGCCCAGTTGTCAATTTTCATCCGCGGAGTGGACTCCAGCCTAAGCGTGACAGAGGAGTTTTTGGCTTTACGTCCTATGCATGGCACAACTACGGGGCATGATTTGTATGAAGAGGTGTCAAGATGTGTAAATGAGATGGAGCTGCCTTGGGAAAAACTTGTGGGTTTGACAACCGACGGAGCACCTGCGATGTGTGGACACAGGAGCGGACTGGTGGCGAAGATACGGGAAAAGATGCAAGAGGAAAACGCGACAGGTGAGCTGACAGCTTATCATTGTATCATACACCAGGAAGCGTTGTGCGGTAAAGCCTTGAAAATGGAGCATGTAATGAGCATCATCACGCGCACAGTTAACTTTATCAGAGCCAAAGGTTTGAATCACCGCCAGTTCAAGGCATTTCTGACGGAGTTAGAAACGGAGCATGGTGATTTGCCTTATCACACAGAGGTGCGATGGCTAAGCCAGGGAAAGGTGCTTCAAAGATGTTTCGAGCTTCGTGAGGAGATTTGTCTGTTCTTGGACAGCAAAGGGAAAGACACAACTCCGAGACGAAATGTTTCTGTGTGAAATGGCTTTTCTGTGTGACATTACGAGTCATCTGAATGCAATGAACTTGCAGCTGCAGGGTCGGGATCATGTCATCTCTGATATGTACAGTACAGTGAAGGCATTTAAAACCAAACTGACTCTGTGGGAGACGCAGATGCGGAAAGAAAATTTGAGCCACTTTCCCAGCTGCCAGACCATGAAAGAGAAGCTCTCTACCAGTGCGTTCCCGAGCGCACAGTTGGCTGATAAAATAGGTATGCTTGCCGCTGACTTTCGACGCCGATTTGCTGACTTTGAAGCACAAAAAAGCAGGTTGGAACTGCTCGGTAACCCATTTGCTGTTGACGTGGAAAGCTCACCACCAAACCTCCAAATGGAGTTGATTGACCTCCAATGCAATGATGCACTGAGGGCAAAATATGCGGCAGTGGGTGCTGCGGAGTTCGCCCGTTTCCTCCCCGACACAATGCCCCAGCTGCGCATCCAGGCTGCTCAAACGTTGTCTATGTTTGGCAGCACATACCTGTGTGAACAACTGTTTTCTTTGATGAACCTGAACAAAACATCACACAGAAGTCGACTTACTGCTGAACACCTCCACTCAATTCTGAGGATTTCCTCAGCTCAGAGCCTTACCCCGAACATTGATGAACTTGTGGAAAAGATGGGACACCACCAAGTATCACCCTCAACCTCAAACAAGTGAACATTACTGTGCAATCACATATTTAGAGTTTTTACTCAGTTCAAGTTTAAAAGTTAAAGTTTAATATTTGTTTTCACTGCATGTTACTTCTCCTTAAACAAAGTGTTGTTTTTGATTAATAGATTTTTGCACTTTATTTTATTGTATTTCAATCCAATTATATTTTAAAAATATTTCAGTTGAGTGGATGATAGAAAATTGCTATTATTGTTTTTTTCTTTGAAGTAAATTTAGCCCACTTTTGCTAAAATAGAAAATATAGGCTACTGATGGTGCCTTGAATACCGGTTTCTTTCATTTAATGTTCATGTTATGGGGATTTTTATATAAAGGAAATTTGTCTTTTGTGTCTGTTGAAAATTAAAGATTACTGACAGAGCCATAAGAAAATATTGCTTTATTTATCTGATCATATTGGAATATATTTGTTAGGTTTTCAGTAGGTTCAATTAGGTTCACTAGACTATATGCGTCATTTAAATTTTTTTCAATGAACATTCGAACAGTCCGGCCCTCGGCTTGTAGCTAAATTTTTTATTTGGCCCTCCGTCCATTTGACTTTGACACCCCTGGTCTAGGGTGTCCGGTAGGGTGGAGGTGATATGGTCCTTGACTAGTCTCTCAAAGCACTTCATGATGACGGAAGTGAGTGCTACGGGGCGGTAGTCGTTTAGCTCAGTTACCTTAGCTTTCTTGGGAACAGGAACAATGGTGGCCCTCTTGAAGCATGTGGGAACAGCAGACTGGGATAAGGATTGATTGAATATGTCCGTAAACACACCAGCCAGCTGGTCTGCGCATGCTCTGAGGACGCGGCTGGGAATGCCGTCTGGGCCTGCAGCCTTGCGAGGGTTAACACATTTAAATGTTTTACTCACCTCGGCTGCAGTGAAGGAGAGCCCGCAGGTTTTGGTAGCGGGCCGTGTCAGTGGCACTGTATTGTCCTCAAAGCGGGCAAAAAAGTTATTTAGCCTGTCTGGGAGCAAGACATCCTGGTCCGCGACGGGGCTGGTTTTCCTTTTTGTAATCCGTGATAGACTGTAGACCCTGCCACATACCTCTTGTGTCTGAGCTGTTGAACTGCGACTCTATTTTGTCTCTGTACTGGGACTTAGCCTGTTTGATAGCCTTGCGGAGAGAATAGCTACACTGTGTGTATTCGGTCATGTTTCCGGTCACCTTGCCCTGGTTAAAAGCAGTGGTTCGCGCTTTCAGTTTCACGCGAATGCTGCCGTCAATCCACGGTTTCTGGTTTGGGAATGTTTTAATCGTTGCTGTGGGTACGACATCGTCAATGCACTTCCTAATGAACTCGCTCACCGAATCAGCATATTCTTCAATGTTGTTGTTGGACGCAATGCGGAACATATTCCAATCCGCGTGATCGAAGCAGTCTTGAAGCATGGAATCAGATTGGTCGGACCAGCGTTGAACAGACCTGAGCGCGGGAGCTTGTTGTTTTAGTTTCTGTTTGTAGGCTGGAATCAACAAAATGGAGTCGTGGTCAGCTTTTCCGAAAGGAGGGCGGGGGAGGGCCTTATATGCGTCGCGGAAGTTAGTATAACAATGATCCAGGGTTTTACCAGCCCTGGTAGCACAATCGATATGCTGATAGAATTTAGGGAGTTTTGTTTTTAGATTAGCCTTGTTAAAATCCCCAGCTACGATGAATGCAGCCTCAGGGTGTGTGGTTTCCAGTTTACAAAGAGTCAGATAGAGTTCGTTCAGGGCCATCGATGTGTCTGCTTGGGGGGGAATATATACGGCTGTGATTATGATCGAAGAGAATTCCCTTGGTAGATAATGCGGTCGACATTTGATTGTGAGGAGTTCTAGATCAGGTGAACAGAATGACTTGAGTTCCTGTGTGTTGTTATGATGATCACACCACATCTCGTTAATCATAAGGCATACCCCCCCGCCCCTCTTCTTACCAGAAAGATGTTTGTTTCTGTCTGCGCGATGCGTGAAGAAACCAGCTGGCTGCACCGACTCCGTTAGCGTCTCTTGAGTTAGCCATGTTTCCGTGAAGCAGAGCACGTTGCAATCCCTGATGTCTCTCTGGAATGTTACCCGTGCTCGGATTTCATCAACCTTATTGTCAAGAGACTGGACATTGGCGAGTAGTATGCTAGGGAGTGGAGCGCGATGTGCCCGTCTCCGAAGCCTGACCAGGAGACCGCTACGTTTGCCCCTTTTATGGCGTCGCGTAGGGTCGCCGGCTGGGATCAGATCCATTGTATTGGGTGGAAGGCAAAACACTGGATCCGTTTCGGGAAAGTCATATTCCTGGTAGGAACGATGGTTAGTTGACGTTAATCGTATATTCAGTAGTTCCTCCCGACTGTATGTAATGAAACCTAAGATCACCTGGGGTACCAATGTAAGAAATAACACATAAAAAAACAAAATACTGCATATTTTCCAAGGAACGCGAAGCGAGGCGGCCATCTCGGTCGGCGCCGGAAGTTGCTATCACAACCGGCCGTGATTGGAGTCCCATAGGGCAGTGCACAATTGGCCCAATGTCGTCCGGGTTTGACCGGTGTAGGCCGTCAATGTAAATAAGAATTTGTTCTTAACAGACTTGCCTAGTTAAAGGTTCAATAAAAAATTGGGTTGTGGTCGGATGATTGTTGAGGCCAGGTCATCTGATGCAGCACTCCATCACTCTCCTTCTAGGTCATTGTCCTGTTGAAAAACATATGATAGTCCCACTAAGCGCAAACCAGATAGGATGGCGTATCGCTGCAGAATGCTGTGGCAGCCATGCTGGTTAAGTGTACCTAGAATTCTAAATAAATAACTGACAGTGTCACCAGCAAAGCACCATCACACCTCCTCCATGATTCACGGTGGGAACCACACATGTGGATCATCCGTTCACCTACTCTGCGTCTCCTCTGAACAGTTGATGTTGAGGTGTGTCTGTTACTTGAACTTTGAAGCATTTATTTGGGCTGCAATTTCTGAGGCTGGTAACTCTAATGAACTTTGGGTTTTCCATTCCTGTGGCGGTCCTCATGAGAGCCAGTTTCATCATAGCTCTTGATGGTTTTGGCGACTGGAAGTTTTCCCGATTGACTGACCTGAAAATAATGGACTGTCGTTTCTCTTTGCATATTTGCGTACTGTCGTTCCCCCCCCCACACACCTTGTCACAACACAACTGATTGGCTCAAACACATTAAGGAAATGCATTTCACAAATAAATGTTTAACAAGCCACACCTGATAATTGAAATGTATTCCAGGTGACTACCTCATGAAGCTGGTTGAGAGAATGCCAAGAGTGTGCAAAGCTGCAATTAAGGCAATTGGTGGCTACTATGAAGACTCTTAAATGTATTTTGATTTGTCTAACACTTTTTTGTTACTACATGATTCCATATGTGTTATTTCATAGTTTTGATGTCTTCACTATGATTCTACAATGTAGAAAATAGTAAAAATAAGGAAAAACCCTTAAGTGGGTGTGTTCAAACTTTTGATTGGTACTGTAGCTAACTTTGTTACATAGTTGATGAGGGTGGGTGTGTGTGTGTGTAGACATCAAAACTATGAAATAACACATGGAATCATGTAGTAACCAAAAAGTAGTGTGTGTGTGTACACTACCGTTCAAAAGTTTGGGGTCACTTAGAAATGTTCTTGTTTTTGAGAGAAAAGCACTTTTTTGTTGTCCATTTTTAAAATAACATCAAATTGATCAGAAATACAGTGATTTATTTCAGCTTTTATTTATTTCATCACATTCCCAGTGGATCAGAAGTTGACATCCACTCAATTAGTATTTGGTAGCATTGCCTTTAAATTGTTTAACTTCGGTCAAACATTTCGGGTAGCCTTCCACAAGCTTCCCACAATAAGTTGGGTGATGCTGCCACCCCCGTGCTTCACAGTTGGGATGGTGTTCTTCGGCTTGCAAGCCTCCCCCTTTTTCCTCCAAACATAATAATGGTCATTATGGCCAAACAGTTCTATTTTTGTTTCATCAGACCAGAGGACATTTCTCCAAAAAGTATGATCTTTGGCCCCATGTGCAGTTGTAAACCGTAGTCTGGCTTTTTTATGGCGGTTCTGGAGCAGTGGCTTCTTCCTTGCTGAGCGGCCTTTCAGGTTATGTCGATATAGGACTCGTTTTACTGTGGATATAGATACTTTTGTACCTGTTTCCTGCAGCATCTTCACAAGGTCCTTTGCTGTTCTGCGATTGATTCACACTATTTGCACCAAAGTACGCTCATCTCTAGGAGACCGAACGCGTTTCCTTCCTGAGCGGTATGACGGCTGCGTGGTCCCATGGTGTTTATACTTGCGTAATATTGTTTGTACAGATGAACGTTGTACCTTCAGGCGTTTGGAAATTGCTCCCAAGGAAGTCTTGGCTGATTTTCTTTAGATTTTTCCCCATGATGTCAGGCAAAGAGGCACTGAGTTTGAAGGTAGGCCTTGAAATAAATCCACCGGTGCACCTCCAATTTACTCAAATGATGTCAATTAGCCTATCAGAAGCTTCTGAAGCCATGACATAATTTTCTGGAATTTTCCAATTTTCCACTTCTGACCCACTGGAATTGTGATACAGTGAAATAATCTGTCTCTAAACAATTGTTGGAAAAATGTATTGTTTGTTAAACTTCTTATGGATCAAATCCCTTTAGCGGGATCGATTTGACAACATCCGGTAAAATGGCAGAGCGCCAAATTCAAATTAAATTACTATAAATATGAAACTTTCATGAAATCACACATGCAATACACCTAATTAAAGCTACACTTGTTGTTAATCCAGTAGCAGTGTCAGATTTCAAAAAGGCTTTACGGCGAACGCAAACCATGCTATTATCTGAGGACAGCACCCCATCAAACAAAGACAGACAATCATAATTCAACCCGCCAGGCGCGACACAAAACTCATGCCTTACCTTTGACGAGCTTCTTCTGTTGGCACTCCAATATGTCCCATAAACATCACAAATGGTCCATTTGTTTGATTAATTCCTTCGTTATATATCCAAAATGTCCATTATATTTGGCGCGTTTGATCCAGAAAAACACTGGTTCCAACTCGCGCTACATGACTACAAAATATCTCATAAATTACCTGTAATCTTTGTCCAAACATTTCAAACAACTTTCCTAATACAACTTTAGGTATTTTTTTAACATAAATAATTGATAAAATGTAAGACTAAACTGTGTTCAATACCGGACGAAAACAAAAAGTGTGTTCCAGGTCGTGCGCACCAAATCATTAGAGTGCACCTGAAGTGACACAGGAAAATAACAGGGCTACTTCTTAATTTCTCTAAAGAAAAACATCAACCAATTTCTAAAGACTGTTGACATCTAGTGGAAGCTATAGGAACTGCAAGCATATTTCTATTAAAACGGCCTTGCCATAGAAACCCAATGGAAAACAGATTGACCTAAAAAAAAAAAAAAAGAATCCCTGGGTGGATTGTGCTCAGGGATTTGCCTGCCAAATCAGTTCTGTTATACTTAAAGACTTTATTCAAACAGTTTTATAACCTTTAGTGTTTTCTATCCAAATCTACCAATTATATGCATATCCTAGCTTCTGGGCCTGAGTAGCAGGCAGTTTACTTTTGGCACACTTGTCATCCGGACGTGAAAATAGCGCCCCTAAGCCAGAAGAAGTTTTAACAAGAAATTTGTGGAGTGGTTGAAAAATTAGTTTTAATGACTCCAACATAAGTGTATGTAAACTTCCGACTTCAACATATATATATATATATATATATATATATATATATATATATATATATATATATATATATATATATATATATATATATATATACACTGCTCAAAAAATAAAGGGAACACTTAAACAACACAATGTAACTCCAAGTCAATCACACTTCTGTGAAATCAAACTGTCCACTTAGGAAGCAACACTGATTGACAATAAATTGCACATGCTGTTGTGCAAATGGAATAGACAATAGACACCCCCAAAAAAGGAATGGTTCTGCAGGTGGTGACCACACACCACTTCTCAGTTCCTATGCTTCCTGGCTGATGTTTTGGTCACTTTTGAATGCTGGCGGTGCTTTCACTCTAGTGGTAGCATGAGGCGGAGTCTACAACCCACACAAGTGGCTCAGATAGTGCAGTTCATCCAGGATGGCACATCAATGCGAGCTGTGGCAAAAAGGTTTGTTGTGTCTGTCAGCGTAGTGTCCAGAGCATGGAGGCGCTACCAGGAGACAGGCCAGTACATCAGGAGACGTGGAGGAGGCCGTAGGAGGGCAACAATCCAGCAGCAGGACCGCTACCTCCGCCTTTGTGCAAGGAGGTGCACTGCCAGAGCCCTGCAAAAGGACCTCCAGCAGGCCACAAATGTGCATGTGTCTGCTCAAACGGTCAGAAACAGACTCCATGAGGGTGGTATGAGGGCCCGACGTCCACAGGTGGGGGTTGTGCTTACAGCCCAACACCGTGCAGGACGTTTGGCATTTGCCAGAGAACACCAAGATTGGCAAATTCGCCACTGGCGCCCTGTGCTCTTCACAGATGAAAGCAGGTTCACACTGAGCACATGAACACATGTGACAGACGTGACAGAGTCTGGAGACGCCGTGGAGAACGTTCTGCTGCCTGCAACATCCTCCAGCATGACCGGTTTGGCGGTGGGTCAGTCATGGTGTGGGGTGGCATTTCTTTGTGGGGCCGCACAGCCCTCCATGTGCTCGCCAGAGGTAGCCTGACTGCCATTAGGTACCGAGATGAGATCCTCAGACCCATTGTGAGACCATACGCTGACACATGCACATTTGTGGCCTGCTGGAGGTCATTTTGCAGGGCTCTGGCAGTGCACCTCCTTGCACAAAGGCGGAGGTAGCGGTCCTGCTGCTGGGTTGTTGCCCTCCTACGGCCTCCTGGAAGAAGGCTGTAGGAGAAATGGAAGAAGTTCAAGATGACTGTCAATCACCCTCGGTCTGGGGCTCCATGCAAGATCTCACCTCGTGGGGCATCAATGATCATGGGGAAGGTGAGGGATCAGCCCAGAACTACACTGCAGGACCTGGTCAATGACCTGAAGAGAGCTGGGACCACAGTCTCAAAGAAAACCATTAGTAACACACTACGCCGTCATGGATTAAAATCCTGCAGCACACACAAGTTCCCCCTGCTCAAGCCAGCGCATGTCCAGGCCCGTCTGAAGTTTGCCAATGACCATCTGGATGATCCAGAGGAGGAATGGGAGAAGGTCATGTGGTCTGATGAGACAAAAATAGAGCTCCACTCGCCGTGTTTGGAGGAAGAAGAAGGATGAGTACAACCCCAAGAACACCATCCCAACCGTGAAGCATGGAGGTGGAAACATCATTCTTTGGGGATGCTTTTCTGCAAAGGGGACAGGACGACTGCACCGTATTGAGGGGAGGATGGATGGGGCCATGTATCGCGAGATCTTGAGCAACAACCTCCTTCCCTCAGTAAGAGCATTGAAGATGGGTCGTGTCTGGGTCTTCCAGCATGACAACGACCCAAAACACACAGCCAGGGCAACTAAGGAGTGGCTCCGTAAGAAGCATCTCAAGGTCCTGGAGTGGCCTAGCCAGTCTCCAGACCTGAACCCAATAGAAAATCTTTGGAGGGAGCTGAAAGTCTGTATTGCCCAGCGACATCCCCGAAACCTGAAGGATCTGGAGAAGGTCTGTATGGAGGAGTGGGCCAAAATCCCTGCTGCAGTGTGTGCAAACCTGGTCAAGAACTACAGGAAACGTATGATCTCTGTAATTGCAAACAAAGGTTTCTGTACCAAATATTAAGTTCTGCTTTTCTGATGTATCAAATACTTATGTCATGCAATAAAATGCAAATTAATTACTTAAAAATCATACAATGTGATTTTCTGGATTTTTGTTTTAGATTATGTCTCTCACAGTTGAAGTGTACCTATAATAAAAATTACAGACCTCTACATAAGTAGGAAAACCTGCAAAATCGGCAGTGTATCCAATACTTGTTCTCCCCACTGTATATAAATAAATTGACCAATGTTCTCTTCAGCTTGATTTAACTAAGTGTGTGGGTTGTCTGCTTTCTGTACTGTAGCCAAGCTGGTGAAGCAGAGGTCAGTGTGTCCTCCATTTAAGCCTACACCACTCAACTGGGAGGACGTTCTGTCTCTACCACTGCCTGCTAATAAAGGATGTGGTTACACCAAGAGAAATCAGGATGATGGGAGGAACAGGTAACACCCAGCGCTACGTCCCCTGTAGACACCCTCCCATGGGATAGCTTGTTAGCATTTCCCTCCCGGTGTTCAGGAGGGAAATGGCAGTACAGGGAAAGAGAACTAGTAGTGCTGAAGTTGCTACATATTGCACCCTTTCTCCATAACTCATTGTGATTTTTTCTGATGTGTCCTTTTTATCTATTCTCTGACACCCTCATATGAGGGCTGTGTTTAGATTGAATGTATGTATTGCACTCTATTTGACCTGATAGTTTACCTGAACTACATAGCAAGAGTTCATGACGTTAGGGCCGGAACCTGACCTCCCAGTTCAATCCAGATTATAAACTCTAGTGAAGTTTACTACGGTTAAAGTTGGAGTTAAAAACATTCTTGTCTGCAGGCTCAGGAGAGACTCTTAGTGTGGCTGCATCAGGGGGAGTGTACAGTTTCCTCTAACTGATTGTGACAGATGAGATTGTGGCCATAACTGGGGGGACCTAGCTGGTCCGACTGTTGTCTTTTTTTGTAATGACATTAGCCATCATCTGACAGTGTTGATTAGCCCTTTCCTTTTTCAATAACATGTTCTCTGTTAAATCTGCTCTGATGTCCGCTGACGTTGTCACGGCAACATAAATAATTTGAAGTCTTCTGTTTTGTAACCCATTGCTGCTGGTTCCTCTTTTCAAATGTCAACTACTGTTACAGTCTCTGTATATGGCTGTTAATGTGCCTCGAAGAGTTTTCTTGATGATGTACAAGTATTGTGTAAGATAGACCCCTTAGATTTATACTGGGGTCTTACTGACGGTGTTTTTCACTCAATGTGTCAGGTCCTCTTAGTTGTTAAACCAGGGTTCTTTTCTCGCTTTCCCCCATGTACTAATCATGTTTCCTCTTCCTCCCGCTCCCAGTAACTCTGATGAGGACAGGTATCCCCCGCTGCCAGCAAGGACTCACCTGATGGATGGCTCCAGGCAGGTTTTACCCAGCCTGCCCTCCTTCAGTAGAGAGAAGCTGGCCCAGGACACCACCTCCAGCCTACAGTCCACAGCCACGCTTCCCCCCTCCCCCCAAGAGGAGACACCCCCCCCCAACCCCAACGACAGCCCCCGGCTGCAGCACTTTGACCTGCGGGGCCACTACGAGCCCGGTTCCCAGGTCTCCCATTCCAACCCCAACCTGTTTGCCAATATAGACGTCAGCGGGCCATACCACACCAGCCAATGGGGACCAGCTCTCCCCTTCACAGGGGAGAGCTTTACTTCAGAGAGGAGTGGCAGAGGAGGTTAGTTGTACACACCTGTCCCCCTGTCTTTACACACCTTTTCCTCTGTTATAGTTCTAGGATAATTATTAATATAGAATCATCTGTTATATAGGATAATCATTTATATGTGTAGCTAGCCTCTTGAAAATGACCAGCCTGGTCACAGAACTGTATGTGCTTTAGCCACGTTCTTTGTCATTTGTTGCCATGCCATACATACAGTCCGTGTTTGGCATGACAACGAAAGGACAAGAGGAGTTGGCTAAAGCACAGACAGATCTGCTACCAGGCTAATCCATAACTGCATAATTATCCAGAATTTTTCAATGTTATTATGTTACTTAACACAAAGTATTTGTACATGAAAATCAAATCGGATCTATTATGAGATGGCTCTATCTTTTATTCCCTCTGAATGTCTTCTTGATGATATCACTGTTATGTTCTGTCAGGACAATCTCCTCCTTTCCCGGCTGACTCCTCATACGCTACGCAGGGACACAGAACCAGAAGCAAGAAGAAAGCCCTCAGGGAGGGCCAGCACCGACGAGAGCTGCATGACCAAGCAGGTAAGACATATTGGCAGCTACATTTGTTATCTTCTCTTTGTAGAAGGTTTTATACAAGGCACCACACATAGCTTTTGTAATAACAAGTTACACCATCTTATTATTTCCAAGAACTTAGAAATGGCTCTCACTGGCTCAAACTTCGTGGTGTGTTGCTGGCACATGCACATAAGTAACATGCCTGCTTTGGTATTCAAGCCACATCCTTACAGCACATTTACATTTTGGTCACACATCAAAGTGGAACTGACAGCGTTTTAACTACTTTCCAGATATCAAACAAACAAACAAACAAACAAACAATCTTAATATCAGTATTAAATATCTAATTCCCAGTTTATGCTACAAGACAACTTAATAAGATGTTTTAAAAATAAGTTATAATTGCCTCAACATTCCATGACGTACACTAAGGCATTGTTGGCAGAATAGATTGATGCCGTTCAATGCATTAATAATATAATTCACCAATATGTTTCTTGGTAGTCAAAAAAATATTGCTATCCGGTTGTAAATCACAGTTGGCCTGGTACATTGTTTGCTGCCTCCATTTGAGATGCACTGTTTCAGTTTCCATTGGCTCAATATTTTGGACAAAAATTGTTTAATGTAACTAAGGCTGGATATGACAATACAATCAAACTAGCAAGGGCAATGATCACTAGTCAGTCATAACGTGGCTAATAGGCTAGCGTATCTATTTATGTAGCAAGGTAAAAACTCGGATCCTAATGTTAGTTAAATCGCTAGCTAGCTGCTAGGAGGATGTCATGTCATTGGAGGAGTGATTGACTTTTTCTCCTCATATTGTTTTTTGGTGGCTATACACAGCTAACGTAAACTCACTCACTTTTGTACATCGCCTTGGTCCGTACAATTGACCTTATTTTAGCGCCCCAAAAACGTAATAATTCCAGATCAACTGTAATGTCAATACCATTGTAAAGCACAATTTCTCCCCTTTCCAAGAGAATCAATTACATGACCCCCACGCTGCCCGTTTCTGCATAATTCAACAATGCAATGAGCTCCGTCTGGTCTTTAAAAAAATGGCGGGTGGGGAAGCAAAACTAATGCGTGATATTGAGAAGGAGAGATGTTGTGTGGGAAAATAGATTTTTTTTCACTCGATCTGTCCAACTTATCACCTTATCGCCTCTGAAATGTAAATAAAACACTATAAAGAGTTTATATAATGTGTCATTACATACCTATTTGAAGGTTTGTGTCGAATTTGAATCGGGTTTTTAGGGCGGTGCAAAAGTGATCTTAGAAGTAAACAGCGGCTTTGAGAATCATGATCACATGCAATGATGAAGCAAAAAATGACTAGGTATCCCCCCTTACCCCGTTACAGAAATAGTTGCTTTATGCAGGCTGTAAGTTACGACATGACACGTCACGATGTAACGGAAGGTCCGTTTTTTCAACTTTTCTCCAATACTATAGATCCATTACCATGTCAATCAACGCTTGAATAGAAACGTAGTTCACACCCCTGATTTTGAAGTCAACACAGTCCCATTAGTTTTCTTTGTAGCCTCGTATGAATGTTGCGGTTTGCACATTTGTATGGAATGGGGTGAGTTTACGTTAGAGATGCAGGTGTAATTTGCAAATTCACTCTAGCTATCTACTCCAATTTCAGAGCACTCTCTTCTGAATGTGCCAGAGCACAGAATAACTGATGAATTTTTGAACGCGCAACATCCACCGAATATGACTTGTTAGTAAATGTAGGCAAAGAAAGTAATAGTTAGTCACAAACACTTTAGATAACAACATGTAAACAGCCTAACCAGCTCTGCTAGGGCGAGTAAAATGGTCAGAGTAAGGTGTTCTCTCATTTGTGTCAGGAAGTAGCAAGCTAGCTAACTTTAACCAGTTAGCTTTGGTTCATGGTTGGGACAAGCATGCATTGTAGGCATGCAAGCTGCAAAGGAATAGTAGGCTACAATTACCCATCGTTTGTCAGTGCAATTTTGACGACTAGCTATTTGAAAAAGTTGGTGTTTATCTAATGTTCCTTCGTTAGATGTTAGCTCATCTTTCTCTGGCTAGCATTAGTTGTTGATCTTTTTGTTGTTGATGTGCATAACTGAAGGAGAGAGAGCCTACCTTTTCATGGTGGTTTAATCAATAGGACTGTAAAGTTCCCAAATGTAAGAGGACTCCCAAGTGGTATTGACATATTTGCAGAAATCCATTCAGGTGTATTTTGTGGCTTTTGGCGAATGCGTTCTAATGATCTAAAGTCGTGCAGTTGGAAACTGCCTGTAAACACACAGTCCAGTTCAAAGTGAATGATGGCACAGGCCTATACTGTAGCTCTGATTGGCTATGGTGTACCAGTCTAAGTAGACTCTGGTCCTGGACGAGACAGATATATTTATTTACTGCAGTGTCTATTAATTGTCCAAACGCACGGCCGCTTTCCCACTCTATATTGCTATAGAATTTTGACAAATACCTTAGAATGTTTGGGAATTACAAATACTAAGAATTTATGAAAACATGAAAATTACCATATCTAAGTGTTCACTTGTCAGAAAAAATAAAAAAATAAAAAATGTCATAGATTTTAATAATATTTCATGTTGCTAAAATGCTGTCAGTTCCACCTAAGTCCTGTACTGTACATTTAGACAGCAGTGCTTTAAAGAGGTAACCTGTGGTCGAGTGAAGGCAGTGTTTTTTTCATGAGCTGTCAATCAGTCTGTGCAGACCTGCCCCCTCCGCCGGCCCCACCCCCCGCAGCAGATGACCCCATGCAGCTCCTGGTTGATGTGCTGGGCTGTAGCCGGACGCCGTCGGCGGAGAACTCGCCGGCCCTACAGAGGAGAGGAGACTACTCCTCACCCCAGAAGAGAGGGCCTGCCATGAGGGGCTCACAAGGTATGCATCAAACCATCTAATTAATGCAAATACACGTACAGTAATATAAAAGCGGCAAGCACAGACTCATATTGTGATTGAGGTTTAGTAATGCTCCGTCTACATTAATATGCATACAAATCCTCAGTGGACTCAGAATAGTGCATCGGTTTAAGCACACATTGAGCAACAATCCCCTCTACCCAGGTGGCCAGAGATGGTGGGGGGTCTAGTCTGGTCCAGCACTTAGAATCTGACCCATATAATTCCAGCCGTACTTTTGAGTGATTGCGGTAATGCATATTGTCATCTGCAGATGAGGGGGTAATCCCGTACTGCCCGTCCAGCTTTCTGCCCCGGGGTCAGATGTCCTGCTACGGTTCCCTTGGTGGAGGGGCCTCCTCGCGGGCTTCAACTGGACAGAGAGGGCCTGGAGTTGCCCAGAGGAGGGACGAGGTGAGTCTAGTGTGAAGGACAGCAGGACTACCTGGTCTGGTTCAGTAGAGACATGTTAGTCCTATAGTTGTTATCAGTGTTGGTTGTTGTCCTCC
Organism: Salvelinus fontinalis; assembly: GCF_029448725.1. Classification (NCBI taxonomy): domain Eukaryota; kingdom Metazoa; phylum Chordata; class Actinopteri; order Salmoniformes; family Salmonidae; genus Salvelinus; species Salvelinus fontinalis. The sequence goes on along the minus strand of NC_074688.1, from coordinate 22,301,054 downwards.
TAGTCTGTTACTATAGTGGGTAAATGTAAGGCAAGGATTTGGTGATAATCCAAAACAATTTTGGATCTTAATCAGTGTTGATTGGTGTGGCACAGAGAGCCAAGAGACCCACTGGCCAAAGACACACCTGGCTCTTTGCTGCTTTAATCTCTATACTAATCTGGTCCAGTTTATCCAACATATTGGTAATATTAATGCCAAATCAAGACTAGTGTTTTCATCTATAATATGTTGCATAGGATAGATTATGGACATGTCAAATTAATGTTTTGACAATGGCATAGATGTAAGCAAATATGGGAGGTCAGTAGATTTATAAGAGCTCAACCATAAATGGAATACTCACATTTGTGTGGCTAAGCCTTGGCTAAATTAGTGTCAGGATTAGTTTTTGGCACCAGCCACATTGCTGATTTGAGTTTAATGTTTGTTTACTTTCAGAACCTCATATAGCTGGAAGCAGATTATGTGATGTGAAGTTCTCCGCCATGTTTTTTTTTTAAAGCTTGTTTTGCTGCTTCCATATTTGCTGAACTCCAGCCTGTTGCCATGGTATCAAAGAGGAGCTGAAGACAAAAGGGAAAGCATGTAGGCTTGCCACCTGCCTTTTCGATATTGGTTCATATTTGTGTTTTTTATCGTTTGATAATTTGTATGTGATTTTATGTCCTGCCTCGATGTATATAGACATCTTAGCAACTTTTTTAAACAGGATCTTGGATAAAGATAATATATTGTATTTTGAAAAAAAGGAAGGAAAAAGTCTTAATTACTGTAGATATTATACAACAGATGTTTGAAAGTAGTTTGTTTACCCTGAAACCCTCGTGATGTTTGTTTGATGAAAGGATATGAGGCAGAATCTCTGTTAACAAGACCATCTGAGAGTGTGTGTTTACAGTTGTTCTCTCTCGCTGTCATTGTGGCGTAAACCTCCTGCTTCTTCTAAACAGACATATCGATCTTATCAACACCAGATGAAATAGCCTTGTCCTTTCAGTTTGTGATGCTGAAAATGTGTGAACCTATACCCTTGTTGAACACCAATTGTTATGTTCTGTCATCAGTTGAATGATTTGTTAAAAAAATACCAATAAAACATTTGTTACTCTAAAGACATGTTTCGCTAGACTGTTTCCTGGAATCGATCAAGTGTAGGTAATCAATCCTATTGTACATGCCTGCTGTATTGATTCACGTTTATGAGAAAAATGTGCCCTTTTTCCTGGGTTCTTTGTATTGTGCCGCTGTGCACTGACTTTGATATAATAGTTAACTGCTAAACGCAGACAGATTTCAGATTGTGTTTTCTACCAGACAGTAGAAAGTAGTTAATAGTAAGGTGGTGAGGAGGACAACCCACCACAAAACTACAGTAGCGACAGTCAGGGATATGCTACAGTTAAAAGGTAGCCAGAGGAGGGAGAGGTTTTTATTTAGTGTGGAACATTGGGAAGTATATGTGAGGTGTGTTAAATCAACTGGCTGGCTGGGAGTGTTGTGGATGAGGTTGGGAGAGAGCGGAGCATGTGAGCTGTTCCACCTGTGAGATACTCTTCCCAGGTTTCTAAAAGCTCCTCTCTGTACAATATTAACCTCCTTTGTTCTGTGCTCTCTAGTGACTGGTACACTGGTATCAATAATATTATTGTTATCTTTCAATATTGGGCAGTATATATACTGCCCAATGTTCCAAGTCATTCTGAAAACCTCTGCTTGAGATGCTGTTATGTAAGAACATTTAGGGTTTTTGAGAACACAGGTGCCAGGGAGCAGAAATATATGAATATTGTTTTATATTGGGTAAAAATAGCACGAGAAGAACCATGCCTTAAAGTCAGTAGAATGTCACTGGACTTCAAAGGGACATTCTTTCTGGACACAGTTACTTAGTGTGGATGATGGGTTCTGGGACTGTTTGAAATTAGGGAGTGGGCAAGACGGTGTATGATAAGCATTTTTTTTTTTACTTAACTAGGCAAGTCAGTTAAGAACAAATTCTTATTTACAATGACAGCCTACCCCTGATGATGCTGGGCCAATTGTGCACCTCCCTATGGGACTCCCAATCACAGCCAGATGTGATACAGCCTGGATTTGAACCAGGGACTGTAGTGACACCTCGTGCATTGAGACGCAGTGCCTTAGACCACTGCACAGGTAGGCTGTCATTGTAAATAAGAATTTGTTCTTAACTGACTTGCCTAGTTAAGTAAAAAAAAAAATGCTTATCATACACCGTCTTGCCCACTCCCTTGCCCACTCCCTTGCCCACTCCACCAATCAGGAGCCCAAAATACTCATCTCTCTCCCAAATGTCCACAGGGACCCACAAAGATTGGGGATAATCCATCAGAATTTAGAGCAAAGCGGTTAAGCAGTGGGGGCATTGTTTAAAAAAATATTTTTTGCATGTTTGTTTTGTGGATTAGGGTATTTTTATGAATCACAATCCCTCAGTGCTCCTCTCCCAGCAAGGCTCAGACTACTGAAAGGCCATTTCACATACAGTATGTCTCTGTATAGAATGTTTTTCAATCTATAGTTTTTTTCCCATTAGTATAGGAACAGAAATAGACAAACATCCACTGGGTCAATTTCACTTCAATTACAGTCAATTCAGAAGGTAGACTAAAATTCTAATTATCTTCAATGCTTTTCAATGAGGAATCATTTTAAATTATTTTTTTATAGACTGGAATTGAAATTGAATTGGCCCCAACCCTGATCAATTGTATATGATGGGGTTAGAGATATGAGAACTGATCTGCTGAGTAAAGATTCATATAAAAAAGGTCAACCATGAATCCACTTCAGCATCATACACACAGTAAGAATATAAAATAACACAATGTTTATCAATGGCAGATGATGGGATTATGAATTTAATGTGATCTGATATACAGTACCAGTCAAAAGTTTGGACACACCTACTCATTCCATTGTAGAATAATAGTGAAGACATCAAAACTATAAAATAACAAATGGAATCTTATAAAATATATTTTGATTTGGTTAACACTTTTTTGGTTACTCCATGTATTATTTCATAGTTGCGATGTCTTCACTATTATTCTACAACATAGAAAATAGTAAAAATAAAGATGAACCCTTGAATGAATAGGTGTGTCCAAACTTTTGACTGGTACTGTAGATTAGATTATAAATCAAACATGAATGTAATCACGGAGAGAATTTGCAGAGATGATCCCATGCACTTTTGACTAAATACTCCGGAGTCAGTTACCATGTGGAGGATGACAAGGAACACACACATGCTTATTACCAGTTGGCCAGATACTGGTTAGAGTAAGAGAGACCTATTGAACTTGCTCCATATGTGGATATGTTTGACTTGATAGAAGGCACCATCTAGTGGCTGTTACATAGCATTTATCCTTCTGCCCAGTCATGAGTTGTATGTAGGATCCACAGATCATTTTGCCATTAGGCCACACAAGCTATCATAACGGAGCTTATTTTTTGTCTCAGACTCGTATCTAGCCTAAGGATGACTCAAAATGTAAACACTAGGAAATGAATTCACAATCTATCACAATTTAGGAGGTCCTGTGTGGCTAAATTGGTAAGAGCATACTGCCAGCAGTGCCAAGGTGGTGGGTTTGATTTCCGCGAGGTGCTACACCCACCCATATGAAAAAAAATGATGCACTCAGTTGCTTTGGATAAAAGTGTATGCTAAATGGATTTCATATTAACAGAACTCTCAGCAAATCACTGGCTGTTGACAGACATGTTCAGCCTAACGAAACACATAAAACATACCAGTCAACAGTTTGGGCACACCTACTCATTCAAGGGTTTTTCTTTATTTTTACTATTTTCTACGTTGTAGAATAATAGTGAAGACATCAACGCTATGAAATAACACATATGGAATCATGTAGTAACCAAAAAAGTGTTAAATAAATCTAAATATATTTTATATTCTTCAAAGTAGCCTCCCTTTGCCTTGATGACAGCTTTGCACACTCTTGGCATTCTCTCAACCAGCTTCACCTGGAATGCTTTTCCAAAAGTCTTGAAGGAGTTCCCATATATGCTGAGCACTTGTTGGCTCAATACAAATTTGGCCCGCAGTTGAATCTAGTTGATGATCTCTGATGTAAGCAAAGGAAAAGTGAAATTATAGGATGGGCAACTGGCGACTCCCTTTTGTAGGCCTGTGGATCACTCCCCCCCATCACAGCAGCCGCCTCCCCCTTCAGAGTTAGAATAGTAGAATACACAAGGTGCAATTTCGAAATTTGGTTGTGCATCAGCAGTGTTTCTCTTATGTCAGTCTGACAGTCACTCAATTAGCCCATCAGCTAAAATGTTTTAGATTGGCAAATTAGTCTAGCTATCGGCGCTTGTAGTAATCATGGTCGATTTACCGACCAGGATGACCCCATTCATCTTGTTAGTCACTCTCACTCAGATATCATATTAAAAAATGCAAACATTTCTCTCCACCCTATGGCAAAATGTGTAGAATTGCAGGAAAATAGCTGTAAAACTGCTAATCTTTCTTTCTGCCTCATGGTTAAATTAGTAGAATTGCATGAAATGAGTTATACAATTGCAAAATATTCTATAAGTTTTTAGCAAAATGTGTCGAATTGCAGCACTTTCTTTAAAACTGCAACATTTTCTCTATGTCCCATGGCAAAATGTGTAGAATTGCAGCAAACTTGCTTTACCACTGAAACATTTTCTCTATGCTGTCAAGAGCAGGGCCGCTAAAATGTTTTACCATAAGGTGGGGGGGGGCCCCAAACAAAATGTTGCTTAGGTCCCCTAAAAGGCTACTTACATTTTTTCTGACTATATGTGTTGGTATGGATGTGGATACGCAGACCCGTGAGCTACTGCGTCCCCTCAGGATGAGCTCAGATTTTTTGTGGCCCCCAACCCCATCACAGTTGCCCATCCTGTTTTAAACTAAGACAACTGCTCAGAGAAAGAGATTTTGTTTAACAAGTAATACTTTTTTCAATTCAAAAAGGTAGGAGTCAAAATTATTGTCACCCATGTTTTCAATACCTCATCTTGCGAGGATAACGGCACTGACCTTTTTTTATCAAATGTTTTATGAGTTGGAGAACACATTGGGAGGGATTTTAGACCATCAGTGGTGGGTTTGGTGTCAAAATGTGAACGCAAAATAATTGCATATCTACTGTAAAATATGGTGGTGGATATTTGATGTTATGGGGCTATTTTGCTTCCACTGGTCCTAGGGCCCCCACTGGTCAATGTCATCATGAACTTTACTCAGTACCAGGACATTTTAGCCAAACACCTTGTTGCCTCTGCCAAGAGGCTGAAACTTGGCCACAGGTGGATCTTCCAGAAAGACAAAAACCCCAAGCGCACATCAAAATCCACAAAGAAATGGTTCTTTGGCCACAAAATCAACAATTTGCAATGGCCATCCCAAAGAGCAAAAACCTGAGTATGCCCATGATAAATATACAAAATCGTATTTAAAAGTATATTGGGATTATTTTAAATACATTTAATGTGTTCAATGTCAATTGTATTGGTATTTTATGATGTATTAATTTTTTGTACTTAAGTACAGTTGAAGTCAGAAGTTTACGTACACTTAGGTTGGAGTCATTTAAACAGCTTGGCCTTTAAACAGCTTGGAAAATTCCAGAAGATGATGTCATGGCTTTAGATGCTTCTGATAGGCCAATTGACATCATTTGAGTCAATTGGAGGTGTACCTGTGGATGTATTTCAAGGCCTACCTTAAAACTCAGTGCCTCTTTGCTTGACATCATGGGAAAATCAAAAGAAATCAGCCAAGATCTCAGAAAAACATTGTAGACCTCCACAAGTCTGGTTCATCCTTGGGAGCAATTTCCAAACACCTAAAGGGACCACGTTCATCTGTACAAACAATAGTACGCAAGAATAAACACCATGGGACCACACAGCTGTCATACCGCTCAGGAAGGAGACGTGTTCTGTCTTCTGGAGATGAACGTGCTTTGGTGCAAACAGTGCAAATCAATCTCAGAACAACAGAAAAAGACCTTGTGAAGATGCTGGGGGAAATGGGTACAAAAGTATCTATATCCACAGTAAAACGAGTCCTATATCGACATAACCTGAAAGGCCGCTCAGCAAGGAAGAAGCCACTGCTCCAGAACCGCCATAAAAAAAGCCAGACTACGGTTTGCAACTGCACATGGGGCCAAAGATCGTACTTTTTGGAGAAATGTCCTCTGGTCTGATGAAACAAATATATAACTGTTTGGCCATAATGACCATCGTTATGTTTGGAGCTAAAAGGGGGATGCTTGCAAGCCGAAGAACACCATCCCAACCGTGAAGCACGGGGGTGGCATTTGGAAAGGCACACACCTGTCTGTATAAAGGTAATTTTAGAATAAGGCTGTAACATAACAAAATGTGGAAAAAGTCAAGAGGTCTGAATACTTTCCGAATGCACTGTATATGATACCTGTGCACCAGTGGCATTTCACACTTTAGTTGTTCACAGTACAGTAATAAATTAACATTTCATTGTAATGTGTAATTAAAAGTACAATATTATTCAATTTGAAAACTTACATCAAAATATTTGAATAAGCTAAATATTAGCACAATATAATATTTCAATATATCAAAACCAGCTGCAGAAAAGGATGCTGGGTAATATGCCCAAAACAATGCACATGCTTTTGAAAGTATACTTGAAATATATTTTGTGGATATTTAAGTTAAATATACTTTTTTATACTATTTTCTTGAGATATAAAAAAGTATACTCTCAGGAAGCATGTTCCTCAGCTGTGGATGTTTCCTTGTGTTTAATAGACAATCGTTATAATTGTCAACTTTCTCTGCACTCTTCTGAACAGGAATTCAGAAAGAACTTCAAAACTCCTCATTGGCACTGAAACTACAGTGCCTTGCATACGTATTCATACCCCTCTTCACATTTTATTGTTATAAAGTGGGATTAAAATAGATTTAATTGTAAAAATAATTGTCAGCAATCTACACAAAGTACTCTGTAGATTCAAAGTGGAATATTTTTTACAAATATTTGGAAATATTTAATAGAAATTAAATAACTAAAATCTAGTCGTTGCATAAGTATTCAGCTCCCTGAATGTTAGAAGCACCTTTGGCAGCGATGACAGCGGTGAGTATTCTTGGGTAAGTCTATAAGAGCTTTACACACCTGGATTGTGCAGTATTAGACAATTATTCTTTGGTTAAACAGCAATTTTCAAGTCTTGCGATAGATTTTAAAGAGATTGAAGACAAAGCTGTTACTTGGCCACTCAGGAACATTCACAGTCTTCTTGGGAAGCAATTCCAGTGTATATTTGGCCTTGTGTTGTAGGTTATTACTCAGCTGAAAAGTGAATTCCTCTATCAGTGTCTGATGTAAAGCAGACTAAAGCAAGTCTTCCCCTGCGATTTTGCCTGTGCTTAGCTCCATCCCAATTATTTTAATTGTGAAAAACTCCCCAAATCTACACTGGAGTTGCTTATCAAGAATGTGAATGTTCCTTAGTGGCCAAGTAACAATTTTGACTTCAAGCTCTTTAAAATCTATAGCAAGATTTGAAAATTGCTGTCTAACCATGATCCCCAACAACTTGACAGAGCTTGAACAATTATGAAAAGAATAATGGGCTAATACTGCACAATCCAGGAGTGTAAAGCTCTTATAGCATACCCATACCATGATGCAGCCACCACCATGCTTGAAAATAAGTAGGCAATTACTCAGTGATGTGTAGGCCAGTAGCTTACCACCCTGCATCCCACTGCTGGCTTGCTTCTGAAGCTATGCAGGGTTGTCCTGGTCAGTCCCTGGATGGGAGACCAGTTGGTGTTGGAGGGCCAGTATGAGGCACCCTTTCCTCTGGTCTATAAACATATCCCACTGCTCCAGGGCAATGATAGGGGACATTGCCCTGTGTAGGGTGCTGTCTTTTGGATGGGATGTTAAATGGGTGTCCAGACTTTGTGGTCACTAAAGATCCCATGGCACTTATTGTAAGAGTAGGGGTGTTAACCCCGGTGTCCTGGCTAAATTTCCAATCTGTCTCTCATACCATCATGGTCACCTAATCATCTCCAGCTTACAATTGACTCATTCATCACCCTCCTCTCCCCTGTAACCAATCCCCAGGTTGTTGCTGTAAATGAGAATGTGTTCTCAGTTAACTTACCTGGTAAAATAAGGGTTAAATAAAATGTGTTGTGTTGGATTTGCCCCAAACATAAGACTTTGCATTTAGGCCAAAAAGTGTATTAATTTGTTGTGTTTTTCCCCCCAGTATTACTTTAGGGCCTTGTTGCATACAATGTGTATGTTTTGGAATATTTGTATTCTGTATATTTGTATTCTTTTCACTCTATCATTTAAGTCATTATTGTAGAGACATTACAATGTTGTTGATCCATCCTCAGTTTTCTCCCATCACAGCCATTGTACTCTGTAACTGTTTTAAAATCACCAATGGCCTGATGATAACATCCCTGAGCAGTTTCATATCTTTGATGTGTCTGGGAGGTTTAATACATAATCCACAGCCTATTGTAATTATTAACTTGACAATGCTTAAAGAGATGCTCAATGTCTGATACAACAAATGTTGTATGAATGGGGTACAAAGGAAGGGTTAGTCATTCAAGAATGATGTCAACTACTATTATTTCACACAGAGTGAGTCCATGTAACATATTTCTTTTTACTTTTTCTTCCACTTTGACATTACAGAGTATTTGGAGTTCATTGTTGACAAAATATGACAATTAAATTAATTTGAATCCCACTTTCTAACACAATACAGTGTGAAGAAATCCAGAGGGAAAAAATACTTCTGCAAGTTACTGTACACTTATAGTGTACTTGATCACTCTCAAGCAGTTTTTTTGTTGTTTTTTTTGTTTTTTTAAAATCGACACTTCAACTTAAAAACAACTCCAAGTGTATTTTGAATTAATATATTAAATTAAAGTGTTTGAAATGAAGTACAGTTTTAATGAGTGTCTAAGTTTAATGATAGTGAACATATAGTATACTTAGACTGAAAAACAATTCATTTAAAGTACACTTTTAATAAGTGTATTGAAGTGTGATGATAGCATATTTATAGTGTACTAAAAGACTGAAATAACAATGAATATAAAGTACACTTTTCATAAGTGTGTTGAAGTGTAATGATAGTATATTTATAGTATACTTAAGATATAAAGTACATTTTGTATTTGAAGTACAGTATATTAATATAATTGTTTTATATATTTAAGTATACTTATAATTAAAATATTTCACTTGGGATCTCTGGACTTGAAACCCATTGAAAACCTATGGTTTGAATTGAAGAGGGCAGTCTATTTCTCGCAGACAAAGGAGATCAAGGATCTAAAAGGATTCTGTATGAAGGAATGTTGTTAAGATCCCTCCAGATGTGTTCTCCAACATATAAAAGATTTTAGAAAAAAAGTATTGTTTAAAAAAATCTCTTTCTTTGAGCAATTGTATTAGTTTAAAATAATATAATTTCCCCATTTATTTGAGCATAGCTCAGTATTTGAAGTATTTATTCCATACATTAATTTTTGCTCATTTTTATCAAGGCTGTTAATAATGTCAGACCCCACTGTATATATACAAATTTAAAAACACTCACTGATAAAATTTCATTTGATAATTTTCCCGCCTCCTAAACAACTTAACTCTCCACCGAAAATGTTGAATACATAATTATTGATTTATTTTCCTGAAAATGTGTTAATTATGGAATAGCACTGAATAACTTGAATTACTGTTTTGTGATTATGAAATACATCTACCACCATTTGTTCAAGACACCTGCTACCCTAGAAAAGGAAAGTGTTACATACTGTAGTGACTCATATGCATCACAGTGTGTGTTTGAAGCTGATTTTTGGACCATGGTCGGAGAATTACTGGGCAGTTTAAATTCAATGAACTCACAGTGGTTTTTGGAGTTCAATTGTAGTTTCAATAAAGATTTTAAAACCTTAACATCTGATGTTGTGAGAGATAATGTTATCTCAATTTAACATGAGAGCCCCAACTATACTTTTGTTCTTTTCTGTGTGAAATAACTACGTGAAACTTACTTTTACTGCATAGTGTGGAATCCTATTGCCAACCCATGTCCACTGTGGATGGTAGTGCAGTATTTTGAATTGAAACCCCTGTGTCATCAGTATTACTGTGACTTACCCAGAGCTTTAATAGTTTTGTATTTTCAGCAGATTCCCTAAAACACAAAACTCATCCCATGTGATTGGTTGTGGCTCAGCATGCTCTATTGTGCCCCGGGGCCGTTTGTTCGCCTGGTTTCCGACACACAAACAAAACTTTCCTGCCAGCCTGGGCAATATTGGGCTCCAGAGTGCATTGACATCCCCCTTGTAATATTGGAATCTCTGACTTTTTCTCTAAAGGGATAATAAAGGTAAGTTATTACTTAGCCGAGTGGTGTGGGTAAAATGTGATGTCATGTGTTTTGATATAATGTACAGTAGGTGACTTATAGATCATATTTCTTCATAGAAAAACAAAGAGAACAGAAGAGAGAGGACAGAAAACAGATGACAGAAGAGAGAGGACAGAAGAGAAACAGATCAGTCATGTCAGGGTAAACACAGTATATCAAAGCTAAAACTACACTACTGTTCAAAAGTTTGGGGTCACTTAGAAATGTTCTTGTTTTTGAAAGAAAAGCAATTTTTTTTGTCCATTAAAATAACATAAAAAAAGAAATACAGTGTAGACATTGTTAATGTTGTAAATGACTATTGTAGCCGGAAACGGCAGATTTTGAATGGAATATCTACATAGGCGTACAGAGGCCCATTATCAGCAACCATCACTCCTGTGTTCCAATGGCACGTTGTGTTAGCTAATCCAAGTTTATCATTTTAAAAAGCTAATTTATCATTAGAAAACCCTTTTGCAATTATGTTAGCACAGCTGAAAACTGTTGTTCTTATTAAACAAGCAATAAAACTGGTCTTCTTTAAACTGGCAGCTTCATTAAATAGTACCCGCAAAACACCAGTCTCAACGTCAACAGTGAAGAGGCGACTCCGGGATGCTGGCCTTCTAGGCAGAGTTGCTAAGATAAAGACATATCTCAGACTGGCCAATAAAAATAAAAGATTAAGATGGGCAAAAAAACACAAGACACTGGACAGAGGAACTCAACCTAGAATGTCAACATCCCGGAGTCGCCTCTTCACTGTTGACGTTGAGACTTGCGTTTTGCGGGTACTATTTAATGAAGCTGCCAGTTGAGAACTTGTGAGGCGTCTATTTCTCAAACTAGACACTCTAATGTACTTGTCCTCTTGCTCAGTTGTGCACCAGGGCCTCCCACTCCTCTTTCTATTCTGGTTAGAGCCAGTTTGTGCTGTTCTGTGAAGGGAGTAGCACACAGTGTTGTACGAGATCTTCAGTTTCTTGGCAATCAATTTCTCACATGGAATAGCCTTAATTTCTCAGAACAAGAATAGACTGATGAGTTTCAGAAGAAAGTTATTTGTTTCTAGCCATTATGAGCCTGTAATCAAACCCACAAATGTTGATGCTCCAGGTACTCAGCTCGTCTAAAGAAGGCCAGTTTTATTGCTTCTTTAATAAGAACAACAGTTTTCAGCTGTGCTATCATAATTGCAAAAGGGTTTTCTAATGATCAATTAGCCTTTTAAAATTATAAACTTAGATTAGCTAACACAACGGGCCATTGGAACACAGGAGTGATGGTTGCTGATAATGGGCCTCTGTACACCTATGTAGATATTCCATAAAAAATCTGCAGTTTCCAGCTACAATAGTCATTTGCAACATTAACAATGTCTACACTGTATTTCAGCAGCACTGCATACCACTGCTGGCTTGCTTCTGAAGCTAAGCAGGGTTGGTCCTGGTCAGTCCCTGGATGGGAGACCAGATGCTGCTGGAAGTGGTGTTGGAGGGCCAGTAGGAGGCACTCTTTCCTCTGGTCTAAAAAATATCCCAATGCCCCAGGGCAGTGATTGGGGACACTGCCCTGTGTAGGGTGCCGTCTTTCGGATGGGACGTTAAACGGGTGTCCTGCCTCTCTGAGGTCATTAAAGATCCCATGGCACTTATCGTAAGAGTAGGGGTGTTAACCCCGGTGTCCTGGCTAAATTCCCAATCTGGCCCTCAAACCATCATGGTCACCTAATAATCCCCAGTTTACAATTGGCTCATTCATCCCCCTCCTCTCCCCTGTAACTATTCCCCAGGTCATAGCTGCAAATGAAAACGTGTTCTCAGTCAACTTACCTGGTAAAATAACGGTAAAATAAAAAAAATAAAAAAATTCTGATCAACTTGATGTTATCTTAAATGGACAGAAAAATTGCTTTTCTTTCAATAACAAGGATGTTTCTACGTGACCCCAAACTTTTGAACGATAGTGTATATAATGGCCATTTGAAAAGACTCTAACAAACTGTCTAAAAGCAGTAGGCCTATGGTAAAACAAGTGGAATATGAATGTATACCTTGTAAGATTATTCTTTGAAAAAATATAATTGATTCAATGTTAAAACGGTCTGTAATGTCCATCCAGACCCTTTCAACTATTAGAAGCAAACAATGTACGTTATGTTGTGTTACTCTATGCTGTATTCACCAGCCATGAGATGTAATTGTATAGAGATGCTTCAATGTCCCTGACAATTGTGTTGTAGGCTAACTATCTCCTCTGTGTGTGTCAGTGTGCTTGGCAGGATGTACAGCTTCATGGGTGGTGGGTTGTTCTGCGCTGGAGTCGGGAACATACTCCTTATTATCTCCACAGCAACCGATTACTGGATGCAGTACCGTCAATCCAACAACTATATGCATCAGGGCCTGTGGCGCTACTGTGTGCCTGGGAAATGCATGACACACACAGATAGCATTGGTAAGCGCAACATGTCCCATTTGTCATCAAACGTACTGTAAGTGAACGAAAGGTCTTTATGAGGTCCTGTTCCATGCTGTGAATATCTAGAGTAAAAAGGTATTTCAACAAAGGAATCAGCTCCTTTTATTTGAGCAGGTTTAGTTGGGAGTAAATCACCATAATTCAACATTTGGTGCAAAATATAGAATATTGTGTAGTAAGTAAATGTTCAGTGATGTCACATCTGAGTAAAGTGTGAAATGTAATTCAGTACTATGGACAGGAATGCCACTAATAATAGTAGTAGTAGTGCTTATTGGGGAAGTAGTACCTGCACTGGGTCTCAGCCTTGTGCCCTCTGTCACCAGCGTACTGGGATGCCACCCGTGCCTTTATGATCCTCTCCCTGCTGGCCTGCTTCATTGGCATCGTGATCGGCGTCATGGCCTTCATACGCTCCTCCTCCTTCAGTGGGTTTGACAAGACTTTTGCTGCCGGCATCCTCTTCTTCATCTCCTGTAAGTATCTCCTCCTTGTCATTTGTCCCTGTAACTCTATCAAGCATAGAATATACAATAAATTACATATTTATATGCTATCAAGTCTCTGTTGATGGATGTGATGAAAGAAATAAGCAGCATTTGATTGACTACTCTCCACAGGCTTCTTTGTGCTGCTGGCGATGGCTGTGTACACTGGGGTGACGGTGAATTACTACGGGAAACGATACGGGAATTGGCGCTTCTCCTGGTCCTACATCATGGGTTGGGTAGCCGTGGTCCTCACCTTCTTCTCAGGTAGGATAATGTGGTTCTGCCTATAGAGCTAAAAGGGCTTAATTTACTATTGTACATCCCAAATGGCACCCTATTCCCATTAGTGCACTACTTTTGATCAAGGCCCATAGGGCTCTGTTCAAAAGTAGTGCACTATATAAGGAGTAGGCTGCCATTTGAGATGCATCCTACGGCTCAGTCCAACAAGATTAATTTGAAGAAAAACATTTTTGACATCAGTGGATAATCCAGTGGACAGTATACAGTATGCCCAGGAACTGAACGTTAATCTCTTCCTATTTTCTTTTACAGGCATCTTCTACATGTGTGCCTACAGGATGCATGAATGCCCGAGAAACTCCAACTCCCGCTGATCTGACAAAAACACACACAGTTCACATCTGGGTTTACACACCTAACTACGTCATTTCCTGTTTACCAGGCCACTATTGAATAAGCATAATAAAAAGGGTCAAACCAATTGTCTGTTTATTCTCCTTTCTATTGAGTGGTATTCATCTGTTTCATAATAAAGAATATGCACCACATTTATAATTTTGAAAGTTTCTTTAAAGCTGCAATATGTAACTTTTTTGGGTGACCTGACCAAATTCAAATGGAAATGTGAGTTATAGATCAGTCATTATTGAAAGTTTAAGTGGTAAATATGTTCTATGTGCACCATTCTATGCTTCCCATTCTTAACCTTTCTAGGACACACGTTCCGCTAGCGGAACCCCCCCACAACATTCCGCTGAAAAGGCAGCGCGGGAAATTCAAAAATATATATTTTTGAAATATGTAGCTTTCACACATTAACAAGTCCAATACAGCAAATGAAAGATAAACATCTTGTTAATCTACCCATCGTTTTCGATTTAAAAAAAATGCTTTACAGCGAAAACACAACATACGATTATGTTAGATCACCACCAAGTTCAAAAACCACACAGCCATTTTCCCAGCCAAAGATAGGAGTCACAAAAACAGAAATAGATATAAAATTAATCACTAACCTTTGATGATCTTCATCAGATGATACTCATAGGATATCATGTTACACAATACATGTATTTTTTGTTCGATAATGTGCATATTTATATCCAAAAATCTTAGTTTACATTGGCGCCATGTTCAGAAATGCCTCCAAAATATCCGGAGGATTTGCAGAGAGCAACATCTAATAACAGAAATACTCATCATACACTTTGATGAAAGATACATGTTTTACATATAATTAAAGATACATTTGTTCTTGATGCAACCGCTGTGTCAGATTTCAAAAAAACTTTACGGAAAAAGCACACCATGCAATAATCTGAGACGACGCTCAGAAAAAAACAACATTTCTACGCCATATTGGAGTCAACAGATATATGAAATTACATCATAAATATTCCCTTACCTTTGATAATCTTCATCAGAATGCACTTCCAGGAATCCTAGTTCGACAATAAATTGTTGTTTTGTTCGATAATGTCAATTATATATGTCCAAGTAGCTACTTTTGCTAGCGCGTTTAGTACACATATCCAAACGCTCATGCAAGTCACGCATAACGTCGGACGAAAACTTCAAAAAGTTATATCACAGGTCGAATAAACTTGTCTAACTAAGTAGAGAATCAATCTTCAGGATGTTGTTATCATACACTGCTCAAAAAAATAAAGGGAACACTTAAACAACACAATGTAACTCCAAGTCAATCACACTTCTGTGAAATCAAACTGTCCACTTAGGAAGCAACACTGATTGACAATAAATTTCACATGCTGTTGTGCAAATGGAATAGACAAAAGGTGGAAATTATAGGCACCCCCAAAAAAGGAATGGTTCTGCAGGTGGTGACCACACACCACTTCTCAGTTCCTATGCTTCCTGGCTGATGTTTTGGTCACTTTTGAATGCTGGCGGTGCTTTCACTCTAGTGGTAGCATGAGACGGAGTCTACAACCCACACAAGTGGCTCACGTAGTGCAGTCCATCCAGGATGGCACATCAATGCGAGCTGTGGCAAAAAGGTTTGCTGTGTCTGTCAGCGTAGTGTCCAGAGCATGGAAGCGCTACCAGGAGACAGGCCAGTACATCAGGAGACGTGGAGGAGGCCGTAGAAGAGCAACAACCCAGCAGCAGGACCGCTACCTCCGCCTTTGTGCAAGGAGGTGCACTGCCAGAGCCCTGCAAAAGGACCTCCAGCAGGCCACAAATGTGCATGTGTCAGCATATGGTCTCACAAGGGGTCTGAGGATCTCATCTCGGTACCTAATGGCAGTCAGGCTACCTCTGGCGAGCACATGGAGGGCTGTGCGGCCCCACAAAGAAATGCCACCCCACACCATGACTGACCCAACGCCAAACCGGTCATGCTGGAGGATGTTGCAGGCAGCAGAACGTTCTCCACGGCGTCTCCAGACTCTGTCACGTCTGTCACATGTGCTCATGTGCTCAGTGTGAACCTGCTTTCATCTGTGAAGAGCACAGGGCGCCAGTGGCGAATTTGCCAATCTTGGTGTTCTCTGGCAAATGCCAAACGTCCTGCACGGTGTTGGGTTGTAAGCACAACCCCCACCTGTGGACGTCGGGCCCTCATACCACCCTCATGGAGTCTGTTTCTGACCGTTTGAGCAGACACATGCACATTTGTGGCCTGCTGGAGGTCATTTTGCAGAGCTCTGGCAGTGCACCTCCTTGCACAAAGGCGGAGGTAGCGGTCCTGCTGCTGGGTTGTTGCCCTCCTACGGCCTCCTCCACGTCTCCTGATGTACTGGCCTGTCTCCTGGTAGCGCCTCCATGCTCTGGACACTACGCTGACAGACACAGCAAACCTTTTTGCCACAGCTCGCATTGATGTGCCATCCTGGATGAACTGCATTACCTGAGCCACGTGTGTGGGTTGTAGACTCCGTCTCATGCTACCACTAGAGTGAAAGCACCGCCAGCATTCAAAAGTGACCAAAACATCAGCCAGGAAGCATAGGAACTGAGAAGTGGTCTGTGGTCACCACCTGCAGAATCACTCCTTTTTTGGGGGTGTCTTGCTAATTGCCTATAATTTCCACCTTTTGTCTATTCCATTTGCACAACAGCATGTGAAATTTATTGTCAATCAGTGTTGCTTCCTAAGTGCAGAGTTTGATTTCACAGAAGTGTGACTGACTTGGAGTTACATTGTGTTGTTTAAGTGTTCCCTTTATTTTTTTGAGCAGTGTATATATCCAATAACGTTCCAACCGTAGCATTCCTTCGTGTCTGTAGAAGTAATGGACACAAGGCGACATCATGTGGAATGCGCATGACCAGGAACTGGCAATCTGCCAGACCACTGACTCATTCCCCTCTCATCCGGCCCCACAACACAGTATAAACTTCATTCAACGTTCTACCGACTGTTGACATCTAGTGGAAGGCGTAGGAAGTGCAAACAAATCCATATCTTTAAAAAAAAGGAGGACCAAGGCACTCCTCATATAATTAATTAAAATGCCTTTATTAGTATGGCATGTTCAATAGAAACAAAGTTTTTTTTAACCAAATCCATATCTTCCTGGGATTTGAATAGGCGATGAGTTGAAAAACAACCAGCCTCAGAATTTCCACTTCCTGTTTGGAAGTTTGCCTGCCATATGAGTTCTGTTATACTCACAGACATAATTCAAACGGTTTTAGAAACTTCAGAGTGTTTTCTATCCAATAGTAATAGTAATATGCATATATTAGCATCTGGGACAGAGGAGGCAGTTCAATTTGGGCACGCTATTCATCCAAAGTGAAAATGCTGCCCCCTAGCTTAATTTGTATCTTTTACTTTCAGTTTGTACACCAGCTTCAAAACAACTAAAAATACAATATTGGTGGTTATAGAAAATATATTTCACAGTGGTTTAGATTGTACAATGATTCTATACACTATACGTGCTTTTTTTACAAAATTAAATTAGGCGAACTATTATAATTTTTGCAACCAGGAAATGGTGGAGCTATTTCTGCATAGAGCAGCTTTAACATTTAAATTAAACCCTGTCATCAAGACTGTCACAGGTGTCGAAATTAAAGAAGAGTCTGGTAGAAGAATGTGAATTCAAGAGATTTTATTTTTTAAGAGTTACCTTTAGCCAAGAGCGCAGTGCAAAGGCAAAAACATTTTGCAGTCACAGAATGCGACTGGTGAAAAACATGCTCTGTATAGTAACCATTCACTGGCTAAACTGAAAACGTTTTACAATAGGTAGAACAGTGCCCATGAAAAAGACTCAATCCATGGTTGCTTTCAGCATAAAAAGATGAATGACCAAAATAAACAAAAAGTAGTCAATGCAGATTCTGAAAATAAAGGTTCAGCCCATTCCAAGCCATAGAATGTGGACCACTACTTAGCAATATCCAATCAAGAGTAAAATATTACTAAATGGTTTAGTCGACTTCCTCAATTGTTGGTCCAGAGGATCCACCTCCTCCGGGTGCAGCACCACCAGCCCCGGGCATCCCCCCGGGCATCCCCCCGGGCATCCCCCCAGGCATCCCCCCAGCACCCTGGTACAGCTTGGTGATGATGGGGTTACAGACCTTCTCCAGCTCCTTCTGGTGGTGCTCAAACTCCTCCTTCTCTGCAGACTACAAGGAGAAAGGAAGAGATAGCAAAGAGAGAGTGTTCCAACCTTGTTTAACCACCAGACATTTGTTTAATCAAATTACAATGAGGTGAGGGACTCAGTGCTATACTTGACTTTAGATATGAACATCAACCCACTCCATTCTGGTTGAAGGACCCAGAGCCCGTACTGTACCTGGTTCTTGTCCAGCCAGCTGATGACCTCATTGCATTTGTCCAGGATCTTCTGTTTGTCCTCGTCGCTGAGCTTGCCCTTGAGCTTCTCGTCTTCCACGGTGGACTTCATGTTGAAGGCGTATGACTCCAGGCCATTCTTGGACGCCACCTTGTCCCTCTGGACATCGTCCGCAGCTTTGTACTGTTCAGCCTCCTGGACCATGCGCTCTATGTCCTCCTTACTCAGACGACCTGTGGAGAGAGGGGCAGACAATGAGATGGAAGCTTTGTTACCAAGCATTGTTAGAGGGGACATGCCTATTTAAAATGTTGTGCATACTTTACAATGGCATAGTGTTTAAAGCTACATTCTGGGATTCAGATGTTCAAGAATCAATGGGTAAATCAAGAATTGAAATGAACATTGAACAGATTTCCAGATCCCAGACCATAGCTTATGGTTGGACATATATATATATTTAAATAAATGTATTAATAAATAAACAAAAAAATAAGCTTGTTTAACTCCTTTTTTTGTAAACAATGTGATCGTAAACAAACACTTTATAGCCTCAAAACATGTTTAAAACTATATTTTAACATCATGGGATGGTCAGTTCTTGCATCCATAGCTATGTCTATACATTTGAGAGTGGTTCCATTTTTCCAGCCCCATCCCTCACCTTTTGCCCCAAAACAGTGTCAGGGTGCATGTTTTGTTATTGTTTGAACTGACAATTTCCCCTTTAACTGTAAGAACTAGTAAGTGTACCTTTGTCATTGGTGATGGTGATCTTATTCTCCTTGCCGGTGCTCTTGTCAGCGGCGGACACGTTCATGATGCCGTTGGCGTCAATGTCAAAGGTCACCTCGATCTGAGGCACACCCCGGGGGGCTGGTGGAATCCCACACAACTCAAACTTCCCCAGTAGGTTGTTGTCTTTGGTCATGGCTCTTTCCCCCTCATATACCTGAGGACAGGACACAGACACACATTCAGGTCAACATTAAAGTGGATACATTCAAAGTCTCATCTTAAGTAAACACTAACAAATAAATGACCATGTAGGTCAAGACTGGTTAAGATCAGGATTCAGCACAAATTTAAAGTTAAATCTCAACTAGAGTATATGATAACATTTTGACACCGATGGACACAATCCATTGAGGTACCTAAGAATGAGTCATAGTACGTCCCCCTCACCTGAATGAGCACCCCAGGCTGGTTGTCTGAGTATGTGGTGAAGGTCTGTGTCTGCTTGGTGGGGATGGTGGTGTTCCTCTTGATGAGCACGGTCATGACCCCTCCAGCCGTCTCAATGCCCAGGGACAGTGGCGTGACGTCCAGCAGCAGCAGGTCCTGCACGTTCTCAGACTTGTCTCCGGACAAGATGGCTGCCTGGACAGCTGTCAACAGGCACAGGGGTTGTCACTCATTCTTAAACCATCAAAGCATTTACAATTCCCTTATCCATATTCGGGCTTCTCTGGATGAAGGTTAGGGAAGGCAGAACAGGAAAAGACACAGCTGACCAGAGGGGTTTACTGGGCAAAGATAGAAAAATAAAGAGCCTCACCTGCACCATAGGCAACAGCCTCATCAGGGTTGATGCTCTTGTTGAGCTCCTTCCCATTGAAGAAGTCCTGCAGCAACTTTTGGATCTTGGGGATGCGTGTGGAGCCTCCCACCAGGACGATGTCGTGAACCTGGGCCTTGTCCATCTTGGCATCCCTCAGAGACTTCTCCACGGGGTCCAGGGTGCCTCTGAACAGGTCAGCGTTCAGCTCCTCAAAGCGAGCCCTGGTGATGGAGGTGTAGAAGTCGACGCCCTCATACAGAGAGTCAATCTCAATGCTGGCCTGGGTACTGGAGGACAGAGTGCGCTTGGCACGTTCACAGGCGGTGCGCAGACGACGCACGGCCCTCTTGTTATCGCTGATATCCTTCTTGTATTTGCGCTTGAACTCAGAGATGAAGTGGTTGACCATGCGGTTGTCGAAGTCCTCTCCTCCAAGATGGGTGTCTCCGGCCGTGGACTTCACCTCAAAGATCCCGTCTTCGATGGTCAGGATAGACACATCAAATGTACCGCCGCCTAGGTCGAAGATTAGGACGTTTCTCTCCACTCCCACCTAAAATGATTATAAATGTTTTTAAACGCCTGTTAAATATGCATTTTTGTGAAATTTGTCTCCCAAAACATTTGGTCAACAGGCCTCAGGTATGCATTATAGTTCTAAGTATAGTTGTAGTGTTGATAAACATATATACATTAACCTTCTTGTCCAGGCCATAGGCGATAGCAGCAGCGGTTGGCTCATTGATGATGCGGAGTACGTTGAGACCTGAGATAGTCCCTGCGTCTTTGGTGGCCTGGCGCTGAGAGTCGTTGAAGTAAGCTGGCACAGTGACCACTGCATTGGTTATAGTCTGCAAGAGGAACGATTCAGTATACACAAATTAGTAATGCTTCACTAGACAAGACAATCTTATTTTTTTTGAATGTGTTAGAAAAATGCATTTCTATTTTGTTAAACCATTAGGTAACACCCCAAACACCATAACATGCGTTGCTATGAAGACAGAGTGATAGGCATGCTCACCTTGCCCAGGTAGGCCTCTGCAATCTCCTTCATCTTGACCAGCACCATGGAGGATATCTCCTCTGGATAGAAGGCCTTGGTCTCTCCCTTGTACTCCACTTGGACCTTGGGCCGTGTCGAGTCGTTGATCACTGTAAACGGCCAGAGTTTCATGTCTGCCTGGACGACAATGTCGTCAAACTTCCGCCCTATCAGCCGCTTAGCATCTGGGAGAAGATAAGGGGGTAAACATGAGTTAATGCCACAGATGGAGAGACTATGTAAAGTACATCTTATATACCGTACATGTTATTTAATCAATTTCTCTAAGTTCATTTCTTACCAAAAACTGTGTTTGTGGGGTTCATGGCCACTTGGTTCTTGGCTGCGTCTCCAATCAGCCTTTCTGTGTCTGTGAAGGCGACATAACTGGGTGTGGTCCTGTTTCCCTGGTCGTTGGCTATGATCTCCACTTTGCCATGCTGGAACACACCCACACAGGAGTAGGTGGTGCCCAGGTCAATGCCAACTGCTGGTCCCTTTGACATGGTGTCTGAAAATGAAGAGAGATAACAAAACAAACTGTGTGGTTGAAATAATATGAAACGATAGATGTTTTTCTGTCGTCACACGATATATATCGTCATATCGCCCAGCACTACTGTGTGGTATGAACTCGTTGACTTGAGTTATCCTGAGGGTAGACTGTAGGGGACAACTCTATACAAACTGGTCAAGTTGGGTCTATTTTAGTATAGACCCGTGACACACAATGCTATTTTCTGAAAAGTTCATACAATAGTAGCCACAACAGAGCCCCATCTGATTTGATCCCCGCACCTGTCTTTTCTTTGGGTTGCCTGTTTTGCATGTTATTTTGGCATTAATATGTCACATATTAGTTTGCAAACAATGTAAAAAAAATAAAAAATGAATAGAATAAAATCATTGAGTTAATAAAGCCTCAATACAAACATGGTCTCTTTTTTGCTTTCTTGAGTAAGGCAGCTCCAAAATGCAGGTGTATCAGCCTAGCTCAGTGCTTTCTGTGTTGGTGGGGCAGCCAGCGGAAAATACAGAGTATAGGGGTTGGTAATGTTCTCTAGTTGCGCTGTGATTGGCTCAGTGTTCTTTCACTCATGGGGACACTACAGTACATCACTGCCAAATCTAAGGGTAGAGCTAGAAAATTCAAGCCCCTTGGGTGCTGCCATAGAGTTACATTAGAAGTGCCCATCCAAGAAGGCTCAAGGTTATTGGCCACAGATAAATTTACTTCATGTTTTATCTGCAGTAGCTTTGATTCATGTCAACACCATACTTTCAAAATCTTAGCTAGCAGTCATATTCATGAATCAAGTCGACAATCTATTGGCAAATACTTTTAATTCCTTGTCATATGAAGAGAAATATTGAAGAGAAATTATAGATAAAACGTATCGGTGCTCATCGACCATTGGACAAACATTACACAACAAGTTGGAAATTGCAAATTCAACAATGAGTGGTTTGGAAGGAATCAGTGCCTAACTGAAAGCATTGCAAAGCAATCCCTAGCCTGCTTTTCAGTGGAGTGGTGTGTGTGGTGTGTGATCCATATTCTGTGTTTAAGGGTCTCTTTCCCAAGCTTAAAATGATAAACATCCAACATTGGCCATGCTGTTAGTGAAGCATGATTTGTGCCGCGCTCCAAACAACTTGACTTGGAACTGGGAAATCTGACTTCAGCGAGTTCAAGACAACTGGGAACTTGGGGAAAAAACAAGCTCCGACTGGGAAAATACATTTTGAACGGTCATCCAACTCGGAATTTTAAGCAGGGAACTCGGGCCTCTTTCTAGAGCTACATCCTGAAGATCACTGACGTCATCATGATTCAACCTTTTTTTTTCTGAGTTCCCAGTTGTCTTGAAAACACCATAAATCCAGAGAATGTCAGACTTTGATGACAAAATTTGCCCACAAAAGGACCGCAGCGCCACCTTCCTGTACAAGTGAGCACAACAAGGGGAGTCGAAAAATGTCTTGTATGCTGCTGCATAAATGATGCAATATGCCAGGTAGATATGTATACTGTAGCCAATAAAGTAATATTTAGTGTATGTTGTGTAGTAAGCTGTTAGTAGCCCATGTGCCTCACCCTAATAATTTGGTATATTTTCCCCTCTTAATTTCACCTAATGTTCTGACTTGGTGAACATTTAGCCTATAAACTGTTTTAGAGAAATGTAATCATTGAATGTCGTAAGAGCTTTCATTGTCTGCTTATATGCCCGTTATTTATCCTACGGTTCTGACTTGGTGTACAGGGAGAACACTGTAAGAACAATTCTGTCACTGTACATTTCAAAAGTGCTGAACAAAGTTGACTACATCCGTCCTAGCTCGCTCATTAATGTCTTAAATCGAAATTACGGATTGTCGTCCCCTTATGCCATAGTTTGTACATCTCAATTGCCAGTAGAAACCACCTTTTTTTTTTTTTTAATTCAGTCAGCCTTATCAGCTATGTTTTTTTATTTTTAAGGCAGTAAATGAGGCTAAATTAACTGTTTCGCTGCCAGACAAGACTCCGCTGATAGCCAGGTGTAGCAGTGGTAAGGTGTTGGGTCTGCTGTTGGGACAGCTTTATGTGGGCACTGCTATAGTACAATTCATGTATTGTTTAGTGTTGTGTAGTGGCTTTGCTGGCATGCATCCCCCGCATTTTGGGATTGACATACATAATTTTGTTACAAATAAAACAGGACAGGTTGTACAATTTAATGGTTATGATCTGATTTATTTCAGAAATTCTGACATTGATAAAATGTAGTGTATTAATTTCAACTGCTAGGAATATTTGGTGCATTTCATATTCAAATGCTAATGGTCTAATTCAAAACCTAACTTTTTTCACTTTATAAATTAATTTAAACAGTATGGCACTACTTTAAGTGAAAAAACAAAATTCTAACTTGAATTCTTAATGAATACGTTTTGTTTGCTTAGCATCCCTGACAATGTAAATAGTTTGTATGCATGCATGCATGCATGCTTGTTTACATGTGACTATTAATCTTTTGTTTGTTGATATTCGTTTGTTAATAAATAAAATAACAAAAACATCTCTAGCTTAATTTTAACTGAATAGCTAAAGCAACTCCATGCTTATTATCACTTTAACCAAATGAACATGGGTAGAACACGTCATGGAAGCTATTCCTCCCTATCACCTATTTAAATATAAAACAAACATTTTGCCGGGAGTTTGTCACAGTGGACTCGCCCCTGCGCTGCCGCGGTGTGTTGGGAAATTGCTGGAACATTCCGTTCAGCTTCATCATCCAGTATTGCCAGCCAACTCACGTAGTCTAGACTAGGTAGGGTTTCCATTAAAATAAGTTTCACACACAATTATTAAAACTAACATTTAACCAGCGCATTAAGCAACATCGATCGAACAAGCCAATGGTTCAACTGTATAATGTTGGAAGGCAAACCCAGCTCTTCACACAACGTTAGCTAGCCTAACAAGAGAGCGTCCCTTTAAACAGCTAGCAAGCAAACTGATATATCCGATGAAACTATTGATTCATTAGAAAATAATGTAACCACTTTGAACCTGAATCTGGGTTTACAGGAGAAGTTGAATATGGCGATTATCCTACAGGAGACGTTGAATTTTGGAGAATAGCCTAACTTACTGTTCGTAATTTCCAACAACTATAATACTGATATTCAACAACTTCCATTTCAAAATGCTTACCTTATTAAATATTACAAATCACCCTGAAAATGTCGCTTCACCCTGATTAGTACAGAAGGACTCCTCGCAGAAGCTGACTGGGCTGGTGATTTCCGCCGAACAGTCTAGAACAAACGGAGCGATGTAGCTAGCCAATCAACTGCCAACAGTTGCTTCATCGCGAGCTCAAATGAACCAATTAAAATATTTCCACAGTAGATAAGTTAGTTGCTACAGTGTTTCCTATTTTTAGAGAAACAGTGTTGGACCGTTCCACAATTTGAGCAGTGTAACTTGTTGAGAAAACCCCCCGTTTTATTTCACCTAATTATAACATTCTGTCATAAAGTTCACATGTTCAACTTAATGAAAAACAATTTTTTCCTTCTCAAGAGCAATTTTTTATTATTATACTATAGCAAGTGCCTAATAAAGCAACAAGGTTGACTGTAAATCCGCCATAAATCCCCTTGTGACAGGGGGAATGGAAGCTTGTGTGTCACATGGCGCAGTTAGTTGAATGCAAGCCCAATTCAGCTTTTTTCATCTAAAAATCAAATAATTTATGGGTAACAATTAAGTACCCTACTGTGACTGTTTTCCATTTAAAAGGTCAAAAAGAAACAAAAATAGCTTTTTAGCAAAGAGCAATTTCTCAAGCAAGAATTTAGATGGGACTGTCTAGGAGTGGTCTGTGGGGAGGGGGAAACTGAAAAAAAACTGTTACTGGCAGAGAGGTTTGGAACCGTCTTTCTTATTGGTCTAACATCTAACTTACTGTCCGGTGACATCAGGCAGGCCAAAACTTCATCCCAACTAAGCAATTTCATAGTGTTATTCCAACCTCATGGAGTGGATATACAGTACCGGTCAAAAGTTTGGACACACCTACTCATTCCAGGGTTATTTTTTATTGTTACTATTTTCTCCATTGTAGAATAATAGGGAA
Organism: Salvelinus fontinalis; assembly: GCF_029448725.1. Classification (NCBI taxonomy): domain Eukaryota; kingdom Metazoa; phylum Chordata; class Actinopteri; order Salmoniformes; family Salmonidae; genus Salvelinus; species Salvelinus fontinalis. The sequence continues at coordinate 22,275,319 of NC_074688.1, read as the reverse complement.
GACATCAAAACAATGTATGTAGTAACCAAAAAAGTGTCAAAAAAATCTAAATATATTTTATATTTGAGATCCTTCAAAGTAGCCACGTTTTGCCTTGATGATGGCAGGTAGCCTAGTGGTTGGGGTGGCAGGTAGCCTAGTAGTTATGAGCATTTGGCCAGTAACTGAAAGGTTGATAGATTGAATCCCTGAGCTGACTAGGTAAAAATCTGTTGTTCTGCCCCTGAACAAGGCAGTTAATCTTCTGTTCCTAGGCCATCATAGCCAGCCGCATACCACACTGCTGGCTTGCTTCTGAAGCTAAGCAGGGTTGGTTCTGCTCAGTCCCTGGATGGGAGACCAGATGCTGCTGGAAGTGGTGTTGGAGGGCCAGTAGGAGGCACTCTTTCCACTGGTCCAAAAAATATCCCAATGACCCAGGGCAGTGATTGGGAAGACTGCCCTGTGTATGGTGCTGTCTTCTGGATAGGATGTTAAACGGGTGTCCTGACTCTCTGAGGTCATTAGAGAGTCAGGCACTTATTGTAAGAGTAGGGGTGTAGGAAGAGTAGCTATATATAACACAGGAAATCATGTTTTTGACTGCTCTGGGCCGTTAGAACATTTCTAGCCTGTCTATCTATGGGTAACAGGGTTGACATATTTGTATTTATTATGGATCTCCATTAGCTGCTTCCAAGGCAGCAGCTACTCTTCCTGGGGTCCAGCCAAATTAAGGCAGTTATATACAATTAAAAACATTATATTACATTTAATTACAGATTTCACAACCCATTAAGTATGTGCCCTCAGGCCACTACTCTACTACTACATATCTACAACACAAAATCCATGTGTACGTGTGTATATTATCATGTGTGTGTACGCATGTGTCAGTGCCTGTGTATGACTCTTCACAGTTCCCGCTGTTCCAAAAGGTGTATGTTTATCTGTTTTTTTAATTTAACTTTACTGTTTGCAGTTACTTGATGTGGAATAGAGTTCCATGTAGTCATGGCTCTATGTAGTACTGTGCACCTCCCATAGACTCTTCTGGACTTGGGGACTGTGAAGATACCTCTGGTGGCATGTCTTGTGGGGTATGGATGGGTGTCTGAGTTGTGGGCTAGTAGTTTAAACAGACAGGTCGGTGCATTCAGCATATCAATCTTTCCTCTACTTTGAGCCAGGAAAGATTGACATGCATATTATTAATGTTAGCTCTCCGTGTACATTTAAGGGCCAGCCGTGCTGCCCTGTTATGGGCCAATTCTCATGTTCCTAAGTCCCTATTTGTGGCACTTGGCCACACGACTGGACAGTATTCCAGGTGTGTCAAAGCTAGGGCCTGTAAGAACTGCCTTGTTGATGGTGCTGTTAAGAAAGCAGACAGACCTCTCCCCATCTTACCTACTGTTGCATCAATATGTTTTCACATTGACAGTTTACAATCCAGGGTTACTTCATGCAGTTTAGTCTCCTCAACTTGCTCAATTTCCCCATTATTCATTACAATGTTTATTTGAGGTTTAGTGAATGATTTTTACCAAATACAATGCTTTTAGTTTTATAAATATTTAGGACTAACTTATTTATTGGAAGTTATGCTCGACCTGCTCAGATTTCCACTACAAAACACAAAAAATTGCCAAAAATAGTCAAACCAGCTCACCTGCTTTTACACTATGATTTGACACTAACAAGGTTTCCATCCAACCTTTCTATGCGAGTCAAGTTGCATAAAAATGTAATGACATGCCTGATGGAAACACAAAATGTTTTGGTAATCTGTCCAAATGTTGACAAAACAAAATATGCTAGACGAGGTGGGATTTTGTCAGGTTTTGGCCAGGACTGTTCAGGTTTTGGTCACTAGATGTCCCCATTGCACCTTTTTTGTACCTTTTGTTTTTCCTTGCTCTAATTATTGTTTGCACCTGTGTGTCGTTCCCTTGTTAGTATTTAAACCCTGTGTGTTCCTCAGTTCCTGTGTATGTTAGCACCCAGCCCCAGCCCAAGCCTTGTTCTGAACATATGATTCTCCTATTGGATTTTCCAGAGGTTCTCTGGTTTAGTTCTTGTGTATTTTTGAGTAGTCTTTTGGGGTTTGTTTTTCCCTGCTGTTTTTACCACTTTGTGGAGTTTTCTTTGTATTTTGGAGGATATCCATTTTGTGCTTCTTGGCTTTATGTTTGGACATTGTGGAGTTAGATTCTTTGCCTGGAGATTTTGTTCTTTAATTAAACCACCATCTCTAGTACTGCTGTGTCTGCCTCATCTTCTGGGTTCTGACGATTATTAGTGACTGTTTCTCGCACCGGGTCCTGACAGATTTGTTTGTGTCTGTGAAATGCTTTTATGTGCAAATATTGATATTGAAGTAAACTTGGAGTCACGCGATGACATGTTGTGTGGTCCTCCCACTACGACTAATCTGGAAAGCATACAGCAGTTGTTTGTGCTTGGATGAAATTTAACAGTTGAACTAGAGTACACGAGATGAGAGCAGAGAACACGTTCTTGCTTTGTCTCCTCTTCTGCCATCTGCTTGTATCTAGTGTATATGTCCCTGCTCCCATGGGAAGTGTGAAGTATAGCTTACTGGCACAGGGGAGCTACAGCTCACAGTACAGTAGCCTAGGCATTGTTGTACTGTGGGAGAGATACGTTCCTTGATAAAGGACAGCTCAGCAGAAACCCTGACATAACCCTGTGAGTCAGATGGGGGAGCGAGACACACACAGAGAGAGAGAGAGAGACTCAATTTATGAAAGAAGGTTGGGATTTAGCTAAAGAGGTTGCCTCACTGAACAATTACTGCCAATTGGGCTTTGTGTCTGGACTGGAACAGGTTGTTAGAGAAAGGGAAGAGTTCCATTATCAGAAAAATAATGTAAGATACATGATGGTGGCAGTCCTATATATGTGTTGTTGTTTATGGTTCTTATGTAATGGTAAAAGCATCTCTAGGCCTACAGTAAACAACACCAATGGTGTGCCTTGGAGAAAAATAGATGTTTAGACAGCAAAGGTCAGATCAAAACTGGCATTTATCGTTGGATACCACTAGAGTAATTTAGCATGCGTTTTTATTGGGCTGTACTACTACACGTTGTTGTAGTGCTGTCTCTGGGGGATCCAGGAAACTCCCTTTCATGTTGGGGTGCCACACAAAATACCCTGGCTCTCTCTTCAATAGGTGTGTCTTTTATTCCTGAACAGGGAGAGAATTGAAAGATTTTCTACATCCAATTTAGATGCCTGGCTGAGGCGCCTAACAGCCAAACCTGATACATTATGAATGCCATGCTGACACGTTTATCACCATACAAAAACAATGGCAACAATATCTGACGACATCACATTGTACACCCTCCATCTGCTGATCCCAGGGATCAAGAGCATAATTATAGTAATCATTGTAGTGTCAAATGTACTTAATATATACTTGAATTGAATGTGCTTATTACATTATGTCTGAGACTATTCATTATGTAGTCCTTACATAACACCATTAATGGCTATTCACACCTTTATAATAACACCTTCCATCCCACCTACCTTCACGTCTCCCTATCCCAAGGACAGTATGTGCTTGGTGTGGACTTGATTGTAACTCAATTGAAACAGGTAGAAAATTACTTGAATTATGTCATCAAGTTGTTCCTCGAGCACTGATCTCATCCTGTGGTAGTCTATCTCAGAAGCACAACTCTGAAGTACATTTGCTATAATCAACACAAAATCATACAATTACTGTCAGAGGATATGTAATGAAATTGTCTTACTTTAAAGTGCATCTGTGTCCTTCACATCACCCCATGTTGATAAATCACTTTTAGTCTTGCATTCTAAAGCAACATTGTAGGTATGTCTACTGACAGAGATCATTGCTAAAATATAAAAAATGTATAAAAAATACTTGATAATTGAAGTATATAGCAATGTTGAAAATACAACAACATGCAGTACTGAGATGTTTCTGAACATCCATATCTCATGTTACTATGTCTTTTGTATGGGATATTCACTCTCACGCCCCTCTGCTCCTCAGGAGGCCAGTATAAATATAGGGAGCTGGAGACAGAGATAAAGACAAAGTAAGATGAACACCTACAGGTGAGTCTTTGACAACATCTTTTTTTAGCCATTTCACTGGAATGTCATCAACCAGAATACATATTTGCTTATTTTCTTAATAATAGATGCATACAAATGTGTGCTTTAATTAGTGCACAAATGTAAGGAGTGTGCTTGTCTTTAATCTATCAATGCAAGATTATTCCGTATAATCTATAATTTCCTGTTTATTTGTGATTTTGTAATTAGCTAGCTTTTTCAGAAGGGGATTGTGAGTTTATGGACAAAGTCATATCGATGTGTGATGTTTTTTCAGATAATGGCCTCAGATGAGGTTGGTGAATGCCTTGGTCCTCATTGTGGTGTGTCTTGTACTTGCAGACTGAGAACAATGTGGCTGCCCCTGCTTGTGTGCCAGCTTTGCCTGTTTCTGCGGAGTGAGGCCCAGACACCCAGCACTTTTTGCAACATGCACTCAACATTCAGACCACCAGGTTAGTGAATACACTGCTCAGCTGGTACAAGTACTTCCATCCCCTCTTATTTCAACAGAGGTTAGGGTGATGATAAAACAACATTTTCACACACATCAACGTCACCAAAATGTCAGGTAATTACTATTATAGTATTACAATATTACTATTGTACCACATTGTGCGCTATTCCTTTGTCTTATCTAATGGTTCATATCTCTGGTCTTTCCCAGTGAACTCGGACATTACAGTGACCTGTGGTACTGAAGTTATGGAGTTGATTATCTTGTTATGCCCAGTCTACTTTGGTGGATACAACGAAACCCTGATGGCCCTCAACACACAGTTTATCCTCCCCGAGTGCCATGGAACACCTGACTGGAACATTGACCCTCCAATCCTGAAATTCAATCTGTCAATAACTGCTGATGCTGTGGCTGTCTGCTCCAACACATTCAGGGTAAATCAATTACAGGAATGTATTTACCTGTTTGGTTAATTATGGTGAGAGAAAATTAGTATTTGATTCTTTGAATTGCCACCTATTGTTCTAAGCTGGGTATTTTGAATCTCTTTGTCTTGACTCCAGATAACCAATGAAGTTGGTACTGGGTTATTTTCTGACTTCTCAAATGTCCAGTTTGTTAATATATCTGGCACCATCAACTCGCTGGACACCAGTGCATCTATTGTCACCTACCGCCGGCAGATCATCTACATGTTCTCCTGTCGCTACCCTCTGCAGTATCTGGTCAACAGCAGTAAAGTCACAGTGTGAGTCTTTAAATGAATCACCTACTCTACTGTAACTCCCACTATAATTCTGCATAATTTTGTCTAATGTCTCAAACAGCCTGTTCATTACATGCTGACCAGACCGGACAGGTCGCGTGCGCGAGTTGCAAAATAAATTTAGAAATCCATGTTATTCAATTATTGCACCCACACTGCTCGCGCGTGCCAACAAGTGTCTGCGATGCCAAGGGCTAAAATAGAAGTCAGTTCTATTTCTGACGCAGATCGCCCTGCAAGTCCTGCCTCTCCCATCTCCTCATTGGTTTATAGAAGCAGGTACCCACGTGCCATCTCCTCATTGGTTATACTCAAGTGGGAGATTGAAAGACTAAATGTTTTGCCGGTTGTCGTGGTAAAAGTGTAGATGCCAATCACCATATGAGTTCAAAGATGAAAAAGCCTGGAAGGAGGAGAGATGACTAGAAACCATTCGGTTGGCCGTTTTATGTGTGGATTAATTGTCGGAGTAGAAGACCTTGTGCATTTCAGGTAAAATAACAACTCAATGTTTATATCCCAGGACAAATTAGCTAGCAACAGCAAGCTAGCTAAATAGGACAAATTAGCTAGAAAGTGCAAGCTAACTAGCTAAATTGCCATACATGTTTAATGCTTTTCGACCTGTCCCCAAATTAATGTAATCGGTTCAGAGTTTGTTTTGATATTTTAACCTGTGTGTCGTGATCGCTTTTGGTGTAGGGGGACAAAATAAAATTATGCACGATAGCGCACGCGCGCAGCCGGTTTGGGTTCGGTGTTATTGAGTGTAAACCATGTAGGGTGTGTCACTGTAACATTCCCTGTAACATTCAGATCGGGTGTGAGTCTTGCAGTGAGGGACAATGACGGCAGCTTTGTCAGTACACTGAGCATGTGGCTCTACAGTGTAAGTGTCTACCTTCAGCACATTACTCCCAGAAGTACACAGTGCACTTCTATAGGATATGAAGCAATTGTGTTGTGCTTATAATAGACTGGTGTTTTGCTGGGAAACAGGACACTGACTACACTCAGCAACTCATTGTCCCAGAGAATGGAATAAATCTGAAGACCAGAATCTTTGTGGGGGTGAAAGCCACCAGTCTAACAGAGAGGTAGGACTATAGACGTTGAGCCTTTTGTAAAGTACCATACTGCAAAACATACAATTTCTCACAAATAAAAAACAAATATATTTAAGAAAAAAAGTGCTGTAGCTATACTGCATTCTAGAATCTGTCCCTCTGTTCCTCTCTAAAGGTTCCACGTTCTGCTTGACCGATGCTATGCAACAACAAGTCCCGTTCCCAACAACAGCACCTACTATGACCTCTTTGTTGGGTGAGTCAGTATTATTCACCCAGTTTAATTTCTATAGATTTATAATAACTCTAACTGAAACTGAAGCATTTTTGGCTTCTGGTCACGCCTAATGTGTGTATGTGTACAGTATGTGTATGACTCATATCTCTTATCTCATCAAAGGTGTACACGTGATAGAAAAACCAGGGTTGAGTTGAACGGAGCGTCTCAGAATGCACACTTCTCCTTTGAGGCCTTCCGTTTCATTGAACACAAGAACATGACCATCTCCACTTTCTACCTGCACTGTGTCACCCGACTCTGTGAGGTGTCCACCTGCTCGTCCTTACTGCCCGTAAGCATCAACAATTAGAAAATAACACACAGGTCACTGCCTTCACTCATAGAAACAAAACTAAACATTTTACAATAGTACACAGTGGCGGTCACATTCACAATATTGCCCTTGCTCTCTCTCGACATCCGGTTTGTCTACAACAACGTTCAAAGATTCCAGTTTAACATCTGTTTCCCAGACTATATTGCCCTCTGTTCTGAAGAACCCTAATTTATGAGACAACCCTATGATATTCTAAGCATATCCAACTGAATAGATAAATGTTTCAAACCAAGAGGAAATGAAAAATGACTTCCTGTCTGAACTCTGCCTGTTTGATCCCAGAACTGTTCAGGTTCCTCCAGGAGAAAGAGAGAAGCCCAGGGAGTGTTGGCCAACAACCAGGCCACAATCTCCTCCGGACCCATCAAGACCAAAGTGGACGACGGTGCGGCCATACTGTACCAGTGGTGTGATATGATAGCAGACATTAATGATATATCAGACGTGAATTAATGACACTTGATGAGGGTGAAATTGATTAGTCATCTCATTGCTTATACAGAATGAGTAATTAAATGTATTGTAATGTAAGTCACTTCATTCTTGACCATCTTATTCTGTTTCCATCTCCTACAGGTCTTCCAACAGCTTCATAATGTAAGAAATTCTTCCAAGCTGCCCTTGATAATCACAGTCATCAAAGCCTATGCCTTTCAATAAAATAAAAAAATGCACCCATTGGCTACAGTATGTTGATATATCCCTACTCTCTGCCCCTCCAACAGTCTCATTCCAGTCCCAGAGAAGCCCAATGGGCCATGTGGCTGTCAGTACTGCGGTGCTGGTTGTCATTTGTCTCTCCATGGCCCTGTTCATTGGTCTTTTGCTGAGGAGGAGAAGGTTATCCATCCTCCAATGAGATTTGGTCTAGGACCAGGGAAACACTCAGTGGGGTACTTTACATCCCCAGAGCATGTAGACAGCTGTTATGAAGACACAATACAGTGCCAGGTAAAATGGGAAAAGGATGGTTAGTTCTCAATTTATGAGTAAAGGATGGTTAGTTCTCAATTCATGAGTAAAGGATAGTTCGTTCTTAGTTCATAAGTAAATGGTGGTTCGTTTTCAATTCATTTGTAAAGGATGGTTAGTTCTCAATTCATGAGTAAAGGATGGTTAGTTTTAAATTAATGAGTAAAGTGTCACGTTCCTGACCTATTTATGTTAGTTTGTTATGTCTGTTAGTTGGTCAGGATGTGAGGTTGGGTGGGCATTCTATGTTTTCTGTTTCTGTGTTGGTTTTGGGTTGCCTGGTATGGCTCTTAATTAGAGGCAGGTGTTTGGCGTTCCTCTAATTAAGAGTCATATTTAGGTAGGCGTTGTCACAGTGTTCGTTGTGGGTGATTGTCTTCCGTGTCTGTGTAATTGTTTGCACCATACGGGACTGTTACGGTTTGTTCGGTTTGTGTAGTCTAATTGTCCTATTTCGTGCGTTCTTCTTGTTTTGATGTAAGTTCGTCGTATAGGTCTGTCTACACCGTTTTGTTGTTTTGTTAGTTTATTCAAGTTCGTGTCTATGTTAAACGTTTGTAGCCTGTGTGTGCACATCGTTTATTTAGCTTCACGATCGTTTTCTTGTTTTGTTAAATAAATATGTGTTCAAACTTCGCTGCGCCTTGGTTCCCTCAATACTCCTCCTCTTCCGAAGATGAGGAGGAGGACCGCCGTTACATAAAGAATGGTTAGTTCTCAGTTCATAAGCAAAGAATGGTTAGTTCTCAGTTCATAAGTAAAGAATGGTTAGTTCTCAGTTCATGGATTACAATGTTATACACGTTAGTGAGAAAGTATTAAGCAACATTTCATGCATAATGTTAGACACATAGCATTTTATAATTGTAAGAAAGTGACAGCAGGGTACTAGAGGTAATCATCTTCTACACACCTAAATGTATAGTTCATAAATACAGCACGTACAGATTTTTTGTATGAATCTTTTGTATGATAGCTGACTAATTGTCAGAGTAAATTCTGTATGATAGCTAAAGGCCAGAGCAAATGTTGTATGCACTTGCTTGACAGATGTGTATTAAAGTACACAACAAAAATATAAACGCAACATGTAAAATGTTGGTCCCATGTTTCATGAGCTGAAATAGAAAATCCCAGAAATGTTCCATACACACAAAAGCTTATTTCTCTCAAATGTTTTGTACAAATTTGTTTAAATCCCTGTTAATGAGCATTTCTCCTTTGCTAAAATAATCCATCCACCTGACAGGTGTGGTATATCAAGATACTGATTAAACAGCATGATCATTACATAGGTGCACCTTGTGCTCGGGACAATAAAAAAGTCACTCTAAAATATGCAGTTTTGTCACACAATACAATGCCACATATGTCTCAAGTTTTGAGGCAGCGTGCGATTGGCATGCTGACTGCAGGAATGTCCACTAGAGCTGTTTGCCAGAGAATTTAATTCATTTGCCAGAGAATTTGGCAGTACGTCCAACCGGCCTCACAACCGCAGACTGTAACTGTAGCGTGGTTCGTTCTGCGTTGTGTACTTTTAATTAGGACGCTGCCACAACTGAAGGTCTGCTAGTTGAATTATTTTTATTTGCCCTGCACACGAAGAGACAACACACATTATGTTAACCCTTGGTGCAGTCCTAGCTCTCAGGCACCTTGCTAGCCGAAGGTCAGGCAAAATAGTGCCAAAAGGAAATAACAGGTGCTGCGTGCACACATTCAATGCACAACAGCACACCATACAATGCAAGTAAAATTATACAGAACATAATTCGGACAAAATAAAAGACATACCTGCACACGAAGAGACAACACACATTATGTTAACCCTTGGTGCAGTCCTGCTCTCAGGCACCTGCGCAAGCACATGGACACTCACTCAAACACTGTCCCAAGTACTCACAAGTTACAATAGATACCCTAGTTAGCGAGCTTTGGGAAACCTGTTAACATAAATCTTTATATTATCCACATTGTAACAAACTTATGGTTGCATAACAGTACATTGTGTAACACTATGATGGTTTTATATTAAACAATTTCAGAGCCAAGGACAACATACCTTGCTAGCTGAAGGTCAGGCAAAAGAGAACAATAAGGGTGTACGGAAATACAGATAACCCGCGATGGGCCAAACCAAAATATACAAAACTTTTACAATCACATGTATGTACAATATTGATATGAAAAAGTGTTTGTACACCGAATAAAAACATTAGCTATGCAGCTGTAATTAAATAAAAAAATACACTGAATCATTATTATCAAATGATTAACATCCCCGACATGGCCTATTTGAATTGGTCCTTGTGTGCAACTTGGTGCATAATCTAGGGGAACAACATCACACTGCTACATAACCACGCCAGCCCAGGACCTCCACATCCAGCTTCCTCACCTTCGTTATCGTCAGGAGGAGGGGTGGTGCTGAGTAATATTTCTGTCTGTAATAAAGCCCTTTTGTAGGGAAAAACTCATTCTGATTGGCTGGGCCTGGCTGCCAAGTGTGTGGGCCTATGCCATCCAAGGCCCACCCATGGCTGCACCCCTGCCCAGTCATGTGAAATCCATAGATTAGGGCCTAATGAATTTATTTCACTTGACTGATTTCCTTATATGAACTGTAACTCAGACAAATCTTTGAAATTGTGGCATGTTGCGTTTATAATTTTGTTCAGTATATTTTATTAATGAAATGGTTTCATACATTTTTTTTGTGTGTGAAATAATTGTCTGTCCTCCATGTCATTTTGAGACGTTTGCTCTTGGGCCAACAAAACTGGCAACAATAGTCTAAGCCTTTACCTGAGAATAGTTTGATTCTCCTATCTTGTATTTTATGACAATGGGTGCTGTATTACTGGGAAAGCAGTTGTGAACTGTCACTGGGGAGAGTATCATGGATGTCTTGGTTGGGTGGTTATAGAGAAGTATCAAATACAAATGTTCAAGTGCAGCTTCAGTTTGGTTATAGAGAATGTTCTCCCTTTGTGCAATAAGAGAAAAGAGCAACATGTTGACAAGCTTTGTAGAGGACCTACACAGGTCATTATTTCAACTATTTGTCTAATTTAAGCAATTTCACCTGGCACCTATCTTTTGGTTTCTGTATATTCAGTAGCCTAAATACAATATTAGTTCAGTCAAGGAACATGTGGAAAGTCAACAAAAAAACAAAACCAGACACATAGCTACAGTAAGTACTGTTTTGGTAACAGATTGAGGTACTAGCAGTCTAACTTCTCACATCCATCAGTAGTCTAAAACACACTTTTGGTTTTATATGTACAGACATGTTTGGATTCTCTTTGTTTGTGTGTACCTGGTTGACTGCCAGGGCTTGTCTTGGCTGGACTCCTGCTAGCTGTGGTCTGCCAAGAAATGGATAAAGATGTGGAAGAGACAAATTAACCTTCAAACCCACAAGAGAAAAAGGAGCTAATGAACTTTTTGGGCACAAAAAAAGGCAAGTTCATCAAAGCATTATCCCGTAGGTGACAAACATGTAAAGCAATTCAAAATGTAGCAGGGGGTGGCAAACACTAATGTACGGAGATTGTACTGTGTTGTACTGTACAGTATTGCACTGTGGGAAACTTCTAGATAAGGACATGCATATAGCTCTACGGCTCTGCCACTAACAGTTTCATACAGTACTTATATTTACCCCTGACTCATGGGCTGCATCCCAAATGGCACCCTATTCTGTTTTTAGTGCACTATTTTTGACCAGGGCCCTGGTAATGCACTATATAGGGAATTGGATGCCATTTCGTACGCTGTTGATCTTTCTCTCCACTACCCTGGCTCGGGTGCACCTGTTCCTTGTACACTCTGGGAGCCAGACATGAGGCTAAGGTCCTTTGAGACGGTGAAGACGGACCGTCAGCTGCACTGCACTCTGTACCTCCCTCTGCTTCTCCAGTGTCATGGAGTTCATGAGCAACCAGCCCTGTCTCACTGACCACTTCTGTCATCACCGGGGAACGAGATTATAATTAACATACATTTTATATATGTATGTAGGTAATGAAACAAAAAAATATAGCTTTTTTTATGTCTACCAAAAAGGATCCCATTTCAGAATGTTACCAACAATTTGAAAATAATGAAAATCAGTCATAGGTTCCCAAACCCACCATTTGCTGACCATGTATGGTAAAATAATAGTGCCTGCTGTTTGTGTGTCTGTCCACCAGGTGAGGCTGGTTATCTGGAGTGCTCAGTGCTTTCTGCCCAAAGTGATCTTGCACACCAAGTACAAAGTCACACGTGAGGGCCATTATACAGGCAGTGATGTTTGAAGAGATGGGTACAGAGTAGACTGTACATCAACATCACACACAGACAGACCACGGATCTACTAAAACTCTTCACTTCTTCTGGACACTAATCAAATCTCTGAATACCCATCATTGCACATTCTTTAATTGTGGTTAATGTTAGGATGTACATTCATGTCATGGAAAATTGTCATATCAAATATAAATAATGGAGTGAGTAAACTTGTTGTGATTGAGAATTAAACACAGAAAATAAGTGTGTTTTGGTTGATAATAAAAATAATGTTTGGGTTGTATGATTATCATTAATATAACATTTGATCAACTTGTTCAGCAGATTTTTACAAAAGCTTCTTCATTCCTATATATTTCAATATAAGATGTCTTTGATTATTCTAGATTACACATCACATGTACAGTATATAACATAAAACGCAACAACATTATTTGTACTGTGGCAGGTTGAAGACTTTCTCTCAGTCGTTCTCATTTCAGCACAGACTTTGCTGTGGTCAGCATTCTTAGTGGCAGTACATCCTCCACCCATTCATTTGGAGAGGTCATCATTCGTTCCCATAGAGCTACCTCGTCAGCATTGGAATCCATCCAATTCACCAATGCCCCATAACTTCTGCCTGTAGGGAGAGATGGAGAGAACCTAGGCTTAGCCAATGAAGTCAATTGAATGAAATGAATGTACAGAACCTGTGTTTCTGTGGAGAAATCTATAATATAATATAAAATCATATAATAGAATAGTCCATTAGTACCTGTGCCAGGCCCCAGTCTTAGACCCCCTAGGAGGTTACTGGCCAGCTTGTCACGGTCCCACACAGTCAGCTCCACGCAGGCCTCCTTCAGGTCCTCCTGTCTGAAGCCATCGTACACCATGGTGTGGTTAAACACCGGCTCCACCGTACTCCTCAGCACCCGCGTTTTCTGTCGACTCTTTCTGCTCGTGTCCGGGAGCACAAAGCTACAGAGGAGTCAGGCAGTCTCACAAGTCAAGCAATTGTTTCAGAAATGTTACATATACCTACAACTACAACCATATCCCCCGTGCATCCCGCAAAGGCGGAGGTGTTGCTAACATTTACGATAGCAAATTTCAATTTACCCCCCAAAAAATGACGTTTTCGTCTTTTGAGCTTCTAGTCATGAAATCTATGCAGCCTACTCAATCACTCTTTATAGCTACTGTTTACAGGCCTCCTGGGCCATATACAGCGTTCCTCACTGAGTTCCCTGAATTCCTATCGGACCTTGTAGTCATAGCAGATAATATTCAAATTTTTTGAGATTTTAATATTCACATGGAAACGTCCACAGACCCACTCCAAAAGGCTTTTGGAGCCATCATCGACTCAGTGGGTTTTGTCCAACATGTCTCTGGACCTACTCACTGCCACAGTCATACTCTGGACCTAGTTTTGTCCCATGGAATAAATGTTGTAGATCTTAATGTTTTTCCTCATAATCCTGGACTATCGGACCACCATTTTATTACGTTTGCAATCGCAACAAATAATCTGCTCAGACCCCAACCAAGGAGCATCAAAAGTCGTGCTATAAATTCTCAGACAACACAAAGATTCCTTGATGCCCTTCCAGACTCCCTCTGCCTACCCAAGGACGTCAGAGGACAAAAATCAGTTATTAACCACTTAACTGAGGAACTCAATTTAACCTTGCGCAATACCCTAGATGCAGTTGCAACCCTAAAAACTAAAAACATTTGTCATAAGAAACTAACTCCCTGTTATACAGAAAATACCCGAGCTCTGAAGCAAGCTTCCAGAAAATTGGAACGGAAATGGCGCCACACCAAACTGGAAGTCTTCCGACTAGCTTGGAAAGACAGGACCTTGCAGTATCGAAGAGCCCTCACTGCTGCTCGATCATCCTATTTTTCTTAATTGAGGAAAATAAGAACAATCCAAAATGTGTTTTTGATACTGTCGCAAAGCTAACTAAAAAGCAGCATTCCCCAAGTGAGGATGGCTTTCACTTCAGCAGTAATAAATTCATAAACTTCTTTGAGGAAAAAATCATGACTCCTCTTTAAATCTGCGTATTCCTCCAATGCTCAGCTGTCCTGAGTCTGCACAACTCTGCCAGGACCTAGGATCAAGAGAGACACTTAAGTGTTTTAGTACTATATCTCTTGCTCAATGATGAAAATAATCATAGCCTCTAAACCTTCAAGCTGCATCCTATGCCAACTAAACTACTGAAAGAGCTGCTTCATGTGCTTGGCCCTCCTATGTTGAACATAATAAACGGCTCTCTATCCACCAGATGTGTATCAAACTCACTAAAAGTGGCAGTAATAAAGCCTCTCTTGAAAAAGCCAAACCTTGACCCAGAAAATATATAAAACTATAAAAACTAAAAAATCTTCCATTCCTCTCAAAATGTTTAGAAAAAGCTGTTGCAGCAACTCAGCAACTCACTGCCTTCCTGAAGACAAACAATGTATACGAAATGCTTCAGTCTGGTTTTAGACCCCATCATAGCACTGAGACTGCACTTGTGAAGGTGGTAAATGACCTTTAAAATGGTGTCAGACCGAGTCTCTGCATCTGTCCTCGTGCTACTAGACCTTAGTGCTGCCTTTGATACCATCGATCACCACATTCTTTTGGAGAAATTGGAAACCCAAATTGGTCTACACGGACAAGTTCTGGCCTGGTTTAGTTTGTCTCTGTGAATGGTTTGTCCTCTGACAAATTAACTGTACATTTCGGTGTTCCTCAAGGTTCCGTTTTAGGACCACTATTGTTTTCACTATATATTTTACCTCTTGGGGATGTCATTTGAAAACATAATGTTAACTTTCACTGCTATGCGGATGACACACAGCTGTACATTTCAATGAAACATGGTGAAGCTGTCACACCCTGGCCTCTGTTATATTGATTTTCTTTATTAGTTTAGTTAGGTCAGGGTGTGACATGGGGGATGTTTGTGTGTTTTGTCTAGTTTAGGGTGTTTGTATTGTATAGGGGGTTTTGTTGAGTGTATGGGGTTGGGTTTAGTATAGTTGTCTAGGCAAGTCTATGGTTGCCTGAATGGTTCTCAATCAGAGACAGCTGTTATTCATTGTCTATGATTGGGAGCCATATTTAAGGCAGCCATAGACAGTAGGCTTTCGTGGGTAATTGTCTATGTTGAACGTTAGTAGCTTGTATGTGCACTTTCGTTTATAGCTTCACGGTCGTTTATTGTTGTTTTGTTTCGTTTTGTTATAAGTGTTAGTTTCGTTTTTCACTCGTCTCTAAATAAAAGAGATGTATTTTTCACACGCTGCGCCTTGGTCCACTCATTATCCTCAAGACGATTGTGACAGAAGCCCCAAAATTGCCCTCGCTAGAAGCCTGTGTTTCAGACATAAGGAAGTGGATGGTTGAAAACGTTCTACTTTTAAACTCGGACAAAACAGAGATGCTTGTTCTAGGTACCAAGAAACAAAGAGATCTTCTGTTAAATCTGACAATTAATCTTGATGGTTGTAAAGTCGTCTCAAATAAAACTGTGAAGGACCTCGGCGTTACTCTGGACCCTGATCTCTCTTTTGACGAACATATCAAGACTGTTTCAAGGACAGCTTATTTCCATCTACGTAACATTGCAAAAATCAGAAATTGTCTGTCCAAAAATGATGCAGAAAAATGTATCCATGCTTTTGTTACTTCTAGGTTAGACTACTGCAATGCTCTACTTTCCGGCTACCCGGATAAAGCACTAAATAAACTTCAGTTAGTGCTAAATACGGCTGCTAGAATCGTGACTAGAACCAAAAAATTTGATCATATTACTCTAGTGCTAACTTCCCTACACTGGCTTCCTGTTAAGGCAAGGGTTGTTTTCAAGGTTTTACTGTTAACCTACAAAGCGTTACATGGGCTTGCTCCTACCTATCTTTCCGAGTTGGTCCTGCCGTACATACCTACACGTACGCTACGGTCACAAGACGCAGGCCTCCTAATTGTCCCTAGAATTTCTAAGCAACCAGCTGGAGGCAGGGCTTTCTCCTATAGATCTCCATTTTTATGGAATGGTCTGCCTACCCATGTAAGAGACGCAGACTCGGTCTCAACCTTTAAGTCTTTACTGAAGAATTATCTCTTCAGTAGGTCATATGATTGAGTGTAGTCTGGCCCAGGAGTGTGAAGGTGAACGGAAAGGCTCTGGAGCAACGAACCACCCTTGCTGTCTCTGCCTGGCCGGTTCCCCTCTCTCCACTGGGATTCTCTGCCTCTAACCCTATTACAGGGGCTGAGTCACTGGCTTACTGGTGCTCTTTCATGCCGTCCCTAGGAGGGGTGCGTCACTTGAGTGGGTTGAGTCACTGACGTGATCTTCCTGTCTGGGTTGGAGCCCCCCCTTGGTTTGTGCCGTGGCGGAGATCTTTGTGGGCTATACTCGGCCTTGTCTCAGGATTGTATGTTGGTGGTTGAAGTTATCCCTTTAGTGGTGCGGGGGCTGTGCTTTGGCAAAGTGGGTGGGGTTATATCCTTCCTGTTTGGCCCTGTCTGGGGGTATCATTGGATGGGGCCACAGTGTCTCCTGACCCCTCCTGTCTCAGCCTCCGGTATTTATGCTGCAGTAGTTTATGTGTTGGAGGGCTAGGGTCAGTTTGTTATATCTGGAGTACTTCTCCTGTCTTATCCGGTGTCCTGTGTGAATTTAAGTATGCTCTCTCTAATTCTCTCCTTCTCTCTTTCTTTCTCTCTCTCGGAGGACCTGAGCCCTAGGACCATGCGTCAGGACTACCGGGCATGATGACTCCTTGCTGTCCCCAGTCCACCTGGCCTTGCTGCTGTTCCAGTTTCAACTGTTCTGCCTGCGGCTATGGAACCCTGACCTGTCCACTGGACGTGCTACCTGTCCCAGACCTGCTGTTTTCAACTCTCTAGAGACCGCAGGAGCGGTAGAGATACTCTTAATGACCGGCTATGAAAAGCCAACTGACATTTACTCCTGAGGTGCTGACTTGCTACACCCTCGATAACTTCTGTGATTATTATTATTTGACCATGCTGGTCATTTATGAAAATTTGAACATCTTGGCCATGTTCTGTTATAATCTCCACCCGGCACAGCCAGAAGAGGACTGGCCACCCCTCATAGCCTGGTTCCTCTCTAGGTTTCGTCCTAGGTTTTGGCCTTTCTAGGGAGTTTTTCCTAGCCACCGTGCTTCTACACCTGCATTGCTTGCTGTTTGGGGTTTTAGGCTGGGTTTCTGTACAGCACTTCGAGATATTAGCTGATGTACGAAGGGCTATATAAAATAAATTTGATTTGATTTGATATCACGAGCAAAGTAAATGTGAAAGGCTGGAAATTGAGGCTAAGGGGATATGTCTTATGATAGGCCTCCACATTTTCTGTTCTCCCCAGATGCTGTAGTTGTCCTTGATCATATTGAGCAATTCATACATTTCAAATGTTGATATTATTTATGGCATGTGTTGTACGTACCACTTGACATATGGGTTGATGGTGGCCCCTCTGATGAGGGGAAGGTTCTTGCAGTCTTTCACCCAAATATGAACCTCACCTTTGTTAGAGGGGGGATCCTTTCCTGGGCCTAGTGTTTATAATCAAGCATGATTCAGTGAACTTGTGTACACTGTATATTTCTGTTGCACAAAAGTCATATTTGAATGTATGGTAACTAGTTACCGAAAGCAACACATTTTCTTCATAAAATATACCTTTTCTATTTAATAAATTGTTTATAGACACTGGTGATGGTTAAGACATCTGAGGCGTGCAGACTCTTACTGTGGGAGACTTGAGGCAGGAAGCGTATGGCCAGTTTCATCTCCCCTCTGTCATCGGAGGGCTGCAGACTGGAGGTAGGCTGAGGAGACCAGGGGGAGACCGCCAGCACAGAGAGTACAGTGAGAACACCCCAATTTACTAAATAGCACCACCACCTTACTGGACACACTCCAATCTACACTCACACCTCCACAACCCACTGTGTATAGCATGTCATGTCACACAATTGTATTTTATTTTATTTAACCTTATTTAATTAGGCAAGTCAGTTAAGAACAAAGTATTATTTACAATGACGGCCTACAATGCTAACAGGCACAGCCATGTAAAATAAATAGCAAAAGCATAGAGATGGATTTCAGTCTTGGATTAATGTTTTGGTACAGTACTGAGACCATTACACGACAAAGCACGTATGATGTTGTCTCACCCTGGATTTCAGAGCTAAGTAGTTCATCTGGGTGTGGTCAAAGTCCCATTTGGACAGGTCCACATCCACCTCACCCAGAAAACTGTTCCTGCCAAAGGTGTCGTGGTGCCAGACGGAGAGAATGAGGGTCTGAGTTCGGAGGTGCTCCATACGAAGCCGATACTGATAAAAGAACAGGAAATACTTTTTGTTAAGAGCACTTTATGTCAGACCTGATGTACATGTAATGAGACATTTCTCTATTCAACTTAAATTATAGTTTTTAGAACCTCTCTTACTCTGAGGAGCTCGTTGAAAATGGGGTTGAGAGTCTTCTTCTTCACAGACGTTTTCCTCTTCCCTATTTTGGCTTTGTCAGGTACCAGGTAACTTTTAACATACCTACAACAAGAAACACAAGAATCATACACACAAAGTACCATGTATTTCAGCAGTGTCCAATCAATCATGGAGTAGTAAATAAGAAAGCAAGGCTATATAAACTCAGCAAAAAAATAAACGTCCTCTCACTGTCAACTGAGTTTATTTTCAGCAAACGAAGTTAACTTCTTATGGCTGCAATCCAGTTAACGGGATGATATGACAACAGCCAGTGAAAGTGCAGGGTGCCAAATTTAAAACAACAGAAATCTCATAATTAAAATTCCTCAGACATACATGTGTCTATACCATTTTAAAGGTAATCTTGTTGTTAATCCCACCAAAGTGTCCAATTTCAAATATGCTTTTCAGCGAAAGCACCACAAACGATTATGTTAGGTCACCACCAAGCCACAGAATAAGCACAGCCATTTTTTCCAGACAAAGATAGGAGTCACAAAAAGCACAAATAGAGATAAAATGTATCACTAACCTTTGATGATCTTCATCAGATGACACTCATAGGACTTCATGTTACACAATAAGTGTATGTTTTGTTTGATAAAGTTCATATTTATATAAAAAAATCTGAGTTTACATTGGCGTGTTACGTTCACTAGTTCCAAAAACATCCAGTGATTTTGCATAGCCACATCTATTCAACAGAAATACTCATAATAAATGTCGATGATAATACAAGTTATACACATGTAGTTATAGATATACCTCTCTTTAATGCAACCGCTGTGTCAGATTTCAAAAAAACTTTACGGAAAAAGCAAACCATGCAATAATCTGAGACGGCGCTCAGAACAAGTCAAATCAGCCGCCATGTTGGAGTCAAAAGAAACCAGAAATGACATGATAAATATTCCCTTACCTTTGATGATCTTCATCAGAATGCACACCCAGGAATCCCAGGTCCACAATAAATGCTTGATTTGTTCAATAATGTCCGTTATTTATGTCCAATTAGCTACTTTGGTTAGCGCGTTTGGTAAACAATTCCAAAGTCACGAATCGCGTTCACTAAAACGTGACGAAATGTCCAACAGTTCCGTAACAGTCAGTAGAAACATGTCAAACGATGTATTGAATCAATCTTTAGAATGTTGTTAACATAAATCTTGAATAACGTTCCAACCGGAGAATTTCATTGACTTCAGATGAGCGATGGAACGGAGCTCACTCTCATGTGAACGCGCATGGTCAAAGACTGGTCACCTCATGGCAGTGGTGACTAATTCTTCTCTCATTCGGCCCCACTTCACAGTAGAGTCATCAGACAAAGTTCTACAGACGGTTGACATCTAGTGGAAGCCGTAGGAAGTGCAAACACATTCATATCTCGCTGTAATTTCAATGGGATCGTGGTTGAAAATTTCCACTTCCTGTTTGGATTTTTTCTCAGGTTTTTGCCTGCCATATGAGTTCTGTTATACTCACAGACATAATTCAAACAGTTTTCAGAAACTTCAGAGTGTTTTCCATCCAATACTAATAATAATATGCATATATTTGCAACTATGACTGAGGAGCAGGCCGTTTACTCTGGGCACCTCTGTGCACCTTTCATCCAAGCTACTCAATACTGCCCCTGCAGCCATAAGAAGTTAACCCACTCTTCCACCAAGGCACCTGCAAGTACCCGGACATTTCTGGGGAGAATGACCCTAGTCCTCCCCTCCGATCCAACAGGTCCCAGACGTGCTCAATGGGATTGAGATCCGGGCTCTTTGCTGGCAATGGCAGAACACATTCCTGTCTTGCAGGAAATCACACACAGAATGAGCAGTATGGCTGGTGGCACTGTCATGCTGGAGGGTAATATCAGGATGAGCCTGCAGGAAGGGTACCACATGAGGGAGGAGGATGTCTTCCCTGTAACGCACAGCATTGAGATTGCCTGCAATAACAACAAGCTCAGTCCGATGATGCTGTGACCCTCCACCTCCAAATCGATCCCGCTCCAGAGTACAGGCCTCTGTGTAACGCTCATTCCTTCGACGATAAATGCAAATCCGACCATCACCCTTGGTGAGACAAAACCGTGACTCGTCAGTGAAGAGCACTTTTTGCCAGTCCTGTCTGGTCCAGCGATGGTGGGTTTGTGCCCATAGGCGACGTTGTTGCCGGTGATGTCTGGTGAGGACCTACCTTACAACAGGCCTACAAGCCCTCAGTCCAGCCTCTCTCAGCCTATTACGGACAGTCTGAGCACTGATGAAGGGATTGTGCGTTCCTGGTGTAACTCGGGCAGTTGTTGTTGCCATCCTGTACCTGTCCCACAGGTATGATGTTCGGATGTACCAATCCTGTGCAGGTGTTGTTACACGTGGTCTGCCACTGCGAGGACGATTAGCTGTCCGTCTTGTCTCCCTGTAGCTCTGTCTTAGGCGTCTCACATTACGGACATTGCAATTTATTGCCCTGGCCACATTTGCAGTCCTCATGCTCCCTTGCAGC
Organism: Salvelinus fontinalis; assembly: GCF_029448725.1. Lineage (NCBI taxonomy): Eukaryota > Metazoa > Chordata > Actinopteri > Salmoniformes > Salmonidae > Salvelinus > Salvelinus fontinalis. The sequence continues at coordinate 22,254,007 of NC_074688.1, read as the reverse complement.
ATGCCTAAGGCACGTTCACACAGATGAGCAGGGACCCTGGGAATCTTTCTTTTGGTGTTTTTCAGAGTCAGTAGAAAGGCCTCTTTAGTGTCCTAAGTCTTCATAACTGTGACCTTAATTGCCTACCGTCTGTAAGCTGTTAGTGTCTTAACGACCGTTCCACAGGTGCATGTTCATGAATTGTTTATGGTTCATTGAACATGCATGGGAAACAGTGTTTAAACCCTTTACAATGAAGATCTGTGCAGTTATTTTGATTTTTACGAATGATCTTATTTTTTGCTGAGTTTATTAGGAATTTCCTATATTCAGGGACCATAAGGAGTTCTATCAGGGGCCTAGTATAATAGTTGGCACTGTACTCACGGGTCAGAGCGGCCCCTCTTAGGGTCGACGGCGGCCAGGTCTCGGCATTGAGCCACGAAGATGTGGAACTCCCTGAGCTTCTGAACGTAGTTGATGGAGAACTGGATGTTCCCCTGCACCTCCACACCTCCATAGTCCCCACTGTACATGGTCATCACACTGCCACTCAGCTAACACACACACACACACACACACACACACACACACACACACACACACACACACAGTTAAAACCTTCTAAACAGTTTACATAAAACCTTAGCCTTTCAGGCAGTTCTCATTAAAATCATGATGTGAAAAACTATAAAATGTGTGGTTAATGGGACAATTAAGAGATTTAATAAGACTGTTAATATTTTAATCATGATAGTTGCCAATAGAAAATGCCAGCTAAGCTTGGTTAGGCAGAACATGTGCGTGCTTTGAATGTGAACAGTGGTTGCGTGTTAGCAGAGCATGCGTGAAGTGAACATACAGAGGACACAGATGCCATGCCAGAGGAGCTGCTGAAGTTAGTCATAGATTTGCCCGTCTTCTGCCTGCCTCCATGGTAACTGTCTTCAGAGGCGTAGTCAGTTTCTCTGCAATCACTCTAGAATACAGACAGCATCGCTAGAATGCCCAGTGCACATACAGACATACAGTGTGCTTTGACCTAAGGCGCTCGCATGGAATAAAGATGTTGTGGCTTTACCTCGTTCTGCAGGAACGAGGGAACAGATTTGCTCATCTTCTTCAAATGTTCAGGGTCAGAGTAGAGGGATGAGGAGGGAGAGGGGATGGTGGATGCTGAGGGAGGACAGAACAGAGAGAAGGATGAGAGGCTAAAGGTTCCATAATACTCTCATAACCTTATTACAGATCACTTACTGTAGCTATTGAATTACCCAGCAATGCTAGCATTCTACAACATAGAATAAAAAGCCAGTATTCTTTATTATATTTGGTATAAACTGTCTAACCCAATATCGACCCAAAGGCAAATTAAATTTCCAAGAAAGGTACAAAACAATTCTTAACCATCACTGCTTCGCCTGAGGACATCAAGGGGAGCTAGTCTTCTTTCTTGTCCTGTAGGGAATTATGGAAAACATAGACAACATTACTTTTTCATCCCAACATGCATTAATCCTGGTATCTGGGCCATCCTGACAGCACCACTATAATGCCGGTATAGTGGTTGAGGAGACAAGGGACATTTCTCACGTGGTGGCATGGATGCTGTGATATCCTCAAGACTTTTGGCCAGATTTTGTGGGCGGGCCTGAGCTCTTTTCAATGCCTTCTGTACAGGGTCCTGATCCTCATCATCATTTTCACCTAAAACATCAGACATTAGAGAAAGAGTTGCTCATACTGTACATGTAGATGCCTTCAACAAAGACCACACATAGACGTGTTAAAAAAACGTTACATGTGGCCTCTTTACACTGATCATTTACAAGGAGTATATAAAACATTAATAAGAGCACCTTCCTAATATTGAGTTACAACCCCTCCTGCCCCCCTCCCCCATTTTACCATCCGAACAGCCTCAATTTGTTGGGCATGGACTCTACAAAGGTGTCCATTCACCCTCCGAATGGCACACATACACAATTCATGTCAAAATTGTCTCAAGGCTTAAAAATCCTTATTTATCCTGCCTCATCTACACTGATTGAAGTGGATTTAACAAGTGACATCAATAAAGGATCATAGATTTCAACTGGATTCACCTGGTTAGTCTATGTCATGGAAAGTGTTTTGTACACTCAGTGCACTCAGTGTACACTAATGTTTTGTACACTCAGTGTATGTAGTCTGTTGTTTACAGATAGCGAAAGTGTCTCTAGAGTTAAGTTGGAAGAGAAAAATATGTTTGAAGTTGTAGAAAATAATTTGTTTTACTGGCTATATTATATCATTACTCATAAAAGTAAACTCCGGAATGTTGTAGGTGTATCCTGGAGAGGAATGCCTAACTCAAACAAAGAAAAACTTGGCTACTTAGTTGGTTGTTGGCTCTATCAGAGCAAGCACTATGTGATGTCAATAAAGTTACAAAAGAGTATCGTCCAACCCACAAATGAAACACAGGCAGCTGATTCCCTGCACACACTCTATTTACAATGACACAGATAGGACACTGCATCCTGGATGCTGCCTGATCTAGAAAAATATCTATCAGAAGATTACTTCACAGGGAACCCAGATAAACAAATAACTATTATATGTTTTCATGATATATCACAGGTTACATAACACTTGTACTAAAACAACAGGGCGCTACCGTATAGATCATCAAAACTCACGGTTTGAACTGGTCCTGGAGTTGGACCAAGTTTCAGACGCGCTGCTCGATGCTATTTCAGACGCACTGAATGATGAATCTCGTCCAGTGTCAGTGCTGCCCTGGTTTGACCAGAGGGCCAGGGGGCGCTGGGTTATCTTGCTGCTCCTCCTACTGTAACGCTCCTCTGAGTCCACTAGGGTGCTGGATCTGACAAGCCCACCACTCAGGTCAAGTTCAGCCCCAGGCAGGCCTGCTGCCGGGGCCAGAGCAGTGTGGACGCTGGTCTTCTCTGAAAACTCCAGGTAATGGGGGTAGTCTTTGGGAACAAAGACCCGAGTGCGAGGGGCCAGAGATTCAGACTCGTCCAATGATTTTGAGGACCTCCTTGGACCAGGAGGAGCGTGCTTGTCAGCACTCTGTCGTCTACCCTGTGTCCTCTTGGGCTGGACATGACTAATATCCTGTGTCCTTTTAGGGTACAACATAGAAGTTTGGGCCTGTTCCTCATTCATGTCTAATGTGAACATACTGGTGGCGCGCTGAAGGGAACTTGCACGTCCACTTCCACTTGAGTTTCCAAAACTGTCTTTTCTAGCTTTATGAGACCGAGATTCCTTTCCTGAGGTGCTTTGGGGCTTCAGGGCCTTTTTATCTTTGGTGAAGTCCTGTTCTGAGCCCCTTGTTACCTGGGGGACACCAGGGGCTCTTTGCTGCTCTGACTCTATGGTGATTTGAGGTGAGAAGTTGGGTTTAGTGTCAATCATAGCTCCTGATCCCACTCCAATCGATTTAGACATTGACTGGTGCTCTCTGTCTTTGTTCCCCCTGACTAAAGATGGCAGGGGATATGGAGAAGATGGTGAAGAAGGTGAAGATGCTTTCTTGAGCCAGCTCTCATCCAAAGGTAGTGTAGCACTGACTTTTTGTGACTGGCTGGGAGCAGATTTGCTGTAGAAATCAGGGTCAACACATTGCTTTAACTCCAGCATTGAGTTCTGAGCATCCATTGGCTCCTTATTTTTGGGGCTTTTGAGTTCTTCAGAAGAGATCGGCCCTCTGTTATTCGAAGTGGCCTCACCCCAGAAGTTGCAGAGATTCTTAAACTGTGAGCGGTTTGCTCCGAGGCTTGGGGACGACTTCTCCAGTCTCTGATCCATCGTGAAGACTGTGAAATTCTGTATTTTTCTGTCAGAGGAAAGGTTGGAATCCCCTTCGTGGTCGCCGTCAGATTTGTTGCAGATTGACCTCACGTCAAACTCAGACTTGGTGTACCTTTTATTCAGGTTTCCTATGGCCGATGATGAAATTTGAGTCACGCTGGAGTCCCCTGCTTTTGATTTACCAGTGTAAAATATAGGCCTGTTCTTCTCCTGCTCCCAGAAGGACTTGAGCTGCTTTATATTGTCTGCTTTGCTGTCCTGTTGAGGGGGAACCTGTTTCAGGGTGTGTGGGCTATTTCCTTTATCTTTAATGGTGTGGTCTTGTTTTTTAGTGGACACACTTGACTGTACATTGACATTGCTTTGCTGAGTTTTGGGGGGAAACTGTTCACTTTCTTTTCCAACCTTGTGTCTAAACTTCTCAGAGTCTGGGCTGTTTGTAGGCTGGGAGAGTAGTTCAGGCAGTGGGTTGGGACAGGGCTTGGACCTGGCCCTGGAGGGCATTTCAGGTTGGGGTTTTGGTATGGCAGGTGAGAACTTCACAGGCTGGGGGTTGACTGTGGGCTGGATAAGCAATTCAGGCTGAAGACTGAGTGTTGATGGGGAGAATCTCTGATGTTCTGGGCTGAGTCTGGACTGGGACAGCGTGTCAGGCTGAGGATGGAGTCTACTTAGGTAGATTATTTCTGCTTGTGAGCTTCTTCTGTCTACTTTCATTGGGGATCTTCTGAGATCTTCTTCTGTTAAAGTCAAATTGTCCTCCTCACTTTGAGCCCCAGGAGTGTAGCTATCATCCCAGGTTGGCAGTGTACATATCTCTATAGAGGGAGCAATAACAACACTGTTTTGGGGTCTGTATATCTCCTGTTTGTAAGGGCTAACACTCGGCTGAACACTTCTCATATCTCGACTAGCAGTGCTTTGTTGAGTATCTAGGTTTAACCGTTCATCTCCTTTTTCATCCCTGAGATTCTTCCTCGAAGACCCCTCCATACCGTATGACTCTGGGACAGAAACAGTTCTATGAGACTTCTCTGCTAGTGCTCTCTCTTTCTCTTTCTCCATTGGTTTCTGTCTTTTGTCAATGATTGATCTACTGATGAGTATCTTGGGCCCAGTGTTGCCCTTCTCCCAGAAGGACTTCAGGTGGGTGATTTTAGGTGGTTGGTTCTCATCTTGGACCTCTTTCTGTTTGACTTCTTGTGTTGCAACCTGTAGTCCAACAGCTTTGGCTGGAGGGCCACTGGCCTTCTTCACATCCTCTTGCCTATTTGTCACATCCTCTTCTCTATCTAACATCACTTGCTTGAACTCCTTCCAATATGCTGCTCTCAGCCCCTCAGACATGTGTCTCTTGGGCTGGTATGATCTTAATGTATTCAAAGGTGACTGGTCCGTAGGTTGATCTATAGAGGATTCAGACTGAGATCCATCCTTTACCTCTGGTGTTAAACACACTGACACTCCTCCTCCAATACTTTGCATATCCAGGCTGGGGTCAACATGTAGGAGCTTTCTCTTCACCTCAGGAGCTTCCCTCTCCGTCTGCTGAGACCTGCTCTCAAAGGTAGGCCGATCATCTGTATCTGTTTTCACAGAGCCAATCATGTCTTCCTCCATGTCTGGTTGATCGCTCTCAGTCTCCAGCCAGTCGTTGCTGTCTGTGCTGCGGCTGAACCACTCTAAGACTTTAGAGATGGAGTCGCCCTGCTCCGCTGTGGGCTGGGGACTACGAGGGGCTGATTTAGAGGCAGGTTTTTTATGAACATGCTTATCAGGCTTATCCCCAGAGTTATGGAGATCATGATGTTTCCATTGATCTGAAGAAGAAAAAAGTTAATAAAAGTGTTATGATGCATGAAAAAATAAGATGAAAAACTAAAGATAAGACATTTCAACAGTGGCCTAAAAATACCCTTCATCATTAGTAAAAATTCCATTGATTGATCACGTTCATGTATAACAATACCCTTGGGCCAAGAACTTTAATGAATTTGAATTCATTTACACACTGGTTTTAGATTGTAGTGTGGGCTCCATGAATTGTCACTTTCTGTCTTTGGGCTTACCCACAGCGCTTGGAGGCAGACTAAGGTCCTCCTGTCTGATTGCGGTGTCCACATTGCGGGTTCTTGTCATCTCCTTGTCCTGCATCTCAATGAGTTGAAAGGCCGCATGCTGAGAAGGCTGGTGGTGAGTAGGGGCTGTTAGTTCTGAGCTCGGAGAGAGTGGTATGGACAGAGGTTTTGAAAATGGACCATCAGACCTCTCTCTGCCCTGAGGAGGACCCACAATGACAAACTCTCTCTGGATGAGACCATCGCTACCTTCACTCTTCTGATGACCTGTGTAGGATTTATCTGTGTGTCTGTCATTATCAGAGTGTGTGGCTGGTCTAAGGTTCAACAGTCTGAGAGGCTTTGGCTCACTCATGGGCCTCAATGGAACTTTGGAACTCTCAGTTTCCCTAAGAGGAGAGGGGGTTCTCACTAGGTGTCTGACAAGTGAGTCATTTGAGGGCTCTGCTCTCCTCTCTCTTTCATGGGCCTCTTTCGCTCTCTCAAACTCAGTATTGGTGGAGACTAGGGTTAAATGCTTCAGTGGCTGATGGGAGCGGTGACTCAAAGTGTTCAGTTGCTGACTGGAGGGAGATACTGGAGTTGCATTGTTCTGTAACTCAGAGATGGGAGTTGGATACATTTTCTGTGACTGAACGTCCAAAGCCCCCTGGCTAGACTGGTTGGAGCCACAGCTGGAGCCATGTTGGAGACTTCCCTGAGAGGCAGGGGCCTTTGACCCAGCTGGATGACCCTGCAGCCCAGGGATGGAGACATCACTGCCCGTGAGAGAGCTCTGCGAGTGCCGGGAGAGGATGGTTATTTTCTCGGGCACGGGCCTGAATCCTAGAGAGGACCCCTCGGAGGTGGCAGAGCCTGCTGAGTTGTGACTGGTGGAGTCTGCTGTCATGTGAATCTTCAGGGGAGATAAGGGCTCTGTGTGTGTGAGAACACAATGGTGGAACATGAGGAGATGTGATACTGCATTAAATTATTTCCATGTCACAGGCCTGGTTGGCATCAGTATCACCTTACTACAGATGTATGATCTTAATTTTACCTATATTGCCACATCAAAAATAATCCAGCAGCAACAGGATTTGAACGTTTAGTCCATAATGTTGCTTGGTCGTGATTATGCTAATAGCTAGCCAAAAGTAGGCTAAATGAAAACTGAAATACTGTTAATGTAGCCATGTGTTTTTTGTGAATTTATGCAAAATTACGAAGCTAATCTGCAGTGCAGGAACATTCTCAGCAACAAAATAATGATCAAATTAAGATCCTACATCTGTAAAGCACTATTGTGAACCCGCCAAAAATTGTTCTCACACTATCCTGAAAGATCATGTTATTCAATTTGACTCAACCTCCTATTCTTCAATGTACCATAATGCTTGATTGTGTAAAAAGGTATATGCACTGCACTCTAACCTGCTTCAGATGCTTTCTCGGTCTCTTGATTTCCATTGGACTGTTTTTCTGTCTTCTCTACCTCTAGAATAAGGGATGCTCGATTGAAAGGATTGTGCCTTGGCTGGAATGAGAAGAGAAGAAAATATATATTTCACAATAGTCTAAAAGTCATACTGTGATATGATGATTGGAAAAACAGAAATAAATCAGAACAGCATGAAAATACTTTGTTTGTTTATTCTGTTCATGCTTCACATATATTCTCTGCAAATGAAATCTCACCTACCCTTCCCGGGGACTGCACCACTGAATTCAGTCTCTCTTTCTCAGCATCTGATACATTGAGGCTTTTGCTGCAAAGGAGACAGAATGATCACTATCAGAATATAATAGGAATTGGGGTTTATACTATAGATGAGTAGCCCTCAGAGCACCAGGATTTAAAAAAAAAAGTTTTTAATTAATCTTTATTTAACTAGGCAAGTCAGTTAAGAACAAATTCTTATTTACAATGACAGCCTACCCCAGCCAAACCCTCCCCTAACCCGGATAACGCTGGGCCAATTATGCGCCGCCCTATGGGACTCCCGATTACGGCCGGTTGTGATACAGCCCGGTATCAAACCATGGTCTGTAGTGACGGCTCTAGCACTGTAATGCAGTGCTTTAGACCGCTGTGCCACTCGGGAGCCCAGATACACTGAGCCCAGATCCACTGAACACTGGATGTCAAATCAGATGGACATTGGAGACCACTGTTACACTGTGGCCTTGCAAGGAAAGGGCTTAGTATCTGCACTTCCTCACTCAATTCCTGAGCACCTCTGTGACCGGCTGTACAGTGAACAAGCCTCCTGCATAACTGATCCCTGCTCACATGTGATTCATTGTGACATCAAAGGGAGGCAGGGCTGTGGAAGAGTCGACTCACCTAGAGATCTGGCTACTGCCCACTGGGAGTCAGGGAGGTCAACACAGCCCATATGACCTCATGCACAGCATGCCAAACACACCAAGCTTCACTACAAGACTTAAAGAAAGCTTCACTTTGTATTTACTTTAGGAAGTGATGTAAGTTATAATACAAGTGACTGGGCAGAGAATAATACTGGCACGTTACCTGTACATTAACAGCCACACATAAAATTACAGGCCTCTCTAGTTGAATTACTTGCTTCTCAAAATAATAACTTTTTGTAGCATTCCCATACTGACTGACTCCTAGCCTCGTGAGACCACATCCTGGAAATACAATAGAGCAGACAGATTCTATGTAAGCAGTGAGCACCACCTATGTTGACTCAAATTGAGATTGAGTCACGAGACACACCTAAGACACACACACACGTGCATCCCTGCGCGCACACACACACACACACACACCACAGGACTCAGGAACTGTTCAAACACCAGAGTATCTCACTCACTCTGTGCAGGCAAGCGCTATGATTGATCACTCATGCTGAACTTCTATACTGACCTAGCCTCAAGGCATGGTTATGAGACTGGGTAGAGTAATGGGGTACAGCAGAGAGAGGGATGGGTTAGGAAGGAGCACAGAGGGTGGGAGGAGGAGTGCAGTGGAGCAGTGGATCACCTGTTCTTCTGGGGCTGTGTTGGCTGTGTTGGTGCCTCCAGGAGCCTGGCAGGTTTTGGAGGGGGGGTGATGTCTGAGACTTTACCGCTGACTGCTCTGGGTCTGGAAAGAAACCCATCTGCAGGACAGACAGACAGACAGTAAGTGCTTACAGTACCCTCTCTATAAACTCAATAACCCATATCTGCTGATGATCTGAACATACTGTACAAACCCGATAGCATAAACTTGACATATTAATGCAACGTTTACCACTAAAGTATATATACAGTGGGGAGAACAAGTATTGGATACACTGCCGATTGTGCAGGTTTTCCTACTTACAAAGCATGTAGAGGTCTGTAATTTTTATTATAGGTACACTTCAACTGTGAGAGACAGAATCTAAAACAAAAATACAGAAAATCACATTGTATGATTTTTAAGTAATTAATTTGCATTTTATTGCATGACATAAGTATTTGATACATCAGAAAACCAGAACTTAATATTTGGTACAGAAACCTTTGTTTGCAATTACAGAGATCATACGTTTCCTGTAGTTCTTGACCAGGTTTGCACACACTGCAGCAGGGATTTTGGCCCACTCCTCCATACAGACCTTCTCCAGATCCTTCAGGTTTCGGGGATGTCGCTGGGCAATACAGACTTTCAGCTCCCTCCAAAGATTTTCTATTGGGTTCAGGTCTGGAGACTGGCTAGGCCACTCCAGGACCTTGAGATGCTTCTTACGGAGCCACTCCTTAGTTGCCCTGGCTGTGTGTTTTGGGTCGTTGTCATGCTGGAAGACCCAGACACGACCCATCTTCAATGCTCTTACTGAGGGAAGGAGGATGTTGCTCAAGATCTCGCGATACATGGCCCCATCCATCCTCCCCTCAATACGGTGCAGTCGTCCTGTCCCCTTTGCAGAAAAGCATCCCCAAAGAATGATGTTTCCACCTCCATGCTTCACGGTTGGGATGGTGTTCTTGGGGTTGTACTCATCCTTCTTCTTCCTCCAAACACGGCGAGTGGAGCTCTATTTTTGTCTCATTAGACCACATGACCTTCTCCCATTCCTCCTCTGGATCATCCAGATGGTCATTGGCAAACTTCAGACGGGCCTGGACATGCGCTGGCTTGAGCAGGGGGACCTTGTGTGCGCTGCAGGATTTTAATCCATGACGGCGTAGTGTGTTACTAATGGTTTTCTTTGAGACTGTGGTCCCAGCTCTCTTCAGGTCATTGACCAGGTCCTTCCATGTAGTTCTGGGCTGATCCCTCAACTTCCTCATGATCATTGATGCCCCACGAGGTGAGATCTTGCATGGAGCCCCAGACCCGAGGGGGTTTGACTGTCATCTTGAACTTGATTGACCGTCATCTTGAACTTCTTCCATTTTCTAATAATTGCGCCAACAGTTGTTGCCTTCTCACCAAGCTGCTTGCCTATTGTCCTGTAGCCCATCCCAGCCTTGTGCAGGCTATTGTCCTGTAGCCCATCCCAGCCTTCTACAATTTTATCCCTGATGTCCTTACACAGCTCTCTGGTCTTGGCCATTGTGGAGAGGTTGGAGTCTGTTTGATTGAGTGTGTGGACAGGTGTCTTTTATACAGGTAACGAGTTCAAACAGGTGCAGTTAATACAGGTAATGAGTGGAGAACAGGAGGGCTTCTTAAAGAAAAACTAACAGGTCTGTGAGACCCGGAATTCTTACTTGTTGGTAGGTGATCAAATACTTATGTCATGCAATAAAATGCATATTAATTACTTAAAAATCATACAATGTGATTTTCTGGATATTTGTTTTACATTCCGTCTCTCACAGTTGAAGTGTACCTATGATAAAAATTACAGACCTCTACATGCTTTGTAAGTATCAAAACCTGCAAAATCGGCAGTGTATCAAATACTTGTTCTCCCCACTGTATATTTCCCTCTCCAACTTTAAGCATCAGCTATCAGAGCAGTTTATCAATCTCTGTACCTGTACACAGCCAATCTGTAAATAGCACACCTCATCCCCATATTATTACTTACCCTCTTGCTCTTTTGCACCTCAGTATCTCTACTTGCACATCATCATCTGCACATATATCACTCCAGTATTAATGCTAAATTGTAATTATTTTCACCTATTTACTGCCTACCTCCCTGCTCTTCTACATTTGCACACACTGTACATAGATCTTTCTATTTGTATTTTATTTTGCGTTATTAACTGTATGCTTGTTAATGTGTAACTCTGTGTTGTTGTTTTTGTCGCACTGCTATACTTTATCTTGGCTAGGTCGTGTAGGAGTAAATGAGACACATGGATAACATATAAAGGCATAGGACAGCTGAACATTAAAAAACAGACCACATGAAGAGAAGAGACACATAGTCTGCTGATTCCATTAAGAGACACACATACCAGAGAAATATGCGCTTAGGGCAACTGGACACACTAATGATAGAAGAGACACATAGTCTGCCGATTCCAATAAGGACACACATACCAGAGAACATACTGAGGCACTGAACTAAAAAGATAATGGTGACAGGAAGAATTAGGGGAAGTATGCTTATTTGCATATGGGTTGGACCTATATGTTGTATGTGTATAAATGCTGGAGCCGGGGCTGGGAAGTGGTGTGTGTGTTTCGCGGACCATTCCGGCTTTTGTATACTCTGTATTAAAAGCCTAAATTGATTTTCACAAGTTCTTGTAAGTGTTATATTTGAACCGATTGTCCACGACAGTCGCAGTTGTAAATTAGAACTTGTTCTCAACTGGCCTACCTGGTTTAAAAAAGGTGAAATAAATAAATACAATTTTAAAAAATGAAATATATTCTACCCTCATGTATGGCTTTTTCATTATACGGCAGTATGTGTGAACTGCACACATACTTATCTTGCGTGAGAATGACTTACTGTATGCAGCGCTCAATTAGTGGTTGAACAGTGTTTTTGACCCACCTAAAGAACCTGCTTTCCTCTGCTTCATGGAGGCCAGGATGACTTCGGAGACATGGATCTTTTCCCTGTGTCTCAGAGACTTGGCCTCGTAAAACCACTCCCCTGTCAGGTACTTGAGCCTGCTGTCCACTGGGGCACTGGTTTTCTGCAGCTGCCTGATGGGAAAAACACACCCAGGTACATCACAGTATACAGTGTACGGTACAGTTACCCATTAAACACATTACATAAGCACAAGAGGTGGAACACAGTTCAGTCAAGGATGTGATTCTGAATAATTACCTTTAGGTAATGCCATTGATTTATTCTGGTTGAGAGACACACTATAGGCTAGAAGTTGACGGCAAAGGTACATTTACCACCACATGAGTTAACAATCTAACCCAATAGACATTGGAACACAATGCAGCGCTTGTGCCAAATAGTTCACATTCTTTTTGAGGAGAAAACACCTATTTAATTCAATCAATATTAAATGAGGGAAAGCTCAACAATGATTTCTGTTTGAATTAGTTGTTTGTGAGTAAGCAATATGTTTATTCCGGGGGATTATTTAAGATGCTCTTTGAAGAGATAGGGTTTCAGATGTTTCGGGAACATGGGCAGGGACTCTGCTGTCCTCGCTTCAGGAGGAAGCTGGTCCCACCATTGGGGTGCCAGGACAGAGAAGAGTGACTGGGATGAGTGAGAGCTGCCATCCTGTAGGGGTGGAGCATTCTGGATAAGTTGCAGGGGTTTGATGGCACAAGCGGGGAGCCCAGTCAACAGCGAGTTGCAGTAGTCCAAACGGGAAATTACAAGTGCCAGGATTAGGACCTGCGCCACTTCCTGTGTGAGATAAGATCATACTCTACGGATGTTGTAGAGCATGAACCTGCCACCCACTCGACTCCTCTGATGTCAAAAACTACAACCGGTATCTCTTCTTTGGGGTGGCAGGTAGCCTAGTGGTTAGTTCGTTGGGCCAGTAACCGAAATGTTGCTAGATCAAATCCCCGAGCTGACAAGGTAAAAATGTGTCGTTCTGCCCCTGAACAAGGCAGTTAACCCACTGCTCCTAGGTCGTCATTGTAAACAAGAATTTGTTCTTAACTGACTTGCCTAGTTAAATAAAATAAAAAACCTGCAGGAGTGAGTCACTGCTTTGATGTTTGCAGAGAACAACAGGGTCTTGTCCAGGGTCACACCAAGGTTCTTTGCACTCTGGGAGGGGGAAACCGTGGAGCTGTCAACTGTGATAGAGAGGTCTTTGAGCGGGTGGAGGAAGAGCTCGAGGTGGTGGGCTGACATCCAAGCTGCGATATCCGCCAGGCTCGCAGAGATGCACGTAGCCACCTGGGTGTCAGAATGGGGAGAGGAAAAAAGTAGTTGAGTGTCATCCGCATAGTAAAGATAGGAGAGATCTTGTGAGGATATGATGGAGCCGAGTGACTTGGTGTAGATAGAGAAGGAGGCCTAGAACTGAGCCCTGGGGGAAACTAGTAGTGAGAGATACGTGGTGTAGACAAAGATCCTCTCCACGTCACCTGGTAGGAGTGGCTGTCAGGTAGGATGATATACAAACGTGTGCAGAGCCTGAAACGCCCATCCTTGAGAGGAGGATCTGATTGTTTACGTTGTCGAAGGCAGCGGATAGATCTAGGAGGATGAGAACAGAGGAGAGAGAGTCAGATTTCGGACAGCCTACGTGACACAGAGAAGACCAGTCTGGTTGAGTGACCTGTCTTGAAGCCTGACTGGTTAGGGTAAAGAAGATCGTTCTGTGAGAGAATTGGTCAAAGACAGCACTGTCAAGTGTTTTGGAAAGAAAAGAAAGAAGTGATACCAGTTGTAGTTTTTGACATCAGAGGAGTCGAGTGTTGGTTTCTTGAGGAGGGGGAACGACTTGGGACATTTTGAAGTCAGAGTGGATGCAGCCAGTGGTCAAGGATGAGTTGATGAGGGAAGTGAGAAGTTCTCCAGAGATGGGGTCGAGGAGGCAGGTTGCAGGGCAGCCGAACCTCAATACTCGCAGGATTTCATCTTGAGAGAGAGGGGAGAAAGAGGTCAAGGCGTAGGGTAGTTCTGTGGGAGTGGGACCAGTGGACTCAATAGGCTGAATGAATGAGGAGCTGATGTTGTCAACCTTCTTTTCAAAGTGATTGACAAAGTAGCCCACAGAAAGGGAGGAGGGAGTGTGTGGAAGATTAAGAAGGGAGGGGAGGTGGAAAAGTGAAGGTAAACAACCCTGGTCGTGTGAAAGAGGGGTAATACACACTAATACACACGATTGGCGTTAATCCTTTTACACTAAGGCCATGGCTGAACACAGACAAGTCGCCCATACAGAGTCAGTCTCCAGTCTTCTACTGTTAGAAATAGACTTGTCTGGCCAACTCCATTACAGAATCAAAGTGAATAGGCCTTTGTTTCTCAACTATTTTCTCACTGTGGAACTGCTTTGACAAGAAGGCTTAAGACGAAGCTAATTTAAGACCCAGTTGTCCTTAGTTGGCACGTCTGAATGTGTAATGACATGACAAGAAATTCTAAGACTGTCTAAGTATACATCAACATGACGTTGTTTATGTAGTGAATGTGCCTCAGGATTCCATGGTTAAAGGCAGTGAGGTGTATATCTGTGTTCTACCTCTGAGGGTATCTATTTCCGACCATTGAGCCTGCATTTTTCTCTCACGTGGTTCTGTAAAGTTGAATCGGAGGGTTAATCTAATTGCTTATCTCACATTGAGGCCTCTCTGTGGTGGAGGCTGTGTCCATATCCGGCTGAGTTGTTATTATATTACAGACAGACAAACATCACCAGCCTTTTTACCTCTCCCACACAGGTGGGGGGAGGTTGACAGAGAAACCACTCACCTCATAGAATGAAAGGGAACGAATAGGCACTAAAAAATAAAACAATATTGAATACATTACATTATCTAAAACAATATAGCATATTTACATGCAATACACAAAGCATGTATTTGATTACATAACTATAATTTCAGCTAGAGGGTGGAGATGCTAAGTGGGTTAACACTAATGTTTTATCAAAATATGTGGAAACTAGGAAATACACTAATGACACAGACGTGGTTCAGAGCTGAGAGAATAGGGCTATCACAAACTCACTTGATCCTCTCCTCCTCTGCTTTCTTCAGCTCTTCGTCTCTCTTCAGCACAGTCATGATCATCGACTGTTCCTCCTCCGTCAGATGGCTCAGGTCTATCATAGTGACTCAAGTTCTCTCTCGCCCGGGCTGGTGTGGAAAGGGCTTGGAGTTGTGCCCTGAGGCCTGTTGAGGCAGTCAGTGATGGGATGTGATGGGCAGTGTCTGTCTCTAAGCTCGGAGCTCCAGATGCATCGCTCAGGTAGCTGGCACCTGCAGAGTTGATAAGAATATTCAAGGTGTGAGCTCCTGGAGGCTTTGTTTTCATCTTCCCACAATTCACACATTGCTCATCATAGTAAAACAGTGCCTCTAAGCAACAACAGACACATGAACAAAGGCTTGACTATGTGATCATAGCATGGCCTTGCTCTTGGGGAAAACCTTTCAAAGCAGGTGCTTTTGAACTGATGCTACAGTACAGTATAGTACATTTTGTCATTAGGTAAGGTTGATAAAACTGTTCATGTCAAGATTAGGCTCTATATGGAGAACGTTGTGAAGACTGTAAATGAACAGTAAATCATGCTGGATCAAACACTAATTCATTAAATCGTGCTGGATCAAACACTAATTAAGTAAATCGTGCTGATCAAACACTAATTCAGTAAACCATGCTGGATCAAACACTAAGTAAATCGTGCTGGATCAAACACTAATTCAGTAAATCATGCTGGATCAACCTCTAATTCAGTAAATCAGGCTGGATCAAACACTAATTCAGTAAATCATGCTGGATCAAACACTAATTCAGTAAATCATGCTGGATCAAACACTAATTCGGTAAATCATGCTGGATCAAACACTAATTCAGTAAATTATGCTGGATCAAACACGAATTCAGTAAATCATGCTGGATCAAACACAAATTCTGTAAATTATGCTGGTGTAACAGTTGTAACTTTAAACCGTCCCCTCGCCCCGACACGGGCGCGAACCAGGGACCCTCTGCACACATCAACAACGGTTGCCCACGAAGCATCGTTACCCTTCGCTCCACAAAGGCCGCGGCCCTTGCAGAGCAAGGGGCAACCCTACTTAAAGTCTCAGAGCAAGTGACGTAACTGATTGAAATGCTACTAGCGCGTACCCGCTAACTAGCTAGCCATTTCACATCCGTTACACTGGATCAAACACTAGTTCAGTAAATCATTTTTTTACTTAACATTTAATTAAATAGGCAAGTCAGTTAATAAGAACAAATTCTTATTTACAATATCAGCCAAACCCGGACGACGCTGGGCCAATTGTGCACCACCCTACGGGACTCCCAATCACGGCCGGTTGTGATACAGCCTGGATTCGAACCAGGGTGTCTGTAGTGACGCATCTAGCACTTAGATGCAGTGCCTTAGACCTCTGTGCCATTCGGGAGCACAAAATCATGTTGGATCAAACATTCTAATTCAGTAAATCATGCTGAATAAAACCTAATTCATTTAAGTTGACGTGATTTGTCTCTGAGGTCACATGGACTGAGTGTACTCTGTATTATTTTATCTCAACCTCAAAATACTCTGATGATGCAGTCAGTGGGTGGAGAGTTTAATTACTGTGCTTTAGATGTTTCTGAACACCGGGGTGATCAACGCCTTGTTAAATAAATCGCGTACAGTGAATGAAATAAGGTAGTAATAAATCATGATTTAGTCATTGAGAAACAAAAGACTATGTTGAGTTGACAGTCAGCTGAAATCAGCATGAATATAATTTTCCATACCTATGCTGGGTATAATGAAGCCCCAAATAGATTAGGATTTGTTCCTGTGTAAACCATCTGACGAATAGGCTGCGTTCACACAGGCAGCCCAAGTCTGATATTTTTTTTCGATTAACTGGTCTTTTGACCAAGCACATCAGATCTTTTTCAGAGCTGATCTGATTAGTCGAAAGTCAAATGATTGAAAACATTATCAGAATTGGGCTGCCTGTGTAAACGCAGCCACAGAATTCCATGTTGAAACCCCTCATTCAAAAGTTAAAAAAATTATTCTCAATGAAATTCTGTTGACTTACCTTAGTTTGAATTTAGTTTGAATTTAGATGGAAATTTAGATTTAGATACTTTACTTAAATCAATCCATAAAAATCTCTATAAGATTAGGGTCAACTCTGATAGAAGTTATGAATAATTTGTCCTCCATTATCAACAGTTAACATATTGTAGTGTCCACTGCCTTAATACAAACCCAGCAACCTTGTGAAGACTTCTTAGTGAAAATGGCTTATAAATATTGGGCAAACAGCTAAAAAGCTTACAGCTAAACATTTGTCAGATAAAAAGATACATGAATATGGAAGCCTGATTTGTGTGCTACCTGGGTTCTGTCCTGTCTCATGGATTTCGACATTGATGTTAGCTATTCACATTATAGTTGAATGTAAAACATTTCATAATTTCATATTGTGGGTGTGAACTGTCAGTAAATCAAAGAGATAGGCTCTTTTAAATATTTTTTTATTTTTATAGTAGCCTACAATAGTAGCAGAGAACAGTTGATAACCTATAAAATGGAAATGTTTTGTGCAATGTTATGTTTTTGCCTGCTTAATCTGTCTCATAACTAAGTTAGTGTAATTGGATAATTAAATTGCATAGACTCATGTCTTCTTCTCAGAAAGAGAAGCCCTAAAGCTGCAGTATCTTAGTCCTCTTTAAAATAAGTTTACATTTGTTGTATATAGGAAAACAATAAGATCAGCCTCGTAAAGAAAAATAACATTCTATTTATATATTTTAATAGGCACCTGCACATGATGCTGGCTTGAAAAACACCATCCTAAAAAGTAGCCCACATAAAGAATAAGAATTAATACACAAGTCTCTGAAGTCTAAATTCATTGTATGATATTTTCTGACTAACCTTAGGATATGAGGCAGCTCGTAATCATTTTCGTTCACAAGTGTTGCCTTCAGGACAGTGGGGACAGCGAATAAAATGTCTGTGTTATGTCAATAACTTCAGTTTTATTGTTTCCCAAATGGCATTGTGGGTAAGGCTTCACAATGCCATTTGGGAAACAGAACAATAAATTGATATCTTACTTTGTAACTTTTTGGAGACAAATACAGACCAAACAAAAAATTGTAAATAAAAAGTTTTACCTTGTTTTGGAAACTACCTCTGTAGAGAAATTCAGACATCCACTGGAGGTAGGTGGGTCAGACTCAGGGAGGTGTGTGCTTCCCTCAAAAGGGTTAAGTGCCCATAATGACTAGTGGTCACTGTTCAATGCCAGCAGTCAACGTTGATAGCATCCTATACTGTAGCAACTTCAACAAGTGTATGAAGAGCTAACACCACTGAAAATACAGTTGTCCAATAAAAATAGTGTTGTCGTATTTTCATACGGGAATCTTAAACATAGGCTAATGTAATCGTATTACACTGCACCAATGGAAATATGTAAAATTGTGTAAAAGGAATACGAACAAGGTGCTAATTTATTATCCGTGTCATGTGGCATATTCCCTGCCAGTTGTGAAATTCTTAACCTCAAGATCCAACCCACAAAGTAAAGATGATTGTTGAGATTATGGTAGTGAGTCTGTTTGTCAAGGAGGAGTGTACACCTGAGACTTGATGGAGCACAGGTGTTTCAACGCGCTGACGTGGATAAGTGCAAATGTTAATATTGATAAATACAACACTGTAAATAGACTCCAAGTGATTGCATACATTCTGTTGGAGTAAATTACCTTTCATCCAAATGCAGTATACAGATATACAGTAAACTAGAAAAACCACAATAGGTCTGTTTTATAGAAATTGGACACTGGGGGGCAGTCTTGTTCAGATAAAGTATACAAGGAAAGCTGCAAATAATTTTAGTGGAGGCTGAGGACATAAAATATTAAAATACAGAAGGCAAAAAGTCATCCAGAAGCTAAGAGAATTCACATATACTACATGACCAAGAGTATGTGGACACATGCTTGTCAACCATCTCATTCCAAAATCATGGGCATTGATATGGAGTTGGTCCCCCTTTGCTGCTATAACAGCCTCCACTCTCCTGAGAAGGCTTTCCCATAGATGTTGGGATGTTGCTGTGGGGACTTGCTTCCATTCAGCCACAAGGGCATTAGTGAGGTGGAGCACTGATGTTGGGCGATTAGGCCTAGCTCGCGGTCGGCGTTCCAATTCATCCCAAAAGTGTTCGATGGGGTTGAAGTCAGGTCTCTGTGCAGGCCAGTCAAGTTCGTCCACACCAATCTGGACAAACCATTTCTGTATGGACCTTGTTTTGTGCACGGGGTAATTGTCTTGCTGAAACAGGAAAGGGCCTTCCCCAAACTGTTGCCACAAAGTTGGAAGCACAGAATCGTCTAGAATGTCATTGTATGCTGTAGCGTTAAAATTTCCCTTCACTGGAACTAAGGGGCCTAGCCCGAACCATGAAAAACAGCCCCAGACCATTATTCTTCTTTCACCAAATTTTACAGTTGGCACTAAGCATTCTCCTGGCATCCACCATCCCAGATTCATCAGTCGGACTGCCAGATGGGGAAGCGTGATTCATCACTCTAGAGAACACATATCCACTGATCCAGAGTCCAATGGCGGCGAGTTTTACGCCACTCCAAACAACGCTTGGCATTGCGCATGGTGATCTTAGGCTTGTGTGCAGCTGCTCGGCCATGGAAACCCATTTCATGAGGCTTCCAACAAAGTTATTTTGCTGATGTTGCTTCCAAGGGCAGTTTGGAACTCGGTAGTGAGTGTTGCAACCAAGGACAGATGATTTTTACACGCTACAGGCTTCTGCACTCAGCAGTCCCGTTCTGTGAGCTTGTGTGGCCTATCACTTCACGGCTGAGCCGTTGTTGCTCCTTGATGTTTCCACCTCGCACTTACAGTTGACTGGGCCAGATATTTGACAAACTGACTTGTTGGAAAGGTGCCATGTTGAAAGTCACTGAGCTCTTCAGTAAGGCCATTCTACTGTCAATGTTTGTCTACGGAGATTGCATGGCTTGGTGCTCAGTTTTATACACTGTCAGCAACGGGTGTGGCTGAAATAGCCAAAACAACTAATTTTAAGGGGTGTCCACATTTAACAGTATAACTTTAGACCGTCCCCTCGCCCCGACACGGGCGCGAACCAGGGACCCTCTGCACACATCAACAACAGTTGCCCACGAAGCACGGTCGTTACCCATCGCTCCACAAAAGCCGCGGCCCTTGCAAAGCAAGGGGCAACACTACTTAAGTCTCAGAGCAAGTGACGTAACTGATTGAAATGCTACTAGCGCGTACCCGCTAACTAGCTAGCCATTTCACATCCGTTACACACATACTGTGTGTATATACTAACCGTAGTGCCAAAGATGCCATCACTGTTGCAATATTCACCAACACATTGTAATAAAATGTTTAAGAACATCACTTTGTGGAAGCTGCTCTTTATTTAAAAAAAAAAAAACCTGTCAATGTCTGCTACACATTTTAATTACATAAACAAAAATATAATCCACGCAAGACAAATGCAGAAAATATCCTGAATCAAACGTAGGTAGAGTCAGATTTTGATTGGATTGCTTTCATATTTCATACATCTTTCACTTCCCTCTCCGTTGAACAGTCAGTTTTATATACACAGAGCACCGATCAACAGTGCCCCTCTCTCACCCTGTTCCACTGGATCTTTATACAACTAATTTACATCAAAACTGGAACCCTTGTTTAGTATCTGCAACACCCAGACACACTCTCGTCTGGCTCACAGGGAGTCAGAGCTGAGGTGGTGCGGGTAGCATGGAAAGATATGTTCAACATGAAAGCAATTCTTTCACATTCAGAGTAAAGGCAGCCATTAAACGGTCATTGAGTCAATGGCATGCCAAGCTTAAAGCAAAATGGATTCCACCTCAGTGTGATGCTTCAGAATCGTGGATTAAGTGTTTTTCAACTAGACAGAAAAGTTGTTCCATTGCAAAAAACCCTAGGCACAGAATTGACTATATAGATTACTGACTCATACTGGAACCCCCTTCTCCACTTGCACAGGGGAGATCATGAGATTTGACCTAGTAAAACTGTTCTTATCACAAAACTTGAAGAATATTTAGTGCTCTATCATTCCGTTTATAGGTGTATTTTATATAATATCTATATTATTTTCTCTACATCTCCAATGAAACAATCCAACATCCATGTAAAATGCTGAGGCACTCCCACAGGTACTATAGATTACACTATAGATTTTCTTCCTCAGTTTTAAAACCATATCATAAATAAATAAACAACACACGAGGAATGTCTACTGTAAACACAGTAAAAAAGACAAACTAAAATAGGTGTAAACGTCATTAGCATCACTACTCAGTGACAGTTAAATAACTAGGAAATGGATCACTGATGATCGAATCAAGAGAGGGAAGGATTCCTCTCGTCTTTTTCTTCTTGTCCCACCTCCCCCTCCCACTAGATTAGAACACCAAGCTGTTACACCCAACCACAGTAGTATTTCCAAATACATAATATCAAAGTTTCTCAGCACCCATAGCAGAGGATAAAATGGATGAGGAATCCCTATAGGTACTTTTTAAAAACAGCAGCATCACTTGACGTCTTGGACAAATGACAGAAAAACGGGTGGTGAATTATTTTCTTCCCATCGTCATTTGGACATGGTTTCCATGGTTTTCCTCCAGTCATTGCACTGTTCGTTGTGTTCTTGACATGTCTGTATTTGGGTGGGGGAGGGGGGGGGGTGAACTTTTCTCTGAAGAGTTAGACTGGCAATGAGGACAAAGCTTTGCTGCTAAGTGCTTCATTTTCTGAGACACGTCATATTACATAAACTGCATCTGTGGATGGAAATCAACATACAAGGATTTATTAGAAAATAGTTTTACCAGCCCGCTCATTGTGGTGCTGAAATAGTCAACTGAATAAATGCAAAGCCATCACAATGTCCTCAGAGCAAAAGCAACTGTCACACAAGATACAGCTGATTAATCAAGATTTCAGCAATGGCAACCTATATCAGCAAAGACGTACTGGTTAGTGTAATTGAGAGTTTAAAAACATCCTGAAATGCATCTGCTGATTGTTTAAGTGAGCAAGACACAAACCAACTAATCAAGCCCATATAAAGCGCAAGAGATATAGCGAGAGGAAATAAACAGCAGTGGTTGATCAGATGGAAGAAGCAGTGTCTTTGCAAATGAAGGAAGAGATGATAACAGTAAGAGAAGAGAAAAAAAGAGAAGCATTAGTGTGAAGCCACGCTGCGCATGCATGTACATCCGCAAGCACACAGCATGCTGTACCTAAGAGACGCTCTACAAGAAATCCTTGAGAGAGAGCTGTGCAAATGGGTCCTGTCCAGGGGCTCTGAGAGGACTCTGGCTGGAAGGACTAGAGGCTGCAGAGGGCTATTTCAGGGAGAGGGAAAAACACACAGGAGGAGCAGAGGTCAGAAAGAGGAAGAGATTGTGTGTGAGTGAGAAAGAGGGGGAGCATTCAGATTGAATGAAAGAGAGGAATGAGGGGTGAAAGAGAAGTTACACCAAGAGGGGAAAATAATTGGGGACTCTTGAGGAAACTGATGACAGACAGATGTCCCTCTCCTCCTGAGGTGGTAAGAGTAAACTAGAACACTGTTGTCATCACAGGGGGTAGTATACACACACAGAACGGTAACTACACACCACTGAATACACCTGAACACTGAACACACAACCCTGCAATAGACATTTTCCATCACACACGTCTGATTATTGTACAAACACATACCTGGGCACTGGAAACAGAGCCGAAGGGGTTGGGCGGCCTCATGACGGGCTGGTTGTACATCATGTTGGGTTGGTTCATCATACCCATAGAGCCAAGCTGTTGAGGTGGCTAAAGACAATAGTATAGAGAAACATCAGGCATAATAGACATGCTACAGTAGATTGCATAGCACAGAAGGATGTATAGCACTTATTACTGTTACTCCTATTACTACTGCATGGCTATCATCTCTCAGTGCTAGCTATACTGTATGGCTATTAGCTCTTAGTGCTAGCTATGCTGCATGGCTAATAGCTCTCAGTGCTAGCTATACCGCGTGGCTATTAGCTCTCAGTGCTAGCTATACCGCGTGGCTATTAGCTCTCAGTGCTAGCTATACCGCGTGGCTATTAGCTCTCAGTGCTAGCTATACCGCGTGGCTATTAGCTCTCAGTGCTAGCTATACCGCATGGCTATTAGCTCTCAGTGCTAGCTATACCGCATGGCTATTAGCTCTCAGTGCTAGCTATACCGCATGGCTATTAGCTCTCAGTGCTAGCTATACCGCATGGCTATTAGCTCTCAGTGCTAGCTATACCGCATGGCTATTAGCTCTCAGTGCTAGCTATACCGCATGGCTATTAGCTCTCAGTGCTAGCTATACCGCATGGCTATTAGCTCTCAGTGCTAGCTATACCGCATGGCTATTAGCTCTCAGTGCTAGCTATACCGCATGGCTATTAGCTCTCAGTGCTAGCTATACCGCATGGCTATTAGCTCTCAGTGCTAGCTATACCGCATGGCTATTAGCTCTCAGTGCTAGCTATACCGCATGGCTATTAGCCCTCAGTGCTAGCTATACCGCATGGCTATTAGCCCTCAGTGCTAGCTATACCGCATGGCTATTAGCTCTCAGTGCTAGCTATACCGCATGGCTATTAGCTCTCAGTGCTAGCTATACCGCATGGCTATTAGCCCTCAGTGCTAGCTATACCGCATGGCTATTAGCTCTCAGTGCAGGCTATACTGCATGGCTATTAGCTCTCAGTGCAGGCTATACTGCATGGCTATTAGCTCTCAGTGCTAGCTATACTGCATGGCTATTAGCTCTCAGTACTAGCTATACTGCATGGCTATTATCTCTGTGCTAGCTATACTGTATGGCTATTAGCTCTCAGTGCAGGCTATACTGCATGGCTATAATGTTCTCATTGCTAGCTATGCTGTATGGCTATTCCCTCTAAATAATAATAATACCTTTTATTTAGCGGACGCCTTTCAAGATACTCAAGGGCATCTTACATTAAAAGTAGGCCTACATAAAATACAGTAAAGTACGTCAAATGCATCAATTAAAAGTGTGTGTGTGTGTGGGGGTAGATCAGAGTCAATCTCA
This sequence comes from Salvelinus fontinalis, assembly GCF_029448725.1. Classification (NCBI taxonomy): domain Eukaryota; kingdom Metazoa; phylum Chordata; class Actinopteri; order Salmoniformes; family Salmonidae; genus Salvelinus; species Salvelinus fontinalis. The sequence goes on along the minus strand of NC_074688.1, from coordinate 22,229,914 downwards.
AAGAGTTGTGTTTTGAGGAGTTTTTTTTAATGACATGACTGTGTCTGCATGTTGCATGTGTGGGGGAGAGTGCTAACTACTGCATAGCTAAGTCCTTCAGTGCTAGCTACTGCATGGCTATGTCCCTCGGTGCTAGCTACTGCATGGCTATGTCCCTCGGTGCTAGCTACTGCATGGCTATGTCCCTCGGTGCTAGCTACTGCATGGCTATGTCCCTCGGTGCTAGCTACTGCATGGCTATGTCCCTCGGTGCTAGCTACTGCATGGCTATGTCCCTCGGTGCTAGCTACTGCATGGCTATGTCCCTCGGTGCTAGCTACTGCATGGCTATGTCCCTCGGTGCTAGCTACTGCATGGCTATGTCCCTCGGTGCTAGCTACTGCATGGCTATGTCCCTCGGTGCTAGCTACTGCATGGCTATGTCCCTCGGTGCTAGCTACTGCATGGCTATGTCCCTCGGTGCTAGCTACTGCATGGCTATGTCCCTCGGTGCTAGCTACTGCATGGCTATGTCCCTCGGTGCTAGCTACTGCATGGCTATGTCCCTCGGTGCTAGCTACTGCATGGCTATGTCCCTCGGTGCTAGCTACTGCATGGCTATGTCCCTCGGTGCTAGCTACTGCATGGCTATGTCCCTCGGTGCTAGCTACTGCATGGCTATGTCCCTCGGTGCTAGCTACTGCATGGCTATGTCCCTCGGTGCTAGCTACTGCATGGCTATGTCCCTCGGTGCTAGCTACTGCATGGCTATGTCCCTCGGTGCTAGCTACTGCATGGCTATGTCCCTCGGTGCTAGCTACTGCATGGCTATGTCCCTCGGTGCTAGCTACTGCATGGCTATGTCCCTCGGTGCTAGCTACTGCATGGCTATGTCCCTCGGTGCTAGCTACTGCATGGCTATGTCCCTCGGTGCTAGCTACTGCATGGCTATGTCCCTCGGTGCTAGCTACTGCATGGCTATGTCCCTCGGTGCTAGCTACTGCATGGCTATGTCCCTCGGTGCTAGCTACTGCATGGCTATGTCCCTCGGTGCTAGCTACTGCATGGCTATGTCCCTCGGTGCTAGCTACTGCATGGCTATGTCCCTCGGTGCTAGCTACTGCATGGCTATGTCCCTCGGTGCTAGCTACTGCATGGCTATGTCCCTCGGTGCTAGCTACTGCATGGCTATGTCCCTCGGTGCTAGCTACTGCATGGCTATGTCCCTCGGTGCTAGCTACTGCATGGCTATGTCCCTCGGTGCTAGCTACTGCATGGCTATGTCCCTCGGTGCTAGCTACTGCATGGCTATGTCCCTCGGTGCTAGCTACTGCATGGCTATGTCCCTCGGTGCTAGCTACTGCATGGCTATGTCCCTCGGTGCTAGCTACTGCATGGCTATGTCCCTCGGTGCTAGCTACTGCATGGCTATGTCCCTCGGTGCTAGCTACTGCATGGCTATGTCCCTCGGTGCTAGCTACTGCATGGCTATGTCCCTCGGTGCTAGCTACTGCATGGCTATGTCCCTCGGTGCTAGCTACTGCATGGCTATGTCCCTCGGTGCTAGCTACTGCATGGCTATGTCCCTCGGTGCTAGCTACTGCATGGCTATGTCCCTCGGTGCTAGCTACTGCATGGCTATGTCCCTCGGTGCTAGCTACTGCATGGCTATGTCCCTCGGTGCTAGCTACTGCATGGCTATGTCCCTCGGTGCTAGCTACTGCATGGCTATGTCCCTCGGTGCTAGCTACTGCATGGCTATGTCCCTCGGTGCTAGCTACTGCATGGCTATGTCCCTCGGTGCTAGCTACTGCATGGCTATGTCCCTCGGTGCTAGCTACTGCATGGCTATGTCCCTCGGTGCTAGCTACTGCATGGCTATGTCCCTCGGTGCTAGCTACTGCATGGCTATGTCCCTCGGTGCTAGCTACTGCATGGCTATGTCCCTCAGTGCTAACTACTGCATGGCTATGTCCCTCAGTGCTAACTACTGCATGGCTATGTCCCTCAGTGCTAACTACTGCATGGCTATGTCCCTCAGTGCTAACTACTGCATGGCTATGTCCCTCAGTGCTAACTACTGCATGGCTATGTCCCTCAGTGCTAACTACTGCATGGCTATGTCCCTCAGTGCTAACTACTGCATGGCTATGTCCCTCAGTGCTAACTACTGCATGGCTATGTCCCTCAGTGCTAACTACTGCATGGCTATGTCCCTCAGTGCTAACTACTGCATGGCTATGTCCCTCAGTGCTAGCTACTGCATGGCTATGTCCCTCAGTGCTAGCTACTGCATGGCTATGTCCCTCAGTGCTAGCTACTGCATGGCTATGTCCCTCAGTGCTAGCTACTGCATGGCTATGTCCCTCAGTGCTAGCTACTGCATGGCTATGTCCCTCAGTGATAGCTACTGCATGGCTATGTCCCTCAGTGATAGCTACTGCATGGCTATGTCCCTCAGTGCTAACTACTGCATGGCTATGTCCCTCAGTGCTAACTACTGCATGGCTATGTCCCTCAGTGCTAGCTACTGCATGGCTATGTCCCTCAGTGCTAGCTACTGCATGGCTATGTCCCTCAGTGCTAGCTACTGCATGGCTATGTCCCTCAGTGCTAGCTACTGCATGGCTATGTCCCTCAGTGCTAGCTACTGCATGGCTATGTCCCTCAGTGCTAGCTACTGCATGGCTATGTCCCTCAGTGCTAGCTACTGCATGGCTATGTCCCTCAGTGCTAGCTACTGCATGGCTATGTCCCTCAGTGCTAGCTACTGCATGGCTATGTCCCTCAGTGCTAGCTACTGCATGGCTATGTCCCTCAGTGCTAGCTACTGCATGGCTATGTCCCTCAGTGCTAGCTACTGCATGGCTATGTCCCTCAGTGCTAGCTACTGCATGGCTATGTCCCTCAGTGCTAGCTACTGCATGGCTATGTCCCTCAGTGCTAGCTACTGCATGGCTATGTCCCTCAGTGCTAGCTACTGCATGGCTATGTCCCTCAGTGCTAGCTACTGCATGGCTATGTCCCTCAGTGCTAGCTACTGCATGGCTATGTCCCTCAGTGCTAGCTACTGCATGGCTATGTCCCTCAGTGCTAACTACTGCATGGCTATGTCCCTCAGTGCTAACTACTGCATGGCTATGTCCCTCAGTGCTAACTACTGCATGGCTATGTCCCTCAGTGCATCCAGACATCCATCTGACAGATACTGACCATGCCATATCCCCCCACCATGCCTGTTGGTGTTGTGGCAGGGTAGGCCATGACTGGGGGGGTCTGTGGAGACACAAACACACCAATGAGGACACAACATCTTCTCTTACAGATAATCCAGCAGACCAATGTCAAGTCAAGACAACAACTTCTTAACATTGGTCTAAAACCAACACTAGAGTGATACAGTAGCTAAAACACCACAGGCAGGTAAGAGCACCAGTACTGTAAGAGGCCAGTGTAGTGTGTATTACCATGGAGACGGGGTTCCAGGTGGTGTTTGGGGCTGCCTTGGGCTGCCAGTTACTCCCGCCAGTCAGCCTCTTCTCTCCAGGCTGGCTCCAGTGGATGTCACTGTAGATTAAGACAGCTAATATTAGCACTGGCTCATAACTGCTGCTGGCTATACAGAACAGTTCTTCATCTAGCACTGACCACAGCACGTTGAAGAGACTGAACAGCTCACTTACTTTTTTGTTGTGCCATTTCCAATCCCGAGATCTACAAGAGGATAGTAATATAAATGTGAGATGTACACATCTAAAAACAGTTCATTATACTGCTATAGCTGTGTGACATATTGCGATCTAACATATGAGTCAAAATATAAATAGAATAGATTCACTCAGGCAAAGATGAGTGTTGATCTCTTTTAATCTGAATTAAATATCCTAGTGTGACGTTGTGACACTTACTGCCCACCAGGTTGGCCAGGGAGGAGTCCAGGTCAACTCCGACCAGTTTGTCTGACAGCTGATTGATGGAGCACAGGGCCTGATTGGAGCCGACCATGGTGGGTTTCAGGATGTCTAAGGAGGACAGAGAGGTGTACATTGGTTGGATGTGAAACACCATGTGCATCAAACAGTAAAATATTCAACACCTCACCATCAGAGTCAATGTTGTTAACGCCGGTAGCTTTGGCTCCAAAGACTGACTCGAAATCCACCTGGAGTGCTCCTGGGGGAGGGGCCTGTGATGCTGTGGAGTACCCTGTAAGGAGGTCAAAGGGGAGGCTGCTCAGAACACGGCAGGTGCAGTGATGGATAAGCATTATCCATTGGTGTTAAAGTCAGACCTGTTACAGTACAGCTACAGGTTCTCTAGTACTCTACCTCTGAATAGACCTGCTACAGTACAGCTACAGGTTCTCTAGTACTCTACCTCTGAATAGACCTGCTACAGTACAGCTACAGGTTCTCTAGTACTCTACCTCTGAATAGACCTGCTACAGTACAGCTACAGGTTCTCTAGTACTCTACCTCTGAATAGACCTGCTACAGTACAGCTACAGGTTCTCTAGTACTCTACCTCTGAATAGACCTGCTACAGTACAGCTACAGGTTCTCTAGTACTCTACCTCTGAATAGACCTGCTACAGTACAGCTACAGGTTCTCTAGTACTCTACCTCTGAATAGACCTGCTACAGTACAGCTACAGGTTCTCTAGTACTCTACCTCTGAATAGACCTGCTACAGTACAGCTACAGGTTCTCTAGTACTCTACCTCTGAATAGACCTGCTACAGTACAGCTACAGGTTCTCTAGTACTCTACCTCTGAATAGACCTGCTACAGTACAGCTACAGGTTCTCTAGTACTCTACCTCTGAATAGACCTGCTACAGTACAGCTACAGGTTCTCTAGTACTCTACCTCTGAATAGACCTGCTACAGTTCAGCTACAGGTTCTCTAGTACTCTACCTCTGAATAGACCTGCTACAGTACAGCTACAGGTTCTCTAGTACTCTACCTCTGAATAGACCTGCTACAGTACAGCTACAGGTTCTCTAGTACTCTACCTCTGAATAGACCTGCTACAGTACAGCTACAGGTTCTCTAGTACTCTACCTCTGAATAGACCTGCTACAGTACAGCTACAGGTTCTCTAGTACTCTACCTCGGAATAGACATGCTACAGTAGAGGGCTCAGTGGGGTAGGGAGCCTGGTGTGGAAGGTGCTGGGCCATGGACACTGGACCACTACAGAAGGAGTCTGACAACGCCAAAGGAGGAGCAGGAAGAAGAAGAGAGCAAAGGCAGGCATTTCAAGGCACGGCAAGAAAGGCAGGCAAGGCAAAGTGACAGTACAGAGAGAGACAGTTAACAGAAAATACTTAGCAGTTGTATAGGGACACTAACAGGTAACAAGTCAAACTAATTCTAACAAAGTCAAAACAGGAACTGCAGAGTACAAGGAGATACAAATATCCTATTGACACTAAATTCCTCAAAATCGTCAGACTACCCTAACCATAGAGTTATTATTGGGCCACTAAACACATTACATGGGTTGAGGGGCGTATGTTTGCCTGTGGGCTCAGGAAACATAGGCTGGGATGGTGAGCCATCGTAGTACCTGAGATGGAGTGTTCTATCCGCACTGTGCGTTTGTAATTGCTTGAAACGGACGAGTTTGTGTCAGTAAAGGGATTATAACGATCTAGAGAATCAAAAATAATATTGGTAAGTGAAACAGATTTAAACTTATAGCTCTAAGAGGATACTACAACAGAAAATAATCAAATTATTGGTTTGTAATATCAGAATCTAGAAGCAATAGCCTATTTGAATACATTATGAAACAATATATATCAGCAGCAGGAAAACCATCATTTGAACATAACCAACTTGGTCAGAATTAACTTAGACATGGGTTTACTAGACTGTAAAATAAATTTGAAACCTCAATGGATGAAGCGTCATATTAGACTGAACTGGCATGGGAGCCTAACAAAAGAACATAACCAGTAACTCCACCGTCACAGTGTTAGCTTGTGGTTCTATCCTTAGCACAGTCCTATAATGGAAACATGGCAAGTGGAGGCCTTGCATTTTAAGGTACACAACAAACATTTAACTTTAGACAGCTATGAGATGATTTACATATAGACAGAAGTAACAACAGTACGGCTTATGGGAGACTTCCTTCAAACAGTCCCACAGAGAGACACATGAAGGGTATTTCAGGAGGAACAAAGAGTATCTTTACCACCAAACATTTCATGACCAGATGTCCTAGAGGAATAGCTAACACCGTCGGAGGACACGACAGGCAAGTGAGTGGCGGCATCGACAACAACTTTTGAGAGGAAAGGGTTAAGGTTTGGCATGGAATCATCTCCAGCTTCAGCAGAGGTGAAAGGATCTAAGCAGGCAGAGGAGAGAAAGAAAGAGAAGAGATAGAGAAGAGAAGAACAGGAGGAAATCAGAGTCAGACGCAACAGGAAGAGAGGGAGAGCACGCAGAACAGGTCATGGTAGAAGACAGCAGACAATAGAGGGGTCCTGCGGTGGTGGCTGTTTCTCCTACCTGCCCATGCTGTGGCCACAGGAAGCCCTGTAGAACTGGCCTGCACTGAAGGGTTAAAGGTCTGCTGAATGTCAAACAGGTCACTCTCCATCTTCAGAGCACTGAGGAGAGAAGACAGCAGTGATGCGATACCTGAATCAACACTGGGAATGTAGCTGAACATCAGAATTACCAGATACACACAGACGTATTGAGGTATAGGTTCCCTCTAACCACAGATCTAGAATAAGAGCACTCTAAATCCTAAACTTAACCACTAGGAGGACAAAGAAATATCTGACCCTGTATCAGTGGTTATCAGCAACTTCTAAATAATCCACACTAACCTCTCTGGTCAACCACATGAGTGGGTAAGCTTCACAGCTCATAAGTGAAAGTTTACCCATTGGAGCAGCTGGGTGTGGAGAAGAGGTCTATTGCCGGGGCTGTGCTGATAGTGCCCCCGGTGGTGGAGACCGGAGACGTGTCTGTGGTGGTGAAGGAAGGCCTCTTAGAGAGCTCCTTCAGCCTCTGTTCCTGGGTGGAAAGAGTCCAAGTCAAATACAGACACTCTACAGATGTAGACTGGAGGTGATGGTTGTAGTTATGTTCAATACCAGTCAAAAGTTTAGACATAGCTACTCATTCAAGGGTTTTTATTTTTACCATTTTCTACATTACAGAATAATAGTGAAGTCATCAAAACTATAAAATAACACATATGGAATCATGTAGTAACCAAAAAAAGTCTTAAACAAATCAAAATATATTTTAGATTCTTCAAACTAGCCACCCTTTGCCTTGATGATAGCGTTGCACACTCTTCGCATTCTCTCAACCAGCTTCACCTGGAATGCTTTTCTTGAAGGAGTTCCAACATATGCTGTGCACTTGTTGGCTGCTTTTCCTTCACTCTGCGGTCCAACTCATCCCAAACCATCTCAATTGGGTTGAGGTTGGGCAATTATGGAAGCCAGGTCATCTGATGCAGCACTCAATCACTCTCCTTCTTGGTCAAATAGTCCTTACACAGCCTAGAGGTGTGTTGGGTCATTGTCCTGTTGAAAAACAAAAGCGCAAACTAGATGTGATTGCGTATCGCTGCAGAATCCTGTGGTAGCCATGCTGGTTAAGTGTGCCTTGAATTCTAAATAAATCACAGACAGTGTCACAAGCAAAGCACCCTTACACTCCCTCCTCCATGCTTCGCGGTGGGAACCACACATGCAGAAATCATCCGTTCAGCTACTCTGCGTCTCACAAAGACATGGCGGTTAGAACCAAAAATCTCAAATCTGGACTAATGAGACCAAAGGACAGATTTCCACAGGTCTAATGTCCATTGCTCGTGTTTCTTGGTCCAAGCAAGTCTCTTCTTCTTATTGGTGTCCTTTAGTAGTGGTTTCTTTGCAGCAATTCAACCATGAAAGCATGGTTCACGCAGTCTCCTCCGAAGAGTTGATGTTGAGATGTGTCTGTTACTTGAACTCTGTGAAGCATTGATTTGAGCTGCAATTTCTGAAGCTGGTAACTCTAATGAACTTATCCTTTGCAGCAGAAGTAACTCTGGGTCTTCCTTTCCTGTGGCGGTCCTCATGAGAGCCAGTTTCATCATAGAGCTTGATGGTTTTTGCGACTGCACTTGAAGAAACTTTCAAAGTTCTTGAAATGTTCCGGATTGTCTGACCTTCTTAAAGTAACGATGGACTGTTGTTTGTCTTTGCTAATTTGAGCTGTTCTTGCCATAATATGGACTTGGTCTTTTACCAAATAGGGCTATCTTCTGTATACCACCCCTACCTTGTCACAACACAACTGATTGGGTAAAATGCATTAAGAAGGAAAGAAATTCCACAAATTAACAAGGCACACCTGTTAATTGAAATGCATTCCAGGTGACTTCCTCATGAAGCTGGTTAAAATAATGCCAAGAGTGTGCAAAGCTGTCATTAAGGCAAAGGGTGGCTACTTTGAAGAATCTAAAATATATTTTGATTTGTTTAAGACTTTTTTTGGTTACTGAATGATTCCATATGTGTTATTCCATAGTTTTGATGTCTTCACTATTATTCTACAATGTAGAAAATAGTGAAAACAAAGAAAAACCCTTGAATGAGTAGGTGTGTCCAAACTTTTAAATGATACTGTATGTGCGAGGCTTTGAATTGTTCAAATCATTGCCTGCATACTGCAACATATCAGTGTCCTTCACATGTAGATGGAACAGGCAACACAATACCATGTCCATTCTCGTCAAATTCATGTTGTGATCCACGCATCATGACGGCTGTACCTTCAGTGCTTTGAGACGAGCCTGTTCCTCCTCCAGAGCAGCCTGCTTCTCCCGCTCGTCTACTTTAGTAAAAGACATCCCTGTACTGGCCAGCGAGGACACTGCGTTGGATAGAGTACTAGCCCTGAAACAACACACAACAGTAAACACCCCTAGGCAGAATACTACGGCAACCCTGGCTGAAAACATCAATAACCATTACCATCAATAATAATTTAAGCAATCTTGGCTTAAGAGCTTGGTGCACAAAGCAAATCAGTTATTATAGCGGCAGCCGCTTCTAGGCTACCTGCAGGGGGAGTAGTGGACTCAGTGCCAAAGACACTCCAGTGTGAGACGTAGGATACGTCCCAAATGGCACCCTGTTTCCTATACACTACTTTCAAATGTAGTGTACTATGTAGAGAATAGGGTGCCATTTGGGACGTAGACCATCCTGTACATACCTGCTGGCAGCAGTGGAGTCTTTGACTTTCTTCCCCTCTAGAGAGGCCAGGTGCTGCTCCAGAGCTTCCAGGAGGCTACTGGGAGCCTGTTGTAATGGAGAACAGCAGTTAGTATACGCCAGGGTTGGAAACATGCAGTTAGACAGTACTGTACAAACACAACCATCTAAGGCAGTGATGGGCAACCTGGTTACTGTACATACACTAGCTATAGGCCTTGAAGTTTTCCTGACAACATTTTCTGAAAACATTTAACTGGTCATGTCACGTGGTGAAGAAAAACTCAGGTCCCTAACTATACTGTCCCATATACCACTATACCTTAGTTACTGGATTCTAGCTAGCACTTAGTTTACTGGGAAGTGTTTAGCCCCTCAATATGGGACAAATACTAACTCGAGACTTCAGCTGAAAGCCACATTGGATGAGTGATATTGAAATGTGTGTAGATGACACACGCCACTTTCAACATCCTACAGTATGTGGTGTTGAATTGGCAATGTCTAAGCACACCTGGGCAGTATGTTGGATGGGCTATGTGACAAAGAGAACTGTGTATACAATTTGTTTCACTCCTATAAAACACAATATCAATGAGATACAGAGTCAGAGTAGAGGCATGCAAAGACAACATCAAAGCAAGTCAAAGACACAGAAGAAGAGTGAGATGAGAATACTTACACAAACTGTGAACTAAAGGTGGAAAGGGGAAATACAGAATATAAAGGTGGTGATGGTCAGAGATAAATATCTATATTGAACTGTAACTATAATGTATTTGTAGGGTATAACACTGTTGCAGGTGCCTCATAAAACATACAATAGGGGACATAACACACAATTAGTGTAATTGTACTTTCAAGGAAAAGTATGATCCTTGGTCGAGGAGGGATTTCCCATGGAAATACTGTAATATAACCAGTGTCAATGCAAAGACTGACTGCCCCCCACACCTGTTGTGCTACAATCTATTAAATTTCCTGTACATTGTGTGAAATCTGAAGTACTGTAAGATACACAGTCAGTTTGGACTCTTAACAGCTTAACACCTTTATTTACTGTAGTTAGAGCCTAATCAAGAGGGGAAGAAGAAGAAAAAGTGAGAAATATGCCTCAATTGGCAACATGCGCTAGAGGACTTCATGCACTGAGCAGTGCCTTATCTCTGGGAGACGTGTGCAGGGTGGAGTAAATAGCGTGGAGGGACAACAGAGCTGATTAAATAAGAGGAGTTAATACTGAGATAGAGAGACACACAAAGAGAATACAGAATGAGAGAAGAAAATAGAAAGTGATAGCAAGAAATAAGGGAGAGAAAGTGAGAGCCAGAGAGAGAGAGATGGAGACAGAGTAGGAATCTAACTGTCTTTTCAGTACAGACAAATGGCTAGAGTAAGTTCGGTGTGTAGGCTTTTTGTGCAGAGAATGTGTCTAATAGGTTATACCAGCAGAAGTAAATACATCATTCAGTTTGGAGTGTAAAGTCTTACCTGGGAAAGGTCTGGAATGTCTCCTCGATCAATCCCCACCTGCTGTCAAATGATTATGTGCAAAGTTATAGTGGTGCTTCTAAATTAAAACGTATTTTCTACCACTATCCAATTTCTGCCACCATAATTTTCTCACAAAATTGTTTATATATCAGAGGTTTTCCCCTTTAATGAATGGTATTGAATGAATGAATAGCATCAAACTCAAAACAGGTAAAGAAGAAATCACCTCTGCCACTTTAAGGAACTCTGAGATTCGGGTCATTCGTGTCAGGAACTTCTTGTAGATATCCAGGCCCTCTTTACACTGGGCTTTCTTCATGTCAAAGTACTTCTCTGTGGTAAAAAAAAATTACAATTCAAAATAACAGCAGGCATTAGCGCTGAAAATCTGTACACACACTAGGGATAAACTCTGTAGAGAATTTAGTCTCCATTAGTACAATTTAGTTCTGTACATATCAAAAGATCTACAGTACAAGGATCTACAAAGCACTTCTCCAGACTAAACATTTTAAAAGAGTATTGATCAGAAAATAGTGGAGTAAATCAAGTTAGAGTTGATGTTTTACCCAGCAGGTTGATGATGCCTTCGTTATATGCCGCAAAAAGCCTAATGGAATCTTTGAAGAGGAGCATGAACCCTGCATTGATCACTCCGTTTGTGAGCTCATTGGCATTAACCTGAAGAAGACACATCATTCAGTTTCACATAAGCCATAAGTTGCCCTTTTAACACAATGACTTTGGCATCGCTGACAAACAATAAAAGAGCAGGTCAGTGAGGAGGAAAATAGCCTGTATCCATCTCTGGTTTCAGCACTGTCCATTCAGTAATCAGTATGCCTGACAATATGTTAGCCCCAGGAACCCTCTCATATTACAGTACATGAGCAGCACGGTTCTGGAGCGGTTGACCTCAGACTCACATTGAAGTCGAGGAGGGCGTCCATCTGGCTTTGTATGATAGGGATGGTCTTCAGTAGCTTCTCTGTATTCATGGTCCTCATCACCCCATCCACCCTGTTGAGATGTGTGTAGTGTTAGATAGGTGTTAGAAGCACAAAGGACAGAGAGGGAGGGAATCAGTGAGAATAGCCTCAGCCAGTCAATTTCTACTGCATGTTAACAAATCGTTCCCAGAGTTACAAAAAAAATGTGATTACTTCATGGGATATAAAAAGCTTTGAAAAGTTTGAAAAAATGATGACATTCTGTTGTTAAAATTGACAGGAATCTTCTTAACTAAATATTTGAGCGGTCAAATATTTTAAGTATTTTTTTACACCAGCTAGCGGCTCTGCAAGGGGAAAGTGTTAATGTAAGAAATTGTTTGAGCCTTTGAACTCCATTGACATACATTCGGGTCAGTCAAAAACAAACATACCACTTTCTTCTGTTATGTTTTGGGAATTTCTTACCCTCGCTTTACTTTAGTGAAGTCAAAGGCAACCTGTCTGTATGACACAGCCTTTTCATTCAGATATCGACTGTACCTCCGGATAAATGTGGACATATCGTAGCCTGGGAGAGAGAGACCTGAGAAGTGATATAAATCTTACATTTGTCATGAAAACCTACTTGAGAATCATGCTATATTCATTCAAAAGTTATATTGTTTCCTCTTATAAATATTTCTCACTGTAACAGTTAAGGATGAGTTTGACAAAAGCATTTGAGAGCCAAGGCCTCATACTTTACCTTGTAAACCACTTTTGTCCAAAAAATTACTGAGGTTGAATAATGTGTTCCTTGAAGCCAAGTACTGCACAAAACGCTGTATCAAAGAAAAAGAGCGGTATCAATACATGTTCTTACATTTTCATTGATCTACAAAAATAGAATAGGACTGGAGTACCAGAGTCATTTCCAGATTTTTATTAAAATCACCTGGTTAGCAATTGATTGCCTGGTTAGCAATTGATTGTCTTATTGTCTGACCTGAACACTTCAAAACTATAGCATTGCTATTATAGATATTATATATATTACAGCAAATAATGTAATGAGTGATGAATGTAGCCATAGACAATGTTTCATTGAGTGGTGATTGTAAGCCCAGCTCACCTCATTGCCGTAGACCATAAGGTGGTGTGTGGCGATGAGCGACTTGAAGACCACCACCCAGCTCGTGCTGGTGGTCCTCTCAAACAGTGAGTCAGCCAGCTGGGGAATGTTCACATTCATCTCATTGGTGCAGTGGATCAGGTCTAAAGATGAGAGAGAGACAGACAGAGAGGGAGAAAATGTTAGCAATAGCTTGATGTCTAGGAAGACCATGGATAATTGATGTCAAGTAGTGACTTATGGCCACTGGCCAGTAGAGGTTAAAACAGCTGTGGATACAAGGCAATTCCCCTATGGGGGAGTTGATTTTGGGGTAAAGTTAGTTAATATTCTATGAATGACAATGTTTTGAAAATCTGTGTAAACAGGGACTCAGGCACTCTGCCCTCAGCTGCAATCTCATTCAATTAGCTTTAATTCAAGGTCTGGCTAATTGCCTAACTACACTCAAGACACTTAATTACTATGCTACAGTACTACAGGCTGCCTCTCTTTTTTGGCACGTAATTCCTCAAGAGGGTCTACTGAAGTTCAATAGATGAAAGCCTGATGAATAAGTCACCATCTCTAAATCAAACAATATATTTTTGGTCAAATACACTATAGATACAAAAGTATGTGGACACCCCTTCAAATTAGTGGATTTGGCTATTTCAGCCACACCCGTTGCTGACAGGTGTTTAAAATCAAGCACAAAGATATGAAATCTCCATAAAAAAAACATTGGCAGTAGAATGGCCTTACTGAAGTGCTCAATGACTTTCAACGTGGCACCGTCATAGGATGCCACCTTTCCGACAAGTCAGTTCGTGAAATTGCTGCCCCGGTCAACTGTTATTGTGAAGTGGAAACTAATTATTAGAATCAGGTGCGCTAGATTAGGGTAGGCATGAAAACCTACAGGACAATAGCTTTCCAGGAACAGGGTTACAGGGCCCGGATGTAGAGATTGGGTGATGCCCGTCAAACCTGTGCAATCTACCCATTCCCATTCAGAGTTAGACTGAGTGATGAACAGATTCACAGCATAATAACCAGGCCTGGCTTTCTGGCCTATATTCTCATGTTTTCAAAGAAGGGGGGTCTAAGTAGGACAGCATAACCTTCCAGAGCAGCAGTTAGCATGGCTAGTTGATTATCCAGGGAAGACTGGGACGGGGGATGACAGTGCTGTCATGTTATAGACACTAGACAGCCTGCTAAACATTCACCGTGGTTCGCATTGATGATAACACTTTTTTTTAACTGCACCTTGATGGTGTCATATGTTGCAACACCGCTCTAAAAAGTAGGTCTAACACAAATCATACTGTATGCAACACTATACATGAAGACTGTAGCACAAGAATTAACCATTTATGTGCAATTGTGTTGCAATCTCTAACAATATCTGGTATATTGTCAGGTAAAGCAGCCACACTGAGAACTCCTAAATATTACTGTGTGGACAGTGGGCCAGGAACGATGACAGTGTTATTTTAACAGCTCTTTATATAAGGCATAGGCGGCCTACTGTTCTGTCTGTGTATGAGAGGCTGTGAGTGAGTCTAAGGTACAGTGCATTCATAAAGTACTTTTTCCACATTTTGTTGCGCTACAGCCTTATTCAAAAATGTATTAAATTGTTTTTTTCCCTCAATCTACACACAGTACCCCACAATGACAAAGCAAAAACAGGTTAGAAATGTTAGCAAATGTATTCAAAATAAAAAACTGAAATATTACATTTACATAGGCATTGAAGACCCTTTACTCAGTACTTGAAGCACCTTTGGCAACGATTACAAACTTGAGTATTCTTAGGTATGACGCGACAAGCTTGGCACACCTGTATTTGGGGAGTTTCTCCCATTCTTCTCTGCAGATCTTCTCAAGCTCAGGTTGGATGGGGAGCTATTTTCAGGTCTATCCACAGATGTTCGATCAGGTTCAAGTCCGGGCTCTGGCTGGGCCCCTCAAGGACATTAAGAGACTTGCCCCGAAGGCAATCCTACATTGTCTTGGCTTTGTGCTTAGGGTCGTTGTCCTGTTGGAAGGTGAACCTTCACCCCAGTCTGAGGTCCTGAGCGCTCTGGAGCAGGTTTTCATCGAGGATCTCTCTGTACTTTGCTCCGTTCATCTTTCCCGCGATCGTGACTAGTCTCCCAGTCCCTGGCACAGAAAAACATCCCCACAGCATGATGCTGCCACCACCATGCTTCATGGTGTCAGGTTTCCTCCAGACGTGGCGCTTGGCATTCAGGCCAAATGGTTCAATCTTGGATTCATCAAACAAGAGAATCTTGTTTCTCATGGTCTGAGAGTCCTTTATGTGCCTTTTGGCTTCCATCTGGCCACTCTACCATAAAGGCCTGATTGGTTGTCCATCTGAAAGGTTCTCCCATCTCCACAGAGGCACTCTGGAGCTTTATTAGAGTGACCATCGGGTTCTTGGTCACCTCCCTGTCCAAGGCCCTTCTCCCCCGATTGTTCAGTTTGGCCGGGCGGCCAGCTCTAGGAAGAGTCTTAGTGGTTCCAAACTTCTTCCATTTCAGAATAATGGAGTCCACTGGTTTCTTGGGGACCTTCAATGCTGCAGAAATGTTTTGGTACACTTCCCCAGATCTGTGCCTCGACACAATCCTGTCTGGGAGCTCTATGGACAATTCCTTCGACCTCATGGCTTGGTTTTTGATCTGAAATGCACTGTTAACTGTGGGACCTTATATAGACAGGTGTGTGCCTTTCCAAATCATGTCCAATCAATTAAATTAAATTTACCACAGGTAGACTAATCTAGTTCTAGAAACATCTCAAGGATGATCAATGGAAACAGGATGCACCTGAGCTCAATTTCGAGTCTCATAGGAAAGGGCCTGAATACTTATGTAAATAAGTTTCAAATTGTAATATCTAAAAACCTGTTTTCGCTTTGTCCTTATGGGGTATTGTGTGTAGATTGATGAGGGGGAAAAAATGATTTAATCAATTTTAGAATAAGGCTGTAACGTAACAAAATATGAAAAAAGTCAAGGGGTTTGAATACATTCCGAATGCACTATATTTCACGTTGGACGGCTGATCGGGTTTGGGTGAGCCAACAGACTTCTGAGCCAACTTTCATTCATCCCGTCATATAATGGCTCCTGTACCTCAGGAGAGTACTGTAGGCCTAAGCTCAACTAACAGGTGTGAAACAATAGGCTGGCTGGCTGAATCAATTCACAACTTTAGCATAGTCCATAGGATTCAAATGTGATTAGAAGTGGGCACTTTCAGATCACACAGTTTTCCAGTTGTTCCAGAGGTCAATGTCTGCAAAAGGAACGTAGGAAAAGCCATACAATATGTAGCTAGCCTACTACTTGCTTCAGTTGGGGTCTGAACCAGCAACTTCCATGTCATTGTACCTGTGTGTCATGCAATATGCTCCTATAATCATGATAACAATTACATATGAACGGTAACCTATTATGCATAACCTGCTTGCAGAAGAGATACAAAATCCTTGAGATTAATCACATATAATTAAATTAATTATAGTTGGAATGAATTAATGGCCATTTATTGCATTCACAGTTACTTTTGCAGTGGTAGGTGCTCTGCTTTGTGACGAGTAGCGTTTCTGAGGATGGTCACACAGATAAAAAAAAAAAGGTCTGACGTTGCCATCAGGGTTAAATATACAGTACCAGTCAAAAGTTTGGACACCTACTCATTCAAGGGTTTTTCTTTATGTTTACTATTTTATAGAATAATAGTGAAGACATCAAAACTATGAAATAACACATATGGAATCATGTAGTAACCGAAAAAAAGTGTTCAAGAAATCCAAATATATTTTATATTTGAGATTCTTCAAAGTAGCCACCCTTTGCCTTGATGACAGCATTGCACACTCTTCGCATTCTCTCAACCAGCTTCATGAGGTAGTCACCTGGAATGCATTTCAATTAACAGGATGCGCCTTGCTAAAAGTTGATCTGTGGAATTTATTTCCTTCTTAATGCGTTTGAGACAACCAGTTGTGTTGTGAGAAAGTAGGGGTGGTATACAGAAGATAGCTCTATTTGATAAAAGACCAAGTCAATATTATGGCAAGAACAGCTCAAATAAGCAAAGAAAAACATCAGGCCATCATTACTTTCAGACATGAGGGCAAAATTTCAAGAACTTTGAACGTTTCTTCAAGTGCAGTCGCAAAAACCATTAAGCGCTATGATACAACTGGCTCTCATGAGGACCGCCACAGGAAAGGAAGACCCAGAGTTACCTTTATTTTTACCTTTTGCCTTGATGACAGCTTTGCACATTCTTGGCACTCTCTCAACCAGCTTCACCTGGAATGCTTTTCCAACAGTCTTGAAGCAGTTCCCACATATACTGAGCACTTGTTGCCTGCTTTTCCTTCACTCTGCGGTCCAACTCATCCCAAACCATCTCAATTGGGTTGAGGTTGGGGGATTGTGGAGGCCAGGTCATCTGATGCAGCACTCCATCACTTTCCTTCTTGGTCAAATAGCCCTTACACAGCCTGGAGATGTTTTGGGTCATTGTCCTGTTGAAAAGTAAATGATAGTCCCACTAAGCGCAAACCAGATGGGATGGCGTATCGCTGCAGAATGTTGTGGTAGGCATGCTGGTTAAGTGTGCCTTGAATTCTAAATAAATCACAGACAGTGTCACCAGCAAAGCACCCTTACACCATCTCCTCCATGCTTCACGGTGGGAACCAGACATGCGGAGATCATCTGTTCACCTACTCTGTGTCTCACAAAGACATGGCGGTTGGAACCAAAAATCTCAAATTTGGACTCATCAGACCAAAGGACAGATTTCCACCGGTCTAATGTCCATTGCTCGTGTTTCTTGGTGCACGCAAGTCTCTTCTCCTTATTAGTGTCCTTTAGTAGAGGTTTCTTTGCAGCAATACCACCTGATTCACACAGTCTCCTCTGAACAGTTGATGTTGAGATGTGTCTGTTACTTATGAAATATTTATTTGGGCTGCAATTTCTGAGGCTGGTTACTCTAGTGAACTTATCCTCTGCAGCAGAGGTACCTCCGGTCCTCATGAGAACTATTTTCATCATAGCACTTGATGGTTTTTGCAGGATTGACTGACCTTTTCCTGAATTTTCAGGATTGACTGACCTTCATGTAAGACGGCGCCGGAGCAGAAGGCAGACGTTTTACGTCTTAAAGTAATGATGGACTGTTGTTTCTCGTTGCTTATTTGAGCTGTTCTTGCCATAATATGGACTTGGTCTTTTACCAAATAGGGCTATCTTCTGTATACCCCCCCTACCTAATGACAACACAACTTATTGGCTAAAATGCATTAAGGAAAGAAATTCCACAAATCAACTTTTAACATGACACACCTATTAATTGAAATACATTCCAGATGACTACCTCATGAGAGAATGCGAAGAGTGTGCAATGCTGTCATCAACGCAAAGGGTGGCTAGTTTGAAGAATCTCAAATATATTTTGTTTTGTTTAACACTTCTTTGGTTACTACATGATTCCATATGTGTTATTTCATAGTTTTGATGTCTTCACTATTATTTTACAAAAACATGTGGCAAAAAAGCATGTGGCAAAGAAATTCACTTTATGTCCTGAATACAAATAGTTATGTGGTGTGTTGGATTTGCCCCAAACACTGAGTATCACTCTTTATATTTTCATGCACGGTGATGGCTGCACCATGTTATGGGTATGCTTGTCATCGGCAAGGACTAGGGAGTTTAGGATAAAAGTACATGGAATAGAACACAGGCAAAATCCTATAGGAAAACCTTTCCAACAGACACTGGGAGAGAAATATTAACCTTCCAGCAGGACAATAACCTAAAACACAAGGCCAAATATACACTTGAGTTGCTTACCAAGACGACATTGAATGTTCATGAGTGGCCTAGTAACAGTTGACTTAAATGGCTTGAAAATCTATAGCAAGACTTGGAAAAATGTCTGTCAAGCAATTACCAACAACCAACTTGACAGAGCTTGAAGAATTTTAAAAGAAGAATAACGTGCAAATATTGGTCAATACAGGTGTGCAAAGCTCTTGGAGACTTACACAGAAAGACTCACAACAAACGTAAACACAGTCAACGCTGCCAAATGTAATTCTAACATGTATTGACTTAGTGGTGTGAAATGTGAATACATATGTAAATGAGATATTTCTGTACTTCATTTAATACATTTGCTAAAATGCGGTGTTGTGTGTAGATGGGTAAGATTTTTATTTTATTTAATCAATTTTGAATTCAGGCTGTCACACAACAAAATGTGGAATAAGTCAAGAGGTATGAATACTTTCAAAAGGCACTGTACATGCATTTCCCTCAGCAGTGACAGACACACCTAGTAATGATGATAATTTAGGCTACACTTTGCATATTTGACTGAAAGCATTATCTTTGATATTTCCTCTATGCCTACTGTGAAATATGAACAAGGTAGTTTCTACCTCTGAGCTGTTCAAAGGTGGTTGTTATACTCTTTCCTGTGGTAAATATATCAAATAGACCTACTGAATTTACTCCCTGGAACATATATTTTCGGGGGCATTTTTGTATAGCCAAAACGTTAATGTACTGTATTATGGAAAACTAGTCAATTGTAAGATAAGATACAGTGACTGATAATTACATGATAACTGTTTAGTCCAGGGAGCCTAAAGCTTTGCGAAATGAATTAAACCGCTATACAGATGGCTAGAAAGCTTGCTAATTTGACAGTAATGTCAATGATGAGTAGGAATACACTGAAATTATACAAAATATATCTGATATTAAAAGTACTGTTGTTAACGTCCAGTTAAATAATGTTACGAGAATTCTCATTGTGCGATCTCGTTATGCTACAAAATATCCTTGATACATTTTGACAGGAACTAGCAATAACATTAGCCTATCCATTCAGCCGTTGGGCCTTGTGTAACCATCGCCATACTTCAAGAAATGCAGAACTCTGACTGGTTTTAATGAAGAATGACACATTATATCAGAAACTCTTGATTAATTCGATACTTACAATCCAAATGTTTCTTTTTCGGGCCCATTATTTCATGTGTGGTGGCCTTGCATACTGTTTTCGACACAGCAGATCCAGTTACACTGTGCTGGGCTGCAGTTATCCTGTCAGTAATGCTCTGTCCCGACATCTTCGTTTATTAATGCAACAAAGAATTTGAAAAATCACAATATGTCTATAAAGTTCCAAATTAATGGAATGATACAATCTCTACGGTTGACACCTCCTGTCCACCGCCTATTTAAAAATAAAATAAAGAAAGGGGGAAAACAAAGAAAAAGACAGGGCGACACGGCGGAATAAAAATGATACAAAGAAATTCAAACAACGTATCCAACGCTTGATTATTTCAGTCTTATGTTGATCCAACTGACGCCTTTGATCAAATAGATTTCATAAATAAAGATGCGGCGGTAGATTTGGTGGGTTCTCTCGCTGACTCATTCTCTGCCCATCTCTCATCCCGATCTCTCGCTCACTGGATCCCTGTGTGTCTCCTGTCTTCGTATTGACACTCCTGCTGCTGTGTTTAAAGGACTAGAAGCATTCAGGGAAATGGCGGGCCTGCTCTGCCCTCAGAAAGGTTAGGATGTATGACGTTATACGAAGCATGGCGACCTGGAATCAGATTTTACATCCATAATCCATAACATTTTATTCTGTGCAGGTGTCCACAACTGATTGTGGTCTTGGTGGGAAATTAATATGCCAGACCACAGCAATTAGGCCTAAATCAATCTTCTGCAATAATTTCATAATATTTTCAAATTTCTCAAGGTAAACTGGGTCGTTTGCCCACAAGTCGTTTTTTTTTTTTTTTTTGCAACACATTTGTCCAGGTCCCACTTCCTGCAGGCTGCTATTGAAGCTTTAGTGTTGATTAGGCCTAGGCTACACTGGCTGGGTTCTTCTTCTTCTTCTTTGAGATTAACTGGCAGACTACACTCATAAAGTGTATTGCCGCCACCTACTGTACGGGGTAGTAAAAAATACCCCAAAAACAAAATCTGTTTTGGATGAACAAATTCATACCATATACCGAAAATAAAAAACACGAATCAACGCTACTAACCTGAATTTCAAACCAAAACAAAAACTGTACTATTCAGATCCCTACACAGGCTCAGGAACCTGGGAGAGGAACCTCTTTATTCAGTACTCCCTGTAACATTTCGGCTGTAAAGTCCTGGAGATCCAGAAATATATTTGCCGCCTTCACAATGATGTCCAGCTTATTTGATTTTTTATTCGTTTGACTATTGCAGTTTATCACTTGCTCTATAAACACAACAAAGTCCACCTTCTTCACAATTAGTGTGTCGGGATCCTTCTCCTGCATGGCATTCACTGCAGACTGTGGGACATCCACTACCATGTCCTCTCTACTCACTACTTCAGCTATTTTCACTTCCTCCACATAGAAGACCTGCTGTATGGCCCTGATCCTAGCTACTGCAACCTCCTTCATCCATGCAAGGCACTCTGGGAACATGATTCCCATCACAATTACAACAACATACTTCATCTTACTCTTCAACTACTACATTTATTCCTTCGACAAACACTTGCCACGTGTCCACACTTTTTACAATTGTAGCACTGCAGCGGCTTCTGTACATACAGTCTCACCGCATATCTCACATACCCAAGTTTTACATAAGTTGGGAGAACCACTTCATGAAACAACAGTAAGACCGATAGGCTTTGCTCCTTCTTTCCGTTTTTCATTCAATTTAAGTGAAGTGCATCTACCACTCCTGGAATGTCCACACAGCCTCTATGTCCAACGATACATCGCAGCGCTAGCTGTGCCACCAGAGATTCTGGGTTCGCGCCCAGGCTCTGTCGCAGCCTGCCGCGACCGGGAGGTCCGTGGGGCGACGCACATTTGGCCTAGCATCGTCCGGGTTAGGGAGGGTTTGGCCGGTAGGGATATCCTTGTCCCATCGCGCACCAGCGACTCCTGTGGCAGGCCGGGCGCAGTGCGCGCTAACCAAGGTCGCCAGGTGCATGGTGTTTCCTCCGACACATTGGTGCGGCTGGCTTCCGGGTTGGATGCGCGTGTAACGGATGTGAAATGGCTAGCTAGTTAGCGGGTGCGCGCTAGTAGCATTTCAATCAGTTACGTCACTTGCTCTGAGACATTAAGTAGGGTTGCCCCTTGCTCTGCAATGGCCGCGGCCTTTGTGGAGCGATGGGTAACGATGCTTCGTGGGTGTCAGTTGTTGATGTGTGCAGAGGGTCCCTGGTTCGCGCCCGTGTCGGGGCGAGGGGACATACTGTTACATGCGCTGTGTAAAGAAGCAGTGCGGTTGGGTTGTGTTTCGGAGGACGCATGGGGAGTTGTAGCGATGAGACAAGATAGTAATTACTAACAATTGGATGCCACGAAATTGGGGTGAAAAAGGGGGTAACATTAAAAATAATAAAATATTTTTAAAAAGGTGGTTTTAACAATATATGCTTCTTATTAAAAGTCATGACTCAAGTGGAACACATGGCCATGTAGGACATGTGTTAGATGGTAATGGTTTCACTATATGTATAGATGTAGGATCTTAATATACTACAAGTTTAATTTCCTGGAAAATTCTCTGCAACAAAAGTAATCAAATGAAGATCCTATATCTGTATACAGATGTAGGATCCATATACAGATGTAGGAGCTTCATGTGATCACTCTTCTGTTGCTAAGAATCTTTAATTTCCACTTTAAAATTTTAGACTTGATTTGCCTTAAAGAAAAATTAATCAACCCCTACAAAAAGATGCCAATTAATTAAAATCCACATAATAATTCACAATTCCTGTTGCTGCAGGATTATTTTCCTGCTTTAGCAAACTGGCTCAAATTGAGATCCTACATCTGTCCATTTATTGTGTACATGGCCATCTAATCCGATTTGTTCTCAATGGCAGTTGTGTTCTTGTGCGCGCTTCATATTTCATTACAGTCCAGGGTCATCATATGGACAGATGCTAATGAATAGCATATTCCCCATGTCTGAGGTGTGCAGAAGGTTTTGTGACCAGCAGTGGCCTGGCTTCAATCTAGCACATAGTGTGGCACTTGAGGGAAGCATGCTATCAATACACTGATGCTCTATTGTGGTGCACAAAGTATTATGGGGTATTGACAAACAAGCAAACACATGATAAACACACACACACAAGGACAATACACACATTCAGATCTATGATCTTAATTTGGTCACCCTGTTGCAGGAGAACTTTCCCGCAATGCAGGAAATGTTAAACTTGTAGTGTATTTGTGGTTTAAAAAGGCTTCTGAAATGTGTAATTTCACACACACAAGAAAACATTGATCCAAGTCTGAAATACACCAAACATATTTCATGAGTCACCTACAACGTGACACACTGCTCTTCATAAGTGAATCAATGCAAACACCAATGTTATCTTGCTAGTACCTTTAGATATTATGCTCTTTATATTGTATGCCATTACATAAGCATGTTATCTAACAAAAAATTAAAAAGCTAAAATTATGTAACAAAAAGCCAAAAGCATGATATGTTACAAAAGCATTATCTAAAGTTGCCATTTCCATTCTGTTCTAGGGGTGTTTCAGGAGAGATGGGTTAATGGGTGAGGACCCAGAGTGCCCCTGACCCTACACTCACACTAGGCCCCAGCTTATCTGGAGAGAATCCCTTGAAGTAGCCCAATATTAGACCTCTGATTAGTTATTTCATTAATCACGGGTATAATATTGGGCTTTGAAGAAGCCTGTCAGATCAGGTTGAGAATCACAGTATGTTCACAAAAAGTATTCTGTCTGATGATAACACATAACAGCCGATGAAGCTGTTAGGGAGATGTGGTGTAAAAATGTATCAAAAACATAATATTGTAATAACTTCTAAATTGGGACCATTTTGGTCGCAAATGCTCTTAAATATTTTGCTTTGCGACCTGGAGTTTTGATTTCACCCACATAACACATTAATTGAATGGCAACATGATGGCTGTGTTTACACAGAAAGCCCAATTCTGATTGTTTGCCCAATTATTGGCAAAAGAGCTGGTCTGATTGGTCAAAAGACCAATTAGTGGAAAAATATAAGAATTGGGCTGGTTGTGTAAACTCAGCATATGTTTGTGTGGTTGGAAGGAAGCAAAGTTGTTCAATTGTATAATTTAGTGTCCTGTGCGCTTGTCACGTTCCTGACCTTATTTCCTTTGTTTTGTCTTTGTTTAGTTGGTCAGGACGTGAGCTGGGCGGACATTCTATGTTATTTGTTTCTATGTTTAGGGTTGTTAACTAGCCTGATATGGTTCTCAATCAGGGGCAGGTGTTTTACGTTTCCTCTGATTGAGAACCATATTTGGGTAGGCTGTTCACACTGTTTGTTTGTGGGTGATTGTTCCTGTGTCAGTGTTTGTGCCACACGGGACTGTGTTCGTTCGTTTCATTCGTGTGTTCCTTCCTGTTCGTGCGTTCATGTTATATGTTCACAAGTTCAGGTCTGTTAACGTCGTTTATTGTTTTGTAGTTTATCAAGTGTTTTTTCGTGTTCGTCTTTCTTTAATAAAACATTATGTATTCAATCCACGCTGCATATTGGTCCGATCCTTGCTCATCCTCAGACGAGGACGAGCGTTACAGCGCTATTACATTTTATATTATTATATGAGTGGCACCACTGAAATGTTTCAATGGAGGCGAGAGAGGACGGAAGAGAGAGGAAGCAGGAGTTGAGCAAATCAAATTAAGAAAAGGGCATTGTATCATTTCACCTCACCCGTGAGAATTAAGAGGAAATTCTGCAATTTTCAGAGGACAGTAGAAGTTGATAAAAGTGCTTCAGTAAGTTATAAAGTAAAACTTTGGTCATCAGTATATAGACCATCTTTGCTTAATTGCTTTAGTTTTAAAGATTAAATGTATTCCCATTGTGATTGGTTCATTAACAGAGGCAATATATAGTTTTATATTTAAATCTTATCTATTCTGTTTGCTCCTCAATTCATGCACCTTGGTTGGATCTAGGAGAGTGAGGTAGCGGCAGTGTTAAATTCACTTCACTTACACCTGAGAACTACGAACACACTGCCAAGTCTCGTCTGATGATGCTTTGCTGTACCAAGAGTAGTATTCAAGACTGTTGTGGTTCCACCTCACCTTTACCATTTAGAAAACATCTTGTCTCTAGCCCAAACCGTTCAAAATGTAAAACTCATATTACCTGTTACATACCGTTTTAATCTACTTGCGGGTCGCTAACTATTTGTTTGATAGCAAAACAACCTTGTCCAGTCATGTTACCTTGCTGGCTAATAACCTGGTAACTTGACCTGTATGGTTTAAGATGGCACTGGAAAAAATAAAGAGGCTTCTGTTTTGCTTCAAAATAAGGATTCATATAGGCCTAGTGTAGGCCATATATAAATCAATTTAAATTCATCTATTTTCTGGTGATCCTAAATACTGTTTGGTGTGCTCCTAACTTTTGTTGGGAGCAGCAGTGCTAACAATGACAAAAGTTAATTTAGAGCTTAATTTAGAGTTTTTGTAATCAAAAGTCATATAATTTAATGTAAAAGACTTTCAAAATAAAACTTCCAAGTCTAAGTAGGTCCAAACTACACCATAAACTCTTCTGTTTAAATCATTGAATTAACTTTACCCTAAGTGATACCCTGTGCATCACAATGACCTACACACAGCCCTGCATTAGACCATGCAGACCAGACGTGAGTTGACTTTTATGTCCATGTGAATGTAGGCCGCGGCCTGCTCTCCTCAGCACTTGATGACAGCTTAATTCCCAGGCCGGGCCCCCTGCTGAGGAGGCCGTTTGTGTGGGATGACAGACGGAGATCAGGCCAAGGGGAGATGAGTGGGAACCCTGCGGGCCCGCTCAGGTTTCGTGCCCCGTGAAAAGATTTGTCCAGGCCATTCACCTCTGATGGAGTTTCCCATGTTCTGCTGGGAAGCACTTTTTGTTGAAGTGTTTCGATAGCGAGTCCCCGTTTCTCTCTATCTCTGCGTGGGCACACACATATGCACTCACGCATGCACGTTGGCACACACACATTTTGTGGAGAGAGCTGGCCCGTCCATTAGGTTGTTTGCTGCACCGAGACCATATGGAGCACCGGTGAGCTGGCCACTACACAAACCAAGGTAAGATGGGTTCAGGCGCAGAGCAAGGGGGCCAGAAAAATAAGGGAACAGGATAAAAAGGGGTTGGGTGGTCTTGGAAAGAGGTGACTTGTTAGAATAGTTAGGGGACTAGAGTAAAGGAAAAGAGGGGCAGTAAGGCGACCAGGGCAAGAGGGTTTATGTTATGAGGAGGTCTAGATGAGAGGTGTTGGAGGACTTTGGGGGCTTGAAAGGGATTTTAAATAACTTGAAGGTACAGTTTCAGACATTCTTGCAACACAATAGACATTTTGAGGGTTATAAGTTGTGACATTCTGAAGGATGGAAATGTGTGAACCTCGCTCTCTAGGTGGTAAGATGGAGTGCTTATGTTTGATCCTCCTGCTGATGGGTAGGACCACTTCAGTCTTGGCACAGTTTAATGGATACAACTGTGATGCCAACTACCACAGTAGGTTTCCTGGTGAGCATGACAGTCATTTCATCTCTATGTAAATTATCCTCTCAAATCATTTTCACTTATTCTTAGGTCTGAGAATTGTTGTTAGAATTACTGCTTATCCTTTTTATCCCTCTCTCTTTAGCGGAGCGTGACATAAGTGTGTACTGCGGGGTTCAGACCATGACCTTGAAGATTAACTTCTGCCCAGTGCTGTTCTCCGGCTACACAGTTGCAGATCTTGCGCTCAACGGTCGCCATGGCGATACCCACTGCCGGGGCTTCATCAATAACAACACGTTCCCTACGGTAGTACTGTTCAGCATCAGCCTCAGCACACTGGAGGCCTGCGGCAACAGCCTGGTGGTGAGGAACACGCACAC
The DNA here is from genome assembly GCF_029448725.1 of Salvelinus fontinalis. Taxonomy (NCBI): domain Eukaryota; kingdom Metazoa; phylum Chordata; class Actinopteri; order Salmoniformes; family Salmonidae; genus Salvelinus; species Salvelinus fontinalis. The sequence continues at coordinate 22,203,155 of NC_074688.1, read as the reverse complement.
ACACAGACGGACACACACAGACGGACACACTCGCGCACACACACATATACAGTTATGCTTTGTACTTACACAGCTTGTATTAGTATGACCAGCAGAATGTAATGTGTTTTATAATTTGGGAGCACGTCTTGCTTGAGGCTATGGTAGGTGTTGTACCAGATTGTGTATTTAGAGACAATGTCCCTGTCCTCAGGTGACAACAGCCTATGGGGCTAATTCCTACAGGAACATGTCACTGGTACAGATTGGGAATATCTCAGGGTACATTGACACTCCAGACCCGCCATCCATCATCAGCTATCTGCCCGGCCTGCTGTACAAATTCAGTTGCAGCTACCCTCTGGAATACCTGGTCAACAACTCACAGCTGGCATCGTAGGTGCCTGTCATAAACACCTGAAGAGCTTATTTTGAATAAAACTGAAGTATTTAATACATAAGTAGGGATATTTCAGTATTTTCATATTCAGTGCAGACTTCAAAAAACAAAAATTCAAAAAACAAAAGCATGTTTACCTGTCTGAACTGTACTAAATAATTTGAATATTTTCTAGATCATCTGCTGCAATATCAGTGAAGGACAGCAACGGTACCTTTGTGAGCACATTGAGTATGATCCTTTACAATGTGAGTCCACAACATCAGTGTTTTTTTTAGGTCACACAAAGACTTCATAACAGGTCACTCATAGTAGGAATCCAATGTCAAATAATAGCTAGCACATGCTCCCGTCAAAATACCAAACAAATGACGAGACATTTCTATTAGGTAGAAATAGACATATAATAAAAATAGGCAACTTTTTTTATTAATGGGCAAAATCATGTTTGTGCAGGACTCAACCTACAACCAACAACTCTCTATCCCAATGGCCGGACTGGCTTTGAAAACCAGAGTGTTTGCTGCAGTGAAAGCCACAAACCTGGACAAACGGTGAGAGATAAGGAGATCTTCAGATATTAAAAAGTTATATTTTTTGTTCTAGTTTCTATTATTCACAATACAGATGGGGATATGATTTGAGAAGCACAAAGATTTCCAACATGATGTGAACAGAAAGCTATGATTCCGCCATGATACGTGCTGTTTTCAAAGCTAATTGAATAGCTGCAACCTGCTGGGACTTTCTCTCATATAACCTGGATGGCATAGAACTCATATAATAGTCAAGTACAACTGCACTATGTCATACACAGTATGTCATACACATACGCTATAATTTAAGACCAATCCTCTATGCCCCATACCAATTCAGTTCCATCCTCTTTGGTTCATTGCCATTCAGCTGTCCTCTATGACTGTGTGAAGGCGCCAGTGGTGGTGCTAAGAATGTCTGATCTGTCCTGTTGTGTTGTGTGGTTAGATCTCTATCCTGTATCAGCCCTGTACTGTTTTGTCTCTCTCTAGATGGAATATCTTGATGGACTACTGTTACACCACTCCCTCAGGGAATCCCAATGATGAGCTGCGCTATGACCTTTTCTTTGGGTAATCACACTTTTTCTCAAATGATGCCAGGATAAACGACAAAAGTGTCCCATTACCCATTCACCCTCAACCACTTATCATAGAGGCCCTACAATGGGTTCTCATGATGACTGATAGGACATTTTTCTCGTTGAGCAGTTAAAACAGGTCTAGACGTTTCAGTAGTTTCAGTGCATTTTGTGTGTGTTTGTGTGTGCGTGCATGCTTGCGTGCGATGCTCTTTCCAAACAGCTGCTATAAAGACCCACAGACCACTGTTTTTGAGAATGGGAAGAGTCAAATGGGTCGTTTTGCCTTCGAAGTGTTCCGTTTCGTCAAACACAGACACCAGAAGATGTCCACTGTGTTTCTGCACTGTGTCACCAAGCTGTGTCGGGTAGATGACTGTGTCCTGCTCATGCCGGTAAGAACATTTGACACCTTACCAAATGATGTGTTCAACATCAGCACAGTCAATAGGGTGAACTACAATGCTCTGAAAATATCAGAAAACATGTACCACCTATCTTGTCTTCTGATCAATATGAAGCTTCACATAGTCCAGTAATACCTGAGCACAATTTACTATTCCCTATTGAATACAGTATCTTATAAAGGGGTATATGTCTGTCATTTTATATTGATCTAATATTTCCAGATCTGTGGGCGTCGGCGTAGGAGAGATATAGAAGAGAGCCTGGAGTCTCGGCCGTCGTCTGGGGATGCCATCCTCACCGCTGGACCCATCATCACCAGGATTGGTACGCAGTACACCTCTTCATCCATAGCCACTTCAACTTAGACTATAGTTTTGTCTGACTTTAATTCGATTATTTTGATATCCATGATATAGTTGTAGAGTAAGTATTAAAACTGTACAGTATGATGTGATGTAGCCTATACACGATAATCCCTTTCGATTATATACTGTATAGTCTTGAAATATATTGATGGAGGGTGAGGTGGGATTTGACAGTATAATCAGTGGTTATTCAGTACGTTTTATATTAAAATAAATGGTTGTTTTCCTCAATAATGTTGAAACTATGAAAGCATCAATGATTGATTTTGTTTCTTTTCAGATGAAACTCCAACAAATAACTCACAACTTGGTAAGCTCTCTCGCTTTGTCACTGCTTGTGCAATGCCTTGAGAGGTGATATATTTTTCTAATCTATAAACTCTATGAACTTTATACATTATTTTTACATTATTGATACATTCTCTAGCTTCAAAAGAAAATTTTGACATCCATGGATTTACAGCGGAAGTGATTCATACAAGTTTTACCACTAACTGTGGTAATTTTAGCCTATATCAGTGAGTATTTGTGTCGGCCCATACTTACTCTTTGTGTGTTTGTGTGTGGTAATCCAGCTTCATCGAGTGGCCCCTCCCTGCCGTTGAACCCAGTGACCAGTGCTCTGCTGTCGGGTGTGGTCATCCTGGGCGTGTTCAGTCTGGGCTTCTTCCTGCTCTCACTCCGCCTCCTCCGCAGACCCCCCCTCCCTACAGCCACACCCTCAGAAGCATGGAACCCGGGCTTCAAATAAATTTCTCATTCTCATTATCGCTCTCATTCTCCCCCTCACTTTTTTCTCTCTCTCTCTTATCCATCTAACTATAACTAATACCTACAGTATGTATTTGCATGGCAGTTAGAATAGGCAGGTGCATATAAACTCCCAGTAAAGATAACTGTGATCTAAAATAATTATTCTAGAGTAAGAGGAGGTTTAGCCATGAGCAATAGTTTCACTATGTAACTACAAGTAAATAGATCAATACATAATAGGAACAGTTATTGTAGAGCGGGACCTGTATTTCCTGAAATGTATACTTAGCTACTCTATCTTTCCTGAACGTGTACTTACTCTCCGTTTCTTACTTACTCTTATCCGGCAGCTCTAACAGTCACTGTCATGCCAAACTCTCAATCACATACTCACGTGTACATACACATAGTCAAGCGCATATTGATACTGTAAATAGTTAATTCCTCCTTTGCGTACAAGGGTACAGTATATGTTCAATAACAATTTAATGAATTGTTTTCCTGTTCTTTATTTTGATTAATTGATAGACCAGTGTATTGTTTTTTACAGGTTGTGTGTAATAAAACTGGCCCAGATCAGTATGTAAGGCTCATTTCACATCTATTCAATACCTTAGTATCTTTTTGTCATCAATTGCTTGGCACAGGATCAGTTACATTAAAGAAATGAAGGGTCATACAAATAACCCTGACACCCGGTGATGCCTGCTACTGTCCTCTACAAAGACCAACACCATAATGTTACTTGTTGTAGCTATTTGATTTCTATAACACACTACCTGTCTTAAGTATAGTACTAACACGTGAGGAGAATTGAAGAAGTGATACATTTTATATATATGATCATGATTAATATTTATATACCATATGTACTTATTGGTATTAATTATGGCTGAAATATTGACTTCCACATAACTTGAATATTGGTGACATCAATGCTTAATTTAAAAAAAAAAAAATCTTGCTCAAGTCAGGACTTCAGCCTATGTGCATTTTTTATTTGAGAATGATGTGTTTTTCCCCTTTTTAGGGAATTTGCTATTTGACCTTCACTGATGTGGAAAGTTTAAAAAAGAAAGCAAAAAATGTACTGTAATTGCCTAACTTCGTATTATGTGTTTAAAGTTATAATCATGTTCAAAGGAGTTGCATGTGGGGGGTTATTTTTCAAATAAATCTTTTACATATCAGTCTGCCTAATGATATTATTTACTGGCCTTATTTATAGTGTATCAGTATAATTCTTAACACAGATGTTGTGCCATGTTTTAGACTTCAAGCTAGAATTGAATCGAACCTGATTGTGTCTTTAACCCATGGTCAAATAAAATCACAGAAGGTTTCTGGCTATTGTAGAAAGTAGAGGTAGACCGCCTTATAGATGTTTCCAGTTTTCTGAATAAGTGCACAGGCAGTCTGTAAACAAAGATTCAGCATACATATTGCTATTTTTGATTGTATTCCAGCAATTGCAATTAAATTCTATGATGATTGTGATCTATTTTCCTCCATATTTGAGGCATATGGTCCCAGTGGCCTGCTATCACATGTCTAACTCCATGCTAATTGTCGAAATGTAACCTACACAACAATCCTGTAATCTGGGCCCTTTATTGCGCTAATCCCATATTTCAGCAGCTATTATACATTATATTCTCTGTCCACAATGGCCGCCGATGACTGAGAGGAGAGAAATGAGAGCAGTCATCACCCTCTGGATTTACTATCTTTGATAAGCTATTATGCTTTTTTTACATCAGCTGATATCTCAAAGTGCTGTACAGAAACCCAGCCTAAAACCCCATACAGCAAGCAATGCAGGTGTAGAAGCACGGTGGCTAGGAAAAACTCCCTAGAAAGGCCAAAACCTAGGAAGAAACCTAGAGAGGAACCAGGCTATGAGGGGTGGCCAGTCCTCTTCTAGCTGTGCCAGGTGGAGATTATAACAGAACATGGCCAAGATGTTCAAATGTTCATAAATTACCAGCATGGTCAAATAATAATAATCACAGTAGTTGTCAAGGGTGCAGCAAGTCAGCACCTCAGGAGTACATGTCAGTTGGCTTTTCATAGCCGATCATTACGATTATCTCTACCGCTCCTGCAAGTTCAGGTCACTGCCAGGTCCAAACCCAGGCTGCGTTTAAACAATAAGGCCTGAGTAGGTGTGGTATATGGCCAATATACCACGGCTAAGGGTTGTTGTTATGTACGACGCAACACGGAGTGCCTGCAAACAGCCATTAGCCGTGGTATATTGGCCAAATATAATAAACCCCTGAGGTGCCTTAATGCTATTATAAACTGTTTACCAACATAATGAGAATAGTAAAAATGACTTTTCTTCTGTAATGAAAAGCGCTATATAAATTGTGTTTATTATTATTGTTTATTATTATTCAGAATAAATGTTTTCCTCACCCCAGTCCAGTACCACCAGTGCCAACACCACGCACCAAGCTTCCAGTGCGTCTCCAGAGCCCTGTTCCTCCTCCACGCACTCGCCCTGTGGTGCGTGTCCTTAGCCCGGTACCACCAGTTCCGGCACCACGCACCAGGCCTACTGTGCGCCTCAGCAGGCCAGAATCTGCTGTCTGCCCAGCGCCGCCTGCGCTGCCCGTCTGCCCAGCGCCGCCTGCGCTGCCCGTCTGCCCAGCGCCGCCTGCACCGTCCGTCTGCCCAGCGCCGCCAGAGCCACCCGTCTGTCCTGAGCCGTCAGAGGCGCCCGTCTGTCCTGAGCCGTCAGAACCGTCCGTCAGTCAGGAGCCGCCAGAGCCGCCCGCCAGTCAGGAGCCTCCAGAGCCGCCCGCCAGTCAGGAGCCGCCAGAGCCGCCCGCCAGTCAGGAGCCGCCAGAGCCGCCCGCCAGTCAGGAGCCGCCAGAGCCGCCCGCCAGTCAGGAGCCGCCAGAGCCGCCCGTCAGTCAGGAGCCACCCGCCAGTCAGGAGCCGCCCGCCAGTCAGGAGCCGCCCCTCAGTCCGGCGCTGCCCCTCAGTCCGGCGCTGCCCCTCAGTCCGGAGCTGCCCCTCAGTCCGGAGCTGCCCCTCAGTCCGGAGCTGCCCCTCAGTCCGGTGGCGCCCTCTAGGATGGTCTTCAGTCCGGGACTCGCTGTAAGGGTCCCCGCTCCAGAGGCACCACCAAAGCAGGTATTGACTATGGTGGAGTGGGGTCCACGTCCCGCACCCGAGCCACCGCCGTGAGAAGGCCCACCCGGACCCTCCCCTTCTGTGTCAGGTTTTGCGGCCGGAGTCCGCACCTTTGGGGGGGGTGTACTGTCACGCCCTGGCCTTAGTTATCTTTGTTTTCTTTATTATTTTAGTTAGGTCAGGGTGTGACATGGGGATGTATGTGTTTTGTATTGTCTAGGGTTTTTTGTATGTTTATGGGTGCTGTGGCTTAGTTGGTTAAAGTGTCTAGTCTAGGTGTATGTATGTCTATGATTGCCTAGATTGGTTCTCAATTAGAGACAGCTGTCTATCGTTGTCTCTGATTGGGAACCATATTTAGGCAGCCATATTCATTAGGTAGTTCGTGGGTGATTGTCTATGTTTAGTGTCAGCACTATTTATTCTATAGCTTCACGGTCGTCGTTTTATTGTTTTGTATAGTTTGTATAGTGTTCTTCGTTTCGTTTTCGTCTTCAATAAAAGAAGATGTATTGTTATCACGCTGCGCCTTGGTCCTCCTCTCTTCCACAATACGACGATCGTGACATTATCTCATTTTAATGACAATATACTATAGTGCTGAAGCTCCCTCCCTTAAAAGTGGATGAAAACACTTTACTGTGTCGACAGTAAACAATCATTATTCAGATAAGAGACTAAAGCTATTAGAAAAGACAACGTACTACAGATTGCACGCATCTAGGAATAAGGAGTCATCCCATAGTATTTTATGCTAGTCTTGAAACTGTATTTTACATCTTGGTTTAGATTTTTAAATGTTATGCTTGACATTGAAATCTGTGTGTTTTGCTGCAGATCTTCAGCGAGACATATTGGTGAGATGGCTTTATCCAGTTTCCTCATTCTGATATTGTGGGACATGATCAAGCCCTCACCCCTGCTGAATGTGGGTTTTGTAACTACCAGGCATAGTAACTACATTGACTCTCCATTTCAACTCTTGTTTACTGTAGCTAAGCCTCACCATCTCAGCTTCATATAAGACAGTGTTTATGATAAAAGGATTTGAGACGGTTAGGGTTAGAGTCTTGTTAAGTTGTTATTTGAATCATGTCTAAAACAGCTAGATTGCTTCAGAGCAGGGACACTTAAACTACAGTGGTTTATCTGTATGTATTGGCTCAGAAATCATTTGAATATCTTCAATCTCATTCAGTGTCTTCCTGCATCTATCAGAATACACAGCCATCTCTGTGGTCTGTGGGACCTCCTCCATTGACCTTGCTACTCAAATCTGCCCTGCCATCTACACTGAATGCAATGAGGGTCTGTTGATCCTGAACCACATCATGGATAACACAGTCTGGAAGGGAACTCTGGACACCAGAGTGAATCTTCCTGTCCTGAGATTCAGCTTTCCCGTTCGCCAAGGGGACGCATGTGGGAGTGTCTTCTTGATTATTAATAGGAGAATGTTTCTGTATGCTCTCCTTCTGCCCTGGAGGAGTGTTGTGTTAGAGCAGGCCTGCCCAACCTTCTTCCTGGAGATCTACCATCCTGTGGGTTTTCAGTCCAACCCTGATTTAACACACCTGATTCTACTAATTAGCTGCTCAACAAGACCTTAACTAGCTGAATCAGATATGCTAAATTAGGGTTGGACTGAAAACCTACAGGACAGTAGATCTCCAGGAAGAGGGTTGGGCAGCCCTGTGTTAGAGGGAACACTCGCAGCACCACTAACCTTGACTGAGGGGAATGGGGGAGCAAAGAATGTATGTTTCTCTGAGAGGTTTTGACCCCTGTGAATCTTTTAAAACTTTTGAACTTTTTGAAACGTACCTTATCATGAGCTAGAAAGTAACACTAAATTGAAAGTCCATTTAGACTAAAGTAGCTGAGTTGAAGAACAGGTGATGGCTTTCAGTCTAAAATAAACTTCAAGGGAATAAGAGATCTGATTTTCTGTTTTGCTTGTACACACTATTGCACACAGCACGCTTCAAAGCCATATAGTCAACATACCTCGTCAACAACACCCAGGTGGACATGTAAGTGAAAAGATTCACTGCATATATCGCTTACATTTGAAAATCAGACACTGCTCAGCAATTGAAATTGGGAGCCCAAACAGTTTTGTTTGCAGTATGATATTGCACAGTTCAAACACAGTTCAAAGCAGTTGATGTTTCTGTGGGGAGTGTGTGTTATCCTGGGTCCTGCTGTAGTAATCAGTCAGCTACACTGGAACCCATCTTCAGGTCGGCCTCCTCCATTGCTGTGAAGGACAACAATGGTAGCTTCATCAGTGCTTTGAGCATGGCCCTGTTCAGGGTAGGATAACGCAACCACCACCTACATAACACCCCCATTCAAATACACTCAGCTTCGACATGGCAAAGTGCCAATTTTCCAATGTGCTGCCACCTTATAAAATAACTGTAATCCCATTCCAACATGTGTAAACCTGTCTGATCTTATGTAAGTGCGCTTTTATAATGGTGCCATCTTCCTTTCTTCCTTCACCAGGATGCAAACTATACCACACCCCTGGTTATCCCTCCTCTGGGTATTGAGCTGAGGACTAATGTCTACGTTCAGGTTTTAGCTGCCAACCTGACTTCCTAGTAAGAACCTTCTCGTTGTGTTCCCTCTTAGCCTTAGTAATAATTACTATCAGTTATGTTCCAAACTGAAACTGTTAAATAATGTGTATAGAGGGTTCTACTTGTGATCTGAAGTGTTTGACTCTGTTCTGATGACCTCACTCTTTCTCTACAGATACCATGTGCTTCTGGACCGATACTACGTGTCCATCTTAACATTCTTTAATCTCTTTGTATTGTTAGACAAAAAAAACACTCTTCAATCAAATTTGGAAAAAGTGTTAGTAGCCAAGTTCATATCAAATTAGCAATAATTTTAAGACTGGGCTTGATTAAATGTCTTGCCTCCTTTGCATTCAGACACCTTCTCACTAAAGAATTTAACTATCTCCATCCAGGTTCATCTTTATCTAGTGAGCTCAATGCAAAACGGAGGAGTAGCCACACCAAGGTGCCTTATAAATAACATTAATACAATTTTTAGATCAATCATTAATACTCTTTCTGTATCCATCGGTGTGTTGTCCTGCCTGTGTGTGGGCAATTGTGACGTGAGGTTCACCTTTTTTGTAAAGGTGCTCCAAAGATCAGATGACCACCATGCTGGAGAATGGAGATAGCCATAAGGCCATTTTCTACTTCCCTGCTTTCTGCTTCATTGAGCAGGCAGCAGAACCAGACCGTCTCCACCTACTACTTGCACTGCATCACCTGCCTCTGTGATCGCACCACCTGCAGGACCTTTAAGGTACAGTACCATTGATCTGACCACACAACGTTATGCTCCATCCATCCATAACATGTCACAGCTTTGGTTGTTGGCAGCTTTACAAATTCAAATAAAATAAAAAAGGTTACAAAGAAAGTTAGAAAGTGACCCTTACTAGTGGGTTGCCTCCAGAAGTCACATTTGAGCTGTCTAAATTTGCAGCCTGGTCTCATAGACTAGATGTAACATGGTAAACAAAAAAAACGGGACACTGAAATTATTGTGATATGTTACATTTGGTATGGTTACATGAGACAGAAGGTTATTTAAGGCAAAAATAAAAGGAGGGTGGTTGGTCGGGGTGGATAGGTAGGAGTATAATGCAAATGTCTAGCAACGAAAGTGTGCTATTTCTGTAACATATCATGCAAATAGTAATTTGTAACATATCAAATGAAATGGATGATGAACATCCACAAAATAATATATACATGTATCGTACATGTCAAACGTAACCTATCATACTAATTTGAGTGTCCCAGATTTTATTATACTATGTTACGTCTACCCTTTGTCAGGTTTTGGCCAGGACTGTTCTGGTTTTGGTCACTAGATGTCCCCATTGCACATTTTTTGAACCTTTTGTTTTTTTCTTGCTCTAATTATTGTTTGCACCTGTATGTTGTTCCCTTGTTAGTATTTAAACCCTGTGTGTTCCTCAGTTCTTTGCTCAGTGTTTGTATGTTAGCACCCAGCCCCAGCCTTGTTGTGAACATATATTTTCTCTTGTTGGATTTTCCAGAGGTTCTCTGGTTTTGTTCTTGTGTATTTTGGATTAGTCTTTTGAGGTTTGTTTTTTCCCTTGCTGTTCTTACCACTTTGTGGATTTTCTTTGTATTTTGGAAGATATCCATTTTTTGGCTTTATTTTGGACATTGTGGATTTATATTCTTTGCCTGAAGATCTTGTTCTTTTATTAAACCACCATCTTTAGTACTGCTGTGTCTGCCTCATCTTCTGGGTTCTGCCGATTTATTAGTGACTGTTTCTCGCACCGGGTCCTGACACCCTTGAGTCCAGGTTGCAGCATACAGTTTGTTGCTATATGTTAGGTATAGATAACTGTACACCTGGTGTTTCACTGTATAAACAATTTATTGAGGAATAGCATGGTCCCTATACCAGCACGATACTCACTTTTCTGTACTCTTTCTTTCTCTCCCACCACATAGCAATTCAACAGGAGGCGGAGGAGGGCTGCAGAAACCCTCATCGGCCAGGATGGGATTTCAGATGAAGCTCTCTTCACCTCAGGACCCATCAAGACCATGGCAGAGAGCTGTATGTCTACTCTCTATGTATCTATATGTTATATTATATGTACCAATATGCCCATATTAGGACCACATAGCTTTCCTAAAAGACATTTGTTAATGTAAAGATAATTTCACCATCATGTTCATTAGGCATATCTATTGTTTTCCATTTCCAATACTCACATGTAATGCCAATTTATTTGGAATAATCTTATGAATTCTGTTTCTCTCTTTTTCAGTCTCTCTTACTTCCAAAGAAGAGGGTATGTTTTTCTTTGTCACATTAACTCTATCATATGACAGCAAACCTTTCACTTTTAAAGTGGTTAACATCATTCTAACAGGAAGGTCAGAGCTGCTCAGAAGCTCTTCCATTGGCTGTTGGTGTAATGTACTGTATCATGTTGCTCCCGCTCCCCTTTGTGAACAGCGCTTTCTGGTGGCGAAGGGAACGGCCGGGTGCGTCTTTTGGCCTGGAGATTGCCATGGCAGTTCTCATTGTAGTTGGTGTGGCTGCTCTAATGATGGCTGCAACCTTTTATTGCAAAAGGATGTGGTTAAGCTAATGCCAGTGCCAGACTGCCATGCCAAAGCCCTCATCAGGAGACAGAGACATGACATGAGTTCAACAGGGTTACATTTCAGTACTGGTGTATTTGATTTATTTATTTTTATTTAAGCTTTATTTAACTAGGCAAGTCAGTTAAGAACAAATTCTTATTTACAGTGACGGCCTACCAAAAGGCAAAAGGCCTCCTGCGGGGACGGGGGCTGGGATTACATTTATTTTATTTCATAGAAATATAGAACAAAAGAGTAGTGTTCTCTTGTACTCACTCAACCTTGACTATTGTTTTGGCGTCGTTTATGTTTCTTTGGACCTCTTGAGAGACTGTTACAGGGTCGGTAACATGAACATTCTCATTGGTTTAAAACCTTATGGATATCCCAGGTAATAACTGTGCTAACAAGTAGGATGGACCGTGACCATTGTAAACACAGATAGTTGATTACTGACCCTGTGAGAAACCTAAGATTTAGTTGGATAGGCAACATGGACAGTGTAATATATGTACAATCCAGAGCTGCATTTTAAAGTTTTATTCAAAACTTTAGGTTATTGTAATCTTGATCTTTGTTGTGCATGTTATATGGAAAGATGGGACATGTTGAATTAAATATTTGTAGCAAATGAGTGTACCCTGCATTCAAGTGATATAAGATGCCATAAGGATGAGTAAAAGTGGCATGTGTATGTCTGTCTTTAAAAAAATCTATATTCCAGAAATATGAAGATGAAGATTAATTTAGCTATTTATTTCCAAGAAATTCATGCACGTGAAGTCATGACCTTTATATCCAAATGAAGTGAGACTAAGGACTGCAAACCTTCCTTTCTAAAATAGGACTCTTTCATATAATCTTACATGTATGACGTCCTATAACTTTCAGGCTTGTGTGATTCTTGTATTATGGATACTCAGGTGGGTTTCTGTGGCTTTACTTTTGGATTGATGTTTAAAATGTATCTTGTGAAAACTGTTCTGTGAAACCTTTGCTTATTTCCAAGAAGTGAATGGTGTTAGTTATGTATATGTTTCTGCCATTTCTTCATGTTTACATGCATTATATCAAAGCTTGCAGGATCAATATGGCTATGTTTCTAATTGTACCATCAGTAGAAACCTTCGCTATAGCATGATATCAACAAACATACGGACAAGAGTTCAGGTGGGCCTTCACATTCCAGCAAACAAAGGAATGACAAAAATCATCAGAATGGCTTACCAAGAAAAACTTCCAAAAGGACTAATTCGAGGTAAAAAGGAGTTGGAGCACTCAACACAAGGCAGAGATTGATTTCTTATTGCTCACTCTAATCCATTGTACAGGATGCAGACAGGTGACTAACGTTTTGACGTCAAGCGGACATTTTCCTCAGTGACCTGGCTATTGCCCTTAGCTCCTATTTATAGCGTAGTGGCTCGTTGAGACTAAACAATATAAAACAAATTATAATGATAAAAGGAAAATGGCAAATTATAGCTCAAGCATACGGACAACTTTAGATCTTACTCATTTTACAGCCGCTTGCAGAGCGAAGGCTACTATACTCGAAACCAGAGATCCTTGTCTCGTTGCAGAGTTGTGGTCAGATCTATTTCATGTGAAAATCAGAAAATGATTGAAAATTCTGTTAATTTCAACTTTCAAAACACACAGAAAACGATGGCCAATTACAAATTGATTGACTGGGTTGAAATGGAAGTGACCCTAATTCAACTTGTAATATAAAAATGTAGGGCTACAAATCTGGGTGAGAAATTAAGGAGCCTCTTTGATGGAACGCAAAGACAGACTGCCTATTCACTATCATTCAGTAAACATTTTTGTATACAGTGGGGCAAAAAAGTATTTACTTATTACTTATTTTCCACCATCATTTGCAAATAAATAAATTAAAAATCCTACAATGTGATTTTTTTGATTTTCTTTTCTCATTTTGTCTGTCATAGTTGAAGTGCACCTATGATGAAAATTACAGGCCTCTTTCATCTTTTTAAGTGGGAGAACTTGCACAATTGGTGGCTGACTAAATACCCCCCCCCCCACTGTATCTGTTCATAGCAGTATGTGCTGCTCTTCCAGCATCTTTCCACTAGGGGGTATCTAACCACCATTTTCAGTTTTTCAGCATGGGGTTGATGTTGGGGAGTCTCTTTCTTTACTCTAATTAACAAATTATATTGTGATAGGTAGGAATCCTCAAAGATAAGCATGTGCTGTCTGCAATGCAGTGGTATGGAGTGCCTTTATTGTTTAACTGGCATTTCAGTCCATAGCACCTTTAAATTAGAGCATGATTCACTAGGGATGTCTCTTTAAAGTAATCTTAGCACCATATTCTTCACAGGTAAAGTGAGTTGCCTGCCTTTGATAATGGTGTCCTAAAAAATACAAGGTGAATATGTGGTGTAACCCTATGAAAAGTGATCTGCCTGAAACGTGGAAAAAGTTGAGGAACTGTCCTCAGCCTTGTTAGAAAATAATCTAATTATGAATTCACACCCAGTAGGCCATCACAGACTCTGTGACAGGATGACCCATTTTAAAACAGCAGAGGATAAATCAGTTGGGTAAGTATCCTCCATAATGATTAGTGTAATTGTGTGTTAGGCATAAATCTCCCCTCTATAAGGGCCTCTTTATAAGTGAATTAAAACAACAAGGACAGGCGTGTGCTTCTCTAATAGCGTGGACATTAACCTTTAGCTACAGATGGGCTCTCTAAAATGTTAATGCTCTGGGAGGGAGGGATCTAGTCTGGAGTGTGGTTGGTCTGGAACTCTGTGTTCTGTTTGGTTGCTCTGCTCCTGTTGCTAATGTATTTGTCTGGGCCTAACTTGACAGGCCAGATGGAACACATGACCATTACAGTAACACAATAATGCATGCTCATGATGTGATTTGTGTTAGGTATGTGCCTGTTAGTATTGTTGGGGGAACCAGCTGCCTGCAACCAGTGCCTTGCCTTCCACAGATTCGTGTTGCTTTATATACAGTACAGAATAGAAATAAATCATTCATTCAGTTGAGATTCAATTTTGCCAATGTGGGAGCTTTATAGGAAATCTTATGTGGTTATAGAGACACTCAAAACAGAATGAAAGAAACAAGAAATAATCACTATCTCATGTCCTGCACTATGCTCGCTGTAAATAAAGAGCAGTCCCACTGGGCACAGACGGCAATTCAACATTTATTCCACGTGGGTTACACGTCAACAACGTTGATTCAACCAGTGTGTGCCCAGTGGGGTGAGACAAATGATTATATTGATCCGTCTGTAAGGATAATAATACACTAATTCAGCTGTACATTATTTGGGGGATTATATTACTGAGCAACAATTTGCATGGCACTGTGTTTGAATTGGTCAGACAGGACATGTATGAAGGATTGACAGACCTGGCCTGCTGTAATTCTGGTCAGCCATATGAAAAGTTAGTCTATCATTTTCCCTTATGAAATTAACAAAGCCTTCTCTGTGTTTGCTTTCTTTATTTACAGACACATCGCCAAGGTCTCTGTCTGTCATAGAGCTCTGTATTCTTACAAATTTGAAAAGAGTGGTCATGTTGGCATGGATACCATGCAGGTAAAATTCATGGCCCTTAGATCAGATATGATCAGCTGAAGATGCATTAGATTACACATTAGATGTGTCCCCAGAGACACAAGTACACGAGATTTAGATGTTTGAAAGTTTTATAATAGAGGAAAAGAAGATTATGTGTGTGCATTCGCGTGTGTGCGTTTGTGTGTGTGTTTGTGTGCATACAGTGCCTTCGGAAAGTATTCAGACCCCTTGACTTTTTTCACATTTGGTTACGTTACAGCCTTATTCTAAAATGGATTAAATAAAGAAAAATCCTCAGCAATCTACACACAATACCCCAATGACAAAACAAAAACAGGTTTTTAGAAATGTTAGCAAATTTATTAAAAATAAAAATCAGAAATACCTTATTTACATAAGTATTCAGACACTTTGCAATGAGACTCGAAATTGAGCTCTGGTGCATCCTGTTTCCATTGATCATCTTTGAGATGTTACTACAACTTGATTGGAGACCACCTGCGTTAAATTTGGAAAGGCACACAACTGTCTATAAAAGGTCCCACAGTTGACAGTGCATGTCACAGAAAAAACCAAGCCATAAGGTCGAAGGAATTGTCCGTAGAGCTCCGAGACAGGATTATGTCGAGGCACAGATCTAGTGAAAGGTACAAAAAAATATCTGCAGCGTTGGATGTCCCCAATAACACTGTGCCAGCCATCATTCTTAATTGGAAGAAGTTTGGAACCATCAAGACTCTTCCTAGAGCTTGCTGCCCGGTAAAACTAAGCAATCGGGGGAGAAGGGCCTTGGTCAGGGAGGTGACCAAGAACCCGATTGTCACTCTGACAGAGCACTAGAGTTCCTCTGTGGAGATGGGAGAACTTTCCAGAAGGACAACCTTCTCTGCAGCTCTCAACCAATCAGGCCTTAGAGTGACCAGACGGAAGCAACTCCTCAGAAAAAGGCACATGACAGCCTGCTTGGAGTTTGCCAAAAGGCACCTAAAGACTCTCAGACCACGAGAAACAAGATTCACTGGTCTGATGAAACCAAGATTGAACTCTTTGACCTGAATAGAAAAGCGCCACGTCTGGAGGAAACCTGGCACCATCCCTACGGGGAAGCACGGTGGTGGCAGCATCATGCTGTGGGGATGTTTTTCAGCGGCAGGGACTGGGAGACTAGTCAGGATCAAGGGAAATATGAACGGAGCAAATTACAGAGAAATCCTTGATGAAAACCTGATGCAGAGCGCTCAGGACCTCAGACTGGTTCACCTTCCAACAGGACAAGGACCATAATCACACTTCCAAGACAACGCAGGAGTGGCGTCAGGACAAGTCTCTGAATGTCCTTGAGTGGCCCAGCCAGAGCACGGACTTGAACCTGAACGAACATCTCTGGAGAGACCTGAAAATAGCTGTGCAGCAACACTCCCCATCCAACCTAACAGAGTTTGAGAGGATCTTCAGAGAAGAATGGGAGAAACTCCCCAAATATAGGTGTGCCAAGCTTGTAGCGACATACCCAAGAAGGCTGTA
Source organism: Salvelinus fontinalis (assembly GCF_029448725.1). Lineage (NCBI taxonomy): Eukaryota > Metazoa > Chordata > Actinopteri > Salmoniformes > Salmonidae > Salvelinus > Salvelinus fontinalis. The sequence goes on along the minus strand of NC_074688.1, from coordinate 22,186,711 downwards.
GTCGCTGCCAAAGGTGCTTCAACAAAGTACTGAGTAAAGCGTCTGAATACTTATGTAAATGTGATATTTCCGTTTTTTTTGGTATAAATTAGCAAACATTTCTAAAAAGCTGTTTTTGTTTTGTCATTATGGTGTATTGTGTGTAGATTGATGAGGGGATAAACAATTTAATCAACTTTAGAATAAGGCTGTAACATAACAAAATGGGTAAAAAGTCAAGGGGTCTGAATACTTTCCGAAGGCAATGAATGTGCACACGCGCGGTGTGTGTGCCATGTGTGAGTGACTGACATCTCTTTCAAAGAGAAGCCTGACCAATAGCTCTGGAGGTCGCCGTTGGCATCTGTTTAGATACAGAGCCTAGACTCACAAATCCGTGTTTTAACCAGAAGACGTGTGAGAAGGAAAAGGCTAAAGGTTTACGGTCACGCAAAGGGGATTTCTAATCTTATGACCCAAGCACCTGGTTTAGATTTGGAATTCCTCAAATTGTTCCCTATTTTCAGCAGGTATGTGGATTTGAGACAACAAGAGTTTGGTTTCAGGCTTTGTCTTAATGAAAACAGTACAGCAGACAAAGAAAGACAGAAAGAATATTAAATCCCAAAAGACAGGGTAATACTACTTTAGAGGAATAGCCATGTTTGTCTTCTTGACCGGTACACAAACTCTTAACACATATTTTAAGAGGTTACTAGAATATTATTAAACTATAGGTAACTACAGGAGAGTAGAGTGAAGAAAACCCCTGTGGAATTACTAGGTGAAGTGGTGGCCCAAGAAACAGGATTTGAGTGTCAGATTCACAACTCATCAGGAGTCCTCTACACTAAACCCCCTTTAAAGGATGGTGAGGCTCATCTGTTGAGTCTGGTTGAGACTTTTACTTATTTCAGAATAAACCTGAGCAGCATTGATCTCTTCCTGTCTCTCTATTAAATACATTTTTATTCACAGCAATTCCCCTGTTCCATCTTGATATATTCCTTAGTCTTAAATACATCTTCTGAAATGGGAAAGGTCATCATCACCCTGTCCTGCTTCATCTTAACATATTTTTCAAGCTGTCCACCATTCTCTCAACATTGGGCTACTTGTTAATGATTGATGTGAACACCTCTTAATGTGATGGATGAAGCCCCCGCTGCATGCCGGGATAGAGGGCAGAAGGCTCCTCTTTACTACTCTGTGAGTGTGAATGAGGGGAACACGCCTTGTCTGTCTCTCATGGAACAAAGGCACATTTAATTTAAACTCCATCAATAATGCATAACCAGGCAGACAGAAAGCAGGGAGGGGCTGAGGCAGGAAGGGGGCTGAGGGTCTGGGAGAGCATTGAAGAGCACCAACCTCCATTTGGTAGAGGCAATATTTTATTGAGAATTTATCTGTCAGAATTGTACACAGTAAAGTCTTAGCTTTGGTTTTATCAACACGTATGGGTCATTTCTTTTACAAAATAAGATGTTTCTTTTTAAAATATTCTGGTGCATGCCCTACAACCTATATTGTCAGCAAAAGGGAAATATGTAGAACAGATAAAGTGCTGACAATGTCTAGCTAGTGCATATATTATGGCAGACCCCCTGATTTTGCAATCACCGAGTTAGTAGTCAACAGACTTGGAGGCAGAGAGGGGAGTAGGCAGGACAGGAGGGGGAGTGGTTGAAGTGAAAATGTTGTGTGGTGCAATCAGCAGAGAATTGAGACCGGGACTATTAGTGTGGAGTGTGTGGCTGGCTGGCTCTCTGCACCCACACCCTGTCTCCTATCTATTCTACTGGAGGAATGCATGCCCACCTAGCCCTGTTTGACCCAACACTAATGCAGTCTACAGGGGGGTGCAGGGGGAAGCAGGCCAGCCACGCCCACATGGCATTATCAGAGACACCCTTGGTGCACTCACACAACACAAATGCCCTCTGACACTCTGGCTGAGATGGGCCAATGTGCCCAAATCCCCGTGTAGGCTGCTGGGAGACCTGAGGAGCAGGATTACCTTTCATAATTCATAGAGGGAGCCAGACATCCCCAAACTGGGGGCAGACTGCCTGGGGCGAGGGCCTGCAAGGCTAAACCAACCTGTTTCATAATACATGCAGTACACAGCATACTGTGACCCAAACTCACAGACAGACAGATAGGCAAACCCTCAGATATTCACAGGCCAGAGATATGTATTTAGCTTAGCCATACCCTCATACTTGTACATTGGCACTTTAACCTGCCAGGCACAGCCACCAAGTTGATGGGGTCCATGTAATTGCATTTCCTCCATGGTGAAGAATGAAGAAGCCCCCCATTTGGTCTCACTCGGGTATTTTCAGTGATTAGGCATAAAGGCGGAACTGGCAAGCTGATCAGGCATAAAGCGCTGGCAAACAGCACGGCACTAAAGAGTTAGGAGAAATCCCCCCTCAGTGCAGTCAAGCGTCAACTCTCAAGGCAAAGTCCTGCTGAGCAAATTGTAATGAGTTAAGTGCAGTGGTGAAGCTAATTGCAAGGCAGAAAACCCTGCAAAAAAACACTTTCCTATTTCTCCTTTGGGTTTCTCAAATGATGGTCTCGACTCTTGAGATTGGTCTCAGGTTGTCCTGAAATGTCAGAACTGTCATTTATTGTAATTGCCATATTACGATTATTTGGATAAAATGTAAGAAATGCTGCCTGGTGCATGGCTACAATCCAATCTATGATATATGGGCCTACTCACTCAGTCTCAGACATTAGCACAAAATGTAACTGAGTTTCATTGTTTTCCCTTGTGCTGTTGTAGTTTTAATGTATTTGTTCATTATTTGATAATAATATCGGTCACACTTTAATGGATAGTCTGGATTTTCAGATACTTTTACTTTTAGTATAGTATTTTCAGTCATACTATCAGCAAACTGTTGATAATCAACTACTTCCAAAGGGTAAGGGTTCAGTTTAGGGTTCGAATAAGGATTAAGGTTAGGGTTAAAGCTAGGGTTAGGGTAGCTAGATAGTTAGTTGACATGTTACTGATAGTCTGTAGATAGTCTGTTGAGCAGGGCTCTCCAACCATGTTCCTGGAGAGCTACCCTCCAATAGGTTTTCGCTCCAACCCCAGTTGTAACTAACCTGATTCATCCTATCAACAAGCTAATTATTAGAAGCAGGTGCACTAGATCAGGGTTGGAGCAAAAACCTACAGGACGGTCGCTCTCCATGAACAGGGTTGGAGCGAAAACCTACAGGACGGTTGCTCTCTAGGAACAGGTTTGGAGTTAAAACCTACAGGACGGTCGCTCTCCATGAACAGGTTTGGAGTTAAAACCTACAGGACGGTCACTCTCTAGGAACAGGTTTGGAGTTAAAACCTACAGGACGGTCGCTCTCCATGAACAGGTTTGGAGTTAAAACTTACAGGACGGTCGCTCTCCATGAACAGGGTTGGAGTTAAAACCTACAGGACGGTCGCTCTCCATGAACAGGGTTGGAGTTAAAACCTACAGGACGGTCGCTCTCCATGAACAGGGTTGGAGTTAAAACCTACAGGACGGTCGCTCTCCATGAACAGGGTTGGAGTTAAAACCTACAGGACGGTCGCTCTCCATGAACAGGGTTGGAGTTAAAACCTACAGGACGGTCGCTCTCCATGAACAGGGTTGGAGTTAAAACCTACAGGACGGTCGCCCTCCATGAACAGGGTTGGAGTTAACCTACAGGACGGTCGCTCTCCATGAACAGGGTTGGAGTTAAAACCTACAGGACGGTCGCTCTCTAGGAACAGGTTTGGAGTTAAAACCTACAGGACGGTCGCTCTCCATGAACAGGGTTGGAGAGCCCTGCTGTAGAGCATCTACAGATGGACTATCGAAATACTGTAATTTTTGTTGTTGTCAATGCCCTGTTCGTTTTCAATGCCCTGTTTGTTTTCAATGCCCTGTGTAGTTTTCAATGCCCTGTGTAGTTTTCAAGGCCCTGTTGTTTGCACAGCCTTTGAAATGCAGCTCCATGTTTTCCCAGACCGACTCCTATTACTCCTTCTGATAGAACGTGAAAGAATAGAGGTGCTTAATGTGCCCTACCTCATTTCTGACTCCTCATTTCAGGTGAAAAAATAAATGCATGTGCTATTACTTATTTTCTTCGCAATCATTCTTCTGCCTGCGGGGGTGAGTTGCACATGCCGGGAGCACACTCTCACTACCTCTCGCTTATTTATCATTCACACAGCCTCTCACCGCCCACTCTCTGTCTGTCTTTCTTTTAACCTTTGATGAGTCCATCTAACAAGATATTTCTATTAATAAATGAAAGCTTAAGCATAATTTTACTTAACACACCCACCTGTAAGACAGAATTGTTGAAGACAATAAATGAGACATCTGTACAGCAAGGTTTTCATTGGTGAAAAAATGGTTCCAAAAGGGTTCTTCGGCTGCCCCATAGAACCCTTTTTGGTTACAGGTAGAAAGAACCCTTTCGTGTTCCAAAAGGGTTCTTAATAGAACCAAGAAGCATTCTTCAAAGGGTTATCCTATGGGGACAGCTGAATAATGCTTTTTTTCTATGAGTGTAAAGTCAGCTAAAGTAAATAAGGCTGCTGCCATTAAGCCCCAGAGATCTCTTATCGTTGTGTGAAGCTTCAGCAGACCTCTTGGATTAGCTACAGGTGGCTAAATGCCATATTTCAGTGGTACATGAGGGGAGTAAACTCGGACTCTCTCTTCTCCAACCAAATAATATTCTATAACCATTCAGTTCTTGTGAAGTATGGTGTTTTCTTTTTAGCATTTTCAAAAAGTCTTCTAGGTTCAGGGAGCGCCATTTTTAGATGGTGATATCCCTCAAATCCCATGGTAAAACCACAAAAGCAACCTGCAAATAACTGAGTAAAACTACTCTCTGTCAAGATGTTTCTGAAAAGCATCAGACAGATTGATGTGTGTTTCAGATCGTTAACTGGGGAGTAAAATTATTTTAAAATGTGCTTGTCTACCAACTGTTCTCCACCCTGTTTAGAATGCAGTGGAAAGATGAGATCCCTGTGGGAGCTGAGGAGCTGGAAGCCCAAAACACAGATAAACCTTTCCCATGACACATCCCTGAAAATATGGAGAAATATCTGAGCTCTCTGCATCATCCTTCAACCCGCATTTTCCTGTGAGTGCTGGAGGCAAGGCACATCACCACCGTTTGATTAAAGATTTATACCTTTTCAGACATGTTTTCTCTCATTTTCTGAGGGCCTTATATGAGATGGTCTGCTGGGAGACATAATTTAAGAGACGGGTGTGGCCTCGTCTCGTTTGTTTTGCTGTGGTTGTTGTTGTGGTTGTGTACTTGTGGCTGGGTTGCCAAACAACAAAAGTAGTCGTGAATATATTCAGCGTGGCTCATTTGGTTACATGGGTTATGAAGGATTAAATGGCCAACATTAACAGAACCTGACTACGGTTTCCTTCTGTAGGTGTCAGCCAGTCTTTTCCCTGAAGCACTGGACAGCAGCCGTCAGAGACTTCTAATTGGTGTCTTTTTTTCTCTGAGAGTGGAAACATCAAGAATGTTTCAGCCTTTTCATTCTCCACTGAGCTGTGGTGATGGGAGTAGAAAAGTTAAAAAAGGGTCTCCTTTTTTCATGGTCATGAAATTAAAATGAATGAATAATGGGATGAAGGTGTGTTCTAGAAAATTCCACATTAAACATTCAATGGGTTTGGCTAATCCTTTGATGACGCACAAAGAGAGAAGGTGCAGAGAGAAATAATCTGTTCTTTAATTAGTTCATCAATGTTGTATCTAAGAAGAGAGAGAAAGGGCAGTATGATCCTTTCAAACTCAGGTGGATTAAGTAAATAGTGTGAGATTTTTTTTTAGAAGATCTAATGAACCTCAGTGTATTATTTCAATGTTTTATACTGTACAGTCAAGTGTTTGGGAGAATTTGAGGCCTACATCTTCCACTTTCTGTTTCATTTTGTTTACATGGTTGGGGTATGTGGGTGTGTGCGTATTTTGGTATGTGTGAGTGGGCTTGTGCGTACATGTGTGTGCATGCTCATGTGTTTGATTGTAGTAGATAGTCATGGCTGTAGAGACATGATGGACTGACTTACAAATGCCTCATTGTCAAAAACAGACCTCTGGACATGAGGTTTCATCTTTGAATAGAAAGTAGGTACCGGCTCGGGAGATTGTGGAAAGGTTGGAGGCCTGACCTCTGACCTTGTGGTGGAATGGGGCCGGTGCTGGCGGGATTAGAGCCCTGTTCTGTTAAAACAGAGAGAAAGTGCCAGAAGGCTTCATGGAGCCAGGAGTACGAGCCAGACACAGTCTGAGTAATACTAGAACTCAGTGGGTTTGTTATCGCAAGAAGCTGCAGTACCAACAAGGGAAATGAACCAGTTACAAGAGGTTTACGGGAGCTCATTTCCTGAGCTAGCACTGCTGTTGTGGCCTTGGGCATGGAATGCACATTGTAGCAGTTAGTAAATACGCTATTAACATATGTAATTGTTGTACTGTATGTGTGTCTATAGTTTTGTTCAATGTTGTGTTAGTGTATGTAAGTTGTTTTGTATGAAACTTTGTTCCCACTGCTGCTGTTGGACCAGGTCTCTCTTGAAAAATAGATTTTATCTCAATAAGAAAAACCTGTATAAATGAAGATATTTTTTTTTAATGGAATCTTTATACTGAAAGATAATTATTGTTCATTGAGAGTACTATGATACAGCTAAACATAGCCTGCTATGTAGTTCCACCTCCACTGTGATGTCTTACTCTGAGTAGAGACGGAAAAGAAACTTCCTCTATTTCAATGTTTTTTTGTCATCAGAGATGGGCCAACCCACTCATTATCAGTCCAGCAGATTCTCTGGGTGAGAATAGTGGATGGCATCAATGAATAATGGTATTAACCCTCACCTCTGACTCCCTCATGTACCGAAGCAGCATTGTGCTGCCGTGCCGACAGATAATAAGAAGGACAATAAAATAAGCCTATCGTCTATTTTCACGGAAGAGAAGACAGTTTGGAAAGCAAGCATGCCTCAATGTAACAGACACACCTTGAAATCTGACAATGCCTCTTTGAGAGCTCTACAAGCTTTCATTTCATGCTCCTTTTCAATTCTCTTCTCTCCGTTTTTCAATTTCGATATTTCCAGTACCTCTCTTTATTTTGTACATTTTGGTGTTGTTGGATGTGGCCATGGACATGGTCCACAAAAACAGTTGTTCCTCAAGTAAAGAACCATTGCAATAGGAAGCAGATGGCATGCATGGTGGGGGCATGGTGGATCCATCCATTAACTGTTCCTTCCAGCTTGCACACAGACCTGAATGATGTCAGAGGGATTTTTGTATTCTTTGTCATTTGAATGTTTGTTCATAACAGGAGAGAAATTGTGCAATATGGGGTCGTTTCCAGTGATCTAAGATAATGAAACAATAATACATTTAGAGTTCCATAATAAAAAGGGAATATTATGGTGTCTTGAATTGTTCATGTGTTATGAATGCAAGTGCAAACCCCCTTCAATTGTGTTACAGATAGGTTTGTCATTTTCACTCTTCAACTTAGCATTCTCAGAAGGTTTAATCAGCAGTGCCTTGTTGCAGGCCGTATAACATTATGTGACAAAACAAAAACACAGGCAAAATAGACAAGACCATTTGGATGAACCGATTTATTATGCACATAATAAATTGGCCTCTCAAGCTTGATGAAATTAATCTTCCTCTGAATTGCCTCTGAAATGTCATAATTGCCTAAGTTTGCCTCTCACACATCAGTTTGGTTATGCTGAGTCGATCTGCAACAGTTTCATTTATTGAGGAGTAAAAAGTTGAACCCCACTATTTGGAATCTCAATAGATTGCAGATGAAATGCTAATTGTCTACCAGTGCAGACATCATTGTACATAATTCATCATACATCCATGTGTAGCCATCCACTAACACAAGACTGTTTTGTTACTGTAGTCTTTTGTGCCATTGGTGCGATTTCGACGTGTGGAGAACATGGAGCCCTTTCAATTTGGCCTTGAAGACTACACCTGATCCTCCATTATATTGATGTAAAGTCTTGGGTGGCCTGCTGGAGGTCATTTTGCAGGGCTCTGGCAGTGCACCTCCTTGCACAAAGGCGGAGGTAGCGGTCCTGCTGCTGGGTTGTTGCCCTCCTACGGCCTCCTCCACGTCTCCTGATGTACTGGCCTGTCTCCTGGTAGCGCCTCCATGCTCTGGACACTACGCTGACAGACACAGCAAACCTTTTTGCCACAGCTCGCATTGATGTGCCATCCTGGATGAACTGCACTACCTGAGCCACTTGTGTGGGTTGTAGACTCCGTCTCATGCTACCACTAGAGTGAGAGCACCGCCAGCATTCAAAAGTGACCAAAAAATCAGCCAGGAAGCATAGGAACTGAGAAGTGGTCTGTGGTCACCACCTGCAGAATCACTCCTTTTTTGGGGGTGTCTTGCTAATTGCCTATAATTTCCACCTTTTGTCTATTCCATTTGCACAACAGCATGTGACATTTATTGTCAATCAGTGTTGCTTCCTAAGTGGACAGTTTGATTTCATAGAAATGTGATTGACTTGGAGTTACATTGTGTTGTTTAAGTGTTCCCTTTATTTTTTTGAGCAGTGTATATTCACAGTAGTACCACACTTTTCAACACATTTACCAAGACCTGAGTCAGAGAATTAAAGAGGGTTCAAATAGATTGAATTTACGTTGGGAAAAACATCACAGTGTTTGATATTGGAATTGATAGATTCAAGTTGTTTCATACAGCAAACATCCTCAAATAATCGTAATCGGGAGAATATATTGGATTCCATTTCTTTGTCAGCTATTTTAAAATCAGAACATATTTCCCTATGAATGAAACTCCCCCGTGTGAGATGAAACAAGATTGCACAAAATAACAGTTTAAAAAGAACATAAAATAAAATAAACTGTTTACCCATGTAGAATACTTACAGACAATACTTTGTGACTACAGGCTACATGTAAATGAATTGATTATTTTCAGATGTCTCATATTGTCTGGATTCCTACAATAGGCCTAGATATCAAACATTTACATATCCTGCTTCAAAACCACTATACCATCACAAAGCTTATCAAAGGTATTGCTATGGGGAGACAAATATTGCCAAGATGGGTTTTACTGTTACCTGCTACTTTTTCAGAGACAAATCATCTCTTCTAGAAACAGGTCATCAATTTCATAAAGACTATGTTTCACTAGAGCAGGTTAGGTTTGAATGGCACAGTTAGATAATCTACACATGAAATAAATGCAACAAAGTTTAAAAATTAGGCCCAAAGTTAAATAGTTTCAAATAGGCCATTGAGGGAGGCAGTAGAGAATGTGACGAGTGAAACGGCACCAGAGCAGGGACACAGGGGCTTGCTCAGTCCAGTGCTGAATTACTTAGAACCCCCCCCCCCTCCCATTTGTTCCTGCACTGAAACCTTTCCTACCAAAGGTAATTAAAATCCGCAGCAAGCACTTAACAAGATTAATGCCATCTTGATTTCCAAAATAAGCACCACATTCAGGATTTAATGAACTGCAGCTTCAACATTTTTTTTCTACGATGAATCAATAACCGAAAGGCAAGATGATGCAAGGTGATTCATTCAAGTCAATAGGATCTTAGCTCTGTCTGCTGACATCACACACAGTTCTTCATCGGGGGGGGGGGTTAACATATGTAGCTCAGGATCTCAAAATATGTTTGTGCTAGGAGGCACTGCACTCTACTAAATTCCCAGGTTTTCGAGAATAACACAAACAACGTTCATCAAAGTATATCTCCAGGCTTATGATGCTTAGTTTAAAAGTGTAACCTGCAGTTTGTGTTTACTCTTAAACATTAATATATCACCACACAGAACATTTGCTGTTTACACACATTATGTGCACATCACCTGCTGAACAGCCTCTTTTAGGGCATATAACAACGCTTTGTCATGGGCTCTCCACATGAGTTTCCAAACGGTATTCATTGCCATGCTAGTCTTAGTTTGTTTGGAGCAGAGGTGTGAAAGAGGCCCTCCAAATTGTGTTCTCGTAGGTTGTATAAGATGGCAGTCAGAGCACGAAGGTACTGGTCATCATGTTGTTATTCAGCACCCAGGGCAGTCAGAGCACGAAGGTACTGGTCATCATGTTGTTATTCAGCACCCAGGGCAGTCAGAGCACGAAGGTACTGGTCATCATGTTGTTATTCAGCACCCAGGGCAGTCAGAGCACGAAGGTACTGGTCATCATGTTGTTATTCAGCACCCAGGGCAGTCAGAGCACGAAGGTACTGGTCATTATGTTGTTATTCAGCACCCAGGGCAGTCAGAGCACGAAGGTACTGGTCATCATGTTGTTATTCAGCACCCAGGGCAGTCAGAGCACGAAGGTACTGGTCATCATGTTGTTATTCAGCGCCCAGGGAGAAAGAGATAACATCAGCCTGGCCAGGGCCATCTTTAAAACCAAACACACTCTGGCTCCTCACTTCCACACAACCGTTGTAGAAAAACAAAACTGGTATTTCTCCTAGTAACAGGCCATGAGGCTTAAGCCACACAAATCCCCCAGATTCAAATGTCACGGGGCTTACGTTCTCTGCTGTTCTGCTCTGCCCCTTAGACCAACCATCAGTGGCGTGTATTCATGGATGCCAAGGGAAGCCAGGCTTCCCCAATAAATTGGCAAAAAAAGAAATGTTTGCATCTCGATTTTCCTAATTTTCATTCAATTGCCAAAAGGCTGAATGTATCTCACCTGAGAAAGCATCCGAGCGAGCAAAACAGCAACCCCCTGGGCCTCTACGTGTAGGCCATCTATCTGATGCTGTCTGGTTATAAAGAGTATGACATTGTTACCGCCCGTAACATTGAACGCAAGGGAAGCCAGAGAGCATTTGGCCTCCCTTGATACATTTTTTTGTAAAATAATAGACAATCAGCAGTGAATTTAACTGAGTGAACTCATCTGTGAAGAGAAGTCCGTTTTGATTTTGGCTTCACTCCAATCACATCGCATCAAGAGAAATACGTCATTGACAGAAACAACTTGAATTGTTGCATCTCGTTGTGTTGTTGTACTCCAGTGGCTCGCTAGCTAGCTAAAATTGCCCTTTCCTAAATTAGGCATGGATGGAGACAGGGATTTGGATTTGTGATTTTACTTAATTCTCCGTGATTATAATAGTGATTCTGATCCAACAATTAATTCATACATTTGTCCCTGGACTGAGAGGATAGAAGCTCAATACGTAGCTAGATGTAGAAGGCTAACGTTAACTAGCTAATGTTGTCCATGAAAGGAAGTTAGGCTAGCGAGCAAGAATTTTAGACAGGTTAGCCTAGGACAACAACAAATAAAAGTGTGTATTGTATGACAGTTTCATAGACCGTTTCATCAACATGAAAGAGAAGAGGATGGCATTGGCGTTTCTCTACAAGTAGTGTGAGTCAACATGTTTTTTTTTACTTGCACAAATGCACGCGCAAACACGCGCACACACACACACACACACACAAATCAGAACCATGGACAGCCACATCATATTTAGCTTATGTTGATTGGACTAAACAGTTTTTAGTATATTTTAGTTGTCACTGTATTAGACTAAGCATAGCTGATTTGATGATGTTGAAATGGGGCTGAAATAGTGGAGGCAGCTCCGGTTTTCTTTGCAACTTGGGGTAACTCTCCGTGGTTCTAAATCAATAGTTGTTTAGTAGTTTAAAAACGTCAGAAACATTAACTTGCTTAACCATGCTGTAGGTCATGTAACTGTTTGTTACATGCAATATGCTTTGTGGACTTCACCGGACAGCGGTTGCTCTCCAGTTTTGTGATGAAAGAAAGGTGTGGTTGAATTTGTTCTGTCACTGTGTCTTCTTATTGTCTTGGCCTTAGGCCTACATATCAGGGTGGCAAGGCATATGATCTAACAGGTTATAAAGCAAACAATGCAATTATCACAACACATAAGTTTTAATATGGCTTTTTTCTGGCTTGGCTTCCCTAGTGATTTTACCCACGCACCGCTAATGCCAACCATAGAGTCAACTGCCTCTGTTGAACCAATCTGTCAATCAGTTATTTTTGATTGAGCCATTGACAGAAAGTTGAACTGGATCAGGTGTTACCTGGCTATAAATTGACAAGAGGGTGTTGGAGGACAAGAGTTCTGTACAGTCATCCCCTCTGGTGCTGGACAACATGCTCTCCACAGGTTCTCGTCACACCTCTTGTCATGACAGTAACAGATTACTTTTGCCTGTCTTTTTTCATTTGACTTTGCTACTTTGGAATTGCTGTTACCTACACAGTACATAACTTCAATTGTTCCTTGAGGGCTAGAGCCATGAAAGCTGTCACGATCGTGTGGGGGAGAGACGGACCAAAACGCAGCATGTGGAAAATAAGCCATCTTCTTTTATTTTGAAGATGGAAAAACGAAACAAAACACTTACAAACTAACAAAACAACAAACGACCGTGAAGCTATAAACGTAGTGCACACACACAGGCTACAAACGTTCAACATAGACAATTACCCACAACAAACTAAAGCCTATGGCTACCTTAAATATGGCTCCCAATCAGAGACAACAGAAACCAGCTGTCTCTAATTGGGAACCCATTCAGGCAACCATAGACTTTCCTAGACAACTACACCCAACATAGACACAGCTAGACAACTATACTAAACATAAACCCAACTACTCTAAACAAACCCACTAAACCTTACAACCACCCTAGACACTACAAAACCCACATAAATTACCCATGTCATACCCTGACCTAACTAAAATAATAAAGAAAACAAAGAATACTAAGGCCAGGGCGTGACATAACCCCCCCCCCTTAAGGTGCGAATTCCGGGCGCACCAGCACATAGTCTAGGGGAGGGTCTGGGTGGGCGTCCTTCCACGGTGGCGGCTCCGGCACTGGTCGTGGTCCCCACCCCACCACAGTCACTACCCGCCTCCGTAGCTTCCTCCAAATGGCCACCCTCCACATTAACCCCACTGGATTAAGGGGCAGTTCCGGACTAAGGGGCAGCTCCGGACTAAGGGGCAGCTCCGGACTAAGGGGCAGCACCAGGATAAGGGGCAGCACCAGGATAAGGGGCAGCACCAGGATAAGGGGCAGCACCAGGATAAGGGGCAGCACCAGGATAAGGGGCAGCTCCGGACTGAGGGACGGCAGCTCCGGACTGAGGGACGGCAGCTCCGGACTGAGGGACGGCAGCTCCGGACTGAGGGACGGATCCTGGCTGGATGACAGCTCTGGCGGAACCTGGCTGGACGGCTCTGGCGGATCCTGGTTGGACGGCTCATGGTTGGCTGACGGATCTGGCTGCTCATGGCTGGCTGACGGATCTGGCTGCTCATGGCTGGCTGACGGATCTGGCTGCTCATGGCTGGCTGACGGATCTGGCTGCTCATGGCTGGCTGACGGATCTGGCTGCTCATGGCTGGCTGACGGATCTGGCTGCTCATGGCTGGCTGACGGATCTGGCTGCTCATGGCTGGCTGACGGATCTGGCTGCTCATGGCTGGCTGGCGGATCTGGCTGCACATGTCTGGTTGGCGGCTCTGGCAGATCCTGTCTGGTTGGCGGCTCTGGCAGATCCTGTCTGGTTGGCGGCTCTGGCAGATCCTGTCTGGTTGGCGGCTCTGGCAGATCCTGTCTGACGAATGGCTCTAGCGGCTCCTGACTGACGAACGGCTCTGACGGCTCGGGACAGACGGGCGGCTCTAATGGCTCGGGGCAGACGGATGGCTCAGATGGCGCTGAGTAGACGGATGGCTCAGGTGGCGCTGGGTAGACGGATGGCTCAGGTGGCGCTGGGTAGACGGATGGCTCAGATGGCGCTTGGCAGACGGGCAGTTCAGGCATCGCTGTGCAGACGGCAGACTCTGGCCGGCTGAGGCGCACTGTAGGCCTGGTGCGTGGTGCCGGAACTGGTGTTACCGGGCTGGGGACACGCTTCTCAGGGCTAGTGCGGGGAGAAGGAACAGGGCATACTGGACCCTGGGGACGCACATTAGGCCTAGTGCGTGGTGCCGGAACTGGTGGTACCGGGCTGGGGACACGCATCTCAGGGCTAGTGCGGGGAGCAGCAACAGGACGCACAGGACTCTGGGGACACACAGGAGGCTTGGTGCGTGGTTTAGGCACTGGTGGTAAAGGGCTGGAGACACGCACCATAGGGCTAGTGCGTGGAGGAGGCACTGGTGGTACTGGGCTGGGGACTGTCACAGGAGAGTTAGTACGTGGGGCTAATACAGGAGGTGCAGGACTAGGGAGGCGTACAGGAGGCCTGGTTCGTGGGACTGTCATTCCCAGACGGTTAGCACGCACATCAGGACGAGCATGGAGAGCTGACTCAGGTAACATCACATCCCGCACACGCTCTGTCGGGTGGATCTTGTGCCTCACGCACCAACACAGCAGCTCCCTCATTTCACTCTCTTCCAACCTCCCCAATAAATCCTTAACAGTCTCTGTATCATCCCCATTGCTCACCTCCAATATCAGCCCGACTGGCTCAGGTTCCCTCTTAGAGTCCTCACGGGTAGCACGGGAAGTTGACGCAGATCTCCCATCTGGACTCGCCACACTCCCCATGAGCCCCTCCCCAAGAAATTTTTGGGTATTACTCACGGGTTTCCAGCCTTGCTTCCGTGCTGCCTCCTCATATCGCCTCCTCTCGGCTTTCGCTGCCTCCAGCTCTTCACGAGGGAGGCGATATTCTCCCTGTTGTGCCCAAGGTCCCTTACCATCCAGTATCTCCTCCCATGTCCAAGAATCCTGTGTAGCTGGGTGCTGTTGCCGCTTTCCACGCCGCTTGGTCCTGCATTGGTGGGTAATTCTGTCACGATCGTGTGGGGGAGAGACGGACCAAAACGCAGCATGTGAAAAATAAGCCATCTTCTTTTTATTGTGAAGAAGGAAAAACGAAACAAAACACTTACAAACTAACAAAACAACAAACGACCGTGAAGCTATAAACGTAGTGCACACACACAAGCTACAAACATTCAACATAGACAATTACCCACAACAAACTAAAGCCTATGGCTACCTTAAATATGGCTCCCAATCAGAGACAACAGAAACCAGCTGTCTCTAATTGGGAACCCATTCAGGCAACCATAGACTTTCCTAGACAACTACACCCAACATAGACACAGCTAGACAACTATACTAAACATAAACCCAACTACTCTAAATAAACCCCCTAAACCTTACAACCACCCTAGACACTACAAAACCCACATAAATGACCCATGTCACACCCTGACCTAACTAAAATAATAAAGAAAACAAAGAATACTAAGGCCAGGGCGTGACAAAAGCTAAAATACTGAATTAGTTAAAATTAGCTCAATTGCCTTTCACACACGTTTTCTTGCCCATACAGTCATGGTACAGTAGTCCACCTCAGTTATAAAGGGGAGGATCACTTATATCAAATCAAATCAAATCCAAGTTTATTTGTCACGTGCGCCGAATACAATAGGTGTAGACCTTACAGCGAAATGCTTACTTGCAGGCTCTAACCAATAGTGCAAAAAAGGTATTAGTTGAGCAATAGGTAAGTAAAGAAATAAAAACAACTGTAAAAAGACAGTGAAAAACAGTAGCGAGGCTATATACAGTAGCGAGGCTATGAAAGTAGCGAGGCTACATACAGACACCGGTTAGTCAGGCTGATTGAGGTAGTATGTACATGTAGATATGGTTAAAGAGACTATGCATATATGATGAACAGAGAGTAGCAGTAGCGTAAGAGGGGTTGGGGGGTGGTGGGTGGCGGGACACAATGCAAATAGCCCGGATAGCCAATGTGTGAGGGCACTGGTTGGTCGGGCCGATGGAGGTAGCATGTACATGTGTACATATGTACATGAATGTATAGTTAAAGTGACTGTGCATATATGATAAACAGAGAGTAGGAGCAGCATAAAAGAGGGGTGGGGGGGGGGGGGGGGGGGGGGGAATAGGCCGGGTAGCCATTTGATTACCTGCACAGGAGTCTTATGGCTTGTGGGTAAAAACTGTAAATCCACTCAATCATATAAATACTTTTTTTTATCGCTTTGGTGCTATTTTCATAAATATGTGGTGAATTTTCTAAACTCTTAGTACAAATCTCCAAACTGGTTACACAGGTACAGTGGGGCAAAAAAGTATTTAGTCAGCCACCAATTGTGCAAGTTCTCCCACTTAAAAAGATGAGAGAGGCCTGTAATTTTCATCATAGGTACACTTCAACTATGACAGACAAAATGAGAAAAAAAATCCAGAAAATCACATTGTAGGATTTTTAATTAATTAATTTGCAAATTATGGTGGAAAATAAGTATTTGGTCACCTACAAACAAGCAAGATTTCTGGCTCTCACAGACCTGTAACTTCTTCTTTAAGAGGCTCCTCTGTCCTCCACTCGTTACCTGTATTAATGGCACCTGTTTGAACTTGTTATCAGTATAAAAGACACCTGTCCACAACCTCAAACAGTCACACTCCAAACTCCACTATGGCCAAGACCAAAGAGCTGTCAAAGGACACCAGAAACAAAATTGTAGACCTGCACCAGGCTGGGAAGACTGAATCTGCAATAGGTAAGCAGCTTGGTTTGAAGAAATCAACTGTGGGAGCAATTATTAGGAAATGGAAGACATACAAGACCACTGATAATCTCCCTCGATCTGGGGCTCCACGCAAGATCTCACCCTGTGGGGTCAAAATGATCACAAGAACGGTGAGCAAAAATCCCAGAACCACACGGGGGGACCTAGTGAATGACCTGTAGAGAGCTGGGACCAAAGTAACAGAGCCTACCATCAGTAACACACTACGCCGCCAGGGACTCAAATCCTGCAGTGCCAGACGTGTCCCCCTGCTTAAGCCAGTACATGTCCAGGCCCGTCTGAAGTTTGCTAGAGAGCATTTGGATGATCCAGAAGAAAATTGGGAGAATGTCATATGGTCAGATGAAACCAAAATAGAACTTTTTGGTAAAAACTCAACTCGTCGTGTTTGGAGGACAAAGAATGCTGAGTTGCATCCAAAGAACACCATTCCTACTGTGAAGCATAGGGGTGGAAACATCATGCTTTGGGGCTGTTTTTCTGCAAAGGGACCAGGACGACTGATCCGTGTAAAGGAAAGAATGAATGGGGCCATGTATCGTGAGATTTTGAGTGAAAACCTCCTTCCATCAGCAAGGGCATTGAAGATGAAACGTGGCTGGGTCTTTCAGATTGACAATGATCCCAAACACACCGCCCGGGCAACGAAGGAGTGGCTTCGTAAGAAGCATTTCAAGGTCCTGGAGTGGCCTAGCCAGTCTCCAGATCTCAACCCCATAGAAAATCTTTGGAGGGAGTTGAAAGTCCGTGTTGCCCAGCAACAGCCCCAAAACATCACTGCTCTAGAGGAGATCTGCATGGAGGAATGGGCCAAAATACCAGCAACAGTGTGTGAAAACCTTGTGAAGACTTACAGAAAACGTTTGACCTCTGTCATTGCCAACAAAGGGTATATAACAAAGTACTGAGATAAACTTTTGTTATTGACCAAATACTTATTTTCCACCATCATTTGCAAATAAATTCATTAAAAATCCTACAATGTGCTTTTCTGGATTTTTTTTTCTCATTTTGTCTGTCATAGTTGAAGTGTACCTATGATGAAAATTACAGGCCTCTCACATCTTTTTAAGTTGGAGAACTTGCACAATTGGTGGCTGACTAAATACTTTTTTGCCCCACTGTAATGCAGCAAGTCTCAGATCAAACTTTTTATTGGGCATTAATTTTATTTAATATATTTAATTTCACCACACAACCATTGATTCAAAATATACATTACTGTAAAATACCATGAGAATCTTGATTTTAGTGCCAAAACACAACATAATGATATATTCTCAATTTGTTATTTTAACAACAATTAAATCAAATAGCAAAAAATGCTAGATGTTTCTAAATGGCTAAAGTACTGTAAATTACAGTAGATTACACTGTTTTCACATTAGGAAATACACTTGCACTACCCATTAAAATTGACTGAAAATCAAATTTATCATAATTTAGAATCCCATTTCTGATCAAAGGTGTGCTCATTGAAGACATCTTTCACAATAAGTGATGCAAAAAAACAATATATTGTTCAGATATAATTACAACATAGGTGTACTGTAATCAAATGAAAGAAATGAAAGAAACATCATGTTTAGCAGCCACTAGTTTGCATCAAGCCTGTCTTGAGCATTTGGCCATAGCTTGTCATCGACATCACAGTAAATTGCTTCATTATTCATGCACCTGGGGAAAAACATTTTGGCATGGCCAATCCAATCCTGACATAGGTTTGAATTGATGTCATTGCTTGCCTCATCCATGGCCTGAAGGAGGGTGGTACGCTCATGGGGATGGCAATCATACACATTCCACCTATATTGTATTCATGTATTGTATTTTACAGTATTGTATTGCACTTATGTATTGTAGTGGTCCTGTTCGTGGCCCAGTTTGTAAGAGCATGGCACTAGCAACGCCAGAGTTGTTGGTTCGATTCCTTACTGTTATCACTTTGGATAATGGCATATATTGCAGTATTACGGTACTGTTTTTTATTTTTATTTTTTATTTCACCTTTATTTAACCAGGTAGGCCAGTTGAGAACAAGTTCTCACTGTATTGGCCAATTTTTTTTTTCCCACATCAAAAAGACCCCAGAAAATTAATTTTGGATACATGTTAAATGTATAGCGGATGCAATATTTACATACAGTATATCTCTGAACTTGTCAAATTCCAATTTTTTAAAACTTACTTTGAAGTAAAATCAGAATAGTCATCATCATAATAGTACATTGCAGTATATATCATACTTTATACAGTATGTTTATACCTTACAAACATACATTTTCATTATGTACAATAGTTCTCAAAATCTGTAGTAGACAAACCTGTTTAAAATCTATACGTTTAACAAAACGGTTAAGTGATTATCAATTAAGAGCAGTCTGATTAAGTAATAGTAAAATGTATTTTAACAAATGAGAAGAGAATCATATTAAAAGTAAATTGAACATTGCATTGTGAAAAGCAATTACTTTATATAAACATGTATTGCAATGTGGAACATGTAATTCTAGATGAAATACAGGAGGTTGGTGGCTCCTTAATTGGGCAAGACGGGCTCCTGGTAATGGCTGGAGCGGAATCAGTGGAATGCTATCAAATACATCAAACACATGGTTTGATGCCATTCCATTTGCTCCGTTACAGACATTATTATGAGCCGTCCTCCCCTTAGCAGCCTCCACTGATGATGAAACACTGATTAAGTTTGGCGAAAAAGTGACTTTTTTAAAAGTCTGGTGAAAAGTGATTTTGTGTGTTGTACTTAGTCAATTGAAATGTGCTTAGAGTTTTGAAACAACTGCCTTTTTGATGATCTGTTTCGAGTTTTGTACTAAGAATCGTGAAAATGTATCACGTACTTTAAAAAATACAATTTAAAAAACTGTATATTCTTGCTTTGAGGCCAAAAATTATAGACTACCCTTGCCTAACATTTCTTGTATGGAATCCCTGTCTACAGAATGAAGTACATTGTAATTTGTAAGGGATTATTGTAATTTATGTAAAGCCTGGAAATATGGGAATGTACAGGCAAAAAAAAGTGGTTCAAAAACTACTCCACAGAAAATACTTTTTGATGTAATGACAGCTCTTTCAACCCAAGCCCAAAAATGGTATCTGTAGATTCAGCTGCTTGCTCTGTGGTTGAAAAATAGTGTCCTTAATGTCGGATTTCTGAGTCATCTCTTTGATATTTTTGACATGCCCTTTTCTCTCAAATCTATCATGTTTTGCCTCGCTTTGTCTGCTATCTATCTCCAGCTTTTGCTTTAGAGATTAAATGGCTAATAGAATGTCAACCTGCTTTCTTTCTCCCAGAGATTTCTGTTTGGATTTGAATCTGTAGTGAATGATGGGGAACAGAAAGAGAGACTATTTCAACATCTTTACCTCTGAAGTCAAACACAGCTGGGTCAGAGGATTAGGAGGCAAATGTTTTCCAATGCTTTCAATTGTTATAAAGCTACACTACAGTTAATAATTAGCAGATAAAACTGATGATGAAGCAGTGAAACCTTGATTTTCTAACTAAAGTGTAGTAAATAAAGTAGTAGTAAAGTAATAAACTATTATAGGTAGCTGTAACGGTTTTCCTCCTCGTCTGAAGAGGAGTATGAAATGTCGGACCAATGTGCAGCGAGGTAAGTGTCCATTTTAATTATTATAAAACTGAACACTAAACAATACAAAGTGCAAAATACTGAAAAAAAACGAAACAGTCCCGTATGGTGAAAACACTAACACAGGAAACAACCACCCACAAAACCCAAAGGAAAACAGGCTACCTAAATATGGCTCCCAATCAGAGAAAACGACTGACACCTGCCTCTGATTAGGAACCATACTAGGCTAAACACCGAAATAGACAACCTAGACATACAACATAGAATGCCCACCCACATCACACCCTGACCAAACAAAACATAGAAACATACAAAGCAAACTATGGTCAGGGCGTGACAGTAGCAAACATCTTTTACTACATTTGGGAAGTCCACTGTCTTTTGCGACTGAATAAAAGGAATCAGAAAAAGGGTCCACAGGCCCAGACTTGTTAGAGGCAAGACAACACATTAGCAAAGTTGGAGAGGAATACAAGTCAAAACTTAGAAATATATATACTCTTTGGTTTCTTGGCAGATGCTAAGGTTATAGCAGGTATGTGAGCATGCCCAAACCATCCCCATGATAGACACAATGTTTATAATTACATATCAAAATCCAATAATCCACTGCAATAACGATAAATTGGACTAGTCTCCTAAACATTAAAGCGAGGAAAGTTCAACATTTAATGATTTTCCTGTTTGCCTGTTTTTCAAAAAAACTGATTAAAATGTAAACACAATCCAGAATTGACCTGTACCATGTCTGCATCCATTGCATGAGTTTGTGCTGTTATACAGTTGGATTAATTAAATGCTTCGGACCATTGTTGCACATTGGGAGAAATGTGTAATTAGGCATCTATAAATCACACCTCATTAAACACACAATTTTCAAAAATCTATCATTTGTGTATTTTCTGGGTTTGCTTTCTGACTGTAAGCCTGCAGGTGAAGAAAACATAAATAGGGTTGATTCCAGAGGCATTGTGCCATCATTAGCTGACAAACCAACAAATAATTGTAGGTTAGGGTGAAGCATGAACATTAGTGACAGCTCCACCTCTCTAGCTATCAGCGAGTAACATTTAGGGATATAACAGGTAGCAAGCCAATAGCACAACACAGTACAGCACAGCAGCATGCATTACAGAATACACAAAGAATGACACAGACTGAGTAATAGAGGCTGGGAGTAATTAGCCCAAGAAGAACAATATGATGGGCCTAACTACAATAATTATGCAGCATGCCTTGTTGCTTTAATAGATAGCATCAACAAGCCATTTTTATTGATTACCTTAATAATATAATTATGGAGGACTGAACCGGATCATACACAGAGATCCATCTCCTGTTTTTCTGTAACTATGAGGAGGATGAGTTCTGAGAAAAAGATGCGCTCTCTGTAGAACAATGATATTGATTCCGACACAGACTCTTCGCAGAGGCAGAACTAACCTGCCATTGACCACTGGCCGCTCGTACACTCAATCAGATTAACTAATGAAGCAACCATTGATTGGAGGCTCTGCTGCTGGTTGACACAGGGCCGGCCATTAAGTGGATCCCCATCTCCCATGGCCACAGCACAGACAGAATATCAGGGTCGCTGTGTTTTCCCTCCGCTCTGTTCTATGGCCTTGTCACAGAGCCTATTCACTGGGAGACTAATCACTCCACCACTGGCCCCTGGAGGAGATATGGCCTAGGCCTAATGCTTCATGGGACCTGCAATCTCATGTCCCCAAGGCCCAGTCAGGGGACAGTATGCCCTGTCTCCAGTGGTGATCCGTCATTCAGGGTAGCTGGGGCAGAAAATACGTAGCGTAGCGCCGTGATTGGCTCAGTGTTCTGTCACTCATTGGGACACTACGTCACCGCCAAGTCTAAGGGTAGAGCTTGAAAATTCTGCCCCTTGGGTGCTGCCATAGAGTTACATTAGAAGTGCCCATCCAAGAAGGCTCGATGTCATTGGCCACAGATAAAATGACATCAAATCACGTTATATCTACAGTAGCTAGATTGGACAGATCATGTCAACATCATACTTTCAAAATCTTAGCTAGCAGTCATCATGAACCAAGTCGACAACCTACTGGCAAATCCTTTTTATTCCTTGTCATATGAAGAGTAATAATGAAGAGATATTATAGATAAAACCCCTCAGTACTCATCGGCCATTGGAAATAAACCTTACACAACAAGTTGGAAATCGCAAATTCAACAATGAGTGGTTTGGAAGGAATCAGTGGCTAACTGTAACTATTGCAAAGCAATCATTAGCCTGCTATTCGGTGGAGTGGATGTGTGGTCCCAAGTCTAAGATTAAGGGTCTCTTTTCCTAGTTTAAAATGATAAACATTCAACATTGGCCATGCGGTCAATGAAGCATGATTTGTGCAGCGCTCAAAACAAGTGTTAACTCGGAACTGCAAAATCGGATTTTAGTGAGTTCAAGACAACTGGGAACTTGGGAAAAACAAGCTACGACTGGGAAAAATACATGTTGAACTTTCATCCAATTCTGAATTGTAAATCGGGAACTCGGGTCTCTTTCTAGAGCTACGACCTGAAGATCACTGACGTCATCATGATTCAACTTTTTTTTTCTGAGTTCCCAGGTGTCTTGAAAGCACCATACATCCAGAGAATGCCAGACTTTGATGATAACGTTTGATGACATGATTTTCCCATGAAGGACCGCCGCACCACCTTCATGTTCAAGTGAGCATAGTACAACAAGGTGTTTTGTATGCTGCTGCATAAATGACGCAATATGCCACGGAGATATGTATACTGTAGCTAAGAAAGTAATACTAAGTGTATGTTGTTATCACGTGTGCTCCCTCTCCGGTGTCTAAGTCACCAGAATGCTCATTATGGCGCACACCTGTCACCATCGTTACACGCACCTGCGCATCATCAGACTCACCTGGACTCCATCACCTCCTTGATTACCTTCCCTATATATGTCACTCCCTTTGGTTCCTTCTCCAGGCGTTATTGTTTCTGTTCCAGTGTCATGTCTGTGCGTTGTTTGTGTTTCTTGTTTTGTATTTAGTTGAGTTTATTTATGAAAACCCTCTGTCACGATCCTCTTCCTGGAAATGACTGGACCCCCCCCCCCCCCCCCCCCCCCCCCCAAACGTGCGGACTCCGGACGCAAAAAAAGGCTTCCTTTACGGCAGCGGCTCTGGTGCGGGACGTAGACAACCCCTCTGCCTCTGGCTCCCCCCACTTTGGTGGCGCCTCTGGTGCGGGGACCCTCGCCGCCGACCCCGGACTGGGGACCCTCGTAGCGGGCCCCGGACTGGGCACCCTCGTTGCGGGCCCCGGACTGGGCACCCTCGTTGCAGGCCCCGGACTGGGCACCCTCATTGCGGGCCCCGGACTGGGCACCCTCGTTGCGGGCCCCGGACTGGGCACCCTCGTTACGGGCCCCGGACTGGGCACCCTCGCTGGAGGCTCCGGACTGGAGAACGTCGCTGGAGGCTCCGGACTGGAGGCCGTCGTTGGAGGCTCCGGACTGGAGATCGTCGCTGGAGGCTCCGGACTGGGGATTGTCGCTGGAGGCTCCGGACTGGAGACCGTCGCTGGGGGCTCCGGACTGGGGACCGTAGCTGGAGGCTCCAGACTGGAGGCCGTCACTGGAGGCTCCGGACTGGAGACCGCCGCTGAAGGAGCAATCACAGGGCACCGGAGACACAGTGCGCAGAGCCGGCACAGAATACCCTGGGCCGAAACAGCGCACCGGAGACCAAGCGCGCTGAACTGCCACAGTCTGCCTTGCCTGGAAGCCCTCTGTAGCGTGGTACTTACGGAGAGCTGGCTCCGAGCTCACCGGGCTGTGCATGCGCACCGGAGACACTGTGTGAAAAATGTTTGGGGCTGCCTCTCGTGCTTGCTTCGATGACTTGCCTCCTCATACCGTCGCCTCTCAGCTTTAGCTGCTTCCAGTTCCTCTTTTGGACGGCGATATTCCCCAGCCTGCTTCCAGGGTCCTTTCCCGTCCAGGATTTCCTCCCAAGTCCATGAAATCTGAACCTGCTGCTCCTCCTTACCACGCTGCTTGGTCCGCTTGTGGTGGGTAGGTCTGTCACGATCCTCTTCCTGGAAATGACTGGACCAAAGCGCAGCGTGGTACGTGTTCATGATATTTTAATAAACTGAACACTGAAACAAAAATACAAAGAGAAAAACAAATAGTTCTGTAAGGTAACTACAACTATACAGAAAACAACTACCCACAAACACAGGTGGGAAAAAGGCTACCTAAGTATGATTCTCAATCAGAGACAACGATAGACAGCTGCCTCTGATTGAGAACCACACCCGGCCAAACACAAAGAAATAGAAAACATAGAAATAAAGAAACTAGAATGCCCACCCTAGTCACACCCTGGCCTAACCAAAATAGAGAATAAAAGCCTCTCTATGGCCAGGGCGTGACACCCTCACTCCCTGAACTTGCTTCCCGACTCTCAGCGCGCTCATTACAGTTGTGTAGTAAGCTGTTAGTAGCCCATGTGCCTCACCCTAATAATTTAGTCAATTTTCACCTCTTAATTTCGCCTACTGTTCTGACTTGGTGGTGCACATGTGGCCTATAACCTGTTTTTGAGAAATGTATCCTTGAATATTTTAAGAGCTTCATTGTCTGCTTATTTGCTCCCTTTATTCATCCTACGGTTCTGACTTGGTGTACAGGGAGAACACTGTAAGAACAGCCCATGTTCTGAATTCTGTCGCTGTACATTTCAAAAGTGCTCAACAAATAGTTATATTGACTAAATCGAAATTACGGATTGCCTCTATCCGCTTTTCGACCCCTTATGCCATAGTTAACTACATCCGGCGCTGACAGAGATGGCCGCCTAGCTTCGCGTTCCTAGGAAACTATGCAGTATTTCGTTTTTTTATGTGTTATTTCTTACATTGTTACCCAAGGAATTCTTAGGTTTTATTACATACAGTCGGGAGGAACTATTGGATATAAGAGCAACGTCAACTCACCAACATTACGACCAGGAATACGACTTTTATGAAGCGGATCCTCTGTTTGGCCCACCACCCAGGACAATGGATCGGATCCCAGCCGGCGACCCAAAACAACGGCGCCGCAGAAGGGGCAGACGGAGCGGTCTTCTGGTCAGGCTCCGTAGACGAGCACATCACGCACCGCTCCCGAAGCATACTACTCGCCAATGTCCAGTCTCATGAAAACAAGGTAGACAAAATCCGAGCAAGGGTTGCCTTCCAGAGAGACATCAGAGACTGTAATGTTCTTTGTTTAATGGAAACATGGCTCACTCGAGACACGCTATCGGAGTCGGTACAGCCACCTGGTTTCTTCACACATCACGCCAACAGAAACAAACATCTTTCTGGTAAGAAGAAAGGCAGGGGTGTATGCCTTATAATTAACGAGACGTGGTGTGACCATAACAACATACAGGAACTCAAGTCCTTTTGTTCACCTGACTTAGAATTCCTCACAATCGAATGCCGACCGCATTATCTACCAAGAGAATTCTCTTCGATCACAATCACAGTCGGGTATATTCCCCCCCAAGCAGACACATCGACGGCCCTGAACGAACTTCATTTGACTCTATGTAAACTGGAAACCACATATCCTGAGGCTGCATTTGTCGTAGCTGGGGATTTTAACAAGGCTAATCTGAAAACAAGGCGCGACCCGGGCTGGCAAAACCCTGGATCATTGTTACTCTAACTTCCGCGATGCATATAAGGCCCTCCCCCGCCCTCCTTTCGGAAAAACTGACCACGACTCCATTTTGTTGCTCCCAGCCTATAGACAGAAACTAAAACAGGAAGCATCCCATGCTCAGGTCTTTTCAACGCTGGTCCGACCAATCGGATTCCACGCTCAATATTGCTTCGATCACGTGGACTGGGATATGTTCCGCATAGCGTCGAACAACAACATTGATGAATATGCTGATTCGGTGAGCGAGTTTATTAGCAAGTCCATCGGTGATGTTGTACGCACAGCGTCTATTAAAACATTCCGCAACCAGAAACCGTGGATTGATGGCAGCATTCGCGCAAAACTGAAAGCGCAAACCTCTGCTTTTAATCAGGGCAAGGTGATCGGAAACATGACCGAATACAAACAGTGTAGCTATTCCCTCCGCAAGGCAATCAAACAAGCTAAGCGTCAGTATAGAGACAAAGCAGAGTCGCAATTCAACGGCTCAGACAAGAGAGGTATGTGGCAGAGTCTATAGTCAATCACGGATTACAAAAGAAAAAACAGCTCCCTCGCAGACGACGATGTCTTGCTCCCAGACAAAGTAAACGACTTCTTTGCTCGCTATGAGGACAATACAGTGCCACTGACACGGCCCGCTACCAAAACCTGCGGGCTCTCCTTCACTGCTGTCAACGTGTGTAAAATATTTAAACGCGTTAACCGTCGCAAGGCTGCAGGCCCAGACGGCATCCCCAGCCTCGTCCTCAGAGCATGCGCAGACCAGCTGGCTGGTCTATCCCAGTCTGCTGTCCCCACATACTTCAAGAGGGCCACCATTGTTCCTGTTCCCAAGAAAGCTAAGGTAACTGAGCTAAATGACATCCGCCCGGTAGCACTCACTTCCGTCATCATGAAGTGCTTTGAGAGACTAGTCAAGGACCATATCACCTCCACCCTACCTGACACCCTAGACCCACTCCAATTTGCTTACCGCACTAATAGGTCCACAGACGACGCAATTGCAATCACACTGCACACTGCCCTAATCCTTCTGGACAAGAGGAATACCTATGTGAGAAGGCTGTTCATCGACTACAGCTCAGCATTTAACAACAAAGTACCCTCCAAACTCGTCATTAAGCTAGAGACCCTGTGTCTCGACCCCGCCCTGTGCAACTGGGTCCTAGACATCCTGACGGGCCACCCCAATGTGGTGAGGGTAGGTAACAACATCTCCACCCCGCTGATCCTCAACACTGGGGCCCCACAAGGGTGCGTCCTCAGCCCTCTCCTGTACTCCCTGTTCACCCATGACAGCGTGGCCATGCACGCCTCCAACTCAATTATCAAGTTTGCAGACGACACTACAGTGGTAGGCTTGATTACCAACAACGACGACGACGGCCTACAGGGAGGAGGTGAGGGCCCTCGTAGTGTGGTGTCAGGAAAATAACCTCACACTCAATGTCAACAAAACAAAGTAGATGATTGTGGACTTCAGGAAACAGCATTGGGAGCAGCCCCCTTTCCACATCGATGGGACAGTAGTGGAGAGGGTGGAAAGTTTTAAGTTCCTCGGCGTACACATCACGGACAAACTGAAATGGTCCACCCACACAGACAGCGTGGTGAAGAAGGCGCAGCAGCGCCTCTTCAACCTCAAGAGGCTGAAGAAATTCGGCTTGTCACCAAAGACACTCACAAACTTTTACAGATGCACAATCGAGAGCATACTGTCGGGCTGTATCACCGCCTGGTTCGGCAACTGCTCCGCCCACAACCGTAAGGCTCTCCAGAGGGTGGTGAGGTCTGCACAACGCATCACCGGGGGCAAACTACCTGCCCTCCAGGACACCTACACCACCCGATGTCACAGGAAAGCCATAAAGATCATCAAGAACAACAACCACCCGAGCCACTGCCTGTTCACCCCGCTATCATCCAGAAGGCGAGGTCAGTACAGGTGCATCAAAGCGGGGACCGAGAGACTGAAAAACAGCTTCTATCTCAAGGCCATCAGACTGTTAAACAGCCATCACTAACATTGAGTGGCTGCTGCCAACTTACTGACTTAACTCCAGCCACTTTAATAATTGATGAAATAAATGTATCACTAGCCAATTTAAACAATGCCACTTTATATAATGTTTACATACCCTACATTACTCATCTCATATGTATATATTGTACTCTATACCATCTACTGCATCTTGCCATCCTGATGTAATAAATGTATCACTAGCCACTTTATATAATATTTACATACCCTACATTACTCATCTCATATGTATATACTGTACTCTATACCATCTACTGCATCTTGCCTATGCCGTTCGTGTCACGCTCGTTATAATGAGTGGACCAAGATGCAGCGTAGAATGGTTCCATCCTCTTTATTATGAAGTGAAACTCAAAGAAAGCAATAAATGCAAAACGAAACGTGAAGCTGCTAGAGTGCTCACAGGCAACTATACATAGTCAAGATCCCACAAAGCACAAAGCGGAAATGGCTGCCTAAATATGATCCCCAATCAGAGACAACAATAAACAGCTGCCTCTGATTGGGAACCATACCAGGCCAACATAGAAATATAAATCACCTAGATGACCCACCCTAGTCACACCCCGACCTAACCAACATGGAGATTAAAAAGCTCTCTATGCTCAGGGCGTGACAGTTCGGCCATCACTCATTCATATATTTTTATGTACATATTCTTATTCATTCCTTTACACTTGTGTGTATGAGGTAGTTGTTGTGAAATTGTTAGGTTAGATTACTTGTTAGATAATACTGCATGGTCGGAACTAGAAGCACAAGCATTTCGCTACACTCGCATTAACATCTGCTAACCATGTGTATGTGACAAATAAATAAATACATATTTTTATTTTATTTGAGTTTGTACATCTCAATTTTCAGTAGAAACCACATTTGTTTAAGCAAGTCAGCCATATCAGCTATGTTTTTTTAACAGGCAGTAAATGAGGCTGAATAAACTGTTTCGCTGCCAGACAAGGCTCCGCTGATAGCCAGATGTAGCAGTGGTAAGGTGTCGGGACTGCTGTTGCGACTCTGCTGTTGGGACAGCTTTAAGTAGGCCCTAAAACTTTGTGGGCACCGTTTGTCACCGTTATAGTGCAATTGATGTATTGTTTAGTGTTGTGTTGTGTTGTGTAGTGACTTTACTGGCATGCATCCCACATATATATTTTTTTTGCACCACCAAGATTTACATGCTAAAATCGCCACTGCCTGTGTCATATCATACATGCTGCTTCTCCACAACAGAGCACAGAGACAGAAACATGATTAGTATCTAGGCTATAATGGTGTAATTAATGCACAATGTCACTCTGCTGAAAGTCCTGCTCAATGCCTTATATAGCGTATTCAGAGCAAGAGATGATAAAACACACTTAGGTAATCAATATATCATTATGTTACAGTCACTTAGATCCCTGAAATAAGTAATAAAAACTCATCAGTAATGTAATGATTTCAACCCATGAAAGATTCACTGTGTAGGTATGTGTACTGCCCCTAGATATAACTAGCTTTATTCTACAAATCCATAGCAACGCATGGTTCTTTGTATTCACCCTGATAGCAAGGGCAATGTCACAAGATGTCTCAAAAGATATCAAAGTGAGAACATTCTCTTTCATCAAATAAAAGATGTGCACACCGGTACAGTGGCCTTGATATGACATTATATATATGACATATGACATATACTGTAATTAATTATTCTCTGTGAAACCTTATTATTCAACTCTGTGGATATCAAATGCTTTCCAGTGAATACTAAATATGACTGTGTATTCACCATCATTCTTTCCCTCCTAAACAAGAATACATTTTCTCTAGTCATTTTTCCTACATCTACATCGAAGAGCCCCCGCGATATGCAACTGTTCAGGGAAGTCAGGAACCAATACACGCAGTCAGTCAGGAAAGCAAAGGCCAGCTTTTTCAAGCAGAAATTCGCATCCTGTAGCTCTAACTCCAAAAAGTTCTGGGATACTGTAAAGTCCATGGAGAACAAGAGCACCTCCTCCCAGCTGCCCACTGCACTGAGGCTAGGTAACACGGTCACCACCGATAAATCCGTGATAATCGAAGACTTCAACAAGCATTTCTCAATGGCTGGCCATGCCTTCCTCCTGGCGACTCCAACCTTGGCCAACAGCCCCGCCCCCCCCGCTGCTACTCGCCCAAGCCTCCCCAGCTTCTCCTTTACCCAAATCCAGATAGCAGATGTTCTGAAAGAGCTGGAAAACCTGGACCCATACAAATCAGCTGGGCTTGACAATCTGGACCCCCTATTCCTGAAACTGTCCGCCGCCATTGTCGCACCCCCTATCACCAGCCTGTTCAACCTCTCCTTCGTATCATCTGAGATCCCCAAGGATTGGAAAGCTGCCGCGGTCATCCCCCTCTTCAAAGGGGGAGACACCCTGGACCCAAACTGTTACAGACCTATATCCATCCTGCCCTGCCTATCTAAGGTCTTCGAAAGCCAAGTCAACAAACAGATCACTGACCATCTCGAATCCCACCGTACCTTCTCCGCTGTGCAATCCGGTTTCCGAGCCGGTCACGGGTGCACCTCAGCCACGCTCAAGGTACTAAACGACATCATAACCGCCATCGATAAAAGACATTACTGTGCAGCCGTCTTCATCGACCTGGCCAAGGCTTTCGACTCTGTCAATCACCATATTCTTATCGGCAGACTCGGTAGCCTCGGTTTTTCTAATGACTGCCTTGCCTGGTTCACCAACTACTTTGCAGACAGAGTTCAGTGTGTCAAATCGGAGGGCATGTTGTCCGGTCCTCTGGCAGTCTCTATGGGGGTACCACAGGGTTCAATTCTCGGGCCGACTCTTTTCTCTGTATACATCAATGATGTTGCTCTTGCTGCGGGCGATTCCCTAATCCACCTCTACGCAGACGACACCATTCTATATACTTCCGGCCCTTCCTTGGACACTGTGCTATCTAACCTCCAAACGAGCTTCAATGCCATACAACACTCCTTCCGTGGCCTCCAACTGCTCTTAAACGCTAGTAAAACCAAATGCATGCTTTTCAACCGTTCGCTGCCTGCACCCGCACGCCCGACTAGCATCACCACCCTGGACGGCTCTGACTTAGAATATGTGGACAACTACAAATACCTAGGTGTCTGGTTAGACTGTAAACTCTCCTTCCAGACTCACATCAAACATCTCCAATCCAAAGTCAAATCTAGAATTGGCTTCCTATTCCGCAACAAAGCATCCTTTACTCATGCTGCCAAACATACCCTAGTAAAACTGACTATCCTACCGATCCTCGACTTCGGCGATGTCATCTACAAAATAGCTTCCAACACTCTACTCAGCAAACTGGACGCAGTTTATCACAGTGCCATTCGTTTTGTTACTAAAGCACCTTATACGACCCACCACTGCAACCTGTATGCCCTAGTCGGCTGGCCCTCGCTACATGTTCGTCGTCAGACCCACTGGCTCCAGGTCATCTACAAGGCTATGCTAGGTAAAGTGCCGCCTTATCTCAGTTCACTGGTCACGATGGCTACACCCACCCGCAGCACGCGCTCCAGCAGGTGTATCTCACTGATCATCCCTAAAGCTAAAACCTCATTTGGACGCCTTTCCTTCCAGTTCTCTGCTGCCTGCGACTGGAACGAATTGCAAAAATCTCTGAAGTTGGAGACTTTTATCTCCCTCAACAACTTTAAAAATCTGCTATCCGAGCAGCTAACCGATCACTGCAGCTGTACATAGTCCATCTGTAAACTACCCACCCAATTTACCTACCTCACCCCCCATACTGCTTTTATTTATTTACTTTTCTGCTCTTTTGCACACCAGTATCTCTTCTTGCACATGTTCATCTGATGATTTATCACTCCAGTGTTAATCTGCTAAATTGTAATTATTCGATTTATTGCCTACCTCATGCCTTTTGCACACATTGTATATAGATTCTCTTTTTTCTACCATGTTATTGACTTGTTTATTGTTTACTCCATGTGTAACTCTGTGTTGTCTGTTCACACTGCTATGCTTTATCTTGGCCAGGTCGCAGTTGCAAATGAGAACTTGTTCTCAACTAGCCTACCTGGTTAAATAAAGGTGAAATAAAATAAAAAATAAATAAAAAATTGCTTGCTCTTAGGGGTTTTAGGCTGAGTAACTTATCTGTATAAGCACTTTGTGACAACTGATGATGTAAAATGGGCTTTATAAATACATTTGATTAATTTAGTATTGTACTATTTTGTGTGTACGTTTTACAACTAACAATGCTACATTTGCTAGGATTTGCATAATATGTCATTCGTAATCTATAACACAAAAAGAATGCTGTATTATCTTGCAATCGTGTACAGTCTGTGGAGTTCGAGACTCTTAGAGATAAAATTTTAAATGTTCCTGTTCAACTATCTCAACTATTTATGTTGGCCATCCATTCCTTCAGACGTTCAGTCTTGGAGTTACTTGCTTTAGCCTTATCTACCTAGCTAACCTATGGGTCTCCTGAGATCCCAGCTCAAGTGTCAATTATACCAACCTGTTTTTCTTTGGTAATTGAATGCCGAAGTCTAAGGCATTGTCGCCATTCAGACCCAATAATTCTCATCCGTGCAGAAGAAAATAAATATTTAAATGTTTCTTCCTGTGCAGTTGTCACGTTCCTGACCTTATTTGCCTTTGTTTTACTTTGTTTAGTTGGTCAGGACGTGAGCTGGGTGGGTAGTCTATGTTATGTGTTTCTATGTTGGGTTGAATGTGTTGCCTGATATGGTTCTCAATTAGAGGCAGGTGTTTGACGTTTCCTCTGATTGAGAACCATATTAAGGTACGCTGTTCTCACTGTTTGTTTGTGGGTGATTGTTCCTGTGTCTGTGTCCGTTGCACCACACGGGACTGTTTCGTTTGTTCATTCGTTTGGCTAGTCTTTCCTGTTCGTGCGTTCTTCGTGTCTATGTAAGTTCTCAAGTTCAGGTCTGTCTACGTCGTTTTGTTGTTTTGTTTCTATTCAAGTGTTCTTCGTGTTTTCGTCTTGTTTAATAAATATTCATTATGTCATCATACAACGCTGCATTTTGGTCCGACCCTTACTCCTTCTCCTCGTCTGAGGAGGAGAACGACTTAGACAGCCGTTACAGAATCACCCACCAACCAAGGACCAAGCGGCGGAATAGAAAGCAACAGCGCACAAAGGATTCATGGACATGGGAGGAGATATTGGACGGTAAAGGTCCATGGGCACAGCCAGGAGAATATCGCCGCCCCAAAGAAGAGCTGGAGGCAGCTAAAGCTGAGAGGCGGCGATATGAGGAGGCAGCACGGAAACAAGGCTGGAAGCCCGCGAGTCAAACCCTTGGGGGGGCTCTCGGGGAGTGTAGTTGGGTCAGTCAGGAGACTTGAGCCAACTCCTCCTGATTACCGTAAGGAGCCGGTGAGGGCGGTATTGGAGGTGAGCGAGGTAGAGACTGTGAAGGATTTAATGGGGAAATTGGAGGAGAGAGTAATGAGGGATTTGCTGGTTTGGTGCATGAGGCACGACATCCGCCCGACGGAGCGTGTGGGGGATTTGATGCCACCTGAGTCAGCTCTCCATACTCGTCCTGAGGTGCGGGCTAGCCGTCTGGTGAAGACCGTGCCAGCCTCACGCACCAGGCCTCCTATGCGCCTCCCTAGCCCTGCACGTCCTGTGCCAGCTCAGCGCACCAGCTCTCCTGTGGCAGCCCCATGCACCAGCTCTCTGGTGCCAGCGCCACGTACCAGGTCTCCAGTTCCAGCACCCCGCACTCGCCTTGAGGTGCGTGCCCTGCCCAGTACCACCAGTGCTTACACCACGCACCAAGCCTCCTGTGCGTCTCCAGAGCCCTGTACGCACTGTTCCTTCTCCCTGCCCTCGCCCTGAGGTGCGTGCCCTCAGTCCGGTACCACCAGTTCCGGCACCACGCACCAGGCCTATAGTGCGCTTTGAGAAACCAGTGTGCCCTGTTCCTGCTCCCTGCACTAGCCTTGAGGTGCGTGTCTCCAGTCCGGTACCACCAGTTCCGGCACCACGCAACAGGCCTATAGTGCGCTTTGAGAAACCAGTGTGCCCTGTTGCTGCTCCCCGCACTAGCCTTGAGGTACGTGTCTCCAGTCCGGTACCACCAGTTCCGGTACCATGCACCAGGCTTATAGTGCGCTTCGAGAGTCCAGTGTGCCCTGTTCCTGCTCCCCGCACTAGCCTTGAGGTGCGTGTCTCCAGTCCGGTACCACCAGTTCCGGCACCACGCACTAGGCCTACTGTGCGCCTCAGCAGGTCAGAGTCGGCCGTCTGCCCAACGCCGCCTGCACTGCTCGTCGGCCCAGCGCCGTCTGAGCTGCCAGAGCCGCCAGCCAGTCAGGAGCTGCCAGAGCCGCCAGCCAGAGCCAGTCAGGAGCTGCCAGAGCCGCCAGGCAGCCATGAGCAGCAAGAGCCGCCAGCCAGCCATGAGCAGCAAGAGCAGCCAGCCAGCCATGAGCAGCCAGAGCCGCCAGCCAGCCATGAGCAGCCAGAGCCGCCAGCCAGCCATGAGCAGCCAGAGCCGCCAGCCAGCCATGAGCAGCCAGAGCCGCCAGCCAGCCATGAGCAGCCATAGCCGCCAGCCAGCCATGAGCAGCCATAGCCGCCAGCCAGCCATGAGCAGCCAGAGCCGCCAGCCAGCCATGAGCAGCCAGAGCCGCCAGCCAGCCATGAGCAGCCAGAGCCGCCAGCCAGCCAGGATCCGCCAGAGCCAGCCAGCCAGGATCCGCCAGCCAGTCCGGTGCTGTACCTTAGCCAGGAGCTGGCCTTCAGCCCGGAACTGTCCTTCAGCCCGGAGCTGCCCCTCAGCCCGGAGCTGCCCTTCAGCCCGGAGCTACCAGTAGTCCAGAGTTGCCCCTCTGTCCTGAGCTACCTCTCTGTCCTGAGCTACCTCTCTGTCCTGAGCTACCTCTCTGTCCTGAGCTACCTCTATGTCCTGAGTTATCTAGGGGGGACCTGTGTTAAGGTTCCTAGACCAGGGTCGGGGGCGAGGATCGCCACTCAAAGGACGCTAAGGAGGGGGACAAAGACAATGGTGGAGTGGTATCCTCGTCCTGCGCCGGAGCCGCCACCGTGGACAGATGCCCACCCAGACCCTCCCCTTGAGGTTCAGTTTTGCGGCCGGAGTCCGCATCTTGGGTGGGGGGGGGGGGGGGTACTGTCACGTTCCTGACCTTATTTGCCTTTGTTTTACTTTGTTTAGTTGGTCAGGACGTGAGCTGGGTGGGTAGTCTATGTTATGTGTTTCTATGTTGGGTTGAATGTGTTGCCTGATATGGTTCTCAATTAGAGGCAGGTGTTTGACGTTTCCTCTGATTGAGAACCATATTAAGGTACGCTGTTCTCACTGTTTGTTTGTGGGTGATTGTTCCTGTGTCTGTGTCCGTTGCACCACACGGGACTGTTTCGTTTGTTCATTCGTTTGGCTAGTCTTTCCTGTTCGTGCGTTCTTCGTGTCTATGTAAGTTCTCAAGTTCAGGTCTGTCTACGTCTTTTTGTTGTTTTGTTTCTATTCAAGTGTTCTTCGTGTTTTCGTCTTGTTTAATTAATAAATATTCATTATGTCATCATACAACGCTGCGTTTGGTCCGACCCTTACTGCTTCTCCTCATCTGAGGAGGAGAACGACTTAGACAGCCGTTACAGCAGTCAGGCATATCACTCTCACAGAATTTTTTATTTTATTTTTTATTTTATTTATTTATTATTATTATTTTTTTTCTAGGGGTGGATCAGCTTAGTATTGCGGAAAGAATGTTGCTTCCAATGTAATTGTCTGCATCATTTCCATTCCCCCATATTTTTTGGGGTAAATATATATATCCATACACGTATGCATACATATACACCTATATACATACACATACCTATATAGACATACATACTTTTTTCAAGAATATGCCTTTATTATTATTCCCCGCGACCCTACCACCAATCCCCCAATTGGAGTAAACTTATAAACACTTCTGCTTTTACCTTCAATTTCTACATCTTATACCTATCTTACAGACACAGTCCACTTTACAATAGTTCTCTCTTATTTGTTCTTAGTCCTTCCTCTATTTCTGTTGTCCATCCAATTTTATTTCCACTTGTAACTGTGCTATTTCACAAAAGCTCGTTTGGTCCGACCCTTACTGCTTCTCCTCATCTGAGGAGGAGAACGACTTAGACAGCCGTTACAGCAGTCAGGCATATCACTCTCACAGAATATTGCATTTCGTTTTTCACCACCAGCGCACTCAATACGTCCTTACAAAACTATATTACTTGAAATCCTTCCCCAGCAAGATATATTTTCACCCCCACAAATTGGCTTTTTACTCAAGCATAGCCACTTAGTTAACAGCACAGTGAGAGTTCACAATGTCTAGTTTTGTCAAATGCAAACTCCATAATCTCACTCACTTCTGATTATAGCTCCAACCAGAGTTTGTGAGCGGAGTGTGCCCAATTTGACTGGAGCATGGAGCGAGATTCCCAAAGGCTGGACCATCGGTCTTCTCGCCTACAATTTCTCTCCAAGTAGTGCTCACTTCAAGAGTTCAGGGCATGCCCTTACAGCTTGCATTTGTAGTCTACTTGTGTGCTGCTATAGCCCCTTGCTTTAGCTACTGTCATGGAAGTCGCTAAATATTTTCATAAAGAAACTGATAAAACACACAGATGCTAAATTAAAGTAATTTACAAAGATGAGGACCAAGAGGAAGAGAGGGAATGCGGTGATTTAGTGTCCACAACTAAAGAATAATTGTGGAATCTGAAAAGGCACATATCCCAAAAGCATGCTACATGCACATGCTAAAAGAAGTGAACAAGGTGGGTAGATAACTAAGTGTATCACTGTGGCAAATTATTTATAAACTAAAAATCAGATCTCTTTAAAGTTTCGTTCATTTTCGTTCTATTACCTATTCAATAGGCCATACTTGATTTTTGCCCAATAGCCCTGGCATATTTCCACGTTCAAGGAGCTTTTCATTTGATTAAGTCATTTTTCGTTTAATTTGTATTTAATTCTAATTAAGTCACAGCCTATATGCACAATTTATAGACTATAATGACTGAATACAGCAAAATGTGGTTTAAATGCTGAGAGCTTTATGTCCCTGCCAGCCTATTGTGTTGCACTCGCAAATGCTTCACAATGTATTTCTTTGTAGGCTATAGCCTTGAAATAATTGAAATAATATAGCCTTACTAAATAATTCATTTTCGTTCCTTCTTAGGCTCCCTGCCTGGCTCCTGGCCTATTTAGAATGTGTATATGCTGTTTAATATGACATGGAGCCTATTTGAAATGCTGTTCAATTCTTACATTCACCTTATCATGTTTATTCAAATACTTTTTATTCAAATCCATATGGTTTGGTTTCAATACTTAAAAACCAATTGGTAGGTTCACGTTATCTTGCAAAAATAGATGGGTGTTGGTTAAATTGTGATTTTAATGAACGGAGCGAATTTGGAGCAGCGTATTTTTGTTGTAGCTGTGAGCCGGAGCGGTTTTTAGCGGAGCGGTAGGAAAGCACATGGAGCGCTGAAGCGATGAGCAGGACTTCCAACCGCTCAACTCCCCTCACATGTTCTGCCTCCAACACCTCTGCATGTCTAAGCAGCATTAGAAAACATGCTCTGCTCATCGGATCAGAGAACAACCTCATGAAGTTGATGCTCTGGTGATGTCACTGGTAGAGGCTTCAAGGTAAGATATGACATTCAACAGAAATATACTCTGAGTAATAGAAACCATCCAAAAAACACTGCCATCTCAGTTAACTGCAGCAGCAGCACACCTCAGCCTTGAAATGTATATCAACCACAACAGGTAAAGCCAGCAGCGACAAAGTCTGAGGCTAGTAGGAGTGTTAGTACTATAGTACTACCTACCCAAACACAAGTACTGACAGCTCACATCCTCTCCAGCCTTTGTCCTCATTTTATTCAACACAGGATTAAAGTTTAACACCTGACGTTGAACAATTCTGAGCCTCTAATCAGGACGTTAGTGAGGCACTAGTTTGAACACCTACTGTCTCTCTCTGCCATCATTGGTAAGGAAAATAAAAAATATTTTCACCCAACTAAATCCAATGAACATGGTGACATTTTTTTTTCATGTTTGTTGACAACTCAATCAAATGTACAGTACCAGTCAAAGGTTTGGACACACCTACTCATTCAAGGGTTTTTCCTTATTTGAACTATTTTCTACATTGTAGAATAATAGTGAAGACATCAAAACTATGAAATAACACCTATGGAATCATGTAGTAACCAAAAAAGGATTTGATATTTTTCAAAGTAGCTACTATTACCTTGATGACAGCTTTGCCCACTGTTGGCATTCTCTCAACCAGCTTCACAAGGAATGCTTTTCCAACAGTCTTGAAGGAGTTCCCACACATGCTGAGCACTTGTTGGCTGCTTT
Organism: Salvelinus fontinalis; assembly: GCF_029448725.1. Lineage (NCBI taxonomy): Eukaryota > Metazoa > Chordata > Actinopteri > Salmoniformes > Salmonidae > Salvelinus > Salvelinus fontinalis. The sequence goes on along the minus strand of NC_074688.1, from coordinate 22,148,202 downwards.
TCCTTCACCCTGCGGTCCAACTCATTCCAAACCATCTCAATTGGGTTGAGGCTGGGTGATTGTGGAGGCCAGGTCATCTGATGCAGCACCACCACTCTCCTTCTTGGTCAAATAGTCCTTACACAGTCTGGAGGTGTGTTTTGGGTCATTTTCCTGTCGAAAAACACATGATAGTCCCAAGATGCGCAAACCAGATGGGATGGCGTATCACTGCAGAATGCTGTGGTAGCCATGCTGGTTAAGTGTGCCTTGAATTCTAAATACATCACAGACAGTGTCACCAGCAAAGCACCCCCACACCTCCTCCATGCTTCACGGTGGGAACCACACATGCAGAGATCATCCGTTCACCTACTCTACGTCTCACAAAGACATGGCGGTTGAAACCAAAAATCGCAAATTTGGACTCATCAAACCAAAGGACAGATTTCCACTGGTCTAGTGTCCATTGCTCATCTTTCTTGGCCCAAGCAAGTCTATTCTTCTTATTGGTGTCCTTTAGTAGTGGTTTCTTTGCAGCAATTCGACCATGAAGGCCTGATTCATGCAGTCTCCTCTGAACAGTTGATGTTAAGAAGTGTCTGTTACCTGAACTCTGTGAAGCATTTATTTGGTCTGCATTCTGAGGCTGGTAACTCTAATGAACTTATCATCTGCAGCAGAGGTAACTCTGGGTCTTTCTTTCCTGTTGCGGTCCTCATGAGAGCCAGTTTCATCATCGCACTTGATGGTTTTTGCGACTGCACTTGAAGAAACTTTCAGTTCTTGAAATGTTCCGTATTGACTAATCTTCATGTAAGCAGAAGGCAGACGTTTTACGTGTGTAACGGATGTGAAATGGCTAGCTAGTTAGCGGGTGTGTGCTAGTAGCATTTCAATCAGTTACGTCACTTGCTCTGAGACATTAAGTAGGGTTTCCCCTTGCTCTGCAAGGGCCGCGGCTTTTGTGGCGCGATGGGTAACGACGCTTCGTGGGTGTCAGTTGTTGATGTGGGCAGAGGTTCCCTGGTTCGCGCCCGTGTCGGGGCGAGGGGACGGTTTAACGTTATACTGTGACATTGATGCTGTTGACCCGGATCACTGGTTGCTGCGGAAAATGAGGAGGTTGAAAGGGGGGTGAGTGTAACGGATGTGAAATGGCTAGCTAGTTAGCGGGTGCGCGCTAGTAGCATTTCAATCAGTTACGTCACTTGCTCTGAGACATTAAGTAGGGTTTCCCCTTGCTCTGCAAGGGCCGCGGCTTTTGTGGAGCGATGGGTAACGATGCTTCGTGGGTGACTGTTGTTGATGTGTGCAGAGGGTCCCTGGTTCGCGCCCGTGTCGGGGCGAGGGGACGCCGTAAAAGTTATACTGTTACACGTGCCCCCAACCGATTGTGTTTTTTTGTTTGTTTATCTGCGTTGTTTGTAACTTCTTTTTTTACTCATTTTGTACATAATGTTGCCGCTACCGTCTCTTATGACCGAAAATAACTTCTCGACCTCAGGACTGCAATTACTCACCATTGACTAGCAGAATCCTTTTTCTTCTTTCACGACTCTGACGAGCCCGAGGCAGAAGATATATGACTCCCTCGGGAACAGGCCCCGACCCTAGTAATCTGCATGAAGAGGAGGCAGAGAAAGAGAGGCCGGAGAGCGGGCTGCCTTCTGAGAAGTCGGAGGCGATCGAAAAAATCCCCACTTCCATCATTTCTTCCAGCAAACATGCAATCTTTGGACAATACAATGGACGAGTTACTGGGAAGATTAAACTACCAACGGGACATTAAAAACTGTAACATCTTATGCTTCACAGAGTCGTGGCTGAACGACGACAATATCAACATACAGCTGGCTGGTTATACAATGTACAGGCAGGATAGAACAGCGGCGTCTGGTAAGACAAGGGGCGGCGGTCTATGTATTTTTGTAAACAACAGCTGGTGCACGATATCTAAGGAAGTCTCAAGCTATTGCCCGCCTGAGTTAGAGTTTCTCATGATAAGCTGTAGACCACACTACCTACCGAGAGAGTTTTCATCTGTATTCTTTGTAGCTGTTTACATACCACCGCAGTCAGAGGCTTGCACTAAGATAGCATTGAATGAGCTGTATTCTGCCAAAAGCAAACAAGAAAACGCTCACCCAGAGGCGGCGCTCCTAGTGGTCGGGGACTTTAATGCAGGGAAACTTAAATCAGTTTTACCAAATTTCTATCAGCATGTTAAATGTGCAACCAGAGGGAAATAACTCTGGACCACCTACACTCCACACATGGAGATGCATACAAAGCTCTCCCTCGCCCTCCATTTGGCAAATCTGACCATAATTCCATCCTCCTGATTCCAGCTTACAAGCAAAAATTAAAGCAGGAAGCACCAGTGACTATATCAATAAAAAAGTGGTCAGATGAAGCAGATGCTAAGCTACAGGACTGTTTTGCTAGCACAGACTGGAATATGTTCCGTGATTCCTCCAGTGGCATTGAGGAGTACACCACATCTGTCATTGGCTTCATAAATAAGTGCATCGATGACGTCGTCCCCACAGTGACCGTGCGTACATACCCCAACCAGAAGCCATGGATTACAGGCAGCATCCGCACTGCGCTAAAGGGTAGAGCTGCCGCTTTCAAGGAGCGGGATTCTAACCCGGAAGCTTATAAGAAATCCCGCTATGCCCTCCGACGAACCATCAAACAGGCAAAGCGTCAATTGAGGACTAAAATCGAGTCGTACTACAGTGGCTCTGACGCTCGTCAGATGTGGCAGGGCCTGCAAACCATTAGAGACTACAAAGGGAAGCACAGCCGAGAGCTGCCCAGTGACACGAGCCTACCAGACGAGCTAAACTACTTCTATGCTCGCTTCGAGGCAAGTAACACTGAAACATGCATGAGAGCACCAGCTGTACTGGAAGACTGTGTGATCACGCTCTCCACAGCCAATGTGAGTAAGACAATTTAGACAGGTCAACATTCACAAGGCCTCAGGGCCAGATGGATTACCAGGATGTGTACTTCGAGCATGCGCTGACCAGCTAGCAAGTGTCTTCACTGGCATTTTCAACCTCTCCCTGTCCGAGTTTGTAATACCAACATTTTTTAAGGAGATCACCATAGTGCCTGTGCCCAAGAACACTAAGGTAACCTGCCTAAATGACTACCGACCCGTAGCGCTCACGTCTGTAGCCATGAAGTGCTTTGAAAGGCTGGTCATGGCTCACATCAACACCATTATCCCAGAAACCCTATACCCACTCCAATTTGCATACCGCCCCAACAGATCCACAGATGATGCAATCTCTATTAAACTTTAAAACTGCCCTTTCCCACCTGGACAAAAGGAACACCTATGTGAGAATGCTATTCATTGACTACAGCTCAGTGTTCAACACCATAGTGCCCTCAAAGCTCATCAATAAGCTAAGTACCCTGGGACTAAACACCTCCCTCTGCAACTGGATCCTAGACTTCCTGACAGGCCGTCCCCAGGTGGTAAGGGTAGCTAACAACACATCCGCCACGCTGATCCTCAACATAGATCCACAACATAGATCCACAACCCTGAGAGGTGCGTGCTCAGTACCCTCCTGTACTCCCTGTTTACTCATGACTGCACGGCCAGGCACGACTCCAACACTATCATTATATTTGCCGATGACACAACAGTTGTAGGCCTGATCACCGACAACAACGAGACAGTCTATAGGGAGGAGGTCAGTGACCTGGCCGTGTGGTGCAAGAACAACAACCTCTCCCTCAACGTGATCAAGACAAAGGAGATGATTGTGGACTACAGGAAAAAGAGGAACGAGCACGCCCCCATGCTCATCGACGGGGCTGCAGTGGAGCTGGTTGAGAGCTTCAAGTTCCTTGGTGTCCACATGGTGTCCTCCAACAAACTAACATGGTCCAAGCACACCAAGACAGTCGTGAAGAGGGCACAACAAAACCCATTCCCCCCTTAGGAGACTGAAAAGATTTTGCATGGGTCCTCAGATCCTCAAAAGGTTCTACAGCTGCACCATCGAGAACATCCTGACTGGTTGCATCACTGCCTGGTATGGCAACTGCTCAGCCTCCAACCTCAAGGCACTACAGAGGGTAGTGCGAACAGCCCAGTACATCAATGGGGCCAAGCTTCCTGCCATCCAGGACCTCTATACCAGGTGGTGTCAGAGGAAGGCCCTAAAAATTGTCAAAGACTCCAGCCACCTTAGTCATAGACTGTTCTTTCTGCTACCACACGGCAAGTGGTACCGGAGCACCAAGTCTAGGTCCAAGAGGCTTCTAAACAGCTTCTACCCCCAAGCCATAAGGCTCCTGAACATCTAGTCAAATGGCTATCCAGACTATTTGCATTGCCTCCCCCCCTTCCCTCTCCACACCACTGCCACTCTCTGTTGTCATCTATGCATAGTCACTTTAATTAACTCTACCTACATGTACGTACTACCTCAACTAACCGGTGCCCCTGCACATTGACTCTGTACCGGCACCCCCCTGTATATATTGTTATTTTTTACTGCTGCTCTTTAATTACTTATTTTTATTTTTATCTTTTATTCTTATCCGCATTTTTTGAAACTGCACTGTTGGTTTGGGGCTCGAAAGTAAGCATTTCACTGTAAGGTCTACACCTGTTGTATTCGGCGCATGTGACTAATAACATTTTATTTTATTTTATTTAAAGTAATGATTGACTGTCATTTCTCTTTGCTGATTTGAGTTGTTCTTGCCATAATATGGACTTGGTCTTTTACCAAATATGGCTATCTTCTGTATACCAACCCTACCTTGTCACAACACAACTGAATGGCTCAAATGCATTAAGAAGGAAAGAAATTCCACAAATGAACTTTTAACAAGGCACACCTGTTAATTGAAACGCATTACAGGTGACTAACCATGAAGCTGGTTGGGAGAATGCCAAGAGTGTGCAAAGCTGTCATCAAGGCCAAGGGTGGCTACTTAGAAGAATCTCAAATATAAAAAATATTTGAATTTGTTCAAAACTTTTTTGGTAACGACATGATTCTTTATGTGTTATTTCATAGTTTTGATGTCTTCACTATTATTCTACGATGTAGAAAATAGTAAAAATAAAGGAAAACCCTTGAATGAGTAGGTGTCATATTCGTCCAAGGTGGCTTAGCAGTTCAGACGTCTTTTTCTGTTCCGTATTGTCGTGTCCTGTATATATATATATTTACACCTTTCTTCGCATATCTTTTATTTATTTTATTATCCAAGAACTCAACTACAAAAGCTTTCCTGCAAAAGCTTTCCTGCAACCCGCTTCACCAATTACAAAAAGTATTACTTACCTCAATCTGAAAATCCATCGTGGAAGATAGCCAGGGGCTAATTCAGAAGCTAGCCTGAAAGCTAACCAGAAGCTACTCCGATAGCTAGCCAGAAGCTAATCTGTAGCTGCCCCGAAATTAGCCGGTTTGCTGGCTAGCGTTGGTGTTTCAGCTGCCCACGTTTAGTGGTCATCAGCTATTCCTTTAGCTCGATAATCTACCGGCACTTTTGTGCAACGCGACTCGGACCGGAGCATTCCGGGACTCTTTTTCTCTAAGTTTCCCCGGATTCCAGCCGCAGGCTCTGGACACTTGCACCTTGATTTCGCAGCTAGCTAGCTGCAAACCGTGTGACTATTGGCTTACGTCGACCCCGGAGCAAACTCAAATCATTCTGGAGCTAGCCAGCTGAGGAGTTCCATCACCATCCGGACCCGTTTCTTTTGTTGCTGCTGCAGATACGGAACCCCACCGGGCCTTCACGACTGACTGCCGCGACTGACTGCCGACGTTATCTGCCCGAGGGATTTATCCAACTGGCACCTCCGTCCCGACGTTACCTGAACGCTCATCTGAGGCCCGCTAATCGTTAGCTGTCTTATCGGCTGCTATTTGAACAAGTATATCGGACAACTATTATTATTATTATTATTTTTTTTTTTTTTTTTTCCTTGGGTCACTATATCTATTTTGCCAATTTGGATTGATCCCCTCTACCACACGGAACCCCACTACACGGAACCCCACTAACCCACCGACGGAAACGCACGAGGTATCTACAAACAGACCTCCATCCTATGCTGCTACCGTTAGCCATATACCCGGCCAGCTGTCTGGATCGCCACGACCCCAACCAACCTCTACTCACTGGACCCTTATTGATCACTCGATTAGCATGCCTCTCCTTAATGTAAATATGCCTTGTCCATTGCTGTTCTGGTTAGTGTTTATTGGCTTATTTCACTGTAGAGATTCTAGCCCTGCTCTCTATACCATATCCAACCTCTCAGTTCCACCACCCACATATGCGATGACATCACCTGGTTTCAATGATGTTTCTAGAGACAATATCTCTCTCATCATCACTCAATACCTAGGTTTACCTCCACTGTATTCACATCCTACCATACCTTTGTCTGTACATTATTCCTTTAAACTATTTTATCGCCCCCAGAAACCTCCTTTTACTCTCTGCTCTAGTAGCTCTAGGCGACCAATTCTCATAGCTTTTAGCCGTACCCTTATCCTACTCCTCCTCTGTTCCTCTGGTGATGTAGAGGTGAATCCAGGCCCTGCAGTACCTGGCTCCACTCCTATTCCCCAGGCGCTCTCTTTTGATGACTTCTGTAACCGTAATAGCCTTGGCTTCATGCATGTTAACATTAGAAGCCTCCTCCCTAAGTTTGTTTTGTTCACTGCTTTAGCACACTCTGCCAACCCGGATGTTTTAGCCGTGTCTGAATCCTGGCTTAGAAAGACCACCAAAAATTCAGACATTTTCATCCCCAATTACAAGATTTTCAGACAAGATAGAACGGCCAAAGGGGGCGGTGTTGCAATCTACTGCAAAGACTGCCTGCAGAGTTCTGTTATACTATCCAGGTCTGTTCCCAAACAATTTGAACTTCTACTTTTAAAAATCCACCTCTCTAAAAACAAGTCTCTCACCGTTGCCGCCTGCTATAGACCACCCTCTGCCCCCAGTTGTGCTCTGGACACTATATGTGAACTGATTGCCCCCCATCTATCTTCAGAGCTCGTGCTGCTAGGCGACCTAAATTTGAACATGCTCAACACCCCAGCCACCCTACAATCTAAGCTTGATGCCCTCAATCTCACACAAATTATCAATGAACCTACCAGGTACCACCCCAATTCCGTAAACACGGGTACCCTCATAGATATCATCCTAACAAACTTGCCCTCCAAATACACCTCTGCTGTTTTCAACCAAGATCTCAGCGATCACTGCCTCATTGCCTGCATCCGTAATGGGTCAGCGGTCAAACGACCTCCACTCATCACTGTCAAACGCTCCCTGAAACACTTCAGCGAGCAGGCCTTTCTAATCGACCTGGCCGGGGTATCCTGGAAGGATATTGATCTCATCCCGTCAGTAGAGGATGCCTGGTCATTTTTTAAAAATGCCTTCCTCACCATCTTGAATAAGCATGCCCCATTCAAGAAATTTAGAACCAGGAACAGATATAGCCCTTGGTTCTCTCCTGACCTGACTGCCCTTAACCAACAGAAAAACATCCTATGGCGTTCTGCATTAGCATCGAACAGCCCCCGTGATATGCAACTTTTCAGGGAAGCCAGAAACCAATATACACAGGCAGTTAGAACAGCCAAGGCTAGCTTTTTCAAGCAGAAATTTGCTTCCTGCAACACAAATTCAAAAAAGTTCTGGGACACCGTAAAGTCCATGGAGAATAAGAACACCTCCTCCCAGCTTCCAACCGCTCTGAAGATAGGAAACACTGTCACCACCGACAAATCCACTATAATTGAGAATTTCAATAAGCATTTTTCTACGGCTGGCCATGCTTTCCACCTGGCTACCCCTACCCCGGAGAACAGCACTGCCCTCCCCTCTGCTACTCGCCCAAGCCTTCCCCATTTCTCTTTCTCCCAAATACAGTCAGCTGATGTTCTAAATGAGCTGCAAAATCTGGACCCTTACAAATCAGCCGGGCTAGATAATCTGGACCCTTTCTTTCTAAAACTATCTGCTGAAATTGTTGCCGCCCCTATTACTAGCCTCTTCTACCTCTCTTTCGTGTCGTCTGAGATCCCCAAAGATTGGAAAGCAGCTGCGGTTATCCCCCTCTTCAAAGGGGGGGACACCCTTGACCATAACTGCTACAGACCTATATCTATCCTACCCTGCCTTTCTAAGGTCTTCGAAAGCCAAGTCAACAAACAGATTACCGACCATTTCGAATCCCACCACACCTTCTCCGCTATGCAATCTGGTTTCAGAGCTGGTCATGGGTGCACCTCAGCCACGCTTAAGGTCATAAACGATATCGTAACCGCCATCGATAGGAAACAATACTGTGCAGCCGTATTCATTGACCTGGCCAAGGCCTTTGACTCTGTCAATCACCACATCCTCATTGGCAGACTCGACAGCCTTGGTTTCTCTAATGATTGCCTCGCCTGGTTCACCAACTACTTCTCTGATCGAGTTCAGTGTGTCAAATCGGAGGGTCTGTTGTCCGGGCCTCTGGCAGTCTCTATGGGGGTGCCACAGGGTTCAATTCTTGGACTGACTCTCTTCTCTGTTTACATCAATGATGTCGCTCTTGCTGCTGGTGATTCTCTGATCCACCTCTACGCAGACGACACTATTCTGTATACTTCTGGCCCTTCTTTTGACACTGTGTTAACAACCCTCCAGACGAGCTTCAATGCCATACAACTCTCCTTCCGTGGCCTCCAACTGCTCTTAAATACAAGTAAAACCAAATGCATGCTCTTCAACCGATCGCTGCCTGCTCCTGCCCGCCTGTCCAACATCACTACTTTGGACGGCTCTGACTTAGAATATGTGGACAACTACAAATACCTAGGTGTCTGGTTAGACTGTAAACTCTCCTTCCAGACTCACATCAAACATCTCCAATCCAAAGTCAAATCTAGAATTGGCTTCCTATTCCGCAACAAAGCATCCTTTACTCATGCTGCCAAACATACCCTTGTAAAACTGACCATCCTACCAATCCTCGACTTCGGTGATGTCATTTACAAAATAGCCTCCAAAACCCTACTCAATAAATTGGATGCAGTCTATCACAGTGCCATCCGTTTTGTCACCAAAGCCCCATATACTACCCACCACTGCGACCTGTACACTCTCGTTGGCTGGCCCTCGCTTCATACTCGTTGCAAACCCACTGGTTCCAGGTCATCTACAAGACCCTGCTAGGTAAAGTCCCCCCTTATCTCAGCTCGCTGGTCACCATAGCAGCACCTACCTGTAGCACGCGCTCCAGCAGGTATATCTCTCTAGTCACCCCCAAAACCAATTCTTCCTTTGGACGCCTCTCCTTCCAGTTCTCTGCTGCCAATGACTGGAACGAACTACAAAAATCTCTGAAACTGGAAACACCTATCTCCCTCACTAGCTTTAAGCACCAGCTGTCAGAGCAGCTCATAGATTACTGCACCTGTACATAACCCATCTACAATTTAGCCCAAACAACTACCTCTTTACCTACTGTATTTATTTATTAATTTATTTTGCTCCTTTGCACCCCATTATTTCTGTCTCTACTTTGCACTTTCTTCCACTGCAAACCAACCATTCCAGTGTTTTTTTAGTTTCTATTTGACTTGCTGTGTTGTACTCACTTCGCCTCCATGGCCTTTTATATTTTTATTTATTTATACATATATTTGTTTGCCTTCACCTCCCTTATCTCACCTCACTTGCTCACATTGTATATAGACTTATTTTTTTTCCCACTGTATTATTGACTATATGTTTGTTTTACTCCATGTGTAACTATGTGTTGTTGTATGTGTCGAACTGCTTTGCTTTATCTTGGCCAGGTCGCAATTGTAAATGAGAACGTGTTCTCAATTTGCCTACCTGGTTAAATAAAGGTTAAATAAATAAATAAATAAAAAGTGTGTCCAAACTTTTGACTGGTACTGTAAATCAAACTAGAAGTTGAAATGACGTCTGTGCCCAGTGGGTTATTTTGGCAGTTGTGTGTGTGTGTGTGCTTATATTTGTCCTATTTCCAAATGTTTTTGTTTTTTTTGCATATCCCACTCTTCCTGAGACCCTCGGAGAGTGGGGCCACGGCCAGGGTCTGCCATTATCAACGGCGACCCTGGAGCAATTAGGGTTAAGTGCCTTGCTCAATGGTACATTGACAGATTTGTTCACATTGTCGCCTCGGTGATTCGAACTAGCGACCTTTAGTTACTGTGTGTGTGTGTGTGTGTGTGTGTGTGTGTGTGTGTGTGTAATGCAGTGCGGAGTGGGGTCCACAAGACAGTGGTAGATCCTGGGCGGAGTTGCTGTAAATCCCTACCCTACAGAGCTTCCCGTCGTCGCTCACTCGACGCGCTCCCGCATTTTACCTGTTAGCCAAGCCAAGCGACAGAGCAGATGTTATACAACTGTAACTGAACACAGTTAGTGAATATCTCAGTATTTAACCCTGACGTTTACGGAAGGAAGTTAACTGATCGATATCAACGAACATATTATCAAACTTTAGGAACAGCAGAACAAGGATATCTGACATTTGCCAGGATGCACTTTTCCAGCTGTCTGTGTACCCTCCTCGTCGCGCTTGTCTACCAAGGTACTGTATGTAGCCTAACATGCATCATATTTTACATTGTTTAAAAGAAAACTTTTTTTTGGAATGTGAGTGAATTACTATTTGAAATGTGGACCTGATTTGGTGCATAACCGAGTTGCAGTCAGATAACCTGCTATCTGACATATCTCATAGTAAGATGTTATTCCACACACCCTTTTCAACATTAACATGATGGATATGTGTTGTGTTCCTTCATGGGGCCCCATCCCTTGTATATTATACAGTCTATTGACCAAATAGTAGCTGAAATTATTTGAAGCTCCTAAGAGTTAATAATTTCAGTGTTTTTGTCATGCTGAATGGGTTCAATTGAATGAATGCTGGAGATGGGTGAGGTGGTGTTATGGGGTGATTTCGTGGTGAGTCAGTTCTAGGAACTGGGGGCAGGGATGATGGGGTATTATAGGAATGAGAGTGCTGTGTGTTGGGGGAGGGGGGTAACTACATTAGATGAGGAAAAATATTGAAATTTGGCTGTTTTACGTTCTGTACATTTCTTTAAATAAATACTTTTTCCAAGCCAACAGGTACACACCATGTGTGTAACATTTAACTAAACTGCAGTGGAGCTCTGAATAGTCCATCGGGAGAGGGAAGGGAAACCTGGTCTCAGAGCATTTCGTAATATTTTGTATGTAAATCCGAGACATTGCATTTAGTATGATATGTTACATTTCGTATGGTATGTATTAATTTGTGTATGTCCATCACCCATTTCGTTAGCTAATCTAAGGGTTAAGGTTAGGGTTTGGATTAGGAGTTAGGTTAACCTGTCTGGGAATGGGGTTCGCCAACAGCCATTGAAATTGCAGGGTGCCAAATTCAATCAACAGAAATCTCATAATTCAAATTTCTCAAACATACAAGTATTAGACACCATTTTAAAGATAGACTTCTTGTTAATCCAACCACAGTGTCCAATTTCAAAAAGTATTTTCGGCGAAAGCAGAACATATTATGTTAGGTCAGCAACTAGTCACAGAAAGCATACAGCCATTTTCCAACCAAAGAGAGGAGTCACAAAAAGCAGAAATAGAGATAAAATTAATCACTAACCTTTGATATTCTTCATCAGATGACACTCCCGGGACAACATGTTACACAATACATGTATGTTTTGTTCGATCAAGTTCATATTTATATCCAAAAACCTCAGTTTACATTTGGCTTAGCCTCCAAAACATCACGTGAATTTGCACAGAGCCACATCAATTTACAGAAATACTCATAATAAACATTGATAAAAGATACAAGTGTTATTCACAGAATTAAAGATATACTTCTCCTTAATGCAACCGCTGTGTCAGATTTCAAAAAAACTTTACGGAAAAAGCAAACCATGCAATAATCTGAGTACGGCGCTCAGACAACAAATCAAGCCAAACAGATATCCGCCATGTTGGAGTCAACAGAAGTCAGAAATAACATTATAAATATTCACTTACCTTTGATGATCTTCATCAGAATGCACTCCCAGGAATCTAAGCTCCACAATAAATGTTTGATTTGTTCGATAAAGTTCAACTTTATGTCCAAATACCTCCTTTTTGTTCGCGCGTTTAGCCAGTAATCCAAATTCATGGCGCGCGATCACTAGGTGCAGACGAAAAGTCAAAAAGTTCCGTTACAGTCCGTAGAAACATATCAAACAAATTATAGAATCAATCTTTAGGATGTTTTTAACATAAATCTTCAATAATGTTCCAACCGGAGAATTTCTTTGTCTTCAGAAATGCAATGGAACTCAAGCTAACTCTCACATGAATGCGCATGGTCAGCTCATGCCACTCTGGGAGAGACCTTACTCAATCCCCTCTCATTCACCCCCACTTCACAGTAGAAGCATCAAACAAGGTTCTAAAGACTGTTGACATCTAGTGGAAGCCTTAGGAAGTGCAATATGACCCCATAGACACTGTGTATTCGATAGGCCAAGAGTTGAAAAACTACAAACCTCAGATTTCCCACTTCCTGGTTGGAGTTTTCTCAGGTTTTCATCTGCCATATGAGTTCTGTTATACTCACAGACATCATTCAAACAGTTTTAGAAACTTCAGAGTGTTTTCCATCCAAATCTACTAATAATATGCATATATTAGCAACTGGGACTGAGTAGCAGGCAGTTTACTCTGGGCATGCTTTTCATCCAAACGTGAAAATGCTGCCCCCTATCCCAAAGAAGTTAAAGGGTTAAGGTTAGGGGAAGGGTTAGCTAAAACTGTTAAGGTTAGGGGAACAGTTAGCTAAGATGCGAAGTAGTTGTAAAGTAGCTAAAAAGTAGTAAGTAGATGAAAAGTTTGCTAATTTGCTATAATTCTAAAGTTGTCTGTGATGAGATTTGATCTCGCAACCTCTGGGTAGCTAGACGTTGGCGTTATACGCCCAACCAACCACCCTCATTTTGTTTTAGTCTTAAGTAACTATGTGTCTTATGTAACCATACCATACGTAACATATCGTACTAATGGAGTGTCTCGGAATAACGTACAGAATAATACGAAATGCTCTGAGACCAGGTTGGGAAGGGAGGTGGGTGATCTGACTTAGGTCCTCCTCTGTCTGACACTGTTACATGACATGCCTGTCATTGTAAATTACAGTGTGCCTCACTTGTCACTGTCACCCACTCTCAGTTGTTTTTATTTGAACTGGGTGGAAAAAAGAGCATCCCCTAAGATAATAGCATGTCACGTGTTGACAGTTTTTCTAGTTGGACTGTGTGTTGTAGCTCCGTTGCCATTTGCCCCTGGTTTTAATTTGGTTTATAGCCCTCCACACCAACATTTGATGAGTAAACATGATGCTGGCAGACAGGCCGTCCTCCATAAATGGGGAAACCATGTGTCTGTTTGCTTGTTCTATGGAGGACTGATGATAACTTTTCAATGTGCTGGTTACTCATTACACCTTCATATGCAGTGTCATTTTAAGAATCACTAGGCAACCCTCTAGTTATCTATCTTGGTCAAATCACAGAATCCCGTTTCATCTATCACTACATGCCTCATTGTAAATGTTGAATTGTAGGTTTTAAACTAAGTGCTCTGTTTGTGAAGGTAGTTTTCAGAATAGACACCATCAGTCAGTAATTAGATACACTGTTGATCTTTTATTCCAAAAATTATCCTCTGGCAGGCGGTTCAGGTCAATCATGACCAAAGCCTCCTACCACCTGAACAGTTTCTTTCCCTGGGCTGTGTCCCTCACCAACCGGCCATCTGGCCCATAGAAACTAAAGGACTATGCACTCTATGCTGCACACAGCAAACAGCTACTGTATCTTTGAATGGTACACAGAATAACTGCACTATTACTGCATTTAGATACAGTTGAAGTCGGACGTTTACATACACCTTAGCTAAAAACATTTAAACTCAGTTTTCACAATTCCTGACATTTAATCCTAGAAAAAAATCCCTGTCTTAGGTCAGTTAAGATCACCACTTTATTTTAAGAATGTGAAATGTTAGAATAATAGTAGAGAATAATTTATTTCAGCTTTTATTTCTATCATCACATTCTCAGTGGGTCAGAAGTTTACATATACTCAATTAGTATTTGGTAGTATTGCCTTTAAATTGTTTAACTTGGGTCAAACGTTTTGGGTAGCCTTCCACAAGCTTCCCACAATAAGTTGGGTGAATTTTGGCCCATTCCTCCTGACAGAGCTGGTGTAACTGAGTCAGGTTTGTAGGCCTCCTTGCTCGCACACGCTTTTTCAGTTCTGCCCACAATTTTCTATAGGATTGAGGTCAGGGCTTTGTAATGGCCACTCCAATACATTAACTTTGTTGTCCTTAAGCCATTTTTCCATAACTGGAAGTGTGCTTGGGGTCATTGTCCATTTGGAAGACCAATTTGCAACCAAGCTTTAACTTCCTGACTGATGTCTTGGTGTTGCTTCAACATATCCACATAATTTTTCTTTCCTCATGATGCCATCTATTTTGTGAAGTGCACCAGTCCCTCCTGCAGCAAAGCACCCCCACAACATGATGCTGCCACCCCCGTGCTTCACGGTTGGGATGGTGTTCTTCGGCTTGCAAGCCTCCCCCTTTTTCCTCTAAACATAACGATGGTCATTATGGCCAAACAGTTCACTTTTTGTTTCATCAGACCAGAGGACATTTCTCCAAAAAGTACAATCTTTGTCCCCAATTGAAGTTGCAAACCGTAGACTTGCTTTTTATGGCGGTTTTGGAGCAATGGCTTTTTCCTTGCTGAGTGGACTTTCAAGTTATGTCGATATAGGACTCGTTTTACTGTGGATATAGATACTTTTGTACCTGTTTCCTCCAGCATCTTCACAACGTCCTTTAATTTTGCACTTTTCTCACCAAAGTATATTTATCTCTAGGAGACAGAACGCGTCTCCTTCCTGAGCGGTATGACGTCTGCGTGGTCCGAAAGTGTTTATACTTGCATAATATTGTTTGTACAGATGACCGTGGTACCTTCAGCCGTTTGGAAATTGCTCCCAAGGATGAGACAGAATTGTGGAGGTCTCCAATTTTTTTGTTTTTAGTTTAGGTGTCATGATATCATGATGTGTCATGATGTCAAGCAAAGAGGCAATGAGTTTGAAGGTAGGCCTTGAAATGCATCCACAGGTACACCTCCAATTGACTCAAATGATGTCAATTAGCATCAATCAGAAGCTTCTAAAGCCATGACAGCATTTTCTGGAATTTTCCAAGCTTTTTAAAGGCACAGTCAACTTAGTGTATGTAAACTTCTGACCCACTGGAATTGTGATACAGTGAATTATAAGTGAAATAATCTGTCTGTAAACAATTTTTAGAAAAATTAATAAAATAAAAATGCTTTGCTTTATCTTGGCCAGGTCACAGTTGTAAATGAGAACTTGTTCTCAACTAGCCTACCTGGTTAAATAAAGGTGAAATAAAAATAAATAAATAAAAACTTGTCATGCACAAAGTAGATGTCCTAACCGACTTGCCAAAACTATAGTTTGTTAACAAGAAATTTGTGGAGTGGTTGAAAAATTAGTTTTAATAACTCCAACCTAAGTGTATGTAAACTTCTGACTTTAACTGTATACTATATATACAAAAGTATGTGGACACCCCTTCAAATTAGTGGATTTGGCTGTTTCAGCCACACCCGTGTCTGACAGGTGTATAAAATTGAGCACACAGCCATCTCCTTAGACAAACATTGGCAGTAGAATGGCCTTACTGAAGAGCTCAGTGACTTTCAATGTGGCACTGTCATAGGATGCCACCTTTCCAACAAGCCAGTTGGTCAAATTTCTGCCTTCCTAGAGCTGCCCCGGTTAACTGTAAGTGCTGTTATTGTGAAGTGGAAATGTCTAGGAGCAACAACAGCTCAGCCGCGAAGTGGTAGGCCACACAATCTCACAGAACAGGACCGCTGAGTGCTGAAACGTAGCACTTAAAAGTCGTCTGTCCTTGGTTGCAATACTCACTAACGAGTTACAAACTGCCTCTGGAAGCAACGTCAGCACAATAGCTGTTCGTCGGGAGCTTTGTGAAATGGGTTTCCATGGCTGAACAGCCACACACAAGCCTAAGATCACCATGTACAATGCGAAGCGTTGGCTGGAGTGGTGTAAAGCTTGCCGCTACTGGACTCTTGAGCAGTGGAAACGCATTCTCTGGAGTAATGAATCACGCTTCACCATCTGGCAGTCCGACGGACAAATCTGGGTTTGGCGGATGCCAGGAGAACGCTACCTGCCCTAATGCATAGTGCCAACTGTAACATTTGGTGTAGGAGGAATAATGGTCTGGGGCTGTTTTTCATGGGTCAGGCTCCTTAATTCCAGTGAAGAGAAATTTTAACGCTACAGCATACAATTACATTCTAGATGATTCTGTGCTTCCAAATTTGTGGCAACAGTTTGGGGAAGGCCCTTTCCTGTTTCAGCATGACAATGCCCTCGTGCACGAAGCAAAGTCCATACAGAAATGGTTTGTCGAGATCGGTCTGGATGAACTTGACGGCCTGCACAGGGCGCTGACCTCAAACCCATCGAACACCTTAATGAAGAATTGGAACGCTGACTGCAAGCCAGGCCTAATCACCCAACATCAGTGCCCAATCTCACTAACGCTCTTGTGGCTGAATGATAGCAAGTCCCCGCAGCAATGTTCCAACATCTAGTGGAAAGCCTTCCCAGAAGAGTGGAGGCTGTTATAGCAGCAAAGGGGGGACCAACTCCATATTAATGCCCATGATTTTGGAATGAGAATTGTTCAACGAGCAGGTGTTCACATACTTTTGGTCATGTAGTTTATATTCATTCTGATACTATAAATATTATTTGTATATTTGTTTACCCACTGCTCATTCTCTTATAGTGTTATGCTCACTCTACCTAGTTGTATATAATGTAGGTAAACTTTGTTTAAATTTTTCTGTCTGTATTCTGTCTCTAAGTGTTGTCTATCACTAGCAGCACCATATCACCAAGTCACATTCTGAGTATGTGTAAATGTACCTGGTGATTCTGATTCTGTTGTTTTAGAGGGAAACAGATGCTAGAAAAAACAACTCCTGTTCAGGTTGTTAAAAGCAGTTCCTCCGGCTCAAACACTGAGAGCTGTGACCCTCGGCCTAGACCAGATTGTGCTGAAAAACAGGGTCCTGAATGTCTTTTAGAACAAATAGTCTGTATAGATGCATTTGTTATTTTGTTCCCTGCTTTCCACACCCCCCCACTCCCCCACCCCCCAACCCCCCATGGAATAGACACCATTCAGTGTCACACCTGGTATTACGCGTCAAGCTTGCTAAAGGACTAATCCGGCCCCTGTTCTCGTGGGGACCACACTTGAAATGTATTCATCCACTTTCTCACTCTCCGCAACCAGTTTTTGTCATGACATTATAGATAAGTGTTCAGATGACTGGTGCAGAGGAAGACTTGGGTGATCTGTATTCTCAGTTTGCACTTGTGATTTTGTGCCTGTTTATTTGTATGACTGTGCATTTCACGTCTTGTTTAGAGGTGGTTGTTCTATCTCCCATTGACTCCTTATGCAATGTGACCCTTCATGCAACATTTTGTTTCATAGATGGAAAGCACAATAACATGAATCTATTCATCCTTAATCGTAGATGTTTATGATCCAGATTCTATTTACAAAGGAAATTGTATGCGGGTGGTGCAAGACAGTGATATCAGATAATACAAATGTAATATAATTATTAATATTAACTAGGTGTCCTACAGTGATATGCTAATTACATGTTTTATGACAGTATTACAGGGCGGTGACATATTAGAATAGAAATAATGTGCTATTAACCTTGAGGAAAATGTCACTCTTCTTAGCTCTGAACATAGAGGATGTCACTCATGATGACATCATCATTTGTACATTAACCTTACATTTACAGGCCTTCAATCTGCAGATCATGATATGATGTGAGAAATGTCATGATACTGAAAATATGGATGTTTTTAGTTAGTTATTTGTGCCTTGCATTACAGTATCGCCAGTTTTGGTATACAAGACTATAGACGTATTCCTATGAGTGTCTTTCACGCCTTTTCTGAATTCATTTCCTACCCCTCATTTAGATATGAATTATTGAAAAGGGCCTCAATCACACATCATACCCAATAAACATACCCCTTTTATCCAGCTTTACAAATTCTCAACTCACACTGGTAGCTCTTAATTTTCTTCAAAGGCAATGCGGGACCGTCAATGTTGTGTTTGAACTGACATTTTATGTATGTCATAGGAAATTGCCATGAGCAATGTGTTAGAGTTTAAATGGTTTCATTCTCTGAGGGTATCACATGCTTTTCTCAGTCTTCCCAAAGTATCATTCATGTTCTGGGGGGAAAAATAAAATAACTTGTATATTTCGATAAGGGTCTTCTCGCTTTTGGCAATCTGGGAGAGGACATATTCATTCTAGTAAAGCAATTGCACTATTGTGGCCCTGCGTCTTTTTCATTTAATTCAGATTAGGGTCACAGAGACTCATTTCGTTTTAATCCACTTTGAGGCCTCTCGAGAAAAGGGGTGGGTCAAAGATAGAACCTATCCTTTTACCCAAATGCAGTGGATGAGGGTGAGCTAGCCAATAGGGCAGGGTTCCCCAACTGGCGGCCCGCGGGCCAAATCGTCTGTCCCCATATGACAACCCGTTTTGGTTCTGGGTAGAACCCTTTTGGGTTCCATGTAGAGGGGTTCTACATTGAACCCAAAAGGGTTCTACTCAGAACAAAAATGGGTTCTTCAAAGGGTTCTCCTAAGGGGACAGCCAAAGAACCCTTTTAGGTTCTAGATAGCACCTTTTTTTCTAAGAGTGTACCTGAGTGAGAATAGGCTGTGATATGCACACGTCTAGCATACTAGGTTTATTCACTCTGGTTCATTCTCTGATTTCTCCCCTGTAATGTTCAATTCTCAGTATTCACTTAGTTTAGGGAAAAGTATTGGTACTTTCTGTCAAGAGCTCAGGATTCACTGACGTAGATGTAAAATGTTTCCGCTCTACAGAGCTGTAGTCAGGCAGCAATGAGAACATGTAAGCCAGCCCAGAAAACAGTGTATTTCCGCAATGTAAAAGAGAGTATTTACAGACTGGACACACACAGCGATAAGATGTACAGCTTTGCTTAGAGAAAATTAAAGGGCTTGTGTGGCCAATGTAATCAGTCTCAAGCAATGACTCACTGGTGAAAAAAGTATTTTGTCTGCCTGTGACAGTTTTACACACGAGGGTATCAGTAAAACAGCCAAAGGAGTCTCAATTACGCTAGCTAGTGTGATTGGCTCGTCCCAATTTTAGAGAGTGGGAGATACGTTCTGTTTCAACAGTCACGATTGAGATTTCCCCTTAATCCCCCCTTATCCAGAAAACTCACAACTCGGTTTGTATTGTCACTGGTTAGACAGGTAATAAAGGCCTGGGTGGGTTTTCATTAGACAGCTTAAGATATAGGACATGTTTTACATATAGATTACATTTCCAGTCACACATTCCTGCGTGAAAGCCAAAATGTTACAATTTTGTAGAAAGGCACAGAACACCCTGGTATTTCTTTGAATGAAGATGCCAGCCTTAGAGTCTCTATCTATTTCACTCCCCATTTTCTCACAGCAATCTTTCTTCATCATAGCACTTCTGCTATTCACACACAAAAAAATGCTTTATTTGTTATATGAAGGGAGTGACTACATTTTTGAGAAAGCCTTAACAACAGGAGTGAGATGACTGCAACAGCACTGTCTCCCTGGTCCCTTATGCCGAAATGCACCCATTGAAATGCATGAGTGTATCTTTGGTTTTGGTGAAAGCCTACAGCGCACTGGAATCAGCTCTGCCCCTGTTTTGGGACAAAAATGTGAGGTTGTTTCTCGCTTTTGTTATTCACACTATCCCTCCTGCTTTCTCTAGTTTCCTGCGGACTCCCCCCGACGGTATTGTGAAGCAAGTTTCTTTTGAAACAAATACATGGTTTGATGGTGACTTCTCCTGCCAACTCCTCTCTTTGTCATGAAGATGGAACAGCACACACCCCTCTGGGAGGGCATTGAGGATCTTCCCCCTGTTCGCCCACCTCATATGCGCAAGGCAAGCCAAGCCTACTCGGGGAAAGTAGCTCTGGTCCATATGAAAAGCTAATGACATGGCTCATCCGAATGACACAATGATCTTAGTTGAAATATTCCATTGGAAAGCCGTAAGCTTTTTACTAGGTGTGATTTAATTAGAATAGTTCATGAGCTATACCATTAGCTGGATTGGTAGTCACACATGGTTCCCCAAGGACCCGCTCTTTTTGACACGTGAGTTCTCAGAACTCATAGAAGATCATTTCTCTTCTTCTTCTTTTCCTCACATTGCCTGATGTTTTCTGAAAAGAGACAAAGCAAAAACAGTGTGTCCCATTATTGAGAGCCTATTAAGAGGCAGGGGAGCCCCAAGCACCAGGAACTTAACCTGACCCACTAAAGGTCAATGGGTAAACTGCCAAGATTTACACTCCCCATAAAGTGATTATATTGCCACCTATTTACATGGGGTAAGGGCTGAAACGGATGGTACTATTCTACCACACCCATTTTCTACTCGCTCTGCAGTCCAGAGTGGTCTATTGTGATGACAATGGCATTGTCCTAAAGATAAAGCAGAAATTCGAAGCGGTGGGCAATAAAATGTCATGCAATTTTCCCTTTCCCATTCACTTTTAAATCGCTTTCTGTTTGGTCAGTAACATCAGTAGTGACTGGTCTCTATTCATTCCAACGTTATTTTGCAATTATCAGCCATGAAAAGACAGTGTCATATTTAGTGTTGCTCCATGACGAATCCTGCCCCAGGGATCCAAACAGAAGTGTTTTATGTCTGCATTTGACCTCAGTAGTCCCCCATTCTAGCACTGCTGATGTCCCTCATCTATCCTTCTGAGATGGCAGCACACTGTGGTGCCTGGAGCTATCTATGATTACATGCTGCTTCAGATGAACCTGCAGGAGTTGTCATTCAATCCCAGAGTCCCTAACTTTCAACAAGGGACAGACATGCAGTCACTGCATATCTCTGCTTTCTGGAGAGTAAACGCCTGCCATTCTTGCATGCCAGGGTATGTAAACTGGTAAAAATACAGCACATTCACATGTCAAGAGTGCAGAGTGTACTCTTCCTTAGTTGCTTTGAAGCATTCTTTTTGGTCTTAAACGTCTTGCTCAGGAAGTTTCAAATGCATGCTTCCTCTCATGCGTTGGATTCCTGGCTGTAAATCCCAGGTGGTAAAGGGCTTTGTAAAAGAGTGTTTTTTATGCTGAAACTTATCTGGCTGTGGAGCTCTCGCTGCCTGGAATTCAAAGCCTTGTATTAGCCTTGGATGTATGGAGTTCCTTCACCTGAAGGGTACATATAAAAAAAAGCCAGCACCAAGGCCTTTGTGATCATTTGTAACAATACATTTTAGTGAATATTTTATAGATTCTAAACAGAAAGCTGAATTCTTCCTTTTACCAAATGATAAAAAGTACTTTAAAAGGTTTCTGGTGAGGTTGAGAACTAGATATATTCACTGGTCAGTCACTGGTTGATTCTGGTCTTAAAGGCGGGATACTCATAAAACTACCCTGTGAGCGCGAACTGCAATTTACTGTTTATATAGAAGGTATATACAGTACAGTGTAGTTTTAGAATGAACTCTAAATACTCAGAATTCTTCACACCAGCCCTATTATCTTAGATGTTGAACCACTTCACATTCAGTGAAGTAAAATTATGCTCTTGCAAATGTGTCACTGTATGGACATCGTTGAAGATGAATGCCATGTAAAACTGGGTTTGATTAGCTAGTTGCTACTGTGCAGTAGTTGTATTCTAACACTTCCATTGTCAGTGTCACACCTGCTCCCGCTCTTCCACCCTGGCGCTCAAGGGCGCCAGGCTGGCCTGCATTACGCACTCCTGCCACCATCCTTTACGCACACCTGCCTTCCCCCATCACGTGCTTCAGCGATATTAGACTCACCTGGACTCACTCAATCACCTGTTTATTAGCTCCCCTATATTTGTCAGTTCCTCAGCTCTGTTCCCCACTGCTGCATTGTTTGTCATATGTTCGTGTTACCCGTGTGCTGACGCTGTTCCTGTCTTGTTCTATGTCTGTTCCCGAATAAATGTCTGACTCCCCGTACCTGCTTCTCCTGTCCGGCGTCGGCTCTTACAGTCAGACATTAGTGGGTAGGCGAAGAACCTCTTGTGCACTAATTAGATGGAGAACCTAATTGTCTAATGGGACCCATCTTGAGAGGTCAAGTAGCCCCATGTTCCTGCAGAGAATTCTAAAAAGTACTTTAACTCCCATCGGAGTGTTAAACCAGGGTTTCCCAAACTTGGTACTCGGGACCCCAATGGGTGCACGTTTTGGTTTTTGCGTTAGCACTACACAGCTGATATAAATAATCAAATAATCATCAAGCTTTGATAATTTGAATCAGAACCCATGGGGTCCCCAGCACCGAGTTTGGGAAACACCGTGTTAAACTGTGACATTTTCCCGCTCATCTTTCGAGACAGTTTAAGATGGAGCACAGGAATCTTCAATAAAACACTAGAATCTGCTCTACAATAATGGAGTCTTTTGCTTTAGAAAAACCTTTCATGTTAGAGAGAAGGAATAATGTTTTCTAAGGAATCACAAATAAATTCAGCTGCATAGTTCCGTGTCAAGTAAATGCTGCATTATTCGAAGTGCCAGCCCAGTATATGAGAGCAAAGGAATTGTCAAATAAACTTCGAGGTGTTTCATTTTGAGTAATGGAGGTGCCATAATCCATTCTGAATTTGTTTTGCCTTCTCACCTGTAGTAGATACAGCGAGGAGAGGATATCGCTTTTCCTAATGTAATGATAGTGATTCATTTAAATCCTCCGGGTTAAGCAATAAGAGATTCTAACAATGGAAAATGCATAACAATTGACTAGTCATATTAGTTTATGTGTTGTAGGGATGAATGGGTATGGCATTCCCCCTCTCTCTCGGAAGAAATCTCTGGATTACCTATCCCATGCTCCAGGCCTTGCCACGGTGTGTTTGCCTATAAACAGATATGACACAGGCAATGCATCACAGTGGAGATCATCACTACCCCTATCTGCCATTACATGCACATTTACCCAGACAGTAATGTCTCCAGATGTCCTCGCCAGTAATTGGATCGCTTTGTCACCCTTCGGCACCAGACAGCACTTTTCCGGATTCTGATATACATACATTCTTCATTGATGTTCATGCTTCATTCAGTGTTGTTTTATGTTGTGATCCCCACTCAGAATGTTGCTGTTGCTTGTTCTTTTGTCCGTGTGGACTGTTGAGAGGCTGTTGTTCTGTACGTACGGAATGTTCTAGAGGAGGTTTTTCATTTGACTATTCAAAGTATGAGGATCCGGCCCAAGGGCTCTCCAAGCCAACAGACTCTTTAATCAGGAGATGTTTGCTGCGTGGATTGATTCTGTTGGAAGGATATGAGTCATACAGCTGAAATGTTGCTTATCGACAGGCTTCTGTGAAGTTATTGTGTCTTTCTGCTGCTGGTGGCAACTCAGCTCATTATCAGGGGAATCTACAAAGCTCCTGTTCAGAAGCACCAGTGTTGGAAATTGTTCTCTACAGACAGACAGGAAGGGATAATAGGGAAATACGCATAGCATGGCGCCAGGCTAAGTGGTTTAAAGCACTTATGTTGATATATGGCTGCTCCTCTTGTGTGATGATAGCAGGAGAAAATGTAATGGCCATCGAGTCATTTGTAGTAAAACGAATGAAAATATGTTACGCCTGAGAATGAATCCTCATAAGCAAGAGACATCGAAGTGAATGGTAATTCTCAATGTGAGGTGACAGTTCTAACAATTGATTGATTTGAAATTAAAATACAAGTGTTCAACTTCTCTCCTTTGAATCTGAAGAAGGTAACAATCTTACCAGAGCATAACATTTTTATACAGGGTCCAGATTTAATGTTCTCTCCCACACAGTATATAAAGTGTATTAATTGTAGTTTTATAATACCCCTGTGTTTTCAAGCCTTTGAAAAAGGTTTAATTGGACGGCAGTCTGCAGTGAACTTACATAAGCAATTTTGCTTTGTAATTGTGAAGTGAAGTGTCGCTGAAGTATGCCATTTTCTTGAAGAGCTTGAATGACATTTGAATGTATGCATATTCTCATATTCATATTTGTGGCAATGCCATTTTTTATAATAATGGGTCAAAGGCAAACTGTAACAATTGTCTATTTCGTCCTCCTCATCGGACGAGGAGAGGCGAGAAGGATCGGACCAATATGCAGAGTTGTTCGTGCTCATGATGATTTATTAAAACCGAAACTGAACACTGAAATACAAAACAATAAACGAAGTGCAGAAAACCGAAACAGTACCGTGTGGTGAAAACACTAACACGGTAGACAAACACCCACAAAACACACGTGAAACCCAGGCTGCCTAATTATGATTCTCAAACAGGGACAACGATTGACAGCTGCCTCTGATTGAGAATCATACCAGGCCGAACACAAAATCCCAACATAGAAAATCACACATAGACAACCCACCCAACTCACGCCCTGACCATACTAAATAAATACAAAAACAAGGGAAAACAGTTCAGGAACGTGACACAAACATATATTACTCTTGTTGTGTACTGTATGTAGTAGACTTACCATTTTAGGCTTACTGTAATCCCGACAAAATCACGGCACAGAAATTATTACAAATGGCGTGCCTAGCATGCGCCATTGCACGCATGTTGATTTTGTACCCCCACACCAGACACGATCAGGACATGCAGGTTGAAATATCAAAACAAACTCTGAACCAATTATATTAATTTGAGGACAGGTCGAAAAGCATTAAACATGTATGGCAATTTAGCTAACTAGCTTGCTGTTGCTAGCTATTTTGTCCTGGGATATAAACATTGGGTTGTTATTTTACCTGAAATGCACAATTATGCACAACATAATCTATAGATAAAATGGTAAACTGAATTTCCTCCTTCCTCAGGCTTCTTTTTTACTTCTTTGGACTTTATATGGCGGTTGGCAACCAACTTTATGGTGCATTACTACAACTGATTGGAGTGTGGACATCAGTTCATCTGGGGTATATGCTCTTAAAAACCATTGAGGAGATGGGAGTGGCCGGACTTGCACCGCGTTGAGCGTCACAAATAGAATCTATTTCTATTTTAGCGCCTGGCCACGCAGACGCTTGCTGAGGCTCGCGAGCAGTGTGCGTGCAATGATTGAATAACATGTATGTGTACATTTATTTTCCAACGTTCGCACATGCGACGCGAGTGGTGTGGTCAGAATGTTAGTGAATGCAGCTTCTTGAGGATTTAATCACATCTTATGAAGGTTGATAGTAAATTAATTATATTTTCTGTACAGTTGCCTGTTGGGGAATCGTTTAGCATTGCACTCTTTAATTGACTGAAAGCCTACTTAAATTGAAAAACACATCTGCAGGTATTAAAACCTACTGACCCCCAAGCTTTATAGCCTGTATCATGCTCAACCAGTTTGAAAAAGACCATTGTTTTTTGTCAGAAGTTGTAACTGTCGCCCTTTGCCAGCGAGGCCAGGTGTGGAGACAGTGAAAGTGGTGTGTTTTCAACTCGTGCTGTCCTGGAGGGATCCATGTTAGTCAGTGTGCTCAGTCTGTTATTGGACCTACACAGCGTTCTTTCTCTCCTTAATCTCTGTGTTTATCTCTCTGAGGGAGTGGGGTGGGGGGAGGGGGATCACTGCACTCTACTCTAGATCCATGGCTCAACATTGACCTCAGGGTCAACAGGCAGAACCTTTGGCAGCCTAGCCCAGAACCTTAGAATGGCTGTTTGTGACCTGGGGGGGGGGGGGGGGGGGGGGGGGGGGGGCTCTCCTTTGAGGAAGGTGGGTCATAATTTGGTGCTGGTGCCATGCGGGGCCAGCACTGCTCATCAGTGATGGAGGTCAGTCACACCTGTCCCAGGTAAATTACTACCACACACAAATTTTACTGCCCAAGAGGGATATCTTTCACTCATAGTCCAGCCAAAGAATAACACATTCTCGAGTGTTGTTCGTTTCTCTTCCAAAGAGTGTGCCAAGTCCCACTCAGAAAGCTTTCTCTGTTTTGTCCAGCACATTGGATGTTACTTCCCGTTAACACTTTATTTGGTTAGTGCATCTGTAAATGCTCTACAGACTATCAGTAACATTTCAACTAACTATCTACTAACCCTAGCTTTAACACTAACCTTAACCCTTATCCTAACCCTAAACTTCACCATAGCCCTAACCTTAACCCTAACCCTTATTCTAAACCTAACTTAACCTCAGCAAGCAGTTGCTTATCAACAGATAGTTTGTTGATAGTATTACCATAAATAGAGCATTTGGACTATCCATTTACTAAAGCAGAGTAAACAATGTTATTGCAAGGAAGACACTCAAGACATATGTTCCTTTTGGAATTGATAGCAACAGTAACTAGAAGCATGATATCCCCCTCGTAAATCAAATCAAATGTAACACAAGAAAATAACAATAACGAGACTATATACAAGGAGTACCAGTACCGAGTCAATGTTCAGGGGTACAAAGTAGTTTAGGTAAATGAGGTAATACAGTATGTACATGTGTGTGTGTGTGTGTGTGTGTGTGTGTGTGTGTGTGTGTGTGTGTGTGTGTGTGTGTCAATATGCTTGTGTGTGAGAATATGTAGTGTAATTATGTGTGTTGGAGTGTCAGTGTAGTATGTGTGAGTGTGTGGGTAGAGTAGTGAATGTATCAGGTATCAAGGGAAGACCCAGATGCAGACACGTCGAATTGACAATGGTTTAATATTCCAACAGGGGCAGGCAATAGACAGATAAAGGAAGGCAGGGGTCAGTAAACCAGAGGTGGGGAAAAGGTACAGGTTGGCAGGCAGGCTCAGGGTCAGGGTAGGCAGAGGTCAACAATCCAGAGGTGGGGTAAAGGTACAGGTTCGGCAGGCAGGCTCAGGGTCAGGGTAGGCAGAGTGGTCAGGCGGGCTCAGAGTCAGGACAGGCAAGGGTCAAAACCAGGAGGGCGAGAAAAAGAGAGACTGGGAAAAGCCAGGAGCTAATAACAAAAATGCTGGTTGACATGACAAACAATAAATGCACAGGAGATAAATGGGGATGATGGGCAACACCTGGAGGGGGGTGGAGAAAATCACAAGGACAGGTGAACCAGATCAGGGAGTGACAGTACCCCCCCCCCCCCCCCCCCCCCCCCCCAGGGGCGCCACCTGGCGTTCTACCTGGGCACATACCTGGTTCACCGGGGTGTCGGCATTGAAAATCTGCGATGAGACCTGGGTCCAGGATGTCCCTAGCGAGGACCCAGCACCTCTCCTCCGGGTCATAACCCTTACAGTCAACCAGGTACTGGAACCCCCTGCCCTGAGGTCGAACCTTCAGGAGACGCCTCGCCGTATAAGCTGGTTGACCGTTGATGAGACAGGGGGTGGGCCTGGAAACAGGAGACAAAGGGCTGTGAGACATAGGTTTGACTCTGGACACATGAAGGGTGGGATGTATACGAAGGGTACGGGGCAACAGAAGACGAACAGAAGAGGGCTAATAATCTTGGAGATGGAAAATGGGCCGATAAACCGTGAGGAAAGTTTGCGGGATTCCACCCGGAGGGGCAGATCCCGGGTGGATAGCCATACCTTCTGCCCAAGACGATACTGGGGAGCCGGGGTCCGATGGTGATCCGCTTGTCGTCGTTACCTGAAGGTGGTCTTGAGGAGGGCCAACCGGTCTCTCATCCAGGTATGACGACAGCGGCGAACAAACATCTGGGCAGAAGGTACGCCGACCTCTTCCTCCTGCTCGGGGAAGAGGGGGGGCTGATACCCCAGGGAACACTCAAACGGATATAGGCCCGTGGCAGAACAGGGAAGAGTGTTGCGGGCGTACTCAACCCACACCATCTGCTGGCTCCAGGAGGTGGTGTTGGCAGAGACCAGGCAGAGCAGAGTAGTTTCAAGATCCTGGTTGGCTCGCTCCGACTGGCCATTGGACTGTGGGTGGAACCCAGAGGACAGGCTGGCCAACGATCCAATGAGGGCGCAGAATGCCTTCCAGAACCGGGACTAGAACTGAGGACCCCGGTCGGAGACCGTGGCCATAGTCCTCATCCTCCCATCAAACAGGTCCCAGACGTGCTTAATCGGATTGAGATCTGGGCTCTTCGCTGACCATTGCAGAACACTGACATTCCTGTCTTGCTGGAAATAACGCACAGAATGAGAAGTATGGCTGGTGGCATGGTCATGCAGGAGATGCATGTCAGCCTTCCGTGCGGTAGCAGTGAGAACAGTCTATGACTAGGGTGGCTGGAGTTTTTAGGGCCTTCCTCTGATACCGCCTGGTATAGAGGTCCTGGATGGCAGGAAGCTTGGTCCCGGTGATGTACTGGGCCGTATACACTACCCGCTGTAGTGCCTTGCGGTCAGAGTTGCCATACCAGGCAGTGATGCAATTTGTCAGGATGCTCTCGATGGTGCAGCTGTCCCCACATACTTCAAGAGGGCCATCATTGTTCCTGTTCCCAAGAAAGCTAAGGTAACTGAGCTAAACGACTACCGCCCCCGTAGCACTCACTTCCGTCATCATGAAGTGCTTTGAGAGACTAGTCAAGGACCATATCACCTCCACCCTACCTGACACCCTAGACCCACTCCAATTTGCTTACTGCCCCAATAGGTCCACAGATGACGCAATCGCAACCACACTGCACACTGCCCTAACCCATCTGGAAAAGAGGAATACCTATGTGAGAATGCTGTTCATCGACTACAGCTCAGCATTTAACACCATAGTACCCTCCAAACTCGTCATCAAGCTCGAGACCCTGGGTCTCGACCCCGCCCTGTGCAACTGGGTACTGGACTTCCTGACGGGCCGCCCCCAGGTGGTGAGGGTAGGTAACAACATCTCCACTCTGCTGATCCTCAACACTGGGGCCCCACAAGGGTGCGTTCTGAGCCCTCTCCTGTACTCCCTGTTCACCCACGACTGCGTGGCCATGCACGCCTCCAACTCAATCATCAAGTTTGCAGACGACACTACAGTGGTTGGCTTGATTACCAACAACGACGAGACGGCCTACAGGGAGGAGGTGAGGGCCCTCGGAGTGTGGTGTCAGGAAAATATCCTCACACTCAACGTCAACAAAACAAAGGAGATGATCGTGGACTTCAGGAAACAGCAGAGGGAGCACCCCCCTATCCACATCGACGGGACAGTAGTGGAGAAGGTAGTAAGTTTTAAGTTCCTCGGTGTACACATCACGGACAAACTGAATTGGTCCACCCACACAGACAGCGTGGTGAAGAAGGCGCAGCCTTGCCTCTTCAACCTCAGGAGGCTGAAGAAATTTGGCTTGTCACCAAAAGCACTCACAAACTTTTACAGATGCACAATCAAGAGCATCCTGTCGGGCTGTATCACCGCCTGGTTCGGCAACTGCTCCGCCCACAACCATAAGGCTCTCCAGAGGGTGGTGAAGTCTGCACAACGCATCACCGGGGGCAAACTACCTGCCCTCCAGGACACTTACACCACCCGATGTCACAGGAAGGCCATAAAGATCATCAAGGACAACAACCACCCGAGCCACTGCCTGTTCACCCCGCTATCATCCAGAAGGCGAGGTCAGTACAGGTGCACCAAAGCAGGGACCGAGAGACTGAAAAACAGCTTCTATCTCAAGGCCATCAGACTGTTAAACAGCCACCACTAACATTGAGTGGCTGCTGCCAACATACTGACTCAACTCCAGTCACTTTAACTATGTAAAAATGTATGAAAAAAATGTATCACTAGCCACTTTAAACAATGCCACTTTTATATGTTTACATACCCTACATTACTCATCTCATATGTATATACTGTACTCGATACCATCTACTGCATCTTGCCTATGCCGTTCTGTACCATCACTCATTCATATATATTTATGTACATATTCTTCATTCCTTTACACTTGTGTGTATAAGGTAGTTGTTGTGAAATTGTTAGGTTAGATTACTCGTTGGTTATTAATGCATTGTCGGAACTAGAAGCACATGCATTTCGCTACACTCGCATTAACATCTGCTACCCCTGTGTACGTGACAAATTAAATTTGTTTTGATTTGATCGTTTCAGTTTCCTGAGGGGGAATAGGTTTTGTCGTGCCCTCTTCACGACTGTCTTGGTGTGCTTGGACCATTTTAGTTTGTTGGTGATGTGGATGCCAAGGAACTTGAAATTCTCAACCTGCTCCACTACAGCCCCATCGACGTGAATGGGGGCATGCTCGGTTCTCCTTTTCCTGTAGTCCACAATCATCTCCTTTGTCTTGATCACTTTGAGGGATAGGTTGTTTTCCTTGCACCACATGGTCAGGTCTCTGACCTCCTCCCTATAGGCTGTCTCATCGTTGTCGGTGATGACACTGTTGTCTCATCGGCAAATGTAATGATGGTGTTGGAGTCGTGACTGGCCATGCAGTCATGAGTGAACAGGGAGTATAGGAGGGTACTGAACACGCACCTCTGAGGGGCCCCCGTGTTGAGGATCAGTGTGGCGGATGTTTTGTTACCTACCCTTACCACCTGGGGGCAGCCCGTCAGGAAGTCCAGGATCCAGCTGCAGAGGGAGGTGTTTAGTCCCAGGGTCCTGAGCTTAGTTATGAACTTTGAGGGCAGTATGGTGTTGAACACTGAGCTGTAGTCAATGAATAGCATTCTCACATAGGTGTTCCTTTTGTCCTTTTGTGTGAAAGGGAAATGTGGAGTGCAATAAAGATTGCATCATCTGTGGATCTGTTTGGGCGGTATGCAAATTGGATTGGGAATAGTGTTTCTGGGATAATGGTGTTGATGTAAGCCATGACCAGCCTTTTCAAAGCACTTCATGGCTACAGACGTGAGTGGTACAGGTCGGTAGTTATTTAGGCAGGTTACCTTATTGTTATTGGGCACAGGGACTATGGTGGTGTGCTTGAAACATGTTGGTACTACAGACTCAAACAGGGAGAGGTTGAAAATGTCAGTGAAGATACTTGCTAGCTGGTCAGCGCATGCTCGCAGTACACATCCTGGTAATCCATCTGGCCCTGCGGCCTTGTGAATGCTGACCTGTTTTAAGGTCTTACTCACATCAGCTGTGGAGAGCGTGATCACACAGTCGTCTGGAACAGCTGATGCTCTCATGCATATTTCATCGTTACTTGCCTCGAAGCGAGCATAGAAGTAGTTTAGCTCGTCTGGTAGGCATGTGTCACTGGGCAGCTCTCGGCTGTGCTTCCCTTTATAGTCTGTAATAGTTTGCAAGCCCTGCTACAGCCGACGAGCGTCAGAGCCGGTGTAGTACTATTCAATCTTGGTCCTATATTGACACTTTGCCTGTTTGATGGTTCATCTGAGGGCATAGCAGGATTTCTTATCAGCTTTCGGGTTAGAGTCCCGCTCCTTGAAAGCGGCAGCTCTACCCTTTAGCTCAATGCGAATGTTGCCTGTAATCCATGGCTTCTGGTTGGGGAATGTACGTACAGTCACTGTGGGGACGACGTCATTGAAGCACTTATTGATGAAGCCAGTTCCTGATGTGGTGTACTCCTCAATGCCATTGAAAGATTCCCGGAACATATTCCAGTCTGTGCTAGCAAAACAGTCCTGTTGATTAGCATCTGCTTCATCTGACCACTTTTTTATAGACAGAGTCACGGGTGCTTTCTGCTGTAATTTATGCTTATAAGCAGGAATCAGGAGGATGGAATTATGGTCAGATTTGCGAAATGGGGGGTGAGGGAGAGCTTTGTACGCGTGTCTGTGTGTGGAGTAAAGGTGGGCTAGAGTGTTTTTTGCACATTTAACATGCTGATAGAAATTTGGTAAAACTGATTTAAGTTTCCCTGCATTAAAGTCCCCGGTCACTAGGAGTGCCGCCTCTGCGTGAGCGTTTTCCTGCTTGCTTATGGCGGTATACATCTCATTGAGTGTGGTTTTATTGCCAGCATCAGTCTGTGGTGGTATGTAGATAACTACGGAAAATGCAGGAGGTTTTTGGTCCCGGTACCGCTTGCCTTGTGTTAGCAGATAGAACTGTGTATGACTTGGATGGCTGGAGTCTCTTATATAGCCTTAGACTTTGGGCGACTATGGTGGAGTTCTGTAGCTCATGTTCATTTTCAACCTGTCACAGCAGTCCTCCAAAACATGTGATGTCAGTTGGTGGACATTTTAAAATAAACAGACAGGATGCCCATGCAGGTATTTAATCCTCTGTGTGTATTATCTGCATTCCGTGTGCTCATTCATGTTATCTGGCCTGTGTAGCCTTCTGAATGACCTCTGACCCAGTGTTTAGAATGTCAAGCAGAACACAAATACTCCGAATTCAACCGCTAATGCTCTCTTATTACCAACCAGGCTGTGGAACTTATCGGAATGGAAGACAGACCTGGTCTGTTTCATTGGGAAGGGTTGAAAGATCAGTTCTGTCATTAGATGTTCCACAACACAGTACACTACTTACTGGGATCATAAGGAAGCATCAAGCACCGCTATGGCAATTACACAAGATGAAAGCCATCACCGGCACTCTTTTACAACATAATAAGACATATATTATTGATAGCCAAAGTGGGCCTTGCTTTAAAATCTGACAATAATGAAACTGTAGGCTCTGCTGAGTGTATACATCCATTAATCATTAATTTTGCATCAGGGAAATGTCAGCTCCTGCTTCTTATACCATCTAATGAAGCACTTTCAGATCAATAGCTGTACGGTGTTTTGTTTACACATTGATATTAGTGATCAGCCTTGGGGTCTTATCACCTGACTCCCTCCACACACGCCGCCATCTACAGAGCCAGGGGAGGAGTGGGGCTGCTAGCATGATCCAGGCTAAGGAAAAGGTTTAGTTTACCCTAAACAGAGGTATTTTGTGGCACCAAGTGTGATCGGTATCTACCAGCACCGTATGCAACCATATGCAGATAGTATAAATACAAGGGGCCCCTCCAGCACCATTTGATTGAGATAGTATGTACATGTAGATATGGTTAAAGTGACTATGCATATATGATGAACAGAGAGTAGCAGTAGCGTAAAAGAGGGGGTTGGCGGGTGGGGAGGGGGGGCACACAATGCACATCGTCCGGGTAGCCATTTGATTACCTGTTCAGGAGTCTTATGGCTTGGGGGTAAAAACTGTTGAGAAGCCTTTTTGTCCTAGATTTGGCACTCAGGTACCACTTGCCATGCGGTAGTAGAGAGAACAGTTTATGACTGGGGTGGCTGGGGTCTTTGACAATTTTTAGGGCCTTCCTCTGACACCGCCTGGTGTAGAGGTCCTGGATGACAGGCAGCTTAGCCCCAGTGATGTACTGGGCCGTACGCACTACCCTCTGTAGTGCCTTGCGGTCAGAGGCCGAGCAATTGCCGTACCAGGCAGTGATGCAACCAGGATGCTCTCGATGTTGCAGCTGTAGAAACTTTTGAGGATCTGAGGACCCATGCCAAATCTTTTCAGTTTCCTAAGGGGGAATAGCCTTTGTCATGCCCTCTTCACGACTGTCTTGGTGTGTTTGGACCATTCTAGTTTGTTGTTGATGTGGACAACAAGGAACTTGAAGCTCTCAACCTGCTTCACTACAGCCCCCATCGATGAGAATGGGGGTGTGCTCGGTCCTCCTTTTCTTGTAGTCCACAATCATCTCCTTAGTCTTGGTTACGTTGAGGGATAGGTTGTTATGCTTGCACCACCCGGCCAGGTCTCTGACCTCCTCCCTATAGCCTATAGTCTCGTCGTTGTCGGTGATCAGGCCTACCACTGTTGTGTCGTCTGCAAACTTAATGATGGTGTTGGAGTCGTGCCTGGCCATGCAGTCGTGGGTGAACAGGGAGTACAGGAGGGTACTGAGCACGCACCCCTGGGGAGCTCCAGTGTTGAGGATCAGCGTGGCGGATGTGTTGTTACCTACCCTCACCACCTGGGGGCGGCCCGTCAGGAAGTCCAGGATCCAGTTGCAGAGGGAGGTGTTTAGTCCCAGGATCCTTAGCTTAGTGATGAGCTTTGAGGGTACTATGGTGTTGAACGCTGAGCTGTAGTCAATGAATAGCATTCTCACATAAGTGTTCCTTTTGTCCAGGTGGGAAAGGGCAGTGTGGAGTGCAATAGAGATTGCATCATCTGTGAATCTGTTTGGGCGGTATGCAAATTGGAGTGGGTATAGGGTTTCTGGGATAATGGTGTTGATGTGAGCCATTACCAACCTTTCAAAGCACTTTGTGGCTACGGACCTGAGTGCTACGGGTCTGTAGTCATTTAGGCAGGTTGCCTTTGTGTTCTTGGGCACAGGGACTATGGTGGTCTGCTTGAAACATGTTGGTATGACTCAATCAGGAACATGTTGAAAATGTCAGTGAAGACACTGACGTTGTCAGAAGACACTGACATTGTCACAGTGAAATGTCAGTTGGTCAGCACATGCCCGGAGCACACATCCTGGTAATCCATCTGGCCCCGCAGCCTTGTGTATGTTGACCTATTTAAAGGTCTTACTCACGTCGGCTACGGAGAGCGTGATCACACAGTCGTCCAGAACAGCTGATGCTCTCATGCATGCCTCAGTGTTGCTTGCCTCGAAGCGAGCATAGAAGTGATTTAGCTTGTCTGAAACATACTAGGTATCTGAATGCAGGTAAAACACCAGTCATTCATTCACGAACAGCAATGGGTTAAGAGCAGCCTATAGCTTTACGCTTGTTCTTCTCTGTTTTAAACTGACTACTCCAAAGGTCCTTTCCTTGTCGTTGTTGACATAATAGGCCAGCTACGGCGGTTTGGGGGTCCAGGTTTACTTGTGAAGTGATTTGTTACAGGGACATTGTTAGAAAGGGCTAATAATGAAATGGAA
This sequence comes from Salvelinus fontinalis, assembly GCF_029448725.1. Taxonomy (NCBI): domain Eukaryota; kingdom Metazoa; phylum Chordata; class Actinopteri; order Salmoniformes; family Salmonidae; genus Salvelinus; species Salvelinus fontinalis. The sequence goes on along the minus strand of NC_074688.1, from coordinate 22,113,098 downwards.
CTGAATGGTAAATTGAATATCAAACGAACCCAGTCTGAGAGAGAGGACAGATACTGGCCCTAGAAATTGTGCTCATGCTCTGCTGCTTGTGTGCTAGCTTTGCCTCAGGCAGGGAATGATAAGAGAAGAATTTTATGGCTGGCCGTATGGAGAGAAAAAGTCAGACACCTCCTGTCTGATGCAATACCTGTTGAAGAGGTGTGTTGAGAGTAGGAACACTTTGATGTCAAGAATGTTGTCTTCAAGTGCCAATACCATTTTGAAGTTGCCTCAATAACACTTTTGTCACAGCGCAGTCAGACCAAACCTGTCAGAATGGACCAGTGTGCTATGTAATGATTTACTTGTGAGGAGGCTAATGTCTTTGTAAAGAATAGAAAGGCCCGCACACTTTTAATGCTCCCAATTCATCTCCTTGTCTTTTCCATAGACATGGCGGAATCAATTACATTTCTGCAGCAATTAGGAGAAACATGTTCTTTAAAGGTCACATGTCGACATAGGTGTTGAGCAGAAATAACACTTTCCCTCCTGAGGTAAGAATGTCTGATTTGTCAGTTCATTCAAAGTCAGACTCCAAAACGTGGTTCTCACTTGGTAATCAAGCCCTCCCACACTGTTCTTTCACTCTGTAGTCTAACTAGTTCAATGTTACATTAAGTGCTTCCGTAATATACGGTACGTAACTCATAGACTACGAGACTGAGGTAATCTCAGTTTCTGCAGAAGCAGCAGAATGAAGTCATTGCTAAAAGCCTGGAGGCGGTGAAATAGTTTAGGAGTTAATGGACCACAAGGGAAGCAGTGTGGCTGTATTTTGTTAATGGTATGATGTTGGCTTTAATGGCACCCCGTTAATGGGAGATATTGGTGGATCTTTGGGGTCAGTACTGTGAGCCTCCCATGATCTGGCTCTCCCTTGTCTGGAGAGACATTCCTTAACCACCCCTCCCCTTGGGTCCCACTCCCCAGCTGCACCCCTCAAATTCATAATTCACAACATAATGTATGTGATTTCAGAGTGCACTTGTCTCGTAACCCGACAGAAGGCTGCTGTTTCTGAAAGCAGTTCCTGTACCCTCCCTGCTCATCCACGGACGTAATTTATGAGTTTTTTAAAGAGGCTTTTCTGGACCTTGCATCGGGTTTGAGTGCATAGAAGAGGACATTTGAAAGACTAATGATGCCCACAAGATCAATTTCAGGCCAGCCAGCCTCATGCTGGTCTTTCTAAATTGGTGGCTTTTCTTTTTTCTTATAATGCTTTTTCTCTTCCTGTCTGTCTCGTCCACATACATACGCTAACATACCCTCATTCACCCTAATGGCTACTGACCATCCTATTCTCTGTACTGCAGTATGGCCTTTCGGTCCTCAGATGTAATGGCAAAGCACAGCATAGATATAGCTTTGTAGTGTCCCAAATTTGAACTCGTGTGTCTGTATTCGTACATAAATCCAGCTATACTAATATAGGTAGCTAACAAACTTTCTATAAAAAATATCAAACTAAACTGTAAAATATATATACAGTTTAAGTCTGAAGTTTACATACACTTTGGTTGGAGTTATTAAAACTTGTTTTTCAACCACTCCCCAAATATCTTGTTAACAAACTATAGTTTTGGCAAGTCAGGTAGGACATCTACTTTGTGCATGACACAAGTAATTTTCCAACAATTGTTTACAGACAGATTATTTAACTTATAATTCACTGTATCACAATTCCAGTGGGTCAGATGTTTGCATACACTAAGTTGAGTGTGCCTTTAAACAGCTTGGAAAATTCCAGAAAATTATGTCATGGCTTTTCGAATCTTCTGATTGGCTAATTGACATAATTTGAGTCAATTGGGGGTGTACCTGTGGATGTATTTCAAGGCCTACCTATATCCACAGTAAAACAAGTCCTATATCGACATCACCTGAAAGGCCGCTCAGCAAGGAAGAAGCCACTGCTCCAAAACCGCCATAAAAAAGCCAGTCTACGGTTTGCAACTGCACATGGGGACAAACTACTAGGCTACCTGCCGCACCAGGCCGGCAGGTAATGCACAAACAATGCACAGACTGCTGGGGTGACAACGTCATGTTGTGGGCGTGCTGCAGGAGGGACTGGTGTACTTCACAAAATAGATAGCATCATGAGAAAAGAATATGATGTGGATATATTGAAGCAACATCTCAAGATATCAGTCAGGAAGTTAAAACTTGGTTGCAAATGGTTCTTCCAAATGGACAATGTCCCCAAGCATACTTCCAAATTTGTGGCAAAATGGCTTAGGGACAACAAAGTCAAGGTATTGGAGTGGCCATCACAAAGCCCTGACCTCAATCCCATAGAAAAATGGTGGGCAGGACTGAAAAAGCGTGTGTGAGGAAGGAGGCCTACAAACCTGATTAAGTTACACCAGCTCTGTCAGGAGGAATAGGCCAAAATTTACCCAATTTATTGTGGGAAGCTTGTGGAAGGCTACCTGAAACGTTTGACCCAAGTTAAACAATTAAAGGCTATGCTACCAAATACTAATTGAGTGTATGTAAACTTCTGACCCACTGGGAATGTGATGAAAGAAATAAAAGCTGAAATAAATAATTATCTCTACTATTATTCTGACATTGCACATTCTTAAAATAAAGTGGTGATCCTAACTGACCTAAGACAGAGAACATTTACTAGGATTAAATGTCAGGAATTGTGAAAAACTGAGTTTAAATGTATTTGGCAAAGGTGTATGTAAACTTCCAACTTCAACTGTATATATCATGTATTTGTTTCAGCTTCATGGTAAGCGTTTATTCCTACTTACTCACAGCACTAAGGTAAACAGCATCCCTAGATATTCCTCTTTCTAAGTGAGTACTCTGCTCAAGCATGTGAACATTTTTAATTAAACAATTTCAGTTATTTGGAAGTTAGAGATACAAGATTTTCTCTCACGATTGTGCTGTCAGCAAGATTCAAAACATAGGATAAATTGCATGTTGGAAATGGAAAATTCAAGTATTAATAATTTACAGAAATGATCTGACAATGCTTTCCTCGTTTCATCACTGTAAAATCGACTAAGCTATTTTCGGCATTTACTGTTGGCAGCAAAGATCAGTAACACACATTTGTTCTGTTCAGTGACTCCTGATCTTGAATGCTATTGAGCTGGAACCTGTGTGAATATCAAGGCCTTTTTGTTCTCTGTGACACTGGGATGTGGAAAACTTCTCTCATGGGACAGCAGGTGGGGGAAAATGAGGCACCTGTTCACAAACAATGCACAGACTGCTGGGTAATTTGTTTGCCTCACCTGGCGATGGCTTAGGTCTCAAAGGAGACAAGCAACAGAGAGAGGCTTCATATTGTCTGCCTCTGTGTGTTTACTCTTCAAAATAAACTCTGGCGATGGAGAATCTAGAATAGACTTTTCAGCAGGTGTTGCTGGTGCCTGTATTGTGGAGTGATAGAAGAAATGTGTTAAAGGGCAATTCCAACACTTTTCAACATCATTTTCATTATCTCCTGTACCATACCAGTGTTACTGTCTACATATGTGAAAACGGTGCATTTCTACGCATTATAAAATAAATATGAAGTTAAAAAGTTCTACCCGATGACATCATCAATAGGTAAAACATTTTAGAAACAGTGATTTTCAAACACTAGGAGATTCGCGGTGACATGGGGAGCAAGAAGACACCCTCCCTCTGGCTAGAAACTCATTGAAGTTTTTGAAAATCACTGTTTTTTTTACTTTTAATCCTACCCTTATTAGTGGAACCCTGTTGGGTGTCTTTTCAAGGCCACATCTTAGAGAGTAGTAGAATAGTATCATTATGCACCGTTCAAACAAGCACAGGTAACTGTGTATCGTGCACCACAATTTTTTTAAATTGACATTGAGCAGTTGAAAGATGACTAGTGTCTACTCTCTCATGTTCCTTGGTCTTTCTTGTCCTTTTTTTCCTGAGTATTTTCTGCTACCACAAAGAGAGGGAAAATGGGGGACCTGATCTTGTCTAGTGGCAAGTCTGCACAGGTACTGATTGAGCTCTCCTCAGGAACTGTCTTGGACAGAGATGACAGGAGGGGGAATTTCAGTCATTAGATGACGCAGGACGCAGGACAGGTGGGACTGCAGGCTAGGTATGGTATGAGACCTTAGACTTAAGGTGTTGACTTCTTTACATGAAGATCTCACCAGTCATCACTAACAGGCACAGAGGCTCAGCTCAGGAGAAGTTCCTTTTCAGCTGAGGTATATTGTCCCTGCTCCTCTCAGAGCTGCATGTTCAATATATCTTGTACATTTCTGGAGTGACTGTCAGTGTAACACAGCCGTTTTTTGGTGTGGTCAGTGAATAGAGTATTCACTATAGCTGCATCTTTCCTTTGTGTTATTTTGTTCTTCTGGTACACAGGAGGAAGCATTTACAGGAACTCACAAGGACTGTGTTTCTTACAATGCCCTTCCGTGCATCAACAACTCCATATTATTTACTACTCGTCATAGAGGCTGCAATTTTGTCAGTTCTGTCGGTTGTTTCGAAAATGGGGCTGTAGGCCTAAGTGTTGCTATACTAGCTGTGTGGAGAAAATAAAGCCAATGTTCCAGATAGATTGCACTCTGCACTGTATATTTACTTTTTAGCACATGACTACTCTGTGTTCATCCAGACCCCATAGCCATTACAATCACTACACAAGGTCATAGCCGCGGGAAGTAGTTTGGGGGTGGGGGTCCTGAAAACATTGTGTAGCCCTCGCTACAGATGGCTATATCGGTCCGCTAATACAGGACTAGTAAAGGCCCAGTGCACTACTTTTTAAAAATATATTTTTTTTCCCCCGATTTTTCAGGGGGTGCTGCAACACCATCAGCACCCTTACTTCCCGCGGCTATGCACAGTTTTATTTCATAGTCACTGAAAATGGCCAGATATTGATCTAATATATGTTATCCTTCTGAAGGTTTTGTCACCATACATGATTGACTAATATCTGGGGAATCTACAGTAAGTCACATCTGCTATAGAGGACTGATTCATCATTGCACAATTCAACAGAGCCCTGGAAGATGCTAGTTTTGGTCTCAGTGTTAAACAAACTATATAAACATTTAAATTGATCTTTTTCAATTAACAATTGATCGCAAAATATATAGTGAGTGAGAAAGTGAGAAAGGAACATTGGGTTCCTCCTAATTTTTCTGCTTCTCAGACTCTCAGTACAAAATGTTTTAGTCATAATTGCCCTCGGACCTAGATGTGTTGACCTGAATTGATAAGAACCCAGCTTAAACCAGTCTATAAAAATCTCAATGTGTGTGCTTTCTGTTTTCCCACTCATTTCAGTTGCATTTACCCTGTGTGTCGTGTCGAATCATTACCTAGCTGGACTGGAGCTAGGCTGCAGAACAACATGTAGCTTGTCAGGGGACAGCATCAGGCAGAAAAACATGTAGCTTGTCAGGGGACAGCATCAGGCAGAAAAACATGTAGCTTGTCAGGGGACAGCATCAGGCAGAACAACATGTAGCTTGTCAGGGGACAGCATCAGGCAGAAAAACATGTAGCTTGTCAGGGGACAGCATCAGGCAGAACAACATGTAGCTTGTCAGGGGACAGCATCAGGCAGAACAACATGTAGCTTGTCAGGGGACAGCATCAGGCAGAAAAACATGTAGCTTGTCAGGGGACAGCATCAGGCAGAACAACATGTAGCTTGTCAGGGGACAGCATCAGGCAGAACAACATATAGCTTGTCAGGGGACAGCATCAGGCAGAAAAACATGTAGCTTGTCAGGGGACAGCATCAGGCAGAACAACATGTAGCTTGTCAGGGGACAGCATCAGGCAGGAATAATGGACACTAAAAAGCACAACACAGATGGCCGGGTACTCCCATGGTATAGCCTGCGTGGTGCGCTGAACAAAAAGGACCCTGTGTGATAAGGTGTGCTGTCAGTTATCCATCAGTGAGATGATTACACCCCTTCCTCAGAATGAGAGTAAAAGAGACAGAGAGAGGGAGATAGAAAGAGATGTACAGCTGTGTGTCACAAACCTGTTCAACTGGTAGCTCTATGCATGTCAAAAATGTTTACGAACATGAATCAGTTAAAACATGGTTTACTTGGAATCATTGTGCAAATTAGGATATGAAACGTTGCAGCTGTAGCCCTGCCATTGTAAATTGGCTTACAATGAGCTTGATGAATCATTGACTGAGCCCCATTGATAAAGCATGGACAAGACAAACATACAGTAGTTCAGCTTTTATCTTCAGCCTCACATTCCAATCTAGTTACATTAGTTAGCTCATAGTACTGAACAGCTATGAAGAAATGGTAGGCTAAACTGCTCTGTATTGTTTTGTTTTTTCAGATTCGTTTGTTAAATTTGTTAAATTAGTTTGTTAAATTACTGTTCTCTGTGCTCACACAAGAGAATCTAGGAATATGGGAATCAAAATGCTGTGCTTCTTGGTTAATAATTCAAGAATAGATGGAAAAATGTCATGCAGAGTTAAGTTTCCTTTGATTTCTGCTGCCTATACAAGTAGTGTTCACTGTAGGAGTCTGGCCTTTCTGCAACCAGTATTGATCTAGTTAGAGTGGTTCTCCTAGCTGCTCTCTAACCCCTGCATTCCCAGCTATTTGCCATGGTGACTTTGTGGACATGCACCATGGGATCACCATTCATTGCACAGCCCATCAGTTTCAGCACTTAATAAGTGTGAGCTTATTTTTGTATCTCTCGCCGAAGAGGTGTGTGGCACAGAAAGAGAGAGAGATAGAGAGGAAGAGGAACAACAGGGAGAGGCAGAGGAGAGGAGTGCAGACAGGGTTTGGTGTGGGGGGGGGGCTGATTTCCCCAGTGAGCGCGTATCTCCTCAGGGACAGAGCCACCTTAATCAGGAACATGAAAGTATCTCCTGTCCTGTGGTGCCGGTGCCTCTCGGTCTGTCTCTCTATATCTCTATATCTCTCTCTCTCTCTGTCTGTCTGTCTGTCTGTCTGTCTGTCTGTCTGTCTGTCTGTCTGTCTGTCTGTCTGTCTGTCTGTCTGTCTGTCTGTCCGTCCGTCCGTCCGTCCGTCCGTCCGTCCGTCCGTCCGTCCGTCCGTCCGTCCGTCCGTCCGTCCGTCCGTCCGTCCGTCCGTCCGTCCGTCCGTGAATGCTTACTGTGAATGCTTTCAATAAACATTTTCAAAAATTAACAAAAATAGCTTCTTAGCCAAGAGCAATTTCTCACTCAATAATTTTGCTAGGACTGTCTGGGAGTGGTCTGAGTGGGGAGGGGAAAACTGAAAACAAGCTGTTATTGGCAGAGAGGTTTGGAACTCTATTTGTTATTGGTCTATTAACTAATGTACAGCATGGTGATGTCACCAGGTAGGCCAAAACTCTATCCCACCAAAACAGGCAGAAATTTCGGGAGGTCTTTTCAAATAGCTTTTACACTAAAAGGGCGTTATCAACATTTTCACCATTTCACAGTATTATTCCATTCATAGTGTGGAAATATATATACAACATAGGAAAATCACGTTTTTGACTGCAATGGGCCTTTTAAAGTTTCAGAGGACATAGTTTGATAGGATAATGTGTTACAGTATGGTTGTGATACTATGCTAATGTAGCAGATGTCCCACAAAGACAAGAAGACTGGTCTCGGCACCAGTGTAACTGTTACGATCGTTGGTTGAATTAATGGACCAAGGTGCAGCGTGGTAGGCGAACATCTTACTTTTTATTAAAATGAACACCGAAAAACAACAAAATACAAAACGAACGTAAAGTTCTGCAGGCTACACAGCAACTATACAAAATCAAGATCCCACAAACTAAGGTGGAAAAAAGGCTGCCTAAGTATGATCCCCAGTCAGAGACAACGATAGACAGCTGCCTCTGATTGGGAACCATACCAGGCCAACATAGAAATACAACATAGATTGACCGCTACCTCCGCCTTTGTGCAAGGAGGTGCACTGCCAGAGCCCTGCAAAATGACCTCCAGCAGGCCACAAATGTGCATGTGTCTGCTCAAACGGTCAGAAACAGACTCCATGAGGGTGGTATGAGGGCCCGACGTCCACAGGTGGGGGTTGTGCTTACAGCCCAGCACCGTGCAGGACGTTTGGCATTTGCCAGAGAACACCAAGATTGGTAAATTCGCCATTGGCACCCTGTGCTCTTCACAGATGAAAGCAGGTTCACACTGAGCACATGAGCACATGTGACAGACGTGACAGAGTCTGGAGACGCCGTGGAGAACGTTCTGCTGCCTACAACATCCTCCAGCATGACCGGTTTGGCGGTGGGTCAGTCATGGTGTGTGGTGGCATTTCTTTGTGCGGCCGCACAGCCCTCCATGTGCTCGCCAGAGGTAGCCTGACTGCCATTAGGTACCGAGATGAGATCCTCAGACCCCTTGTGAGACCATATACTGACACATGCACATTTTTGGCCTGCTGGAGGTCATTTTGCAGGGCTCTGGCAGTGCACCTCCTTGCACAAAGGCGGAGGTAGCGGTCCTGCTGCTGGGTTGTTGCCCTCCTACGGCCTCCTCCACGTCTCCTGATGTACTGGCCTGTCTCCTGGTAGCGCCTCCATGCTCTGGACACTACGCTGACAGACACAGCAAACCTTTTTGCCACAGCTCGCATTGATGTGCCATCCTGGATGAACTGCACTACCTGAGCCACTTGTGTGGGTTGTAGACTCCGTCTCATGCTACCACTAGAGTGAGAGCACCGCCAGCATTCAAAAGTGACCAAAACATCAGCCAGGAAGCATAGGAACTGAGAAGTGGTCTGTGGTCACCACCTGCAGAATCACTCCTTTTTTGGGGGTGTCTTGCTAATTGCCTATAATTTCCACCTTTTGTCTATTCCATTTGCACAACAGCATGTGACATTTATTGTCAATCAGTGTTGCTTCCTAAGTGGACAGTTTGATTTCATAGAAGTGTGATTGACTTGGAGTTACATTGTGTTGTTTAAGTGTTCCCTTTATTTTTTTGAGCAGTGTATATATATATATATATATCCAACATGTAATTAATAACATATACACACACACATATACAGTACCAGCCAAAAGTTTGGAGACACCTACTCATTCAAGGGTTTTTCATTATTTTTACTATTTTCTACATTGTAAAATTATAGTGAAGACATCAAAACTATGACTGTTGAAAATCATTCCTCATGAGGCTTGTTGAGAGAAAAAGGGGGTCTGAATACTGTCTGAAGGCACTGTATATATATCTCAATGTCTGTCGCCTAGTGAACTCGTACGTACACATTGTAAATACTATTTCAGAAGGTGACCTACTGCTTGCATATCAATATCAGACTGGGAAGAATTGCCGTTCACGATCCCCCCCCCCCCCCCCCATCTGCAAGCATGACCAATGGCATAACACCTTATTAATATGTAAATTCAGCAAGCCAATAGGAATACATAAACATCGAATACATATTTGCAGAGGCAAGTGGAAACATAACCAACCTTGTTACACTCATTATAGACCTGACATTTTAAATATATTTCACTATTTAATTCCTGAAAAATACTATGACGTGTTAACGTCATAATTCCACTGTCCCGCAGCCCAGGTAGGAAATTGGTAAACTTTATCTCCCTCGGGAAAATGGTGTCTAAACATTATTAGTCCATGCTACTATTTGGTTTGCAACAATTGGGGGTTGTATAAACCTAACTGTGCAGCAATGTATCATTTTACAAATGTGATCTCTCCTGGACCAGTAGGGTAGCTAGCCCAAGAATGAACATGAAACTAATAATTCACCATGGAAACCGTAAACTCTTAGAGTTCCATTAATGAATTAACCAGCACAGTGCGGCTAGCAACAGTGCCTTCAGAAATTATTCACGCCCCTTGACGTTTTCCACATTTTGTTGTGTTGCAGCCTGAATTTAAAATGGATTAAATTGCAATTTTTTTCACAGGCCTACACACAATACCCCATCATTTCAAAGTGAAATTATGTCTTTCAAAATTGTTACTTATTAATTTAAAATGAATAACTAAAATGTCTTGAGTCAATAAGAATTCAACCCCTTCGTTATGGCAAGCCTAAATAAGTTAATGAGTAAGAATTTGCTTAACAAGTCACATAAAAAGTTGCATGGACTCACTCTGTGTGCAGTAATAGTCTTTAACATGATTTTTGAATGACTACCTCATCTCTGTACCCCACACATACAATTATCTGTAAGGTCCCTCAGTTGAGCAGTGAATTTTAAACACAGATTCAACCACAAAGACCAGGGAGATTTTCCAGTGCCTTGCAAAGAAGGGCACCTATTGGTAAATAGGTAAAGTACAGACATAGAATATCCCTTTGAGCATGGTGAAGTTAATTATTTACACGTTGGATGGTGTATCAATACACCCAGCCTCTACAAAGATGCATGCGTCCTTCCTAACTCAGTTGCCAGAGAGGAAGGAAACAGCTCAGGGATGTCACCCTTTAAAACAGTTACAGAGTTGAATTGCCGTGATAGGAGAAAACTGAGGTTGGATCAACAACATCGTAGTTACTCCACAATAATAACCTAATTGACAGAGTGATAAGAAGGAAGCCTATACAGAATAGTATTCCAAAACATGCATTCTGTTTGCAACAAGGCACTAAAGTAATACTGCAAAAAAATGTGTCAAAGCAATTAACTTTTTGTCCTGAATACAAAGTGTTATGTTTGGGACAAATCCAATAGAATACATTACTGAGTAGCACACTCCATATTTTAAATTCAAGCATAGTAGTGGCAGCATCATGTTATACGTATGCTTGTAATCGTTAAGGACTGGGGAGTTATTCAGGATAAAAAAGAAACGTAATGGAGTTAAGCACAGGCAAAATCCTAGAGGAAAATCTGTTTCAGTCTGCTTTTCACCAGACACTGGGAGATTAATTCACCTTTCAGCAGGACAAGAACCTAAAACACAAGGGCAAATCTACACTGGAGTTGCTTACCATTTTCATTTTCAATACATTTGCAAAAATGTCTAAAAACATGTTTTCACTTTGTCATTATGGAGTGTTGTGTGCAGATGGTTGAGAAAATGTTTATAATTAATCCATTTTGAATTAAGGCTGTAACACAGCAAAATGTGGATTAAGTATAGGGTAATGCATACTTTCAGAAGGTACTATAGATGCCAATGATTTGTTTAGCATAGCTATGTCAAATTAATAGAATGATTAGAAATAACGACTGGGTCAAAACATGAGAAAATAACTAGCAACTTCAGAATTTTTTATGAAAAAAAGTATAATATTTGTATTAATATGTTGGCAAGCACTTTATAAAAGCAATAAGGCCCTTGAACCCGGCGACTATCGTGTGATAACTCCCTACTAAGGGCTGTTCTTAGGCCTGAGGTGAAAATCCTTTTTGGCTTATTTCTTCAGTAGTTATACACACCGTTCTACTACTAATGTTCTGTAACGACCCTGGGTTTATAAGCGCGGAAATCGACTCTGCCGCTCGAGCATGCTTTTGCGGCACAATCGATAACCCGCCGAACTTCGGGCTAGACGGTTCAGGGTTCGAGACCTGCTCCCTGTTGTTTCATTACACTGGTGTCAGAAGTGATCGGACCTTGCATCCACAACAGTGCGTGTGCTTGGCCGGTGAACTCGTTCCTGTAAGACGTAGAGTCGCAAGCTAGCGCGAGGACGCGCTCTTTGAAAGGAGGGAGTGGTGTAACGACCCTGGGGTTATAAGCACGGAAATCGACTCTGCCGCTCGAGCATGCTTTTGCGGCACAGTCGATAGCGCGCCGGACTTCGGGCTAGAAGGTCGAGGGTTCGAGACCTGCTCCCTGCCTGTTTCATTACAGTTCTTTGTTTTTATACAGTGGCTTGCGAAAGTATTCACCCCTTGGCATTTTTCTATTATGTTGCCTTACAACCTGGAATTAAAATAGATTTTTGGGGGGTTGTATCATTTGATTTACACAACATGCCTACCACTTTGAAGATGCAAAATATTTTTTCTCGTGAAACAAACAAGACATAAGACAAAAAAACTGAAAACTTGAGCATGCATAACTATTCACCCCCAAAGTCAATACTTTGTAGAGCCACCTTTTGCAGCAATTACAGCTGCACGTCTCTTGGGGTATGTCTCTATAAGCTTGGCACATCTAGCTACTGGGATTTTTGCCCGTTCTTCAAGGCAAAACTGCTCCAACTCCTTCAAGTTGAATGGGTTCCGCTGGTGTACAGCAATCTTTAAGTCATACCACATATTCTCAATTGGATTGAGGTCTGGTCTTTGACTAGGCCATTCCAACACATTTAAATGTTTCCCCTTAAACCACTCGAGTGGTGCTTTATCAGTATGCTTAGGGTCATTGTCCTGCTGGAAGGTGAACCTTAATCCCAGGCTCAAATCTCTGGAAGACTGAAACAGGTTTCCCTCAAGGATTTCCCTGTATTTAACACCATCCATCATTCCTTCAATTCTGACCAGTTTCCCAGTCCCTGCCGATGAAAAACATCCCCATAGTATGATGCTGCCATCACCATGCTTCACTGTTGGGATGGTGTTCTCGGGGTGATGAGAGGTGTTGGGTTTGCGCCAGACATAGCATTTTCCTTGATGGCCAAAAAGCTCAATTTTAGTCTCATCTGACCAGAGTACCTTCTTCCATATGTTTGGGGAGTCCCCCACATGCCTTTTGGCGAACACCAAACGTGTTTGCTTATTTTTTTCTTTAAGCAATGGCTTTTTTCTGTCCACTCTTCCGTAAAGCCCAGCTCTGTGGAGTGTACGACTTAAAGTGGTCCTATGGACAGATACTCCAATCTCCGCTGTGGAACTTTGCAGCTCCTTCAGGGTTATCTTTGGTCTCTTTGTTGCCTCTCTGATTAATGCCCTCGTTGCCTGGTCCGTGAGTTTTGGTGGGCGGCCCTCTCTTGGCAGGTTTGTTGTGGTGCCATATTATTTCCATTTTTTAATAATGGATTTTATGGCGCTCCATGGGATGTTCAAAGTTTCTGATATTTGTTTATAACCCAACCCTGATCTGTACTTCTCCACAACTTTGTCCCTGACCTCTTTGGGGAACTCCTTGGTCTTCGTGGTGCCACTTGCTTGATGGTGCCCCTTGTTTAGTGGTGTTGCAGACTCTGGGGCCTTTCAGAACAGGTGTATATATACTGAGATCATGTGACACTTAGATTGCGCACAGGTGGATTTTATTTAGTTAATTATGTGACTTCTGAAGGTAATTGGTTGCACCAGATCTTATTTAGGGGCTTCATAGCAAAGGGGGGGAATACATACAGTATGCACGCACCACTTTTCAGTTTATTTATTTTTCAGAGGTTTTTTAAACAAGTTATTTTTTAAATTTCACTTCACCAATTTATACTATCTTGTGTATGTCCATTACATGAAATCCAAATAAAATTAATTTCAATTACAGGTTGTAATGAAACAAAATAGGAAAAACACGAAGGGGGGTAAATACTTTTGAAAGGCACTATAGCTTACAGTTTATTTACTGTTAGTCAGCACCTCTACACTAAATAATTTTCTCTTGGTGTGCGCCAGCTTATGCTTTTTATGAGACTGTTTTTGATACTAAACTTTAAATGGAGTGCACACCTCATTTGTAATTAAAAACAGAGTGGAGTGTTAAGGCTAGTAATTTAAATGGCTGATTTTTTCAGTTCATGGTTACCATTGTGTCATGTTGATGGTCACCTGCTCCTGTTGCTGAGGATAACCTTATCTCAACAGGCAGCAGGAGCTTTATCCTCTGCAATTGTGTAATTTAGCACATTGCGATTCGTTCCCATTGTTGTCCATTGCACTCTGGACAGTCTTTTTTTTCTTACAAAATAATTTAAAGTTCTCCAAGAGGGTGAACACAGCTTTATTTGACTATTCAAAAATAACAATTTGAATATGAAAGGAGTAGCTAATATTCAATGGAAATAGGAGAACTTGACAACTGCTGTGTTCGAGATTATACTGTATGGTTTTGTGTTCTTGGGGGGTGTAAGGTTTAGAACTTGGATTTCAGACTTTTGGTGAAACATTTATATTGAATAATGTTGTGTTCTTTTGTAAATCCTTGTAACTCCTTTTGTCACTGTCCAGTATTTGCAGGTATACCAGGTTATATTACGGTGTTCAGTTTGATGTGTAACAGAAGGGGTATTGCGTGTTGAAAATCCCACGTTGGGCTATTAGATCTGATGTGCACATACAGTACAGGCTGCAGGATGCCACTGGTCAATCTGGACAGATCTGTGTGGAAACGATGGTAACCATGGTAAAAGCATTTACTCCCATTCAAAAGGGATTCAAATTCAATGGGGCATGGGAAACAAATGAAAACACTTCCAATGGTTGCTTACTGCGTGCTAACAGGAACTCAGTGTATTTCTTTGGGAAAAACTAAATACTAAATTGATGTGGCATGTGCAAGCAGCAGTGCTTGACTTGGGCCGGAGTTGTCCGGAGCGCTGTACCGCCACTTCAACATTTTGGGGAATTGCGTACCACCTCTTTAAACCTTTTTAACAGCATTTTGAGGAGCAGCGGAAGTGAACCCTGGAACCCCAGAGAACTTCCAGTGAGTTTGTAAACAAGAGCTGTTCCGTCATGGCTGAAAATAGCTAGTTGGCTAAGCTAACTTAGTCTATTATTTGTATTTTTTTACCATAGCATTCGCGAGTGGGATGGTCCTTACATTTCCCAAAGAAGCCTCGCAGTAGGCTGCATTGCCTGCATGGATAGTAACATTAGCAGCAGCAGGAGGTGGCAGAGCCAGAATAATGTGTAGCACATCTCTTGCTTTGGAGTAAGATGAATGTCAAAACCCACTAATGTAAGGGGTGCATACTGGTGGCAGAGAAGTCAGGCGCAGGAGAGCAAAACTGATTTACAACAGCGCAGTTTAGTAAATAAAAACCATCGTTAACAGTACAATAATCAATGGGTAAAACCCGTCACACACCAGCATAACGTGCACAAGCATTGCAATAAACAATTCCGGACAAGGACATGGGGGGAACATGGAGAGTTAAATGGAGGACATGGAGGGTTAAATACACAACATGTAATGATGGAATTGAAACCAGGTGTGTGGGAAGACAAGACAAAACAAATGGAAAATGAAAGGTGGATCGGCGATGTCTAGAAGACCGGTGACGTCGATCGCCGAACATCGCCCGAACAAGGAGAGGGACCGACCTCGGAGGAAGTCGTGACAACTAACCATTTACATAGGTGTTCTTTGTATGATATGAAATAAAGTGTTTAATTCAGCGTTGTGTATTTTTTGGTTATTGAACATTCCCTGTTTGTCTGTTTTATTTGTTTGTCATTCACTCTCCTTTTGTCTGATGATACTGCACAGATTTGTCCTTAATCATTGGTGTGGGTGTAACAATCCGTGAATGGCTGACCTAGGATGCAACCTCTGTACACAACAGCACTTCATACCCACAAAGCAGCGTCCATTATCATACCAAAACTATGATCTTGGTTGGGCTAAGATAACAGTACTTTAGGTGTGGTCAGGTGAGATCACCACACGATGGCTACTAGGGCTTTCTTACTTTGTCTTTCCTTGATTACTCGCATCCTATCTCCTCACCTTTATTGTATTGCAACTGTATTGTCCCTCCCCTCGGACCTTCTTCTCCAATGGGTTTTTAGAAGGAGACGAGGACAGGAGTCGAGGAAAGATTAATTGAGAAAGAGCTGAAGAATAGCCTAATTGACCAATAATCTCTCCCAAAACATGAATATTTGAACCTTATATATAATACAAATGTCTAGTTAGATACCTTGCTTTGAAGTAGCCTACTTTATCCATTTGATCCCTGATTCGTTGAACGAGGGAATAATTTTAGAAAGACAAAAGTATTTGGTCATAATGTTGCAATATTTTATATCAAGGGTGGGAACCATCCTCCAGGATAGCTACTGGGTATGCAGACGTTTGTTCAAGCCCTGGTCTAACTACATTGTAGCCTAAATATCAGCTGCTCAACAGTACCTTGATAAGCAGACTTGGGCTGGATCAATAGCCAAGCCTGCACACCCAGGAGCTCTCCAGATAGAGGGTTGACCATATTTTGACAACATGTGACTAACAGTGCAGTTCTACTTTGTGGAGAGGTTAAGTGCCTTGATCAAGGACACAACGGCAGGAGATGTAGGTCTACATGGGATCAGACACAGCAGCCTTCCAGTGTCAAAAATGCTTACTTTTTAATGTATATTATAATAATAGTCATGGAAATTTGGTCAAAAGTAATGGAAATTGTAAATAAACCCTGAATAATCAGGTCTCTATAGCATATAGTCATTTGTGAATTTTGGTGAATATAGTCTAATGGACCGACTTGGAAAAAGACAGCACTTCTTTCATCCCAAATCAAGCACTGGCATGCAGTGTAGCTGTCACAAACGTTGTCAGGGAAATGACCGGACCAAGGTGCAGCGCAGGTGAGCGTACATTTCTTTATATTTTAAATGTCGCCAACAAAAACAAGAAACAACAAAAAACGAACATGAAGCTGACTAGGGCTATACAGGCCACTAACACAGACAACTACCCACAACTAAGGTGGAAAAACAGGCTGCCTAAATATGATTCCCAATCAGAGACAACGATAGACAGCTGTCCCTGATTGAGAATCATACCCGGCCAAAACATAGAAACAGAAAACATAGAAATAAAGAAACTAGAATAACCACCCTAGTCACACCCTGGCCTAACCAAAATAGAGAATAAAAGCATCTCTATGGCCAGGGCGTGACAGTACCCCCCCCAAAGGTGCGGACTCCGGCCGCAAAACCTGACTCTATAGGGGAGGGTCCGGGTGGGCATCTACTTCGGTGGCGGCTCCGGTGCGGGACGCAGACCACACTCCACCTCTGGCTCCCCCCACTTTGATGGCGCCTCTGGACTGGGGACCCTCGCTGCAGGCCCTGGACTGGGGACCCTCGCTGCAGGCCCGGATTGGGGACCCTCGCTGCAGGCCCCGGACTGGGGACCCTCGCTGCAAGCCCCGGACTGGGAACCTTCGCTGCAAGCCCCGGACTGGGGACCCTCGCTGCAGGCCCCGGACTGGGGACCCTCGCTGCAGGCCCCGGACTGAAGACCCTCGCTGCATGCCCCGGACTGGGGCCCCTCGCTGGCGGCTCCGGACTGGGGACCGTCGCATGAGACTCCGGACTGGAGACCGTCGCTGGAGGCTCCGGACTGGAGGCCATCGTCGGAGGCTCCGGACTGGAGGCCGTCGTTGGAAGCTCCGTCGCTGGAGGCCCCAGACTGTAATCCGTCGCTGGAGGCTCCGGACTGGAGACCCTCGCTGCAGGCCCCGGACTGGGGACCCTCGCTGCAGGCCCCGGACTGGGGACCCTCGCTGCAGGCTCCGGACTGGGGACCCTCGCTGGCGGCTCCGGACTGGAGGCCCTCGCTGGAGGCTCCGGACTGGAGACCGTCGTTGGAGGCTCCGGACTGGAGGCCGTCGCTGGAGGCTCTGGACTGGAGGCCGTCGTTGGAGGCTCCGGACTGGAGGCTGTCGTTGGAGGCTCCGGACTGGAGGCCGTCGCTGGAGGCCCCGGACTGGGGACCCTCGCTGCAGGCCCCGGACTGGGGACCCTAGCTGTAGGCTCCGGACTGGAGGCCGTCGCTGGAGGCTCTGGACTGGGGACCGTCGCTGGAGGCTCTGGACTGGAGACCGTCGCTGCAGGCTCTAGACTGGGGACCGTCGCTGCAGGCTACGGACCGCGGATCAATACTGGAGGCTTTGTGCCATGGATCCTCATTGCAGGCTCCGGGCCATGGACCATCAATGGAGGCTTCGTGCCATGAATCATCACTGGAGGCTTCGTGCCATGGATCATCACTGGAGGCTTCGTGCCATGGATCATCACTGGAGGCTTTGTGCCATGGATCATCACTGAAGGCTTCATGCCATGGATCATCACTGAAGGCTTCGTGCCATGGATCATCACTGGAGGCTTTGTGCCATGGATCATCACTGGAGTGAGGAGACGTATGGACAGCCTGGTGCGTGGAGCTGCCACAGGGCTTACCAGGCTGGGGAGACATACAGGAGGCCTGGTTCTGGGAGCAGGCACAGGACTCACCAGGCTGGGGAGACATACAGGAGGCCTGGTTCTGGGAGCAGGCACAGGACTCACCAGGCTGGGGAGACATACTGGAGGCCAGGTTCTTGGAGCAGGCATCGGATACACTGGGTCGTGGAGGCGCACTGGAGGTCTCGAGCGTAGAGCCTGCACAACCCGTCCTGGCTGGATGGTTACCTTCGCCCGGCAAAGGCGGGGGCGCTGGCACAGGACGCACTGGGCTGTGCAGACGCACCGGAGACATAGTGTGCAAAGCCGGCGCAGGATATCCTGGGCCGTAGAGACGCACTGGCGGCCAGATGCGCTGAGCCGACACCATCCGTCCTGGCTGGATGCCCACTCTAGCCCGGCCGATGCAGTGAGCTGGAATGTAGCGCACCGGGCTGTGAACGTGCACTGGAGACACCGTGCGCTCCACCGCATAACACGGTGCCTGACCAGTACCACGCTCCCTACGGTAAGCACGAGGAGTTGGCTCAGGTCTCCAACCTGACTCAGCCAATCTCCTCGTGTGCCCCCCCCAAAAAAATGTTTGGAGTGGCCTCTCGGTCTTTCGTGCCAGCCATGACCCTGTGTAATCCTGGGCCCTTTTACTCGCTGCCTCCGCTTTCCTCGCTGCTTTGAACCTGCTCCCCCGGCAGGCGATCCTTTCCCGCCAGGATCTCCTCCCACGTCCAGGATCCTTTCCCATTCAGGATGTCCTCCCGTGTCCAGTCCTCCTTACCACACTGCTTGGTCCGTTTGTGGTGGGTAGTTCTGTCACGAACATTGTCAGGGAAATGACCGGACCAAGGTGCAGCGTGGTGAGCGTACATTTCTTTTTATTTTAAATGTCGCCAACAAAAACAAGAAACAACAAAAACGAATGTGAAGCTGACTAGGGCTATACAGGCAACTAACACAGACAACTATCCACAACTAAGGTGGAAAAACAGGCTGCCTAAGTATGATTCCCAATCAGAGACAACGATAGACAGCTGTCCCTGATTGAGAATCATACCCGGCCAAAACATAGAAACAGAAAACATAGAAATAAAGAAACTAGAATGCCCACCCTAGTCACACCCTGGCCTAACCAAAATAGAGAATAAAAGCCTCTCTATGGCCAGGGCGTGACAGTAGCGTCTATAGAGATAGCATACTCTGCTGCTTTTGTTGGGGAGATTAGATCCCCTGATGTTGCAATGGAGGCGATTCATTTACTGTAAAATTGCTCAGGACAGTTGAGTACTTTGTTTATTATTTACGTATGGGGTTAAGGCTTTTTACCAGTAAATCTAGCAGGTACAGTTTGTTAATTGCCGTCCTTTAGCCTCCAGTCTAGGTGTTTTGTTAGTTCCATGGCTCTGCTAGGGCATTTCCTTTCCTAACCACCCCCTAACCCCGACCTGAACTCTGAAAAGGCTGAAATGTGAGTGCTGTTGATGCCTAGCTGAGCAACACCTTGTAGTCAGTTGCTCCATGATGTCGTGTCTTTGGCATCATTAAAGGTGAAGACTGTTATTTTATCAAATCAATTCTCTGTAATTATTATTACATGATTAAACTAATCATGTCAATTGAATTAACTAGGAAGTCGGGGCACCACAGAAAATCTTCAGATTACAAAGTTATACTTTTCCGAATATAACTCTTCAGATATTTTAACATCTGATCAATTAGTCTTCTATTTCTGAATTATTCTTTACCTCACGTCAGTCTCATTTGAACATCGTAAATTGTTGGTTATCTGCACAAACCCAGCCTTTACTATAAATCATCCATACACCAATCAGCTTAATCATGTATTTACTAACTAACTAAATAATCACAGAAATGCATAATCAAACAAACAGTGGATATTGGTTACTAACAATGATAGGGAAGATTCCCTAGTGGGCTAAGCCGATATGACGGCTTAGTGGACAAAGGAAAGTGGGTGTGGACATTGAAATGCTTGTCATTTGCACATGAACGAGGATATTCTCTCATTCGAGGATAATTGCAAGTACATATTTACGGTGTATGTCATTGTTGGCTTCTCTGTTGGAATCCGGTCCGTCTGCTGGAGAATTCATCTGAGTCTCTCTCTCTCTCTTTCTGTTTCCCTGAAGATCAAAGTATTTCGTGGTGAGAATGGATACTTCAGAGTACCATTCAGAAATGTTATCATAGAATAGGTGTTTCGGCGGCTGTCGATATTCTCATCCCAGGTTTACATAATTTCTAGCTGCAGACTAGTAATTAGTATCTAAGATTTGCTCTTATTCTGTAGGGATCAATAGTCTCAGAGTTTAACCATTTCCAGACGTGTTGCCAATGTTCCATGTGGTATAGTTCTTTAGTTTTGGGTCTCAAACCTGTGCCACCTCAGCTTACACCGAGGTATGCATGGTCTTAACTAATCACAATCACATCTCACGTTGTGGGTTTGCTTAGTCTGAAGAGGATTTCCTCAGGAGGGTTTTTTATTCGTTACAATAGAAAAGGCTTTTCCATGACGCCAGATCATGCCTGTGCTCACGGGAACGGGTGAATGACTTAGTTAAACTTTAAAGGGAACATCACATTATATCATTTCACAAATAGTTTCATATTTACTCATTCATTTTATACAAGAATTAGATGCAAACACCATAATTGAGAAATGTACACATTCAGAGATATATTATGTGTGTTTCCTGTCCTTCGTGAGGTCACCAAATGAAACACATTCAACATAACTGTCCCTTAAGTGTCCACTGACCCTTCCCACATGAAATCCTTTGTTCACTCTGTGGTCTTTCTCTCTGCATGAAAAGGGGAAGAGAGTCTCCGCCAGGAATTTACGACCTGAGATAACAGAACCTGGGTGTAGGAGAGAGTGAGAGAGGGGGAAGCTATGATCTACACCCAGAAAGGGCCACATCATGACAATGAGGACCTCTTTTTTCCCCCTCTCTATGCCTGTGTGACAATCCCTTCCATCAGTCTCTCTCTCTCTCATGCTGGACTTTGCCCCTGTTTTCTCACTCTCTCATGCTGGACTTTGTCTACACAGCAACATATTGTACAGATTGGGGGTGGGAAAGGTTGTGAAGTAATGTGGCTGTAAATAAGCAATTTCAAATGTTGGCTACACTTGTGCATTTCGTTAATGTGCTACAAGGTAGACTGACACCTGTCAATTAACAACCTGATAGATTAGAGATATTTCTGAAGATGAGTTGACATTCCCCACAACAATCAGTAAGACCTGATTTCTTTAGATCTCGGACTGTCAATAGATCTCGGACTGTGTTAAATATAATTAGATTGTATTTATTTTTTTACTTTTACCCCTTTTTCGTGGTACCCAATTGGCAGTTACAGTCTTGTCTCATCGCTGCAACTCCCGTACGGACTCGGTAGAAGCGAAGGTCGAGAGCAGTGCAGCTTGGCTTGGTTGTGTTTCGGGGGACGCACTGCTCTCGACCTTTGCCTCTCACGAGTCGTACGGGAGTTGCAGCGATGAGACAAGACTGTAACTGCCAATTGGATTCCACGAAAAAGGGGTAAAGTAAAAAAATAAATATATAAAAAAATATTTTCCAACTGAATGAGTAAATGACCATGTGTTTTTCTCTCTCTCTCAGTGAGCGCTATGGATACTGTTATCGGCCTGTATGGAGAGACCGTTGAGGTGCCATGCAACAATGGAGCCCCCAAACCAAAGGACCTGTTCATAACAAAATGGAAATACGTAAGTTGTTCATATACACTGAGTGTACAAAACATTAGGAACACCTTCCTAATATTGAGTTTCCCCCTTTTGCCCTCAGAACAGCCTCAATTCGTCAGGGCATGGACTCTGCAAGGTATCCCACAGGGATGCTGGCCATTGTTTACTCCAATGCTTCCCTCAGTCGTGTCAGGTTGGCTGGATATCCTTTGGGTGGTGGAACATTCTTGATACACAATCCATCCACCTGACAGGCGTGGCATATCAAGAAACTTATTGAACCGCATGATCATTACCTTGTGCTGGGGACAATAAAAGGCCACTCCAAAATGTGCAGTTTTGTCACACAACACAATGCCACAGATGTCTCATGTTTTGTGGGACTGTGCAATTGGCATGCTGACTGCAGGAATGTCCACCAGAGCTTTTTTCCAGAGAATTTAATGTTAAGCCGCCTCCAACGTCGTTTTAGAGAATTTGACAGTGCGTCCAACTGGCCTCACATCTGCAGACCACGTGTATGGCGTTGTGTGGGCGAGTGGTTTGCTGATGTCAACGTTGTGAACAGAGTGCCCCATGGTCGCGGTGGGGTTATGGTATGGGCAGGCATAAGCTATGGACAGCATACACAATTGCATTTTATCGATTGCAATTTGAATGCACAGAGATACCGTGACGAGATCCTGAGGCCCATTGTCGTGCCATTCATCTGCCGCCGTCATGTTTCAGCATGATGTCGCAAGGATCTGTACACAATTCCTGGAAGCTGAAAATATCCCAGTTTTTCCATGGCCTGCATACTCACTAGACATGTCACCCATTGAGCCTGTTTGGGATGCTCTGAATCGACGTGTACGACAGCATGTTCCAGTTCCCGCCAATATCCAGCAACTTTGCACAACCATTGACGAGGAGTGGGACAACATTCCACAGGCCACAATCAACAGCCTGATTAACTCTATATGAAGGAGATATGTCGTGCTGCATGAGGCAAATGGTGGTCACACCAGATATTGACTGGTTTTCTGATCCACGCTCCTACCTTTTCTTTAAGGTATCTGTGACCAACAGATGCATATCTGTATTCCCAGTCATGTGAAATCCATAGATTAGGGCCTAATGAATTTATTTAAATTGACAGATTTCCTTATGAACTGTAACTCAGTAAAATCTTTGAAATTGTTGCATGTTGCATTTATATTTTTGTTCAGTATATATGTATACACGTCCTCTTCAAGTTTTCAAGCTTCCAGAGCAGCAACAGTGTAAAAATAATGATTAAATATCCTAAAATAGCTATTAATAAGTCATAAACTAAGTCTATTTAGCTCCTTCACCATTAGTGGGTGAATGATATGTTCAATGGTTTCTATACCAAGTCCTACAGTAGTGCAGCTCAGTTAGCAATTTTTTAAAAACCCAAACTGTTTTATATTTCCAGGACAATGGAGACCTGCTGACCCAGCTGAAAGACCAGGATGCCTCTGTCATAGCCACCGACAAGTACAAAGACCGTGTCAGCATGGCCGAAAACTCTAGCCTGCTGATTGCTGCAGCATCACTGAAGGACGAGAAGACTTTCACCTGCATGGTGGTGGCTGGGGCTGACATCTCAGAATACCCTGTCAAACTCCTTATCCACAGTGGGTACATAAGGGCAATATTGCAGCCATACTAATGCATGCTATGGAATGGGCCTTTGAGGTACAGGTCAATGCTGTGCTGTGTGATATGATGGTTAGCCAGAGTGATAGTGAGTGCTTTCTGAGATGCCTACAGCTTGTTAATGTTATTAACTGTTCTACAGAGGCTCCAACCGGAGTGGAGATCACAGCCCTAGCCGCAGAGCTGGAGATTGGCAAACCAACCCAGGTAGGTTCATATGCTTTGCTTATGCCTACATTATATTAAGCAGGAATATCAAGGGAAATTGTTCATTGGAGATGAAGTATCTTGAGGCAAACTAAAGAAGGACGGTGCGGCTGGAATGAAGAGTGCTTTGAAGTGATCCTGATGAATTAGTAAACAGCAGAATATCCCTCCTCCAATTAAAACAACCATGGGATGGATCTAAGAGGAGGTTTAAAATGCTTTGGGCATTTCATGCTACATGGGGGGGGGGGGGGGGGGGGGGGGGTTCACAAATGCAGTAGATCCACCACAGATGAGAACTAGTTTGAACAGATATTTGATCAATTAAGCAACAAAAATATTGGAATTTTATTGGGCTACTTTTATAACGTAAGGATTTTCCAACCTTTCGTATGTGTAACGCTCGTCGTGGGTGGAAGAAGAGGAGGACCAATGCGCAGCGTGGTAAGTGTCCATATTGTTTTAATAAGAATACTGAACACTGAACAAAAACAATAAAACGACAAACGAACAGTCCTGTACGGTGAAGCAAAACACAGAACAGAAAATAATCACCCACAACACACAATGACAAACAGGCTACCTAAATATGGCTCCCAATCAGAGACAACGACTGACACCTGCCTCTGATTGAGAACCATACTAGGCCCAACACATAGAAATCTAAAACAGAACAAAACATAGAAAAACAACATAGAATGCCCACCCCCAACTCACGCCCTGACCAAACTAAAATAAAGACATAAAAAAGGAACTAAGGTCAGAATGTGACAGTACCCCCCCCAAAGGTGCGGACTCCGGCCGCAGAACCTGAACCTATAGGGGAGGGTCTGGGTGGGCATTTACCGCGGTGGCAGCTCTGGAGTGGGACGAGGACCCCACTCCACCATAGTCTCGGCCCACTTCTGTGACACCTTAGGAGCGGCAACCCTCATCACTGACCCTGGATTGGAGACCCTAGTAAAGGGCACCACTGGACTGAGGGGCAGCTCCGGACAGGAGGGCGACTCCGGCAGCTCCGGACAGGAGGGCGACTCCGGCAGCTCCGGACAGGAGGGCGACTCCGGCAGCTCCGGACAGGAGGGCGACTCCGGCAGCTCCGGACAGGAGGGCAGCTCGGGCGGCTCAGGCGGCTCCTGACTGACGGGCGGCTCAGGCGGCTCAGGACAGACGGGCGGCTCAGGCGGCTCAGGACAGACGGGCGGCTCAGGCGGCTCAGGACAGACGGGCGGCTCAGGACAGACGGGCGGCTCAGGCGGTTTAGGACAGACGGGCGGCTCAGGCAGCTCAGGACAGACGGGCGGCTCAGACAGCTCAGGACAGACGGGCGGCTCAGGCTTGGAGAGAGAACCTGGAGGGAGAAGACGGAGAGACAGCCTGGTGCGTGGGGCTGCCACAGGACCCACCAGGCTGGGGAGACCTACAGGAGGCCTGGTGCTTGGAGGAGGCACCGGAAGGACCGGGCTGTGGGGGAGCACTGGAACTCTGGTGCGCTGCCTTGGCACCACTCCCCCAGGCTGGATGACTACTCTAGCCCGACCCTCCAGAGTGCAGGCACAGGTTGAACCGGGCTGTGGGTGAACACTGGAGATCTGGTGCATACTACGCGCACCTCTCCCTTAGGCTCAATTCCCACATTCGCCCGGCATGAGCGGAGCGCAGGCATAGGACGCACTGCACTCTCCCAGCGCCCCGGAGACACAGCAATCAGAGCCGGCGCAGGATACCCTAGACCGAAACGGCAATACGCCCTGGCTGGATGCCCACACTCGCATGACACCTTTGGGGGGGCTGTCCTATAGCGCACCGGGCTATGGGCGCGTACTGGCGACACTGTGCGCTTAACCGCATAACACGGTGCCTGACCAGTAACGCGCTGCTTACAATAAGCACGAGGAGTGGGCTCAGGTCTCCAACCTGACTCTGCCACACTCCCCGTGTGCCTCCACCAAATAATTTTTGGGGGCTGCCTCTCGTGCCTGTCGCGCTGCCGTGCTGCCTCCGCTCAGCTTTCGCTGCCTCCAGCTCTGCCTTGGGGCGGCGATATTCCCCAGCCTGTGCCCAGGATCCTTTTCCGTCCAAAATCTCCTCCCATGTCCAGGAGTCCAGGACTCACTGCTGCCCGATACCACGCTGCTTGGTCCTTGGTTGGTGGGTGATTCTGTAACGACTCTCCTCTTCTTCTGACGAGGAGTAAGAGATATCGGACCAATGTGCAGCGTGGTAAGTGTCCATATTGTTTTAATAAGAATACTGAACACTGAACAAAAACAATAAAACAACACATAAACAGTCCTGTACGGTGAAGCAAAACACAGAACAGAAAATAATCACCCACAACACACAATGAAAAACAGGCTACCTAAATATGGCTCCCAATCAGAGACAACGACTGACACCTGCCTCTGATTGAGAACCATACTAGGCCCAACACATAGAAATCTAACAACAGAACAAAACATAGAAAAACAACATAGAATGCCCACCCCAACTCACGCCCTGACCAAACTAAAATAAAGACATAAAAAAGGAACTAAGGTCAGAACGTGACAGTATGCCCTTGTGGATTGTTCTAAAATAGGATTTTTACGTATTTTTCCTCACTTTGTTTTATCGTCTGCACAGCTAGGGCAGTGCAGCGCCCCTGATGCCAACCCAGCTGCCAACATCACATGGTTCAAGAACAAGAAACATCTGGTGGCGGATGGGAAAGGTACGTTATTGAAGTGTTGATGGATTATTTACAAGTGGTAAACAACTGCAGGGGGCTGAAGATTGCACATTCACACATTTCACTTGTTTGGTGTGAGATTCCACAAGAACCGAGTAGTGAAATATTACCTCTCGAGCTACATATTTTCTTCAATTCTCATAAATGTGTCTGTTTCTACAGGATCCAAAATGTCAGTAACTTGGTGATCATATTATTGTTTATCTGTGTGTCGATATGCTACTCTGTAACCATACCATTTCTAATTAGTATTGTTGTTATTTTTAGGCATTATAATCAGTTCCAAAGTGAAGGTGGACGAAGTCACTGGCCTCACCACCACTTCCTCCACTCTTCAGTACACAGCTGAGAAGGGAGACACAGATGCTCTGTTCACCTGTGGGGCCCTGAACGCATTGTCCTCCCCAGTCTCCTTCACTGTCACCTGTAAGTAACCAGAGAGCCACCAAACTACTCCAACTACCTAAAATAGCCCAACTACCTAAACTGCTCCAACTATCTACCCAAACTATCCCAACTACCTAAAAGGCCCCAACTAACTAGCCAAACTGCCCCAAAGACCTAAACTTCCCAAACCAACCTCAAACTCCCTCAACTACCCGTACTACCCAAGATGCCCCAGCTACCTTAACTGCCTCAACTATCCTAACTGCCTGTAACTGCCCTAACCCGACACAACTTCCCTAACCGCTGTCTGTCCTAGGAAGGCTATTGATTTGCTATCAGCCTCAGCAGCCAGCAGTCAGTGTATCGACAACCAGATTGATGGCTGTTTTATTTTCAAGTTATAGTCCGATCATTTGTGCCTCTGTGGCTCTTTTCTTGCAGCCCAGACAGACAAGAATAATGACACAATAATGACACTAATTTAAAAATTATGTGTCCATGAGTCTGTTGTGGGAGTGATTCGGAGCGTAGCGTTCGAGGAATAGCATAGTCGATGTTATTCACTCGAAATGGCCCTTTCAATAGGACCTATCAGGGCTCAGCGGCTGTTTGAATCCTGTTTTTAAAGAAATGTTGGCAATTTGGCTTGTCTGGAGCAGCATCATTGATGTTTGAAAGGAACATTTTGTCTAGCGCCTCGGGGTGTGGCTGCCGTTCGACCAGCTCCGCCGCTGCATTCAAAAGCAGCCATCGCCACAAGAACACACTCAGAAATGGAGTGTACAGCCCTGAGGACTTCACTAGCTTGGCTAGTCTGCTTACTGTGATGGTCTCAGAAGCCCTGTCTGCCCAGGGTCACTGTGTTTCAGGTCTCAGCCTCAGTCTCTCCTCTCTCCATCTCTGCTGTTCTCTTGCTCCTGTTCTCTCTCTCCTGGTCTTTCTCTCTCTCCTCTCCCTACAGACCCCACAGAGAGGGTCAGTCTACATGTCATTTCTAAAGGGCCCCTTATGGAAGGAGACAACGTGACTCTGAAGTGCAAGGCCGACGGGAACCCACTTCCCACCAGCTTCAACTTCCACATTCAGGCAAGCTCTCAATGACATGACTCCACTATCCTCCCACACAACCAGAAACCCCACCTGGCATATGCCCTTAGTTCCTAATCTGACCCCTTTAATTACTTGCCTTCTACTGCCATTGTCCTCTTTAACCCAGTCAAACCCTACACCTGGTCAAACTCTACATGTCTTACACTATCCACCCTGTCTGTGAAGCGCTACATTAACCTAGACTCAAGCCCATCTGAGAGTTTCAAAATGTATCCCTTCCTTATGTTCCTAAAGAAAAGGGTGGTGAAGGTGGAGAACTCTGACTCCTACACTGTGACTGATGTCACACGTGACAGCACAGGGGAATACAAGTGTTCTATCATTGACAATGCCAAGATGGAAGACTCCAAGAACATTACCATCAATTGTAAGTCACTCTTTATCTACAGATATCTTGATCAATGTTTTAAGCTAGCTAGCATTAGTTCTTCAATTAAGTTCTGTATTATCTTAATACTGCCAGCAATTTATTTAACAATGCTAGGCCAGCAATGGATTCATGGGAAAAAACAGCCATAATGATAGCCCATTTCCTGCTACTATAGATTGCGTTTGGAAGTGTGTGGGAAAATTACTTATCATCTAATTCATAATTCATTCTTTGTCCGGCTGTATAAAGTCATTAGGGTTATTTTTCTAAAAGGGGAACATTGTCAGAGTATATTTCCGTTTGCAACTACATCCCTCAGCAGGAAAGGATATACGGTTTGTTAGAGAGAATAGAAGCCGAGCATCTCGTCTCACGCTGTGAGGTGAAAATACTTGGAAAGCTCACGTCCTTTAATGCGTTAAATGAGCTGGATCAATGCGGACGTGCTGAGGCTTCTATAGGGAGCTGATATGGTTTTCAACAGGAGTGCTGTGGCCCCTTCTCCTCGAGGCGGTTAACTGCCTGTTTACAGTGTGTCTTTCTCCTCCCTTCCTCCCTTTCAGACCTGGATATGAGTTTGAGCCCCTCTGGGAAGGTCATGAAGAGCACCGGCGAAAGCTTGGCTCTGAACCTGCAGACCGATGCGTCTGGAGAACTCAGGGTGTCCTGGACTAAGGTAAGACTAAACAGTACCAAAGTTTTTATAAGGCCTAGATTTATGTTTTTGGTTGGAAATGGGTGATAAAACCTTATCAAAGCAATAAGATGACTTCAGCTTGTTTTTCATAATTTAAATGTATGTGAAGGGCGCCTAGCGGTTAAGAGCATTGGGCCAGTAACCAACAGATCGCTGGTTCAAATCCCCGAGCCGACTACATGAAAAATCTGGCGATGCATCCTTGAGCAAGGCACTTAACCCTAATTGCTCCTGTAAGCTACTCTGGATAAGAGTGTCTGCTAAATGACCAAAATGCAAATGTAATGGTTGATCTTATATCATTCCAGGACAATGGCAAACTAGACAAAATCCCTAAGTTTGACAAGCTGACCTACTCTGATTCTGGAAAGTATGAGGTTGTGGTCACCATGGGCGCTCTCATCAAGAAAGCCTCTTTCGAGCTGGTCGTTGAAGGTAAAGACTTTGGGACATTTACTCAGTTAAGGCTTTTGTGCTCTTACTGGGCACATTCAACACTGTTTTTCAAAGATAGATTTTTGTACGTGTTCCTAATGATAGACTTTTATTCAAAGATACTGATTCCCCAGTAGCTGTTTCACTTCAGGGAGAGGCTTTCTCCATATTTGTTTGTGTTGTCCATACATCATGTGGTGTTGTTGCATGGCATGGTGCGATCATTTTCTTGTTCGTTTTGGTGTAGTTGAGGAGACCATGCGTCTTCTTGCAGGTATTCCAGTCATCCGGCGGTTGGCAAAGCAGCGTGGCGAGGACGGCCAGCACAAGGTACTGACCTGCGAGGCTGAGGGCTCCCCCAAACCCACTGTGGCCTGGAGCGTCAACGGCACATCGGTATGAACAAACACAGACATCTTCACTAAGGTGCCAGGACACTCCACTGACACACAGGAGGTGGCATTAGACTTCACACTCACAGGGACACTCATTATACAGATCACACTGTATTTATCCATCAGTTACTGTAAAACGCACAACACCCTTATCTATCCTGGAATAGCAGCAAAGACTCACAAAATCATTAGTTTATCTGGAATTCTCTCAAAGCAACACCTTGTGCCATGCACCCATTTTTCTGTGGCGTGCCACCACATGAATGGAACGGAACACACAAATCCTCGCCATCTTTCCGGATGTGTTACTGCCGATATGAAAGCAGCTCCTGACCTTATAAAAACAGTCAATTTAAGCTTCCTTTTATTGGAATCTGTCAGGAAGCCAGAGAACTCTAAATCTGGGAGGTTTACAGTCAATGAACCTTTGGATGTCTTTGTAGTGAATCAGTGCTTGTGGTATTTTACTGTCCACACTATTTCAGACAGACAAACTTCCCCCATAATGTCTTTCACTATGTTACTACACTGCTCAAAAAAATAAAGGGAACACTTAAACAACACAATGTAACTCCAAGTCAATCACACTTCTGTAAAATCAAACTGTCCACTTAGGAAGCAACACTGATTGACAATAAATTGCACATGCTGTTGTGCAAATGGAATAGACAAAAGGTGGAAATTATAGGCAATTAGCAAGACACCCCCAATAAAGGAGTGATTCTGCAGGTGGTGACCACTGACCACTTCTCAGTTCCTATGCTTCCTGGCTGATGTTTTGGTCACTTTTGAATGCTGGCGGTGCCCTCACTCTAGTGGTAGCATGAGACGGAGTCTACAACCCACACAAGTGTCTCAGGTAGTGCAGCTCATCCAGGATGGCACATCAATGCGAGCTGTGGCAAGAAGGTTTGCTGTGTCTGTCAGAGTAGTGTCCAGAGCATGGAGGCGCTACCAGGAGACAGGCCAGTACATCAGAAGACGTGGAGGAGGCCGTAGGAGGGCAACAACCCAGCAGCAGGACCGCTACCTCCGCCTTTGTGCAAGTGCAAGGAGTAGCACTGCCAGAGCCCTGCAAAATGACCTCCAGCAGGCCACAAATGTGCATGTGTCAGCATATGTTCTCACAAGGGCTCTGAGGGTCTCATCTCGGTACCTAATGGCAGTCAGGCTACCTCTGGTGAGCACATGGAGGGCTGTGCGGCCCCACAAAGAAATGCCACCCCACACCATGACTGACCCACCGCCAAACCGGTCATGCTGGAGGATGTTGCAGGCAGCAGAACGTTCTCCACGGCGTCTCCAGACTCTGTCACGTCTGTCACATGTGCTCATGTGCTCAGTGTGAACCTGCTTTCATCTGTGAAGAGCACAGGGCGCCAGTGACGAATTTGCCAATATTGGTGTTCTCTGGCAAATGCCAAACGTCCTGCACGGTGTTGGGCTGTAAGCACAACCCCCACCTGTGGACGTCGGGCCCTCATACCACCCTCATGGACTCTGTTTCTGACCGTTTGAGCAGACACATGCACATTTGTGGCCTGCTGGAGGTCATTTTGCAGGGCTCTGGCAGTGCTCCTCCTGCTCAAAGGCGGAGGTAACGGTCCTGCTGCTGGGTTGTTGCCCTCCTACGGCCTCCTCCATGTCTCCTGATGTACTGGCCTGTCTCCTGGTAGCGCCTCCATGCTCTGGACACTACGCTGACAGACACAGCAAACCTTTTTGCCACAGCTCGCATTGATGTGCCATCCTGAATGAGCTGCACTACCTGAGCCACTTGTGTGGGTTGTAGACTCAGTCTCATGCTACCACTAGAGTGAGAGCACCGCCAGCATTCAAAAGTGACCAAAACATCAGCCAGGAAGCATAGGAACTGAGAAGTGGTCAGTGGTCACCACCTGCAGAATCACTCCTTTATTGGGGGTGTCTTGCTAATTGCCTATAATTTCCACCTTTTGTCTATTCCATTTGCACAACAGCATGTGCAATTTATTGTCAATCAGTGTTGCTTCCTAAGTGGACAGTTTGATTTCACAGAAGTGTGATTGACTTGGAGTTACATTGTGTTGTTTAAGTGTTCCCTTTATTTTTTTGAGCAGTGTATTTGTGACTTCCTAAGTAACTTCTTTTCTTGAACATTTTCTGACTGACTTCCCAAACTGATGGGCTCAGTGTTTTTGTAGATAGGTTTCCTTCTCTCAGATGCACACCACGTTTATTATGCATTGGTCTGTCATGAAGACAAAGGATTTTTGTTCTTGGCGTACCTGAGCCTGTGTGTGTGTGTGTGTGTGTGTGTGTGTGTGTGTGTGTGTGTGTGTGTGTGTGTGTGTGTGTGTGTGTGTGTGTGTGTGTGTGTGTGTGTGTGTGTGTGTGTGGGACATGACCACACACACACCCATTGGGTCTGCATGATCAATCCACTCCAAAGCTGCACTGACCTCTTTCAATTAATATTCTACGGCTGAGTCACTCACACACAATAATTTAGTCACAGCTCACATTTCTGCGCATCTGGGGACAAACACACCAGTGCATTCAAAGTTTAGAGTTCTATAAAACCTGTTCACAGTAAATAGGATAAGACATCAAATGTAAAATTAGTGCTGGCTCTTTTCATAGCAGACGCACCATATCGTATTCTTAGAAGATGTGAAAAGGGTGTTGCCTGTTTGTTTGGGGGTTTCTCTAGTCCTCTGCCTCTATGCCCTGAAGGTACTCCTTATCACGAATAGGTTGAGCCTCACGAAAATACAACACCACCTCCTAGTGGTAGTACATGAAATATACATATTTTATTTGATTCTAGCAACATTCATTATGCCATGGAATAATATAAGATTCCATATATTCTTCGCAATAGAATTCTATGAAATGCATCTTTGTGCTATTACTGGAGAGGAAGCAGCTATGTTCTGCATGGCATTTAAATCTCCATCAGATACACAAGATATACGATAAGCCATTGTACACTAACAGCTGCGTCTATTTAATTTTCAGGCTGATGAAAGTCCCTACGTCAATGGGAAGATCTCACACAAGCTGACCATTGTGCCTACAGTCAACCTGACCGTTGTCTGCACTGTGTCCAATGAGCTTGGCCAGGACACCAGGGCTATTAACGTGTCGACCTGTAAGTACAGTGTGGTGGTATGGCCTAAAATTCCCTGTCCTATCCCCTTCCTTCCTCTCTAAAGGGTAACTCACTAATCCTTGTGTGGATCTGGTCGATCACCCTCTCCTGATGCTAACAAATTCCCCCACTGTCTGTATGCATGATGATTAGTAAAAAAGTATGGAAATGTTTTATGGAGGGAACCTTGGCCATGGGGACCTAGTTCTTGTCTCTAGCCAACCTAAAACATGCTACTATGCATACTGGACATACTATGCATGCTCCTTGGCAATAATTTCCCTTTGGTTTCTGCAGTATTTGATTAGATAAATCAATACAGACAGCCATATCTCACTCATTTTGTGTTTTTGGAAAAGCATTTTTCCCTTTTTCATTCTTCTCCCTCACTTTTGGTCTGTTTGTCAGGATGCTGGACTCTATCCTTCCCCCCTCTGATGTCATGTTCTCAGTTTGCATGCGACCAGGAAATCTAAACAACCAACACCGTGTTACAGTCAATCTAGAGTCTAACATAGCCGATAACACACTGTCTGACCAATAACATTATACAGTATACTTAATTGATTTCTGGGTTGGACGTTAATATAACTTTATATCTGATTTCAGTATTTGAGGAGGTGAGAATGGATAAACAAGGTAAGTTGTGATGATCTTATTTAACATTTCCTGTAGCAAGATGGAGGAGAGGAGGGATTCTGTAGAAAAATATATAAGCTTCCCAGAGAAAGTGGAATCTGCTATTGTGCATTATACCCTCCAGAGCACAATCTCAGATTAACATCATCCACAAATAGCCCCACTGCTGAAACGCTGTTGAACAACAAGATGTGGTGCTGGGGGTGTAGGAAATATTTGTTAAGATAAACATACACATTCTGAGGATCAGAAGGAGTGGAGCCACCAGCATCCTGACAATCTCTCAATGTTATCCATCCTTTCATTTGCCAAAATTGTATTTATTACATGTTCACAAGGAGCAGTTCACATTTATCTAAATCATAATACAGAAGGTTACAAATTCTATAACAACCATTGAATTTTGCAGCATGAATGTGTATACCTTATTCATTCATATGTATTCGTTGACATTTATACACAGGTTTGGGGAGCAACTCATTACATGTAATCAGTTACATGTAAACTGATAATTTTTTCTTCTTCTGTAATCAGTTACGTTACCAGCAAAATATTGTAATCAGATTACAGATACTTTTGAAAAAGTAGATTATTGGATTCTTTTTAAATGTAGAAAGGATGTTTTGTGAAAAAATACATTGACACCTTTCTATTTTCTTAATGACATTCAATTCAGCATTGAAAAAAGGCACACGTTTAACTCCATTGGCCTCCCACAGTGAAAAAGCTGAAATTCACTACTTTCGTTGATCTGCTTGCTCTGCTCTCATATTTATCCTCATGTTTTACCATTTTATTTTGGGACTCAAGTTTGTTCCACCTGAGTGTTTTACTTGCCATTACTGTGATATGTTGTTGTTGTTTATCTACCTTAGTTGAATGCACTGACTGTAAGTCGCTCTGGATAAGTGTGTCTGCTAAATGACCAAAATGTAAGTGTTTTGCAAGTGTTCATTTTTACATTTACATTTTTGGTAATTTATCAGACACTCTTATCACACCATTGTCAGCAGACTTCTGATACCAATGCAGGATGAAAGAGGGACACAAAATTGTGAACCGCTATAAAATAAATAGTATAGAAAAGTATTTTTTTTGTTTTTTTGTAATACAGGTCTCGAAAGTATATTGTTACCAAATACATTGGATGTAGTAGTTCAGGCTGGTGAAATACAAAATACTCAAAAGTAATTGAAATACGTCCATCTCTGGTCAGAGACCACTAATGATGACACACCAAATGCGTTTGATCGATCCTTTTTGTCTTCTTCTAATGCCTCTTAATAGTTAAGTAATCAAAATGTAAGTAATCAGATTACATTACTGAGTTTGGGTAATCCAAAAGTTACATTATCGATTACAGTTTTGGACAGGTAACTCGTAACTGTATCAGATTACATTCCGAAAGTAACCTACCTAACCCTGTTTATACATACGCAAATTTATTTTTTGCAGTCTCTTCATTTGCAGAATGTTCTCTCCTTGTTTCTGATGTTTCTCCTCTCTCTCTGTGCCTTTACAGGCTCATCAGATGACAGTGACACAACAAAGTTGGTGGTGGGAGTTATTGTTGGTCTGCTCCTGGCCACTGTAGTTGTGGGTCTAGCATACTGGCTGTACCTGAAGAAATCCAAGTAAGTTAATTAAATCAAAATGCCTTTCATATATAGCATGTTATGGTGATGTATGTATTATTATTGGAGGGCTGTGATTTGTGTTAAACAACCTGATTTGTGTTAAAAGGCAAGGCAGCTGGAAGACTGGTGAGAAGGAGGATGGATCCACTGAGGAGAGCAAGAAACTGGAGGAGAAAATAGAGGAGAAGCTGGAGGAAAACAGCCAGAAAGTTGAGGTGTAAAGAAAAGGAATGTTTAAAGAATGAGAGAAAAAAGGTAAAGAACATGTCTTGAAAAACACGTCTATTACTGTATATTATAATATTTACTTCTTATGTTTAGATTAAAAGATGCCGTTAACATCATCACAATTTTTCTGCAGTGCGGAAGCGGCAACTAGAAGCTTTTGCTCACTTCTGTTAAAATTTGAAAAGGGGGCATTGAACTGGATGAAGACCATTTGGATTTGGACTTATCCACAAAACTTTATTTCCTCTGAATATTGAAAGAAAAAAACTGTCTAAATGAAAGGATATGTGTTGTACATAAGCCTAAATTGTCTGCGCTATGGATAAAATGTGTTAACAATCCTTTGTAATAGTTTTTGTTTCAAGTGTTGGTTAAGAAGGATTTGGTCAAATAGAGAAAAATGCCAATTGGAGTGTTTGGCTTGGATTTAATTAACGTTATTGCTATTAGAATAACTACTGGACCAGATGCCTTTTCTGTAAGGATGTGTGCATTGACCTAGACCTCCCTGACCCTCAATGCATTATAGAGGATCTGAAGGTCTTCACCGCTGTTCCATCTCAGTTCCATATCATCAACACAACCAAACACCCATTAACACAACCGAACGCAGTCAATACATTTTGTCAATTTTTTATGGAACATACACTGCCATTTTGTGTAGTCTCCATTGGAAAAATAAACTGTTGAATATTTTAATGAAAGGGCTAAGGGAAGGGTATAGGCTACATAACTAGCTTTAGTTGTAACGTAATATGAGTTAAGCATTATACCAAGATGCATCACTTTGCATTGCAGGAAGTAGAAGATCTGTTGTACAAATTATTTCATGACATGTTACATGGTTCCTGTTTGTTTTTTGTACATTTTTGCCATCAAAAGTATCAGGAGATTGAGTGATGCTGTTAGGCATGCAGTACACTCTGACCATCTGTTTGTGTATCAGTGGGTTGTGTTTAGTTTGGACATAACCACTACATTACAGAATATGTCTTATCTCAGTTGTATTCATAGTGTTAAATTCTGTGCTTTTATGTCATTTTTTATGTGTAAAGAGACAAGTTGTCCAGCAGTTGCATACTTCACAACTTAGGTCAGGGTTATGAGTAGCATTTACTGAACCTGCAAATATATCAGACCTAGATGTAAATGTGATTTGTTTTGGTTATTTTTAGCTATTTATATTGTTCAAGATTACAAGGTTAGCATCTCTGTTAGTTATATTCAATTATTCTCACAAATTTAACCACTTTTTAACCGCTTTAAAATTTAACCGCTTTAAAGGTACTGAACAATTGATAGTAATTTCTTGCAGTTATTTGACAATAATAATTATAATGTAAGCCTTCTGTGGATTTTGAGCCTTCTGTAGATTTCTATGAGTTTTACCACATATCTCATACTGTCAGCTTGCTGTTTGTGTCCTACGTTGTAGTTAATGTGAAACCAACAAATTGGAAATAAGACCAAAGAGGGTAAATATTGCCATGCAAGTATTGTAAATACTGGCTTTTGTTTTTGTACTTTTGTTTAAAATAAAGTGTAGCCTACATTTTGAAGACTCATGTTAAAGAATGTTTTGTTGGCTCTGTCATTCTGCTCACAATACATCATAAAAAGTATCGCCATCAGATATCTTTGAGAATAGGTACATATACACCCCAAAATCCCAGAGAATCAGTCGCTATTCATTCGTATCATCCATAAATCCATATTTTACAATTGGACCACTATTGGGCATTCCTCAACACTAATAGCAGGGCATTGGTAAGTCAATTCAGAATCACACAGGACCATGATAATCAGAAATCCAGAACTGCACATAGAAAGGATGTATACTGCCATCCATTGGCCAAAGAACATAGCACAAGGATTTGCTTCATCATCATTCAGAGATTAAAAATGTTACTAATAAGATCCCACTTGGATATTTCAATCAGGTTGCTTTCAGTAGTTTGATCTGATTTATGAATATCTTGTCACATGTTAAATGTTACTAGTAAATTCATGTCGAACCTTTAAGCTGACAGCCATACAATATAGGCTAAAGATAAATAAAATGTGCATGCCCTTTATACAGCTAGTCTGCTGTCCTGATCAGGAATGTACTTTACAGATGGGTTCTTCTATGCAACAATATCACACAGCTTGTTTATACTCAGGAATCATGATGTCAAGTCTGACTGTAAAAAAGACTAGGTCTGTATGTCTTGCATTTCATTTTCTGAAAATGTGCTATTGCAGTCATACAGTTTTATTACTGTCTCAAACATGGATGCAATAAAGTTTGGCAAATTCCTGCAACACAACTAACTATTCATGCAGTTTTTTCGAATTTAGAAATCCTATCTAGATTATTGTATTCTACTTTAGAATGTTATAATTCAATGGAGACAATTTATTCATTAGAATTACTGATTGACAGCATACAACGTTGAATCTATGGTTGAATTATCCTCGCCATTAGTTCATCCGGGGATTTGATAGATTGATTGACAGTTGTCATAGTAACAACTCAGGCAATCGCCATTTTGTCAGAAGGTCTTTTCAAATGTTGTCCCTTCCCGCCGGAATAATGCAATCACTGGATATACCATTGACATTTGTGTTCAAAACGATGCGTCGAATGAATCGGATTAGGACAAGTAAACGGCAAATGATTTAGCATAGTTTAAATATATCTAGTGGGAGCCGCACTTATAGTTGCCAGTGTTTCTGGTCTACCGGGCCGGTTCACTGCGCAGGTTTGGGACGCGCGCCATTTTGTGAAAATTGACATACATTTTTTTTGTCCAAAATAAGCGTGTATCTTAGGGCATGATATTGGTTTCATATTTTGGGGTCTTCATTATTTTTCGTTATGGTTGCCTACGTCCGTGTTTCCCGTGGTGAGCTTGCAAGAAAACAGAACAATTTGAATGTAGCTACCTTTTATTTAGCGTTTGAATTCCTAGCTACAGAATCGTGTTAGCTAACTGGCTAACCGTCGCTAGTTAATAGTAGCCACGTTCGTTTAGTCAACTAGATAGCTAGCTGGCGCTAGTCGTCAGCTGATGCTAGTCGAAGTTGGGTGGATAACACATTTTGTTGGTTGGGGACGCATTTGATCGTCAAGAAGTTTTACTTGGATGGCCATTTTTTTTAACTTGGTTTGCCAGTGGAGAAGACTTTTCACCTTCGCGTTTCGGGAATTAGGTTGACTGTGACTGACTTAACTTAGCCGACGACAGTGGGGGCGGAGAAGCTCAAGCTGGATAAGTTGCCCTACCATACAGGTTAATTGACTTTAAATGAAGATCGTGCCATCAGAGGTGAGCCCGTGTATGAAGCTGACTATGTGTGTTGTGTAAAAAAGGTAGCTAACGTTACATGTGTGGTAATTAGCTAATGTAACTTACGGTCATCTAGCTAACGATCAGCAGCAACCATTGCATTAGCCGGATGTCGTAAGAATGTTGCTAACATTAGCCAGTACAGATTCGCTAGCTAACGTTAGCGCTCTGGATCTAACTACACCTAACATTTTTAAACCTAGCTAGTTAGTTTAAAAAAAATCTAACAGCATTGTCATTTAGTTGTAACTAACGTTAGCTAATATTATCTAGCGGCTAACGTTACGTAAAAGTGTTAACGTAAGTTCATAGCTAGCTAACGTTAAGTATTTATGGGCAAGAAAAGCTGACGCGTTAACTACCGTAGCTAGCTTACGTTAACCTGTTAGAAAGTTGGGCGCAAGATAACGTGGTAGCAAACGTTTGAATATACGATCGTTAGCCAGTTAACAATTAGGGCCCATAACCAGCGTTATTGGCTTGCTAGTTAACCAACTCGCTAACTGGTCATCTAACGTAGCTGGCTAGTAAGCTAACGTTAGGCCCATACAGATCGCTCGCAGAAGACATCGTCACTGCACTCACTGGCGAGAGGAAACGGATTGCTTGCCTTAACGTACCAAAGCTAGATGGGTAACGTTAGCTACTGAGTAAACTAGTTATGTAGTATTTGTCATTGTAGACGAAACCAGACTGCCACTGACAACTGCTCTCGAGAAGGCTAAACTGATGATTTGCTTTCGAAATTCCAACCATGGCGAGAAATAGTCCATCACCTGTGAGTAGCTAGCTAACAGTTAACAATTCCTTATTTTGAATTGATGACAGGCCGTTTTGAGTGTGCAAGTATGTAGCAAAACTGAATATTTTTTATAAATAAAAAATGTTATAGGGTAGACAGTTAGATATGAAGTTACATACAACACTTAAAATTCGAAATTAAACTATATTTCCATGTAGATAGGCCTGTGTTCATGCTTAAACTCATCATGAAAGGAACTGTTCAGAAGACGGTCCTGAAAACGGAATGTTTCGATCGTTTATGCTTCACAAGCAATTACCTTGGTTATCCTTAGTGGTACAGTTGGAAGCATTATCTTTACTTTATATGCACAGTTCTGAATAATTTAAATGGTGTACAGTTTGTTTTCAAAACACTTTTGCGTTGCAATGTGGGCTTGTACTGCATATCATATTTAGCAAGCATTCCCACACTAAAACTACTTAAGCTCACTGTCAATACATAATGTAATATTTTATTAGCTAGTTGCTGTTGAGTCATTCGGGTCATCTTCATGACATGTGTATATAAAGTTAATGAAACTCCAGAACTTTGACAATGACTAAAGACATTCTGAGAGGAGATCTCTAGTTTTACTAGGTCACAACAATGGTCAAGCTGATTTGACCTGCTTGTTCGGATGGCACCTGTTTTGGTGTGAAACCATGTTTCTGAACTGTTCTTGCAAAAAGTCAACAGCCTCATACATCATAGATTTATAAGGTTATTTGTGTTAGGCATGTTGAGAATAATTGGTTCACTGAGATTAACCAGACTGACTGGGAAAAGGTGATTGTTGGAGTGATTATAGTTTTCTAAATTTACAAAATATGTGCATTTTACTATCCAGTTAGTTTCAATTTTTTGCCCTTGCCTTTGCAATGTTTTGGTATTTTTCCTCCCTCTTTTTTTCCCGTCAAGTTTTTGTTCTTTTGGAAAGTAGATCCCACCTAAAATGCACAGTCAATGAATGATACTTATCTCCTTTTTGTTCTTTATAGTGGGTTGTGGTTTGCTGCTGGACTCTCCTTCCAGGATGATATGACATTTTACAGGAGACGATGCATCCAGGTTAGCTGCAATAACTGACATATTTTATCTTTCGTGGGGAGGAGGCACTCTTCTTAATTCCCCCCCACAGCCTAACCATATCTTGTCAATCAGAAATACATGAAACATAATGCTTCAATTATTAAATAAATTACCTGCTTACTTCAAAAACAACTTTCAGTTGTCTGTCGGTGCAAAGCAAATTGCACATGAAGACATTTCCACCATAAATTATGTCAGTCACAGTAGAGTTATATTATTTATTAGACTTTCCACATGTTCAAATTCAGTCTTTCAATTCTTGATTACCACTGCCTTGTCGTGTTCCTCTCGACCATTACAGTGCATTCTCCCTGGAATGTTGGTTGCATTATTAAGTTTACAATTTGGAATTGGGATGACATGAAATGGAGTGAAGTTTAAAATAGAACCATGGTGCACCTCAAGATGTCAGCCAAGAAAGTGGAGAAGAAGGAAAGAAATGCCAGTCATCCTTGGACTAGTCTTTTGCATTTAGTGAGCTTGGAAGCATGCTCGAACAACTGGCAAGCTTTGTTGAACAATTACACAAAGGACAAGTGTGAACTGACCAGCCCCAGATATAATAATAGTACATAATTATATAAAGGCCTATATAATATTAAATGTACAATATTATACATATGTCACAATATAAAGTATAGTACTGTACTAATCGTGATTAAGTAGTAGGGTTAGAATAGGCTACCATATTAGTTTTTGTCAGATTCTGAGGTCACCCCCACAATCAGTTATACCTAATACATGTTTTATTATTGTAAGTATGACATGTCAGAAATTGCATATTACAATTGTATAATTCTAAACTGGATTCTCCTGCACTAGCTACTGTACATTTTTATTTCAAAGGTTTTTCTAATATCTCTGTCTGGATATATTTGTTCCTCCACAGCTGGGTCAGCTCTGTCTCTAGTGCTCTCAGATGGAGTGCAGGTTTTGGGCTGTGCTGCTATTTTGCTGCCAGGCTCTAGTGTGCTGAAAGCGGCCTCTAAGTGTGCCAAAGTTCAATTTTATTTCTTGTTTATTTCTTGGTTTCTCATTGGAAAATGGGAGCTGCTCTGCCCTGGCAACAAAAGTAGGTTATTTGCATACTGCGTTGTGATTGGCCTGTGCGTTGATGGGCTTGCCAAATCACGCTGTATCTCTGTGGTGATAGGCTATGCTAATTAGGTGCTGTTGCTGGGATTCTGAATAGTGGTTACTGTGTAGCGCTGGTGAATTGTGTTTTCTGGTGAGAGATGCTGATAGATGAACAAGCTATGTAATAATTTTCTGATTCCCTTTCACATAAATTGAAGGATGATTTACATCCCAGGGTGTATTGATATTTCCTTTTTATTCCTGATTTAAAAGTACATATTTTACAGCACCCCCCCACAAAAAGGCTAATGAAAATATAAATGCCTATATTTTCTTTACCATATGAACATGTTTTTATGTGTGTATATATGTATGTTTTTTGTTTTTGGGGGCCTTTACACAATGTACAAGGGCACAGATATTTTGTGTTATTACTAGTATAAGCCAAGAACTTCCATTTGATACAAAGAGGCCCTCATGGAAGCTAATACAACAAACATACCATATATCATTTGAATAATAGGACTATTTAACAGTAATTTCATGGGCCAATATGTCTTCCTACTCATGTCAATGTATGAGGTAAATTACACTGACCGTAACATGTTAGTTAGAATACATCACCCGTGTCTAGTTAAGTAAATAAAAGTTTGAATTTATCAACATCGTATTTCAGAATTGTAGATAATCATTGAGATTCATACTGCATAGTAAGGTTTAAAGGTCAGTGTGCTGAAGTGTCTTACACTTCTAGACCTCTTGAAGTGGTATTTTAGATCAGTTTGTCAAGGCAGGAAACCTTCCATTGACAGAAATCAGTCTGGAAAATTTTATTGAGTTGTCACTACTTCAGGGGAAGTTTGTATAATGTATTATTATTTTTTACAATTTCAGTGTTAATTCGTGTCAGTGTTGATTTCTTTCAGGAGGAGAGACTTCAGCATGCAAACCTTCGTCCGTCCGGCTTGCGCCCTCTTTTTCTTTCCACGCTGCTGGTCTTCAGATGGCTGCTCCAATGCCCCATACGCACCAGCAGTACAGTGACCGCCACCAGCCGAGCACTGACCAAACTGCTGCGGTCCTACCGTACAGCGACCAAACGCAACAGCTCACTGCCAACCCGGTATACAAGCAACACAAACCTTTCAATTTGTTAGACACAAACGTTAAAAAATTTATAGAATCATACACTTTTTAATACACATACGTGCACAATAGAAATCAGAACTTTAACTAGCTTGTCATTTCGATTGCAAAATGTAAGAAATATTTTTTGTTGTCAGAGATCATGTTTTTTTTTGTGTGATTTGTTGTTACAGAGGCACATGCCCCAGTGCTTTCGTGACCCTACTTTAGCTCCCCTGCGGAAGCTCTCTATAGACCTTATCAAAACCTATAAACAGATCAATGAGGTGAGACTGGTTTCTGCTGTTCAATGTACTGCAATTGTCACAAAATTTCATATTTGAGTGTTTGAATTGCAGATGTAATAAACAATGCAAGTTTAGAATATTTTTCATATTCTCAGTTAGATCAGGAAGTGCATAAGCTCATGTCTGTATTTGGTTTCTTTCCTGGACTTTAGGTCTATTATGCAAAAAAGAAGCGACGTCACCAAACAGGTCAGGGTGAAGACTCCAGTCACAAGAAAGAGAGGAAGGTCTTCAATGATGGCTACGACGATGACAACTACGATTACATTGTCAAGAATGGGGAGAAGTGGATGGACCGCTATGAGATTGACTCCTTGATAGGCAAAGGGTCATTTGGACAGGTACACTTTTATAAATGATTATTCCCATGATCAACTTTGGAAATTGCTCTCATTTTGAGCAC
This sequence comes from Salvelinus fontinalis, assembly GCF_029448725.1. Lineage (NCBI taxonomy): Eukaryota > Metazoa > Chordata > Actinopteri > Salmoniformes > Salmonidae > Salvelinus > Salvelinus fontinalis. The sequence goes on along the minus strand of NC_074688.1, from coordinate 22,069,511 downwards.
TTGGGCAGCTAGTGCTTAATAAAACAACAAGAAAATATGTTGGTGTTTTTTCTCTCTTTTGGATTGCTGTAGGTTGTAAAAGCTTATGACCGTGTAGAGCAGGAGTGGGTTGCCATCAAGATCATCAAGAACAAGAAAGCTTTTCTCAATCAAGCCCAGATTGAAGTGCGCCTCCTAGAGCTCATGAACAAACATGACACTGAGATGAAATACTACATAGGTAATGCACTCTAGTGCTACTCTGTTGTACAATCCATTATGGTGCACTGTCATGTTTTAAACTAATCTCTCTTGAATGTGTATCAGCCACACCTGACTCACACTATTTCTCCTGTCATGTAGTTCACCTGAAACGTCACTTCATGTTCCGGAACCACCTCTGCCTGGTGTTTGAGATGCTCTCATACAACCTGTACGACCTGCTGCGAAACACCAACTTCCGTGGTGTCTCTCTCAACCTGACCAGGAAGTTTGCTCAGCAGCTTTGCACTGCGCTGCTGTTCCTGGCCACACCCGAGCTCAGCATCATCCACTGTGACCTGAAGCCAGAGAACATCCTGCTGTGCAACCCCAAGAGGAGCGCCATCAAGATAGTGGACTTTGGCAGCTCCTGCCAACTGGGACAGAGGGTATGCGAATCTACTTATTGTCTTGGTCCAAAAGAGTTTAACCTTGTATCTTGCACAAGTCTCATTTTTTTGCGTATATTCTGTATACCTCTGCCATATGTTCTGTTTTCAAGATTGTTGTAACGCTGATGTCTATAATGATATTGATAAGAATGGGTTGTGGTTGACTCTTTCTCCTTCCTCAGATATACCAGTACATTCAGAGTCGTTTTTACCGCTCCCCAGAGGTGCTGCTGGGCATGCCCTATGACCTGGCCATCGACATGTGGTCCCTTGGCTGCATCCTGGTGGAGATGCACACTGGGGAGCCCCTCTTCAGTGGAGCCAACGAGGTACAGTGTGCTTGACTGACTAGCTGGAGGTTGTTTTAAATATAGCCAACTTTGAGTGAATAAATTTGATACATGCAATTAACATTTAATCCATGGCGATATTTGTTCTGTTCTATAATTCTCAGGTGGACCAGATGAATAAGATAGTTGAAGTTCTTGGTATCCCCCCCAATCACATTATGGACCTAGCCCCAAAAGCCAGGAAGTTCTTTGAGAAGCTATCGGATGGCACATGGAGTGTTAAGAAGACCAAAGATGGCAAAAGGGTGAGTTTGCTGTAGTTCCCTTCTCTATGTGGTGTCCTAACATTGGCTTTGGTAGTGTTGTGTATTCAGGTTCAAGTACCTGACAACCCCTCCCTGTGTCTCCCCCTTGTCTCTCCTCTGAGCAGTATAAGCCTCCAGCCTCTCGGAAGCTCCACTCTATCATGGGTGTAGAGGCCGGTGGTCCAGGTGGCCGGCGGGCGGGGGAGTCTGGCCATGCTGTTGCTGACTATTTGAAGTTCAAGGACCTGATCCTTCGGATGTTGGACTATGACCCCAAGAGCCGCATCCAGCCCTACTACGCCCTGCAGCACAGCTTCTTTAAGAAGACTGCAGACGAGGGGACCAACACGAGCAGCAGTGTGTCTACCAGCCCAGCGCTGGAGCAGTCCCAGTCCTCTGGAACCACCTCCAGCACCTCCTCCAGCTCAGGTAACACTCCCTGGCTCAATCGACCCTCTATCTCTCCTCTGAATATTGCGGTTGTGGACTCATGTCTCAGTTGTCCCTTCTCAGTGCACTGGTGGGAAACCAAACCGATGGTGGTGCTTAAAGTATTTTCAACCTTTTCTATGTTCAGTCATTTTTGCATTGTCTTTGAGTGTGATGGACTTAGTCTGAAGTTGTGCCCTCTTCTCTTGCAGGAGGGTCGTCTGGGACAAGTACCAGTGGTAGAGCGAGGTCAGACCCCACCCATCACCACCTACACAGTGGAGGGCACTTTGGGGCAGTAATGCCAGCCATCGACGGTGACACCCTCTGTCCACAGGTGACATGTCTTTGTCATTCATTTGAATAAGCTAATTAATCAATAGACTACCTGTTATGTCTGCTAAATGACGGAAATGTAATGTAAGTCCTAATGTAGTCAATATTATTTAAGTGTAATTAAATGCACTGGGAATTTAATTGTAACATTTTTCAAGGAGCATTTCATATTTTAGTCATTTAGCAGACGCTCTTATCCCGTGCAACTTAGTTAGTGCATTCATCTTAAGATAGCTAGGTGGGACAACCACATCAGTCATAGTAAGTACATTTTTCCTCAAAGTAGCGATCAGCAAAGTTGGAGCTTGTACGAGAGACATTAATTGATTTCTCTGTGGTGCACTGACAGGCAAGAAAGCCTTACCCTCCCCCATTGGTGTGGGGAGGTGGGGTCGGACCAGAGCCGGTGACCGGAGAGACCCACCCAGTCCAGGAGACCACCTTCCACGTCCCCCCTCAGCACCCCAAGGCCCTGCACCCCCACTCCCACCCCCATCATCACCACGGGCAGGTGATGGCCACACGGCCCCGCCCGCGGCACTACACCTCCCCCACACACAGCTCCTCCACACAAGACTCCATGGAGGTGGTGCATGGCCATCTGTCCATGACCTCCCTGTCTTCCTCTGCCTCCTCTTCCTCCACATCTTCCTCTTCCACTGGGAATCACGGCAACCAGGCCTACCAGCTCCGCCACCTGCCTTTTGGGCATCATGGCGGGCTGAGCATGGGGATGGGCGCCTTCTCGAACCCCCGGCAGGAGACAGGCATGGCTGCCCACCCCGCTTACCCCATGGGCACAAACACGGGTCCGGCTCACTACCTACCGGAGGGCCACCTGGGCTTGAGGCAGGGCATGGACCGGGAGGAGTCTCCCATGACTGGAGTGTGTGTGCAGCAGAGTTCCATGGCCAGCTCGTGACTGCACTGACATTTGGCTGTGTGTTCCCCCTGTGCGTCATTTTAAGGTGGTGTTTTTTACAACAGGTGTGTCGAACAAAAGCTGCTCACGTCAGAAGGGAGATATCACTCAACCGCTACTAAAGAGAAAAACCTTTGTTAAAAGAATGTGATTTCCGTCATTTTTCTTTTTGCAATCATTAGGCACATGATAATGTTGCAGAATAAGCATAGTAAAATTGAGGCATCCATCTACCATTTCACAAAATTCATGTAACAAATAACCACCATCTGGTATTAGGTGGCAAAATCTACTGGTGAGCATTTGAGGATGAAGTTAGAAGCAGTTTTACAGGTAGCTGTCTAATGAAATGCTAACACGTCCTCTTATTTCAAACTGGAATTTCTGACATTTTTCTTCCACAGGTTGTTGATTGTTTTACCCTTTTTTAAAGTGAATTTTCACAGAAGAGCTGCTTTTAAAACCTTTAGCTTGACCAGGAGGAAAGTGTTTGCGGTGATATTTCGTGTTGTCTGTCGGTATTGTGTAACTCTGTGAGAGGGGAGCACATAGCAGTGGAGTTCCTATAGTGTGCGCTGGCCCAGACAGTGGAGGGGATACCCTGCAGGTGAAAGATGTCGGGGGGGAGTGCTACCCCCTGGTGAGCTGGTCCCGGCCCTGGCCTGGCACAGACGAGAGAGCAGAGATGGGCTCTGGAGAAGAAAAGTGTCCGGCCCAGCGTGAGGAAGACTGGTTCAGTCAGTGGCTGGTTCTCAGATAACCTTTTGGCCTTACGACTCATGGACTTGGAATGGGTCGGAGCTGGATATTATCATTTGAATTAAGATGGCTTTCCACTATTTTTATCTGTAGACAGCCCTGTAGACAGCCCTTAATTGTTTAAGGAGAATAAAAATTATAGAAAAGGGTCATTTAAGAATGAAGATTTGAGGCCTTTCTCTACAAAGATTTCTCATCTATGGGGCCCCACGTTACAGGGTCTTCTTGTACACACCAATCTCCTAAACATTACTTCCTTCAAATCTTGTTCACAGTTTAAGGATTTTGTGGTGAAAAAAAAATAAAATCCCTTTTTTCCATTTTTTTCCCCGTTTGCATGTAGTTCCTCATCTGAACACCTGCACAAATGTCTCCATCTTAAACACGGAAACTGAAGAGGGGAAAAAATGTTAAGTGACTGCCTTTCTTTCTCCTCAAATTATGCTGTGAATTTTACAAGAATTTATTTCCCCTTTGGATATTTTTTTTTATACCAAAGCAGTTTTATAGCATATTAGGTGTCTGTAACCAATAATGTAGCAGTTCACCACTTTTGACTCAGTTTATCAAGATCTTATTTTAACGTCAATACAAAACCGCTGCAATATATTGCTTTAGCAAAACTGGAAACCGTTAAGTTCAACAACTGTTAGCTACCGTATATTCTAAACAGATTTGATTTCTATGTTTTTCCCAAACCTGTTTCCATATTAATTGGTAGATTATTTTTGGGAGTCTCTTTTAACCTTGGTATGTATAGAGACATTGGTAGTTACTCTGCAGGCTCCGGAGTAGCAGAATTAAAAGCTGATGGTTCAACGTAGACCACTGCATTCTATTTCTGCATTTCTCCCACTTTTACTATTTTAAAGGGTTTTGCTGCCTTTCATACATAATTTGGCAACATGCTAGCTACTGCCATAAAACTCAAGACTATTGTAGTCTCATTACCCTGGCAGTGTACAGACAATTGCAGTAAATATGATTTTCTAAGTGATTTGGAAGTGCACCTCCTTGTGAGCCTGGTCCTATTCAAATGGGAAGGGTACCAGTCAGCCCTCTTGCTAATGTCCTGAGCATGTGTGCAACTTTGGCAGACATGCATGTCTGTAGAACTCTACCGTTAGTAGAGGCATTTTCGTTCATTTTATTTTATATCAGGGATTTTGAAGTGCTTTTTTAATGTTTTTTTTTGTTGTTGTTTTTTTGTTTTTTTACTCTGGAAAGTAACAAGACCAAAGTCCTGCTCATAACAGCCTTCTTAGTTACACACAGACCGCAGGACACTTCTATTGTCATAGTTCAGGGGAGAGACCATCACGAGGAAAAATCATGTTTGGTATAACCACAAACTCAAATGTAAAGCTACCTGTAATGATATTTAAATTTTATCTGAATGTTTAGGTTATAATCACAATCATTTTTCATACCCCTCCATGATTTTTGAGACTCAGAAACTGCCAGTGGTTTTGCTGACACTCATACTGGTACTAAACATTCCAAAATAAAGATTTAAAAAACCTCTTAAGTGTGAGCCTGTTTCAGATCATGCTGATTGACTTCTGATCTAGAGCAGTTGTCATGAAATGCAGCCCCTTTTTAATAGTGGAAATAGAATTTATGTATATATTTATATTTTTTTAATAAAGGAAGTATAGAACTCACTACCTTGCTCCTGCTGGTATGTTGATTATGTTTGTCAATTTGGTGACCGTTCAGTGGGCAAGATCTCAGTTTTCTTAGTCAGTGGTGTAACGTGGCCTCTGGGCAGAGGTACTTGACTACATCAGGACAACACTATGAGGTAGGGTTTGAATCAAACAGGGAAAGCTAGATCTTCAAACCTTAATTTTTACAGGGTATATTGTAAGTGCATGTACATCCACAGACTTTACTTTTTGGTTGTATGAAAAGCACATGGTTGGGGAAAAAGTGGTTCCATTTTCAATAAGGCTGTTATGTTTGTGGGTTTCACACAAATGTTTGAGTACTTGTTGACATATCCTCACCCTACAGAAGCCCAAGTCCTCTGATTTTCATTTGAATATATTTTCCTTCAATTTTTGATTTCACATTTTATAAACAATTTGTACATGCACTATAAAACTGAACAGCATGGAGAAAAGGATAAGTCCGTGTATCCACAGATTGTAAGATCTAGTCAAGACTTTGCTGTGTATATGACAATGCCCTTTGTATTATATTAAGACCGTCTTATGTATGATATATAAAAAGAAGTTAATTGAACCGTTGTGAGCCTCTGTTCCTCTACACTTCTTCACACACACCAGTGTGTATTTCTTCCAGGAATACACTGTCTTGTACCAATGCTATTACCACCACAAATAAAAAATAAATGACCACGATAGTGGACACTTTTGTGCTCAATAACTGTTTAACCTCATAACTCCTTTGTGTAGCCTATTATAATTCAAACTCTGATAAACTCGGTTTAGCACAACAAATCAAGACTATAGTACTAGTGTTGACAAAAAGCCTGAGTGATTCTTGAATAATACACAACAGCAAGCTACATTTAATGGGTGTAGATTAGCTTTAGATGAGTAGTATTATAGAGCATTGTGATTGAAATTACCGTATGAACGTGATTTGTCGTTAATTTGGCCAAATCATGACTGATATACCTTACCTTATCCAACCTTTCAGTTCCACCACCCACATATGCGATGACATCACCTGGTTTCAATGATGTTTCTAGAGACAATATCTCTCATCATTACTCAATACCTAGGTTTACCTCCACTGTATTCACATCCTACCATACCTTTGTCTGTACATTATTCCTTGAAGCTATTTTATCGCCCCCAGAAACGTCCTTTTACTCTCTGTTCTAGACGACCAATTTTCATAGCTTTTACCCTTATCCTACTCTTGCTCTGGTGATGTAGAGGTGAATCCAGGCCCTGCAGTGCCTAGCTCCACTCCTATTCCCCAGGCGCTCTCTTTTGATGACTTCTGTAACCGTAATAGCCTTGGTTTCATGCATGTTAACATTAGAAGACTCCCTAAGTTTGTTTTATTCACTGCTTTAGCACACTGCCAACCCGGATGTTTTAGCCGTGTCTGAATCCTGGCTTAGGAAGACCACCAAAAATTCGGACATTTCATCCCTAACTACAACGTTTTCAGACAAGATAGAACTGCCAAAGGGGGCGGTGTTGCAATCTACTGCAAAGACTGCCTGCAGAGTTCTGTCCTACTATCCAGGTCTGTTCCCAAACAATTTGAACTTCTACTTTTAAAAATCCACCTCTCTAAAAACAAGTCTCTCACCGTTGCCGCCTGCTATAGACCACCCTCTGCCCCCAGCTGTGCTCTGGACACCATATGTGAACTGATTGCCCCCCATCTATTTTCAGAGCTCGTGCTGCTAGGCGACCTAAACTGGAACATGCTTAACACCCCAGCCATCTAACAATCTAAGGTTGATGCTCTCAATCTCACACAAATTATCAATGAACCTACCAGGTACCACCCCAAAGCCGTAAGCACGGGCACCCTCATAGATATCATCCTAACCAACCTGCTCTCTAAATACACCTCTGCTGTTTTGACCCAAGATCTCAGCGATCACTGCCTCATTGCCTGCATCCGTAATGGGTCAGCGGTCAAACAACCTCCACTTATCACTGTCAAACGCTCCATGAAACACTTCAGCGAGCTGGTCTTTCTAATCGACCTGGCCGAGGTATCCTGGAAGGATATTCATCTCATCCAGTCAGTATAGGATACCTGGTTATTTTTTTTAAATGCCTTCCTCACCATCTTAAATAAGCATGCCCCATTCAAGAAATATAGAACCAGGAACAGATATAGCCCTTGGTTCTCTCCAGACCTGACTGCCCTTAACCAACACAAAAACATCCTATGGCGTTCTGCATTAGCATCGAACAGCCCCCGTGATATGCAACTTTTCAGGGAAGCTAGAAACCAATATACACAGGCAGTTAGAAAAGCCAAGGCTAGCTTTTTCAAGCAGAAATTTGCTTCCTGCAACACAAACTCAAAAAAATTCTGGGACACTGTAAAGTCCATGGAGAATAAGAACATCTCCTCCCAGCTGCCCACTGCACTGAAGATAGGAAACACTGTCACCACTGACAAATCCACTATAATTGAGAATTTCAAAAAGCATTTTTCTACGGCTGGCCATGCTTTCCACCTGGCTACCCCTACCCCAGTCAACAGCACTGCACCCCCCACAGCTATTCGCCCAAACCCTCCCCATTTCTCCTTCTCCCAAATCCAGTCAGCTGATGTTCTGAAAGAGCTGCAAAATCTGGACCCCTACAAATCAGCCGGGCTAGATAATCTGGACCCTTTCTTTCTAAAATTATCTGCTGAAATTGTTGCCACCCCTATTACTAGCCTGTTCAACCTCTCTTTCGTGTCGTCTGAGATTCCCAAAGATTGGAAAGCAGCTGCGGTCATCCCCCTCTTCAAAGGGGGGGACACTTGACCCAAACTGCTACAGACCTATATCTATCCTACCCTGCCTTTCTAAGGTCTTCGGAAGCCAAGTCAACAAACAGATTGCCGACCATTTCGAATCCCACCATACCTTCTCCGCTATGCAATCTGGTTTCAGAGCTGGTCATGGGTGCACCTTAGCCACGCTCAAGGTCCTAAATGATATCTTAACCGCCATCGATAAGAAACAATACTGTGCAGCCGTATTCATTGACCTGGCCAAAGTTTTCGACTCTATCAATCACCACATCCTCATCAGCAGACTCGACAGCCTTGGTTTCTCAAATGATTGCCTCGCCTGGTTCACCAACTACTTCTTTGATAGAGTTCAGTGTGTCAAATCAGAGGGTCTGTTGTCCGGGCCTCTGGCAGTCTCTATGGGGGTGCCACAGGGTTCAATTCTTGGACCGACTCTCTTCTCTGTATACATCAATGATGTCGCTGTTGCTGCTGGTGAGTCTCTGATCCACCTCTACGCAGACGACACCATTCTGTATACTTCTGGCCCTTCTTTGGACACTGTGTTAACTACCCTCCAGGCGAGCTTCAATGCCATACAACTCTCCTTCCGTGGCCTCCAATTGCTCTTAAATACAAGTAAAACTAAAAGCATGCTCTTCAACCGATCACTGCCTGCACCTGCCCGCCTGTCCAACATCACTACTCTGTACGGCTCTGACTTAGAATATGTGGACAACTACAAATACCTAGGTGTCTGGTTGGACTGTAAACTCTCCTTCCAGACTCACATCAAACATCTCCAATCCAAAGTTAAATCTAGAATTGGCTTCCTATTCCGCAACAAAGCATCTTTCACTCATGCTGCCAAACATACCCTTGTAAAACTGACCATCCTACCAATCCTCGACTTCGGTGATGTCATTTACAAAATAGCCTCCAATACCCTACTGAATAAATTGGATGCAGTCTATCACAGTGCCATCCGTTTTGTCACCAAAGCCCCATATACTACCCACCACTGTGACCTGTACACTCTCGTTGGCTGGCCCTCGCTTCATACTCGTCGCCAAACCCACCGGCTCCAGGTCATCTACAAGACCCTGCTAGGTAAAGTCCCCCCTTATCTCAGCTCGCTGGTCACCATAGCAGCACCCACCTGTAGCACACGCTCCAGCAGGTATTTCTCTCTGGTCACCCCCAAAACCAACTCTTCCTTTGGCCGCCTGTCCTTCCAGTTCTCTGCTGCCAATGACCTATAACGAACTACAAAAATCTCTCAAACTGGAAACACTTATCTCCCCCACTAGCTTTAAGCACCAGCTGTCAGAGCAGCTCATAGATTACTGCACCTATACATAGCCCATCTATAATTTAGCCCAAACAACTACCTCTTTCCCTACTGTATTTATTTATTTATTTTGCTCCTTTGCACCCCATTATTTCTATCTCTACTTTGCACATTCTTCCACTGCAAATCAACCATTCCAGTGTTTTACTTGCTATGTTGTATTTACTTTGCCACCATGGCCTTTTTTTTTTGCCTTCACCTCCCTTATCTCACCTCACTTGCTCACATTGTATATAGACTTATTCTTCTACTGTATTATTGACTGTATGTCTGTTTTACTACTGTTTTACTACTGTTTTACTCCAACTCTGTGTTGGTGTATGTGTCGAACTGCTTTGATTTATCTTGGCCAGGTCGCAATTGTAAATGAGAACGTGTTCTCAACTTGCCTACCTGGTTAAATAAAGGTGAAATAAAGAAAAAAAAAGAAAAAAGAGATAAATCAACTGGAACTTCTTACTTGATAAGAATGGTGATCAGCTTATTCTATGACGTGGCTCGTTGGTCTAGGGGTATGATTCTCGCTTCGGGTGCGAGAGGTCCCGGGTTCAAATCCCGGACGAGCCCATCTTTTTAAATTTGGAGAGCAACGGTAGATGGAAATAGTTGAATGTTGTACCATAGCAACAACGTCGTAAAAATTGTTCATTTGGTGAAATTACATAGAATATAACAGATTTAACAATAACCTTTTCACGCCGCGAGTATAAGTTTTCATCGTTTTAACTCGTGCAAATGTATAGAGAAGTCACCATGTTTCCATCCACAACGTTGACCCTTATTTGATTTCAGACATAAAAGGAGGGCTCGTCCGGGATTTGAACCCGGGACCTCTCGCACCCTAAGCGAGAATCATACCCCTAGACCAACGAGCCAGATAGAACAGAAATGCCACATGTATTTAATTTATTCACACTTTATCGAAGCACGCCTGTATTGGCTGTATTATGATTCTAAACTGTAGCGGTTTAAAACGTACTATACTTCGCATTTCATGTCCAATTGCCATGACAAACCATCTATTTTTTTTGCAATTTGGCCATCTGCAAGCCTCTGTTCACGGGTTTTAGGCTGATCCGAGGTAAGTTTTGCTTTTAACCCTTACAATGTAAATATAGAATTGTTGTCAGTTAGAACTGATCTTGGATCTGTACGTAGAGAGAACGCCAATGAGCACGTGACATACATTGTTTGTGGAATGGAAGCAGTTCGGTTTCCTCTTTCTCCTCTGATGAATCCTCCAGGCCACGCTTAGCACTGTTGCGCGTTTTTTTAGGTTAATTTAAAAGTAACAGGTAGCTAGCTTGTGTAATTTACATTATTTAAACGTAAAACATATTTATAAATACTAAATTGATTTGAAATTGAGTACACGTTTATGCACAATGCCCAATTTTTGCGCGGCTCCAAATTGCACCAGAAAGAGCACTCAATCCGATTTGGCTTTTTTCAGATTTCCAAGAGATCCAGAAAGGTATTACAAAGTTTGATCATCACATTATGAACCCATACTTTTCTCGGGGAGTAATTCATTATTATATAGCTGGCTAAATATAGCTATGTTGTGTTCAGTAGCACGCTAGTCATAGCTAACTTTAGTATATGGAAAATGGCTAGCTAGCCTGCTTGTTAGCCTGCACACTTGTAACGAGCTAGGTGGTGTGTGTGGAGCTGTAAAGATAAGTTAGCCCCCATTGCATTCATGGTGTTGATCTATCGTACCTCTAGAAAAACGATTGGGAAATATATACAGGTACCATTTAATTAATGGTTCTCAAACTCTGGTCTTGGCGAGTGAATGGGCATGCTGGTTTTTGTTCCACCCCAGCACTAACACAGAAAAATAATCAATTCAACATTCAAATGTATTTATAAAGCCCTTCTTACATCAGCTGATGTCACAAAGTGCTGTACAGAAACCCAGCCTAAAACCCCAAACAGCAAGCAATGCAGGTGTAGAAGCACAGTGGCTATAAAAAACTCCCTAGCCAGAACCTAGGAAGAAACCTAGAGAGGAACCAGGCTATGAGGGGTGGCCAGTCCTCTTTTGGCTGTGCCGGGTGGAGATTATAACAGAACATGGCCAAGATGTTGAAATGTTCATAGATGACTAGCAGGGTCAAATAATAATAATCACAGTGGTTGTCGAGGGTGCAACAGATCAGCACCTCAGGAGTAAATGTCAGTTGGCTTTTCATAGCCGATCATTCAGAGTATCTCTACCGCTCCTGCTGTCTCTAGAGAGTTGAAAACAGCAGGTCTGAGACAGGTAGCATGTCCAGTGAACAGGTCAGGGTTCCATAGCCACAGGCAGAACAGTTGAAACTGGAGCAGCAGCACGGCCAGGTGGACTGGGAACAGCAAGGAGTCATCAGGCCAGGTAGTCCTGAGGCATAGTCCTAGGGCTCAAGTCCTTGTGGAGAAAGAAAGAAAGAGAGAGAGAATTAGAGAGAGCATACTTAAATTCACACAGGACACCGGATAAGACAGGAGAAATACTCCAGATATAACAGACTGACCCTAGCCCCCCAACACACAAACGACTCTAGCATAAATACTGGAGGCTGAGACAGGAGGGGTCGGGAGACACAATTAATCGTCATCTTCAGTCTGGATCTTGATTATTTAAAACAAATAGTTTTCAGGTAACTAGGCCTATCAACAAGAAGCCAACTAACCCCTCCTAATATGGTTTGTTCAGATGTAGGCTCTGGGTTGAGAACTGTCGCCGGGCCGATCTGGAGGCAAAAACATCAGACCAACTCAATAAACACTACAGACTGTGTGCCAAACACTTTGACCCGGCTATGGTTTGTAAAACAGTAAGTGTGTGTCAAACCACAAAGATCTTTGTTTGAAACATGTCTACCTCACTGAACAATCTCTTTGTAGAGATGATCATAATCTTACATTTGAGAGGTCTTGAGCTGTGTTTTGATATTCATGTATTTGAATAACTAGTTTTCTCTTCATTATTGTTTTTCAGAGCCCTTATAGAACAGTACTGAAGGATACTGCTATTCCAACCATATTTGATTTAACAAGCCACCTCAAAAATCCTCATAGCAGACATCGCAAGCGAATCAAAGAATTGGTATATCTTTTCTTTTTTGCAAGAACTTTATATACTAGTGTTGCTTCAAAAAGGAACATTTTTGTGGACTACTACTGGCTTCATTTCTGTAGGTCTGTTTTCAATGTAATAGTAAATTGTCTAATAATAAACATTGTCTTATGTTTTAAATAATTGTTTTAACAGACTGAAGAAGACATAAGGAGAATTAAAGAGAGAAGATGTAAGTTGCATTGTTTTTGTTTAAAAGTATTGTTGTATCCATACACCTGTTGAACATGAACATCAAATTAAATTTTTTTGTTTCCTTGCAGTGGCATCCTCCATTGAACAGCTCCACTCAAAGAAAGACATTGAGGCAACCGAGGGTCAAGATGCCGCTGAGGAGGAAATCAAGCTGTCCGCAGAGGAAAAGAACTTCCGAGATTACCTGAGGTCTCTGTTTGAGATCGTTCTCATGCTAGGAAAGCAGAACATCCCATTGGAGACCAATGTCCCAGAAGGAGTAGGGAGAGATCCCAGTAATTTCCAGGCCCTATTGGAGTACCGCATTAATGCTGGAGACGAGGCTCTGAGGAGGCGGTTTGAGGCCACAGCAGTGAATGTGGAGTACCTCTCCGCATCCCAGCAGAGCCAGCTCCTTGAAGTCTGCGAGGGCACTGTCAGAGAGGAGGTCCTCATGGAGGTGAGAGAGAGTCGCTTTTTCTCACTGGTCACAGGGGATCTGGTGGAGTTTGCTAGGGAGAGACACCTGCCTCTCTTCCTGCGGTTTGTAGACCAGTCCAATGCTCTCAGGGAGGAATTCTTGGACTTTCTGCCGTTCGAGGGGGACGAGGCCTCACTGGTAGAGAAGCTGGAGACCCAGGTGACAGACGGGTGGGGGCTGAGAATGGAGGACTGCCGCGGCCAGGCCCATGTAGCCACCGGCACCTTCGCAACTAAGATGAAAGCTGTGGCAGTCGGACTGATGGGAAAGTACCCCATGGCAATGCACACGCCTTGTTCCACCTGCGCACTGAATATCCACCTGGCCAACAGCCTTCCCTTCCCCAGCGTGCAGGTTGTCATGGCAACCCTGAGAAAGATTGATGCCTTCTTTAAGCAGTCTCCCTCTTTGCAGGCTGAGCTGGAGAAGGCCATCTCTGTTTACCACCAAGAAAATGATGAGAAGGCAGCCGAGCTGAAGGAGGCCTGTAGCTCTAACTGGACAGAGCAGCACAACGTGTTTGAACTGACTGTGGACCTGCTTGAGTCCCTCCTGCTGTGCATGGACTGCATTCGGGACAATGAGAATGTCAAGTTCCCTGATGCTGTAACTGGGGACGCCTACTCGATTGCAGAGACCCTGGCTGACTTCGAGTTCATTGTCACCTTGGTCATCCTGAAAAACGCTCTTTCTTTCACACGAGCCTTTGGCAAAAACCTGCAAGGGGAAGCCCTTGATGTGTTTTTCGCTGCCAACAGTCTAACAGCTGTCCTGCACTCTCTGAATGAAGTTTTTGACAACATTGAAGTCTACCATGAGTTTTGGTTTGAGGAGGCTGTGAATCTGGCGGGTACCATGGAGATCCCAGTGAAGGTGCCTCGTCTGTTCCTCCGGAGGCACCGTTCGGCCGACGCAGGCGAGATCCCTCCAGAGACTTACTTCAAGGAGTACGTGACAGTCCCTGTGATCCGCGGCGTCATCGATGAGGTGGATGACATCTTCTCCCAGAGCAACCTCAAAGCCCTCAAGTGCCTGTCCCTGGTCCCTGCCATCATGGGCCAGATGAAGTTCAACACCTCAGAGGAGAACCATGCAGATGTGTACTGCAAGGACCTCCCCAACCCAGACACGCTGCCCGCTGAGCTGCATTGCTGGAAGATTAAATGGAAGCACCGGAGCAAGGAGGTCCGCCTGCCCTCCACCATCCACGAGACACTTCAGCTGTCAGACGTCAAGTTCTTCCCCAACGTCAACTGCTTCCTGAAGGTCCTGACCACCTTGCCTGTCCTGATGCTGGAGGACAGCAACAGCTCTGAAACATCCAGGAAACGCCTGCAAACTTATCTCAGTGACACACCTATCAAACAAAGGTGCAAGAGTCTGGCTGTGCTCCACATAAACTCTCATGTTAAGCATGACCTGGATGTCATGGTTGACAAATACTGCAGACTGTACCCTGAGGAGGAGCCTGAACATGGGGTTGAGGCTGAGATCAGCACTGTGGTGATATAGGATATTAAGTTTGTTCAGTATAAGGGAACAAAATCAAATTAAAATTACATTCAAATGACGTCTCCCTGTTGTATTATAGCTTTAGTGTTTTGTAGGTTAATGTGAATTGTAACTGTAAAGTCTGAGTAAAATATGACCTCTAGACAGGGGTTATTTTGGGCATAATTGTGTAACAATTTGAGCATTAATATTGCCATTAAAAAAAAATCTAAAAATGTATATTTATTTCTAATTAAATGCCACTTGGTGTCTTGAATGATACTGCTCTTTATTTTATTAGAATTCATCATACACATGTTGTTTTAGGCGTACAGCCTATAAACTATAGGCTACCACTATAACTTCGGAGGGTAAATATGTATTTGTCATCATTATTTGCAAGTCTGTTTTATGACAAAAAAGGTTATACCATTTCCCTCCTTTATGATACAAGCACAAGTCTACAAGTCTACCAGTTACTGTGACCTGCCCATGACCTCGCGTAGAGGCGGGAAGATGATACCAAGATACTGTAATGATATAATGTTGCAATTTTACCGTAGTCTACGTTATTGCTAGGATGTTAGTGTTGTCTTGAAATTATTTGGGAAAATCCACAAGAGGGCAGTCCACTCTCAAAAGTGTCAAAGTACATATCGTCATCCCGAAAGAGCCATAGGCCTAGTAATGGCGTCTTTTTGTAGACACTAATTCCGCAATGGTTCGTTGGACAAAGCCTATGGGGAAAACAATGCCGTTTTTTTATATAAACACCGAAAATAAGATCTGCGGTAAATTCATGAAGGTCATGTTAACGGACTGATATCATCGCACAGAACAAAAGCTCTTATAAACCTTGTGTTAAACTCGCACCTTATTTTTTGGCATTTATCCCAAAACACTGCTTTTCGCATTAATTTTCCCCGTAGGAGTGGTTGAATGAACCAGAGGTAACTCATTTCCGTTTTTTAGGACTACAATTGGCGAGATGGTAAATTTATTCACATTATTACAGAGCAAAATTACCTGTTGGAAACAATTCTGATAATAACAAGAATTTGTAATATGTCTTGGTAACAACCTTAATATGGTGTTTTAGTATGTCATCACTTAATTGGGCGAGAGTTATGCATATGGAGCTAGTTGACAGTTTTTTCTGTTTGGTATGTCTGTCATCACACGGAGCCAAGAACTAAGCGTGCACAACTGTGATCTCCAAATACTTTCACTTTTTTAATGGGATGCAAGCAGGTTAAGCAAGACAGTTCATTCTAGCGATTCAGTGAACCGTTCATTTTCCACCGGTTTTATTTTCTGTCTACAGAGGAAATTAAATTAATAGGATATTTATCTAAATGTTTTCCTGGTGGAGGAAATCCACAGTAAAGTAGGAAGCAACATTGTTATTTGGATAGATTAAAAAAGATTGCAGATAAATGAATGATTATCAATGCTAAAATGTACACTCCAGGATTTATTCTGGTAATAAGAACAAAATTCTGAACTTAATTGTGGAATTTATTTTTATATCCATATTTGAGCAGAAATAATAAGTAAAGAGGCACAAACAAGACATGTTCTATGATATTGAAATGAACCACACTTTTTTAAAGATTCAACGCTGACTTATGGAATAACAACGAAGAGCTACCTCCACTGCCTGTTCTGTCAGTTCCTCCACATCACCTTCCTCAAACTATGCACTGGAATCAAGTGGCTGTAAGCAAATCAATCATTCTCACTAGCTCCATGCAACTTTCTAACTAATCGTCATCCTGATGGGCTACTACTTGTAACATGGTAGGAAGCTTCAGGTAAAATATTTTATTATTGTTCATGTACATCAGGGATTAGCCCGCGGACCAATATATATAAAATATATACACTACCAGTCAAAAGTTTGGAAACCTACACCTGCTTTTTCTTTATTTTTACTATTTTCTACATTGTAGAACAATAGTGAAAACGTCAAAATGATGAAATAGCACATATGGAATCATGTAGTTACCAAAAAATGTAAAAACAAATATTTTATATTTGAGATTCTTCAAAGTAGCCACCCTTCATGACAGCTTCGCACACTCTTGGTATTCTCTCAACCAGCTTCACCTGGAATGCTTTTCCAAAAGTCTTGAAGGAGTTCCCACATATACTGAGCACTAGTTAGCTGCTTTTCCTTCACTCTACTGTCCAACTCATCCCAAACCATCTCAAATGGGTTTAGGTCGGGTGATTGTGGAGGCCAGGTCATCTGATGCAGCACTCCATCACTCTCCTTGGTCAAATAGCCCTTACAGAGCCTGGAGGTGTGTTGCGTCATTGTCCTGTTGAAAAACAAATGATAATCCCACTAAGCGCAAACCAGATGGGATGGTGTATCGCTGCAGAATGCTGTGGTAGCCATGCTGGTTAAGTGTGCCTTGAATTCTAAATAATTCACAGACAGTGTCACCAGCAAAGCACCATCACACCTCCTCCATGCTTCATGGTGGGAACCACACATCCGTTCACCTACTCTGTGTCTCACAAAGACATGGCAGTTGGAACCAAACATCTCAAATTTAGACTCATCAGACAAAGGACAGATTTCCACTTGTCTAATGTCCATTGCTCGTGTTTCTTGGCCTAAGCAAGTATCTTATTATTGGTGTCCTTTAGTAGTGGTTTCTTTGCAGCAATTCGACCATGAAAACCTGATTCACTCAGTCTCCTCTGAACAGTTGATGTTGAGATGTGTCTCTTACTTGAACTTTGTGAAGCATTTATTTGGGCTGCAATTTCTGAGGCTGGTAACTCTTAACTTATCCTCTGCAGCAGAGGTAACTCTGGGTCTTCCTTTCCTATGGCGGTCATCATGAGAGCCAGTTTCATCATAGTGCTTGAAGGTTTTTTGTGACTGCACTTTCAAAGTTCTTGAAATTTTCCGCATTGACTGGCCTTCATGTCTTATAGTAATGATGGGATGGACTGTTGTTTCTCTTGGCTTATTTGAGCTGTTCTTGCCATAATATGGACTTGGTTAAAGTTAGAGAGGGAGATATAAGTCTCCAGCTTCATTGATTTTTGCAATTCGTTACAGTCATTGGTTGCAGATAACTGGAAGGAAAGGCGGTCAAAGCAGGTGTTGGCTTTGGGGATGACCAGTGAAATATACCTGTTGGAGCGCGTGCTACAGGTGGGTGTTGTTATGGTGACCAGTGTGCTGAGATAAGGCGGGGCTTTACCTAGCAAAGACTTATAGATGACCTGGAGCCAGTGGGTTTGGCGACGAATATGTAGCGAGGGCCAGCCAACGAGAGCATACAGGTCGCGGTGGTGGGTAGTATATGGGGCTTTGGTGACAAAACGGATGGCACTGTGATAGACTACATCCAGTTTGCTGAGTAGAGTGTTGGAGGCTATTTTGTAAATGACATCACGAAGTCAAGGATCGTAGGATAGTCAGTTTTACGATGGTATGTTTGGCAGCATGAGTGAAAGAGGCTTTGTTGCGAAATAGGAAGCCGATGCTAGATTTAATTTTGGATTGAAGATGCTTAATGTGAGTCTGGAAGGAGAGTTTACAGTCTAACCAGACACCTAGGTATTTGTAGTTGTCCACATATTCTAAGTCAGAACCGTCCAGAGTAGTGATGCTAGTCGGGCGGGTGCGGGCAGCAATCAGTTGAAGATCATGCCTTTAGTTTTACTTGCATTTGAAAGCAGTTGACGGCCACGGAAGGAGTGTTGTACGGCATTCAAGCTCCTTTGGAGGTTTGTTAACATAGTGTCCAAAGAAGGGCCAGATGTATACAGAATGGTGTCGTCTGTGTAGAGATGGATCAGAGAATCTCAAGCAGCAAGAGCGACATCATTGATATATACAGAGAAAAGAATCAGCCTGAGAATTGATCCCTGTGGCAACCCCATAGAGACTGCCAGAGGTCCAGACAACAGGCCCTCCTATTTGATACACTGAACTCTATCTAAGAAGTAGTTGGTGAACCAGGTGAGGCAGTCATTTGAAAAACCAAGGCTATTGAGTCTATCTTCTGTATACCTTGTCACAACACAACTGATTGGCTCAAACACAGTTTTTCCAAATTGTTTACACACTAAAATTGGAACTTGAAATGCAATCACCGAAACCTGAAACTCATATACCAAATCCCTAAACCCAGTCTGCAAAATTGCAAGCACAATTCCTGTTTTACACTCAGTTTACAATTCTATATCGCACATTTTGCAAAACACTACACACAGTTCTCTATATTAGGCACAACATTCAAAATTAAAATATCTGCCAAGCTCTATACACCAATTGGCAACACCCACTCCTCACAGGTGTAAACACTAGTTGCTTAATTGTTAACTTAGAAATCAGAGCTTTAGCGCTATAAAAGGCCACAAATGAGCTCTCCTATTCTGGAGGAAAATGGAAGTCAATGGTGAAGCAAGAGCTAGAGGGAAAGGAGTGGGAGCAAGAGGAGGATGAGGAAGGACAGCTATCTCAGATGAGATCAGGGCCACATTGGTTGACCAAGTGTTCAACCATGGATTGAGTGTGAGGGAGGCTGGGTAGAGTTTAGCCCAACCTGAGCCGCTACACGGTTGTATCTATCATCCGTACATTCAGAAATGACAACCGGTAAGTTACCTACCATCTACACTATGCTCTTCATGTATGTATACTGCAGTATCAGTAGGCCTATGTTACTCAGTGATTGTTGGCCAATGTTACAGTAATGTCATTTCATACTGAAGGAAAATAGATTATTTTAGCTTACTGTAACCAATTATATCATTTGTGGATCTTCTGCAGAACTGAGAACTGGCCAGGCCATGGTGTAAGACACTGGCTGTTCACACCAGAACAGGAGACCACTCTTGTGAACATGGTGGTGGTAAACAATACCATTAGACAATGAGAAATCCAGAACCACATAATTGCAGACAACACAATATTCAATAACATTCACCAGGTGGGCTTGTCTACATTGGACCATGTATTACAACGCAACCGAATCCAGATGAAACAGGTCTACAGGGTGCCATTTGAGCGAAACTCAGAGAGGGTTAAAGAACAGCACTATGAATATGTGCAAGTAATTTCTATACTGTGAATTTACTATCATATCAGCACTGTATAGACACATTACAGTACTGTAATCCAGTGTATTGTGCCTCACCGTATTGATTGCTCTAGGTCTATGTCACATATTATCTTGTCTGTTTCAGAGAGTCTTGGAGCTGGATGCCGCTGCAATTCAGCACATTTATATTTACAGTGAGGCTGGCTTCAACCTAGCCAAAAGACGGGGACGGAACATTATTGGCCACCGTCCCATTGTGAATGTCCCTTGACAGCTTGGAGGAAATATCACCATGTGCGCAGCCGTTAGCCTTCAAGGCATCCATCACCATGCCAACCTTGGTCCCTACAACACTGCCCTTATCATCACATTCCTGGACACACTACATGGCATCCTCATTCCAGCCGAGCAGAGGACCAGAGCAGCCCAGGTATGCTGTCATCTGGGACAACGTGAGTTTCCACCAGGCTGCTCTGGTCCGCAGCTGGTTCATCGACCACCCACAATTTATTGTTCTCTACCTCCCACCATATTCCCCATTCCTAAACCCAATTGAAGAGTTTTTCTTTGGCATGGCGATGGAAGGTGTATGACCGCCATCCCCTCGCACACATACCTCTTCTCCAGGCAATGGAGGATGCATGCGGTGAAGTTGATGTGGGGGCTTCCGGCGGCTGGATCGGTCACTCTAAAAGATTCTTTCCCCGCTGTTTAGCCAGAGAGAACATCGTTTGTGATGTAGATGAGGTGCTGTGGCCAGACCAAAATAGGAGGCAGGATGCAGCCTCATGTCTTTTTTTTCTTACATTTTTCATGTGTTTTTGTCTTTTTTGGTTAGTTTTGAAAGAATGAGACACGTTTATTTTTGTACAGAAAACTCTTTATCTTACTGAATGTTTTTCCTGGTTTTCTCCTGTTGGGTATGGAAAGTGTTACATTCAAAAATACCTCATTTTGGAAATAAATGACAATGTTTTTGTTACTGTATTTTGTTTATGTGCACTGCTCAAAAAAATAAAGGGAACACTTCAACAACACAATGTAACTCCAAGTCAATCACACTTTTGTGAAATCAAACTGTCCACTTAGGAAGCAACACTGATTGATGTTTTGGTCACTTTTGAATGCTGGCGGTGCTTTCACTAGTGGTAGTGTAACGGATGTGAAATGGCTAGCTAATTAGCGGGTACGTGCTAATAGCGTTTCAATCGGTTACGTCACTTGCTTTGAGACTTGAAGTAGGTTTTCCTTTTGCACTGCAAGGGCTGCGGCTTTTGTGGAGCGATGGGTAACGACGCTTCGTGGGTGACTGATGTGTGCAGAATGTCCCTGGTTCGCGCCCGAGGTCGGGGCGAGGGGACGTACTAAAGTTATAATGTTACATTGATGCTGTTGACCCGGATCACTGGTTGCTGCGGAAAAGGAGGTCGAAAGGGGGGTGAGTGTAACGGATGTGAAATGGCTAGCTAGTTAGCGGGTACGCGCTAATAGCGTTTCAATCGGTTACGTCACTTGCTTTGAGACCAGAAGTAGGGTTTCCCCTTGCTCTGCAAGGGCCGCTGCCTTTGTGGAGCGATGGGTAACGACGCTTCGTGGGTGACTGTTGATGTGTGCAGAGGGTCCCTGGTTCGCGCCCGGGTCGGGGCGAGGGGACGGTTTAATGTTATACTGTTACAGTAGCATGAAACCCTACTTCAAGTCTCAAAGCAAGTGACGTAACCGATTGAAACGCTATTAGCACGTAACTGCTAACTAGCTAGCCATTTCACATCCGTTACACTACCACTAGAGTGAAAGCACCGCCAGCATTCAAAAGTGACCAAAACATCAGCCAGGAAGCATAGGAACTGAGAAGTGGTCTGTGGTCACCACCTGCAGAACCACTCCTTTATTGGGGGTGTCTTGCTAATTGCCTATAATTTCCACCTTTTGTCTATTCCATTTGCACAACAGCATGTGAAATGTATTGTCAATCAGTGTTGCTTCCTAAGTGAACAGTTTGATTTCACAGAAGTGTGATTGACTTGGAGTTACATTGTGTTGTTTAAGTGTTCCCTTTATTTTTTTGAGCAGTGTATGTATATTTGAGTAGGTATACATTACTGTAACAATCTTTTACAACCGGCTACAGTGTAACACTGAAAATGCAAAAGGCATAAACCTACTGATGGGATATTCATAGTAGTGTGTTGAGCACATCAGAGTGTTGTTGGTTGGTAGACAGCTCTATTCATATGATGCGTGTGTGTTTCATTTTGATGCAAAAAAAAACATTTTGGAGAGTGAACAGTTGACAGCAGTGTTTGCTTTTGCTAGAGATTTGTAGAGTTTTGTGTTTAGACTTTTGGGAAAATGGGCTAAAGATTCAGCAAACGTGTGGAAAACTGTAAGAAAGAAAGAAATTCCGCTATTTTAATTTTAACAAGGCACACCTGTTAATTGAAATGCATTCCAGGTGACTTCCTCATGAAGCTGGTTAAAATAATGCCAAGAGTGTGCAAAGCTGTCATTAAGGCAAAGGGTGGCTACTTTGAAGAATCTCAAATATATTTTGTTTGTTTAAGACTTTTTTTGGTTACTACATGATTCCATATGTTATTTGATAGTTTTGATGTCTTTGCTATTATTCTACAATGTAAAAATAAAGAAAAACCCTTGAATGAGTAGGTGTGTCCAAACTTTTGACTGGTACTGTATGTTTTATGCAAATAAAATAGGAACTCAGTCGGGGTCTCAATTTACTGTTGAGTTAGAATAATAGAATATACAAGGTGCAATTTAGAAATGAGGTTGTACATCAGCAGTCACTCAATTAGCCCATGTCAGCAATTTTTTTGTAGATTGGTAAAATTTGTCTAGCAGCCAGTGATCTAAACTTGTAAGCATGTTCAACTTACCAACCGGGGTGGGGCCCATTGATCATCAGTTATCATATTAAAAACACCCTATGACAAAATGTGTAGAATTGCAGGAAATGAACTGTAAAACTGCACATTTTTCTCCCCGCCCCATGGCAAAATAAATAGAATTGCATGAAATTAGTTATAAAATTGCTATATCTTTTCTGCAGCCCATGGCGAAATGTGTAGAATTGCAACGAACTTGCTTTAAAACTGCAACATTTTCTCTATGCCCCATGGCAAAATGTGCAGAATTGCAGGAAATGAACTTTAAAACTGCGTTGTCACGAGAGGGACAGCTAAAATGTTTTGCTCGCCGGGTGGGGGGTATGGATGTGGATACACAGTCACACGAGCCACTGCTGCCGCTCATAAATTCAGTTTTTTTGTGGCCCCCACCCCCACCAAAGTTGCCCATCCCTGATGTACATATGCCTTTGCTTTAATAAAGTTTCTAATTAATTGGAGAATAACATTGAAAAAGTTGTATAGCCTGCTGAATTGCCTCTGTAAGTGTTCAGGAGAATACAATTCCAGATGTGAGTTGAAGCGAGGGGCTAAAGTACCCTGAACCCTGCCAATGTAGAACAGATCCTCTTATAACACCTGTCTCTCAAAATGTTTAAATCAGGTTTAACACCCCTGTTGACAGTTATCTGGGTCTGGACACCACCCTCTGAAACTAGATCCTGGACTTCCTGACCGGCAGACCACAGGCTGTGAGGATTGGCAACAACACCTCCTCCACGCTGACTCTTAACACATGGGCCCCCCAGGTCCTCAGTCCTCTGCTGTATGCCCTGTTCACCCACGGCCACGTGGCTTTGCACGACACCAACTCCAAGTTTGCTGACGACACCACGGTTGTAGGCCTGATAACCAACAACGATGAGTCCATATCAATGAGACTGCAGTAGAGAGTCACGAGTTTTACATGTTTAGGGATCCACATCACAGAGGACTTGTCGTGGACCAACCACCACACTTGTCAAGAGGGCGCAACAGTGTCTCTACTCCCTAAGGTGGCTGAAGACATTTGACATGACGCCCTGGGTCCTCTCCCACCCATCCAGGACATCTACTCAAAAAGGGACGCGAGGAAGACATGCAGCATCATCAAGGACCCCACACACCCCAGCCCCAACCTCTGCTCTCCCTTACCGTCGCTCAGATGGTATCTGAGCATGAGGTCTGATACCAACAGGCTCAGAGACAGTTTCTATCTACAAGCCATCAGACTGCTGAACACTTGAACTGGACTGACCACCTGTTCTGATTCTCCGCACCTTAGCACAAATGCACTCACTCATGCACACACCCACACAGACATACACACACACACATATACTGTTCATTCATGCTACACACACATCACAACTGCTGCTACCAGACTATTATTATACTGCTCAGTTTATACACTGCCCCACATCCCCCACCTCCTCAATACACGTGTAAATATTGGACTATAAATTGTGCCTTCCTGTATTATACTCATTCTAAAAGGTTTCTTATATTCTACTGAGCCATTTACTTTATGTATTCTTATATTTTATTATTTCTTATTGTTGTTGCATTGTCCAGAAGAAACCTGCAAGTAAGCATTTCATTGGACAATGTATACCATGCATATCCAGTACATACGACTAATAAAAACTTGAAACTTGAGCTGGTGTCGCTCCTCCTCATAGGACTCTATCCCAGTTGTCCTTCGATGAAGGCCAGCCACAGTTGCAGGCAGCTACGAGGTCCGATGTCCTCTCAGAGGCAGCTGTGCCACAGCCACCTGGAGCTCATGCCCACCGTCATCAAAACTGCACAACAGGTGAAGAGAATCTGCCATGATACATTCAGTAACATGCCCTGGAACTGCTCCTCTGTAGCATAAGGGCCAACGTTTCCTGCAGACCTCAGCAGAGGTAGAATTCCACATTTCCAATCCTTTAAAGCATCCTTCCATCCTTCCGCATTTTAGCTTATTGTTTTTTCTCTCTCTTTCACTTATCACTCTTTTTTCATGTTTTTCCTTCACTCATTATTATTTATTCTTAAACTCTATGTTCATGCCTGCATGCATGGCTATTGCACTTTGTGTGGGAGTTGGATGGCATATCATCTTATAAAAATAGTTTTCATTGCCTTAGCAGCTTGGTAGTCAGATGAAGGTGGTATCTCAGGAGACCTAGTACTTGCATATCTTGGGATGGGTCGGTCTGTTTTTTATTTATTTTATGGCCCCTGTGTATTCTGGTCATAAATGTACTATGCCACTCCTACCAGTGCTGTTGTAAGATAAGTTTGGAGAATAACCCTCTTACTGTATTTAGAGCACAGAAACATCTGGGGCACAAAAACATTGAAGTACCTCTAAGAGCACACACAAAAAACTCCTGTTGATCTGAAATATGTTTCAGGAACCAGGAAGGCTGGATTTCTCTATGCCCTGTCTGCAGCAGCTCTCTCCCATGCCCTATCCCAGGGCTGCTCCACTGGGGCGCTGTGCTCGTGTTCGTGTGGTGTGAACCCAAGCAGTAGCTCTGAACCAGGCCTCTTCTGGGGTGGCTGTCCTAACAACCTGCACTACGGCCTCCACATGGGAGCAACGTTCACTGACACACCCATGAAAGCCAAGAGGTCACGACCCCAGGCCAGCACACTAATGCACCGCCACATGTTGTGATTTATGGTACCCTACATCTAGCAATTTACAAAATTTTACAGTATGGTTTATTACTTGGTATTTACAAAGGAAATTGAAGTCAAGTGTCTTGTGGAAGGGAACAACAGCTACAGTATGGTCACCCTAAGATTTACATGTTCAAGTTTTTCAAAGGAACAGTTGAGAAACAAGGGACATAACCTTTGACTGATTGTGTGCATGTGCGTGTGTGTGTTTCAGGCTTTGAGTGAGGCTCTGCAGGTGGTGTGTAAGTGTCACGGCTTGTCTGGCTCCTGCTCAATCAGGACCTGCTGGAGAGGTCTGCAGGACCTGAAGCTGATTGCCAAAGCTCTGAAGACTAAGTACCTGTCTGCCACTAAGGTGATCCCGCGGTCCGTGGGGGTTAGGACGCAGCTAGTGCATCGAGATATTGGCATTCGGCCAATCAGAGACAGCGAGCTGGTGTATCTACAGAGCTCACCGGACTTCTGCATGCCAAGATGGATGCCAAGGTGGGCTCACTGGGTACTCCATTCAGGTTAGTGTCCAGTCAGTAGTAACCTTCAGGGCCAAACATTAGCTTGGTGTGTAATATGTTACATGACAAAAATTGGGAATTTGTACACGGCTGTCTACAACCTTAACTCAAATGCATTAAGCCAGGTGTCAGTTGTAAATATTTTAGCTGCTTGTTTCTTCTTTTCTCCGTAGACAATGCAACGAGACGTCGAGTGGCAGTGACGGCTGTGATCTGATGTGCTGTGGTCGAGGCCTTACACAGTGTGGCTGGTGGAGAAATGCCACTTCAGCTTCCACTGGTGCTGCTATGTGAGTTGTAGCACATGTCACAGGACAGTGGAGAGACACGTTTGCATGTGAACTAACCAAATCTTCATCTTAACCCAGGCTTCTCCAGGATTGAAATCAAAGAACTGTACCAACAATGTTTTTACTTTCAGCTCTTGCCTAATATAAATTCTGACGAACAACATTCATTACATTTCAGAATATTTCTATCACTGGGTATTCTATGAATATTGCCAGGGATGTGTGTTTATAAAGAATTATTCATATACTGCTGTTATACCATCAATACAATTTATTAGCATGCATCTTTGATGTATTGACTTTATCTTTGTGGGAATGGAAATCCCTCGGGAATCCCTAAAGGGTGTATAATATTTGACTTATGTTTTTTATGTGGAACAGTTGAAACAGGAATTTAAGAGGGTTTCAGGGATCTGCACTTCTCTTATCTGTAGGATGATGAAGTCTCATTTTATACTCCCTTTTAGTAACCTGAGCAGTATTTGGTCGATGTCTGTGACCGGAAGACTGGGAACTTCTGTAGCAAGTATACAGCAGAGTATTTGCTAGGACTTAGCTGCCACTAGGCTACAAAAACAAACTTAATATACTATTTGAAAAACTTGTTGTTTGTATGCAGAATTTAAATATATCACACAGTATGTTGTATATAAAAAAACAATAAAGTATATTTTGCAACATTTCTGTTTTATTTTCTAATCCAAATATCTACATGGGTGTAACAATGGGGAGGTGAGTCGGAAGCAGGTGCAGGTGAAACGTTTTAATAAAACAACAAAACTAAGAACACGACACTAACATAAGGCAGTACGCTGAGACACAAGAACAATACCAACTGGTGAGTGAACCTGGGAGAGTGACATATAAAGGGGAGGGAATGATGAAGGTAATGGAGTCCAGGTATGAATCATAATGATTCACAGGTGTGCGTAATGATGAATCCCAGGACCGGTGGTTAGTACTCTGGTGACATCGTACGCCGGAGGGGAGGAGCAGGAGCAGACGTGACAATGGGACTGTTTTTTAGTCAGTCTATTAGCATCAATTTTATTTGGAGTCAGTGAAAAGGAATAAGGCATTTTTACTCTAATAGCTGCTGGCTTCTATTGCAGTCTTGGAGCTCCCCTCTGTACTCCTTTACAACCAGAGGTCTTCTCTGACACAGGCCGTAAATTATTTTTATGGACACCACCACTACACAAGTGATCCCTTCCATGAACAAAAGATGGTTCTATGTGGAACATCTGTCAGACATATTCCACACCAGATCAGAGCTACATAACATATGCCTACTCAAACCACAATTTCGTAGTAAAGTCAAGTGCCATCTCTTTTCCCATTTATTATAATCTCCTGTAGTGCAATAAAAAAATGTATCCATTTTCCAGAGGCCCAGAGTTTGTCTTATATTTCCAGGTAGCTCCTTTCTTCTTATGTCCTTCACTTCTACATTTTCCTGCCCCCTGTTTTCTTTATTGCATTGATAATTTTTTACATTTTTTATTCTGTTGGTAGATTTTGAAAAGCTGTGTAAAGCATTCTCCAAATGAATCATGCAAATGAGCATTTTATCATTAGAGGTAGAAAGTATTTTTGAAATAATACTTTAATTATTACTGTAAAATATTATTGTAATATTACACATTCTTGCCAGTTACATATCTAGCCCTCCTTATTAGTCTTCCTCACTGCTAATAGAATTAGTAGCATAGCATAGCAAACCAAATACCTAGCCGGACTAGCTGCATTGGTTGTTTTTGCACTAACTGTTTTGACTTATCACATACGCTGCTGCTATTGTTTATTATCTATCCTGTTGTCTCGTCACTCTACCCCTACATACAGTGCCTTCGGAAAGTATTCAGACCCATTGACTTTTCCACATTTTGTTACGTAACTGTCACGACTTCTACCGAAGTCAGCCCCTCTCCTTGTTTGGGCGGCGTTCGGCGATCGACGTCACCGGCTTTCTAGCCATCGCCGCTCCATTTTTCGTATATCCATTTGTCTTGTCTTGTTTCCATACACACCTGGTTTTTGGTAATTTCCCCAATTAAGCTACTTGTATTTAACCCTCTGTTTCCCATCATGTTTTGTGTGTAATTGTTTTCATGTTAGATGATGTTAATTTACGCGCTCTACTTTTATGTTCCGTTTTTTGAGCGCGTTTCATTCATGTAGTTGCCTCGTTTTTTGGAACTATAATAAAAGTGTGCCTGTTCATTACAATTTGCTCTCCTGCACTTGACTTTGCCTCCAATACACCATCCTGTGTCACGACTTCCACCAAAGGTGGCTCCTCTCCCTGTTCGGGCGGTGCTCGGCGGTCGTCGTCGCCGGCCTACTAGCTGCCACCGATCCTTTCTCCTTTTCTTTTGGTTATGTCTGTTTTGTCTTTTCACCTGGTTTCATTTTGGTTAATTAGGGGGGGTATTTATCTCGACATTTCCTTTGGGTTTTTGTGCGGGATTGTTTTTGTTTCCTGTCAGTTTGGGTTGCGTTTTTCGCTAGTTCATGTTTTACAGGTGTTTTTCCCTGGACTGTGTCTTAGTGGGTTTCATGGCTACTGCTGTAGTCAGGTGTCCTGTGATTTTTGAGCTGGTTGATTAAACGCCCTTTTCATTCTGAACTTGTTTCTCCTGTGCCTGACTCCACACCCACATCTCCTTGGGGAGTTCTGACATCCTGACAGTAACAGCCTTGTTCTAAAATGGATTATATTTTTAAAAAATCCTCAGTAATCTACACACAACACCCCATAATTACTAAGCAAAAACTGTTTTTTAAAATTTTTTACAAATGTATTAAAAAATAAAAAACTGAAATACCTTATTTACATAAGTATTCAGATCCTTTGCTATGAGACTCAAAATTGAGCTCAGATGTATTCTGTTTCCATTGATCATCCTTGAGATATTTCTACAACTTGATTGGAGTCTACCTGTGGTAAATGTAATTGATTGGACATGATTTGGAAAGGCACACACCTGTCAATATAAGGTCCCACAGTTGACAGTGCATGTCAGAGCAAAAAAACAAGCCATGAGGTTGAAGGAATTGTCCGTAGAGCACCTTTACAGGATTGTGTCGAGGAACAGATCTGGGGTGGTTACGAAACATTTCTGCAGCATTGAAGGTCCCCAAGAACACAGTGGCCTCCATCATTCTTAAATGGAAGAATTTTGGAACCACCAAGACTCTTCCTAGAGCTGGCCACCCGGCCAAACTGAGCAGTCGGGGGAGATGGGCCTTGGTCAGGGAGGTGACGAAGAACCCGATGGTCACTCTGACAAAGCTCTACAGTTTTTCTGTGGAGATGGGAGAACCTTCCAGATGGACAACCATCTCTGCAGCACTCCACCAATCAGGCCTTTATGGTAGAGTGGCCAGATGAAAGCCACTCCTCAGTAAAAGGCACATGGCAGCTCGCTTGGAGTTTGCCAAAAAGCACCTAAAGACTCTCAGACCATGAGAAACAAGATTCTCTGGTCTGATGAAACCAAGATTGAACTCTTTGGCCTGAATGCCAAGCGTCACATCTGGAGGAAACCTGGCACCATCCCTACAGTGACGCATGGTGGTGGCAGCATCATGCTGTGGTGGATGTTTTTCAGCAGCATGAACTGGGAGACTAGTCAGGATTGAGGCAAAGATGAACGGAGCAAAGTACACAGAGATCCTTGATGAAAACTTGCTATAGAGTACTAAGAACATCAGACTGGGGTGACGGTTCACCTTCCAACAGGACAACGACCATATGCACACAACCAAGACAATGCAGGAGTGGCTTCGGAAAAAGTCTCAATGTCCTTGAGTGGCCCAGCCAGAGCCCGGACTTGAACCTAATCGAACATCTCTGGAGAGAGCTGAAAATACCTGTGCAGCAACGCTCCCCATCCAACCTAACAGAGCTTGAGAGGATCTGCAGAGAAGAATGGGAGAAAATCCCCAAATACAGGTGTGCCAAACTTGTAGCATCATATCCAAGAAGACTCGATGCTGTAATCGCTGCCAAAGGTGCTTCAACAAAGTACTGAGTAAAGGGTCTGAATACTTATGTAAATCTAATTTAAAAAAAAAAATAATAATAATCACTAACATTTCTAAAAAACAGTTTTTGCTTTGTCATTATGGGGTATTGTGTGTAGATTGATGAGGGGGAAAAACTATTTAACACATATTAGAATAAGGCTACACGCTTCAGCACTCGGTGGTCCCGTTCTTTGAGCTTGTGTGGCCTACCACTTCACGGATTAGCCATTGTTGCTCCTAGTCGTTTCCATTTCACAATATCAGCACTTACAGTTGACCGGGGCAGCTCTAGCTGAGCAGAAATTTGACGGATTGACTTGTTGGAAAGGTGGCATCCTATGATGGTGCCACGTTGCTAGTCACTGACTTCTTCATTACGACCCATTCTACTGCCAATCTTTGGAGATTACATGGCTGTGTTCTTCGTTTTATACACCTGTCAGCAACGGGTGTGGCTGAACTAGCCAAATCACCAAATTTGAAGGGGTGTCCACATACTTTTGGTGTAGTGTAACTGCCTCACTTACCTCGTACCCCTGCACATCAACTCGGTACTGGTAGCCTGTGTATATAGCCAAAATATTGTTACTCATTGTGTATTTATTCCTTGTCCCTATCAATGTCCCTATTTTTTTTTTTTCTCTCTCTGCATTGTTAGGAAGGGCCTGTAAGTAAGCATTTCACTGTTAGTCTACACCTGTTTACAAAGCATGTGACAACATTTGATTTGATTAGACTTACTAGCCCATGCTGCTGCAGCTTGCTTGCCTCCAAACTGACTCTCCAATGCAGGATGACATAACACCCTAGCAGGATGAGTTAGCTTAATCTTTTTTTGGCCTCCTCAGCAATGATGGGTGCTGACGTTATCAAAGTTTGAGTGCTTCTTACAGTCCACCTGTGACGACTTCTACCGAAGTCGTTGCCTCTCCTTGTTCGGGTGCTTGGCGGTCGACGTCACCGGTCTTCTAGCCATCATTGATCCATTTTTCATTTTCCATTGGTTTTGTCTTGTCTTCCCACACACCTGGTTTCAATCCCATTCATTACCTGTTGTGTATTTAACCCTCTGTTTCCCCTCATGTCTTTGTCAGAGATTGTTTTATGTCAGTGTTGTTTATGATTGTATAGGTGCGCGACGGGTCCTCGTACCCATGTTTATTTTATGCATTTACATATTAGTGTATGGTGAATGTTAAGTGGACATATATTAAAAGACTCCATTTACACTCCATTTGACTCTCCTGCGCCTGACTTCCCTGCCACCTATACACACACACGACTCTGACACCACCCAGTTTTCCTCTGATTGTGGTTGGCTGCTTTGGGGAACTTATACTTTAGTTTTTTGTAATTCTCTTTTTATTAGAACGTTATTTTCTTTTAACAGGGGTTTCATAGACAACCAAAGCATACCACAAAGACTAAGTACAGTAAAAGGAATAAGCATTCAGCAAAACATTATACAAAAAGGCAGTCAAAATAGAGAAAAAAATATATACAAACATAAGTATAACATGGGGCATTTATGGGAGGACTACATAGGACCACAATGGAGACCAGATTTTCCTAAATGTATCAGACTTCTGGTGTAAATCGTAGGTAAGTTTCTTGGGATAGAATAGCAGAAGCTTGAGAAAGCCACATTCTCACAGACGGTACTTTAGGTGTGGACCAAATCAAAGCAAATTTCATTGGTCACATACACATGGTTAGCAGATGTTATTGCGAGTGTAGCGAAATGCTTGTGCTTCTAGTCCCGACAGCGCAACAATATCTAACATGTAATCTAACAATTCCACAACAACTACCTAATACACACGAATCTAAATATAGGAATAAGAATACAGTGGGGCAAAAAAGTATTTAGTCAGCCACCAATTGTGCAAGTTCTCCCACTTAAAAAGATGAGAGAGGCCTGTAATTTTCATCATAGGTACACTTCAACTATGACAGACAAAATGAGAAGAAAAAAATCCAGAAAAATCACATTGTAGGATTTTTAATGAATTTATTTGCAAATTATGGTGGAAAATAAGTATTTGGTCAATAACAAAAGTTTCTCAGTACTTTGTTAAATACCCTTTGTTGGCAATGACAGAGGTCAAACGTTTTCTGTAAGTCTTCACAAGGTTTTCACACACTGTTGCTGGTATTTTTGGTATTCCTCCATGCAGATCTCCTCTAGAGCAGTGATGTTTTGGGGCTGTTGCTGGGCGACACGGACTTTCAACTCCCTCCAAAGATTTTCTATGGGGTTGAGATCTGGAGACTGGCTAGGCCACTCCAGGACCTTGAAATGCTTCTTACGAAGCCACTCCTTCGTTGCCCGGGCGGTGTGTTTGGGATCATTGTCATGCTGAAAGACCCAGCCACGTTTCATCTTCAATGCCCTTGCTGATGGAAGGAGGTTTTCCGATACATGGCCCCATTCATTCTTTCCTTTACACGGATCAGTCGTCCTGGTCCCTTTGCAGAAAAACAGCCCCAAAGCATGATGTTTCCACCCCCATGCTTCACAGTAGGTATGGTGTTCTTTGGATGCAACTCATCATTCTTTGTCCTCCAAACACAACGAGTTGAGTTTTTACCAAAAAGTTCTATTTTGGTTTCATCTGACATTCTCCCAATCTTCTTCTGGATCATCCAAATGCTCTCTAGCAAACTTCAGACGGGCCTGGACATGTACTGGCTTAAGCAGGGGGACACGTCTGGCACTGCAGGATTTGAGTCCCTGGCGGCGTAGTGTGTTACTGATGGTAGGCTCAGTTACTTTGGTCCCAGCTCTCTGCAGGTCATTCACTTGGTCCCCCCGTGTGGTTCTGGGATTTTTGCTCACCGTTCTTGTGATCATTTTGACCCCACGGGGTGAGATCTTGCGTGGAGCCCCAGAGCGAGGGAGATTATCAGTGGTCTTGTATGTCTTCCATTTCCTAATAATTGCTCCCACAGTTGATTTCTTCAAACCAAGCTGCTTACCTATTGCAGATTCCGTCTTCCCAGCCTGGTGCAGTTCTACAATTTTGTTTCTGGTGTCCTTTGACAGCTCTTTGGTCTTGGCCATAGTGGAGTTTGGAGTGTGACTGTTTGAGGTTGTGGACAGGTGTCTTTTATACTGATAACTAGTTCAAACAGGTGCCATTAATACAGGTAACGAGTGGAGGACAGAGGAGCCTCTTAAAGAAGAAGTTACAGGTTTGTGAGAGCCAGAAATCTTGCTTGTTTGTAGGTGACCAAATACTTATTTTCCACCATAATTTGCAAATAAATTCATAAAAAATCCTACAATGTGATTTTCTGGATTTTTTTCTTCTCATTTTGTCTGTCATAGTTGAAGTGGTACCTATGATGAAAATTACAGGCCTCTCTCATCTTTTTAAGTGGGAGAACTTGCACAATTGGTGGCTGACTAAATACTTTTTTGCCCCACTGTATTTCTTAATTCCATTCTTTTACTTTTAGATGTGTGTGTATGGTTGTGAATTGTTAGATACCACTGCACTGTTGGAGCTAGGAACACAAGCATTTCGCTACACTCGCAATAACTTCTGCTAAATATGTGTATGTGACCAATAAAATGTGATTTGATTTGATGAGCAATGACAGGTAGGCTATCCATCAATTCCACTTCTAGTCTCATTGATGGAAACAAAATGCCTAAACGCATTATAAGCCTCATATTGGCTCATCAGATAACTTTCCCACATGATATGAAACCCAAACAATTGTGCAATTTATCCTTTCCCAAAGCCTATCTAATATGTCCCTCCATTATAATTGGTGTTACTCTCAGCCATGTGTAGATGTTTTGAATAATGTACTGGTTGTTCCAACTATTTGTAGCTTTTTCTATCCCTCTGTGTTTCTGTTTGTTCCCAACAGTGTTTCTGTGACTGATATTTGTGACCTTCACATACTCAATAAAATAGGAAAGCACATTGAATCACACCCCACTACCCTCAAGCACCATAGGTCTACTCATAATTATTCAGTATTGATGCTATAACTAAAGCCTACTCACAGAGCTTTAGGCTATACATATACAGGTAACTGCCAAAAATAAAGGAAACACCAATATAAAGTGTTTTAATAGGGTGTTGGGTCACAACACGAGCCAGAACAGCCTCAATTCACCTTGGCATAGATTCTACAAGTGTCTGGAACTATATTGGAGGGATGTGACACCATTCTTCCGCGAGAAATTCCATAATTTGGTGTTTTGTTGATGGTGCTGGAAAACGCTGCCTCAGGCGCCGCTCCAGAATCTCACATTAGTATTCAATTGGGTTGATATCTGGTGACTGAGACGACCATGGCATATGGTTTACATAATTGTTGTCACGACTTCAACCGAGGCAGGCTCTCCTTCCCGTTCGGGTGGCGCTCGGCGGTCGTCGTCACCGGCCTACTAGCTGCCACTGACTCTTTTTCCTCCCCCTCCTTATGTGTTTATTTGTATCACCTGTGTTTAGGTAATTGGTAATTAGTGTGGCTTTATTAGTCAGCCAGCCCGTACGCTTCTTTGTGCAGGATTGTTCGTTTGTAGCTTTGGATTTCGGGAGTGGTTTATGTATTGTGGACTGGGTTTGTCTCCCGTGTTTTTGGACAGTTGTTTATGACACCCAGTAAGTCCGTGTTGGACATTTTGTTTGCCAGTTGGGCATTAAAGAATCAACGTATTGAAGCTCTGCTGTTCCTGCGTCTGATTTCACACCCCCCGACACCCAGGTCGTTACAATTGTCATACTCATCAAACCATTCAGTGACCACTCATGCCCTGAGGATGGGGACAATGTCATCCTATGGGGACATAGCCATAGTAGCCAAAATAATGGCCATTTTTATACATGACCCTAAGCATGATGGTTTTAATTGCTTAATTAACTCAGGAACCACACCTGAGTTCGTGATACTTTGTATCCCTAATTTATACTCAAGTTTTTCCATTATTTTGGCAGTTAACTGTACATCTCCCGCCATACATTCTAATTTATAGTATGTGAGTGCTGAGGTATACTATACTGTACACTAGACCGACGTCTGCCGTGTCTGTACATCATCCACGGGAAAGGGAGGGTTAACCAGGCAGCATCTCCTCCCTCTTTGCGGCCTAACGGTGACGGACCCAGGTGACAGTTCACCGTGCAGACCCTTCTGAGGTTTCTGGAACGTAGCGGGGTGGGGCCCCTCTGATGCGCAACCAGAAAGCCGATACAGACCGCGAATGCAATGGCAAATTCAGTCTATTTCAGTTTAAATTATATTAGCTGTGTAGAACTAGTAGCCTACAAAGGACTTTCCTCATTTGTATTATAAGGCTCTTCAATTTCTTACCATCCAGCAAGCATCGTAGGATTTCTGAAAAATAGAGACATAGGTAGACACGTACATTGTTCTGACTGGACAGAATCTGAGTGGGCGCAGGGAGCATCATTTTCCCGTCTCTGGTCAGTGAGTAGGACGTTCATTCAGGCCTCTCTCATCAGTAGCCTAAAACGTTGATTCAGATTTTAAGTGCATAGGTTATTATATATCCATCGTTGATTATGGCCTGGCCGTGCATCACACGGGCTTGCTGCATTAACCGCTTCTGGAGTGAGTTAGACAAAGCAGACATCGCTGTGCCTTTGGTTTTCACGAAATATTCGGATGTGGCTGAGGTGCAACATCTCCACCCTCAGCCTCCATCTAGACAGACGAGGACCGGCCCCATCACCATAGAAACCCAGCCTTCTCACAGTGAACAGGAGGCGGTGGCGGCGGTAAAGGCACCGCCCGCGACTGGTGCCGCATCAGGAAAACATGGCTGTAGTGCGTCTGTGATGCGCCAGGATTTCAGGGAATGGAAAGATATACGCCCGGAGCCCAGCTGCAAACCCAAGAATGAATATCACCCCTCCGCGACACCTTTCCACAACGTAACACAGTATCAGAAGGATTATAAGCCATGGCCTGTCCCGAAAAAGGGAGACCACCCCTGGATCCCCAAACCCAGCCCAACTGCCTCCTTCGATGCCCAAGAACGGGGCGTTGGGACCACAACAAAGCATGCAACTACAGAGCACGAGAGCGGTGTGGAGAAGAGTGAAATTGAAGAAAAGGTGCAAGAGAAAGTATCCAAAGAGAGGAAAAAGAAACCAGTGAAGAAGGAGAAAACTGTAGAGAAGAAATTGAGTGCCAAAATGGAGGTACAGCCACCGGCAGATGTCACTGTGGAGAGGAAAGGAAGGGCAGCAGCAGACGCGCTGAACAGACAGATTAAACAGGTCGTCTCAACTGGCAGCTCTTATAGGTGAGAATCTGACTACAGTGGGACTATGTATTTCATTGAATGTTTATTATTGAATTACAATATGCACACATGTTCTGCCTCTGAAATATATATTTTTTCACAGTTTAAATATGTTAACCCTAAATTAAACATGGAATGTAGGCCACAAATTACTTTATTGTGGAGCCCAAAAGTATTTTAATAAAAAGGCCTAACACAATATTTTGTTTTGTCTGGACAATACTCAATGTACAATTTATTACACAACATGTTAATATATCATTGCAGTAACTACCTAAATACATGCATCAATTATTAATCAATTTATTTAAATGTTGTGCACATGTTGGTAAGCTAAGAACGTATTGTGCACAACATCTAAATACAATTGATTAATAATTGATGCATGCATTTTTGGTAGTTACTGTACTAGCAGTCGCAAAGCCAAGATGCATGTAGCCTTCAGTCTATTGACAATAAAACACACATCATCCCTACTGGGCTATATAATCTACTCAAGAAAGCCCACTCTACCTCTCCATCATGAACTGTACATGTCCGTTTTTTTCTAGATTCTTCCTAAATGTTTTATTTTTGTGAGATATTTGATCTAACATACAGTATGTTCTCTAATTTCAGTGTCCTGTGATCTAATATTGTCATAGATAGCTGCTGCAGCATTGATTTCTCCCCGTTTCATCCTTCTCTATGGTTTTACCAGATCAATACAGTAGCACATCATGTCAGGGCCAAGGCAGTAAAGGAGCTCTGTATATCCCTAAGGCCTCTCTGGAGGGGCTCTCCCTCATTTGTTTCCCTCATTTTTGACTGCATGGTCAATTTGTTTTTGTGTAAAATGTGTAGAATGTTTTGCAGTTGTCATCTGTGGGTGAAAGGAACCAGCCCTGTGTTGTAATTACTGTAATGGGGAGTAAAGTGACTAACGAGTCATGCTACCCTCCCTGTGTAGACTTTGGCTGTAAATCTGATGAGTCATTTCAGTCCATTTCCTTCCACAGATTTTGGGCAACAACATTGTTTGTCTGGGATTCATAATAAAACTATGATTTTTTTGATGATGAACAGTGGAACTAATGCTGAGTTTGCTGATTCATTGTTTTTCAGAAATGAGTTCAAGGCGTACAAAGATGTGAAGCCAGTGAAGTCAACCAAGCCCCAGTCTCAGTACAAACCGCCTGTGGATGACAAGGACAAGTCCAGCCTGGAGACCAGCTACAGCGCCACCTACAAGGGGGAGCAGGCTAAGGTGCAGCCCACTGACAACAAGCTGCTGGAGCGCAGGAGGATACGCAGCCTGTACAATGAGCCAGGCGGCAAGGAGACCACCAAGGTGAGCCCACATCAACATGCATGTGACAATGAACACTGTCTATTTTATGTTAAAATGTGTTTCTAATTGCACAAAATACATGTTCAATTTCGAGTTTTCAAACCCGTTGCTGTGACGGGCCAATTCATGTTTATGTCTCAGTGAAAATTAGGGTAAATCCAAATAATGCTAATTAAACTTCAAACTGCATTAGTTACATTGGACATGGTTGTTTTCATGTATATGTTCTCCAAGCAATATACTATTTTGATTTATGTGCTACAGTAATAACAATTTAGATCATGAAATTTGATTAGGAAATCCTACATATTACAAACATCCCTGTAGCCTGTTTCATGGTCCTGTTAGGCGTGTATATGGGAGGCGAAGTAAAGTGCAGGAGAGCGGAGTATATTAAACAGGCGCACTTTAATACCGGTCAACAACGACAGCACATAAAACATACTAGTGCCACAAACACGGTCTATAACAAAAGTGCAGCGCCTGACAAAATAATCACGTAACAATAAACAATTACATACAAAGACATGATGGGGAACAGAGGACTAAATACATGTAGATTGATTGGGGAATGAAAACCAGGTGTGTATGGAACAAGACAAAACAAATGGACATATGAGAAAGGGAGCGGCGATGGCTAGAAAGCCGGTGACGTCGATCGCCCAACGCCGCCCGAACAAGGAGAGGAGCCGACTTCAGCAAAAGTCGTGACAGGTCCTAATAACTTTGTAATGTTGTACAGTGTAAAGTCCCAGAATAACTTTCTAAACTACAAAATTAAGATAAGCATTAGCACATCACTAAACTTATGTAATCAATCAGAGTTAATTAAATCTCCACATGCATGTTTGTGAGCGGTAGGAACGTCTCATGTGTCTGCATGCTGTGTTTAAATGGCCCCTCCATCTCTCACTCTTGTAGGACTGTTCTGAGACTGAGAGCAGCTCTATTCTAGATCTGCTGTAGACAGGTGTGTTGTCAATTTATTCTGGAAGGCATGGAGGTTGACCTCAAATTAACTCACACCTTGATTAATGCACCTTAACCAACAGGACTAGGGTCACACTAGCCACCAAACTGCCACACTAGCCACCAAACTGCCAGACAATTCAATCCTTCAGCAAAGCTGTCAGCCACATCCTCAGAGTTTGTACTGCCTCTCTCAAGACCACCAAGAGAGCTTGGATTCATTAAATTAATGTATTGTTTTCCATGACATTTCACCTCTCAGTCCTTTAGTTTGATTGGTGTCAGGAGAGGCACCTTCTACAAAGGGAAAATAGCACAATTTTCTTTACAAAAAATCATAGTTTGTTGAATTTGACCAAAAATATAGTCTAGTCCAAGGGAAAGGGAATAGGATTGTGCATATCATGTTAGCTGTTCATAGACTAACCCCAACTTCATACTGTAAGTTTGTATTTTAGACACAACCGTTTTTTCTAAACAGAGATTTTGTTCTAACCACGCATTGCAAATATTACCAACAAGATGGTGTCATTTGCTCTTTTCTTTTTATTTGATGTTAGTAACAGTATGTAACTGCATGTATTGCATGCTCAGAATAAATATTTACTGTAACATCTCCAGGAAATGAATTGCCAGTGTTCACCTTAGAGATTCATGAGCTCTTTGTTTCATTGTAGCATACAGTATCAGTCCAAAGATGATACTGTAACCTGTACTGATGACATTTTGGCTGCGTAGTCTACCTACAGTTTTAGGAAGATGTTAAGTACAAAATGTCCTCCTCTCTGCCTCTGTAGGTGGACAAGACAAAAACCAAAGCAAAAAAGACAACGACAACGAGCAAAATGGTGAAAAAGGCGAAAGAGAAGACCATCGCTGGTGCACTGTCAACCAAGAAGAAAACCTCCACGAGCACCAAGCCAGACGAGTCCAAGCCAGAGGGAGGCGTTATCTCAAAGAAGAGCAAAGAGATAAGCAATAGACTGGCTGAGGCAAAAAAGTAAAAACAAAACATCTCTGCACTACTTTAATTAGGGAATTAAAGGCTGCCTAATGAATTAGAGGACTCTCATCCATTTGGTCTATCTCTTTCTCTCTGTATTTTCCTTCATGTTCCTCATCTCTATGTATACGCACTAGATGTGGAGCTTTTAAGTTGACATTTTGACGTTTTCACCAGGCTGTCGTTTAACTATAGTGCTTTGTGCGTGTCTGTGTGATCGCGGGTGTGTGTGTGTGAGTGTACACTTACTCTCTCTGTTATAAGTTCAGCACAGATTTTGCACATTATTTTGTTGCATTTGTCAATCTTTTGTAGAAAGAAAACCATTGTAAAACAGAGAGTCATTGATACACATAGTATACGTAGAGAACCGTATATGGCTCTTAAATGGCTGTTGAAGGCAGTGAGAGGTTTTGATTATTTTTCTGACTATCTATCCTTATAGTGGTGATGGACTGTCTCTCTTCTTTTCCATCTCTTAGACTGCAATGACTATCTGGTCTCTGCAGATATAAAATCTTAATTACTGTAGCGTTTCCTGGTTACAGTGACTCCACTCTTTGGACCTAATTTTCATTTAATTATTCGGGAAGATATCTGGTTTCATCAATTTGGTTGCTAAGGAACTAGCTGAACTGTAATGTCATTTCTACAGCTTGCATGCAAGGCCCTCTTTCTGGTTGTATAGTAGCATTCAAGTATCCTATTCCCACGGTCACAATCTAGTTTGTAATTGAAATCATTCATGAGAAATCAAAGGGGGCAAACCATTTCCAGAATAACTGCATGTGTAGTGATAGTCTGATCTCATACCATAAGTGTCTACACAAACAAACAACAAAACTGTCACTGACTTACAGTACAAAAGATGGCACGTAGTATTCTAGTGCCTATTGAAGCTGTTATGTCAACCCACCAGCTTTGTAGTTCTGCCTTCACACACGTGGTTCTACTGCCTTCTTCAATGTGAGAACCACTTTGTCAACTTTCCAGTTATTTGATACAGTATGAAAACTGATGTATTTCTGATAATACACCCCTCTTTAATGATATGTCTTTATTTTATCCATTACAAAGCTGTGATGCTATTTGTGTGCAAAACCATGTATAGTGTTAAAAATGAGCATATGTATGATATAGGAAATAGGATTTTGTATTTACTCAATCACCTCCACTTTCTTCAATGGGCTCAGTAGTTCAGTGTAAAAAGATAAGATGTGGGCCAGGATTAGAAGATCAAAATCGCTTTTTGGAACATGCAGCTGCCTGTCTGGAACCATTGATATGAGATCAATTCACATTGAATGTGAGTGCTACTCTCACCCTGTCTCTCTTATGTCTGTGTACCTGCAGTCCGCCAGTGTGTTACAGTATGTGGCAGTCCTCCTCCCATATGCTGTTGTGTGTCTGCTACTGTCTATTGTATCCCCAGACCACCTTGCTCTCTGCTGCCTGTCAGGGTTCAGTGTGTTAAACCTCCACAGCCCACCGGCTCCTAGCGCCTGCCCCCCAGTACAGTAACTAACGTGTTGAGCACACCACACCTCGGTGCTATGACACTCTGAACTATATGCTGTCAGTTTGATGCTAATGTACTCAAACCGTGTGAAATGATGACAATACGATGTCATATACTGCAGATGTGTTGTGATTGTGTGCTTGTGTGCTTGTATTCTCAGCTTGCTCTGAATGAACTGATTAAAAATGTTGAAGCAGAATCTGAATGTTGTGATTTATTATCATGATACAGTATTAGTTAATGTACCTATCTTGAAGCCTTGAACTGGCACATAGACACTCTCTCAGACTCCTTGAGAAGATGTACAGTGCCCTCCACTTATATTGGCACCCTTGGTAAATATGAGCAAAAAAGCTGTATGAGATCTATGAGCTGTAAAAAGAAATCTTTGCTGTTTATCCTCTTGGTCTTTCATTCAAAAATATTCACAAAAAATCAAACCTTTAATAGAAGTAAATTGATTGAAAAAATGTATGTGAAGTAAATGAAATAAATGTTTTTCTCCAAAATGTGTGCCACAATTATTGGCACCCCTAGAAATTCTTATCTAACTGAAGTATATTTCCATTCATATTTTACGTTTTTAAATTCACCTGAGTGATTAGGATTACTTAAATGGTAAGCCATGACTTCCTGTTTCACTGGGGTATAAATATGAGGTGACATACAGGTCAAGTTCCCATAGTCATCCATCACTATGGCAAAGACCCGAGAATACGGTAATGATGTGCGACAGAAGGTTGTTGAGCT
The DNA here is from genome assembly GCF_029448725.1 of Salvelinus fontinalis. NCBI lineage: Eukaryota > Metazoa > Chordata > Actinopteri > Salmoniformes > Salmonidae > Salvelinus > Salvelinus fontinalis. The sequence goes on along the minus strand of NC_074688.1, from coordinate 22,027,417 downwards.
GCACAAATCAGGAAATGGCTATGAGTAAACAGCTCAATGGTTGAAAATGCCCATTTCCACTATCAGGGCAATAATTACGTTTAAAGAAACTGGAGATGTTAACAATCGGCCTGGAAGAGGATGTGTGTCTATACTGACCCCACCCACAGTGAGAAGGATGGTTAGAGTGGCCAAAAAATCTCCAAGGATCACAGCTGGAGAATTGCGAATGTTAGTTGGGTCTTGGGGTCAGAAAGTCTCCAAAACTACGATCAGACACCACCTACATAACCACAAGTTGTTTGGGAGGATTGCCATAAAAAAGCCTTTGCTGTCATTGAACAACAAACTCATGCGCCTACAGTTTGCCAAACGTTACTGGAACTTTCAATGGGACCGGGCTCTATGGTCAGATGAGACCAAAGTATAGCTTTTTGGAAACAAACACCAAAGATGGGTTTGATGTAGACAGAAAGATAGCCATGCAGAAAAGTACCTCATCCCCACTGTGAAGTATGGTGGTGGATCTTTGATATTGTGGGCCAGTTTTCCTTCCAAAGGCCCTGGACAACTTGTTAGGATACATAGTATCATGGACTCCATCAAGTACCAGCAGATATTACATCACAACCTGACTGCCTCTGCTAGTAAGCTGAAACTGGGCCTTGGTTGGATTTTCCAGCAGGACAATGAACCAAAGCGCACCTCAAAATCATCACAAAAATGGTTCACTGACCACAGAATCAAGGTTTTGCCATGGCATTCCTAGTCCCCTGGCCTAAACCCCATATAAATCCCATGGGATGAGCTGAAGAGGAGAGTTCACATGCGTGGACCTCGGAATCTGAAGGATCTGGAGAGATCCTGTATGGAGGAATGGTCTCAGATTCCTTGCCATGTGTTCTCCTATAATGCGTAAGGAGGTTGGAAAAGACTCAGAGCTGTAATCTTGGTAAAGGGAGGTTGCACAAAGTACTGAATGAAGGGGTGCCAATAATTGTGGCACACATATATAAAAAAAAATGTTTTATGTTAAGAATACATTTTTTCTTTAAATTATTTTACTGTAATTAAAAGTTAGATTTCTGTGAATATTTTGAATGAAAGACCAAGAGGAAAAACAATAAATCTTTTTTTTAACAGCCTGTTTTGCTCATATTTACCAAGGGTGCCAGTATTAGTGGAGGGAACTGTATTTGTGATTTTCATGACGCTACAGAGACTGAGTGAGAGCTTGCCAAACCCATTGGAAAATGAGGGCACCAAACTGCCTTTTAAAATTTTTGTGGACATTAAAGATTCAGAGGAATTATGTAAGGTCCAGTGAAGATGGTTTGATTGCTTTGTTATTTCGCATTGGGTGGTAAAATAAAGAGTTTCCTTATGACAGTGAAATTCACGTTCTGGCAAATTACAATTATTTAAGCATATAGGCCTAAAGTACAATATAATTTACATGTCAACTTGAAAAAAATGTTCATTACAATTTGTAAAACAAGGAACACAGAAACCCATTATCAGGAATTAGTTCTGAGATACAAGCGGTCACTTAAACAGGAAGTCAACAAATTACTTTCCTTATGGCAGGGTTGGCACCCCCCCCCCCCCCCTTGGGTTGTGCTGTGGTGGAGATCTTTGTGGGCTATACTCGGCCTTGTCTCAGGATTGTAAGTTGGTGGTTGAAGATATCCCTCTAGTGGTGTGGGGGCTGTGCTTTGGCAAAGTGGGTGGGGTTATATCCTTCCTGTTTGGCCCTGTCTGGTGGTATCATCGGATGGGGCAACAGTGTCTCCTGACCCCTCCTGTCTCAGCCTCCAGTATTTATGCTGCAGTAGTTTATGTGTCGGTGGGCTAGGGTCAGTTGGTTATATCTGGAGTACTTCTGTCTTATCCGGTATCCTGTGTGAATTTAAGTATGCTCTCTCTAATTCTCTCCTTCTCTCTTTCTTTCTCTCTCTCGGAGGACCTGAGCCCTAGGACCATGCGTCAGGACTACCGGGCATGATGACTCCTTGCTATCCCCAGTCCACCGGGCCTTGCTGCTGTTCCAGTTTCAACTGTTCTGCCTGCGGCTATGGAACCCTGACCTGTCCCAGACTTGCTGTTTTCAACGCTCTAGAGACCGCAGGAGCGGTAGAGATACTCTTAATGATCGGCTATGAAAAGCCAACTGACATTTACTCCTGAGTTGCTGACTTGCTACACCCTCGATAACTACTGTGATTATTATTATTTGACCATGCTGGTCATTTATGAACATTTGAACATCTGGCCATGTTCTGTTATAATCTCCACCCGGCACAGCCAGAAGAGGACTGGCCACCCCTCATAGCCTGGTTCCTCTCTAGGTTTCTTCCTAGGTTTTGGCCTTTCTAGGGAGTTTTTCCTAGCCACCGTGCTTCTACACCTGCATTGTTTGCTGTTTGGGGTTTTAAGCTGGGTTTCTGTACAGCACTTCGAGATATTAGCTGATGTACGAAGGGCTATATAAAATAAACTTGATTGATTGATTGACTTTGCGTCCCACAAACAAAAGGTGCCCTCAGACAATGGAAGCTATAAAATGGAAACAGTAATTGATTGCCTTCCTAGCCAATCCATTAAAGGACTAAACACATGCAGTGTCTGTTGTTTGTCTGTGATTCAGTCATCCTGATGTAAAACCTCCTGAATAATTCAGTTGTTATTGGCCACTATTTGGAGAGCTGTATGAAATATTGAATGATGGAGCAGATACGGCAGTGGAAATGCCTAATGCAGTGTCCCCTGTTTGGCCAGAAGTGTCTGCAAGCACCTAGCTCGCCACGTTGTACACCTTTGATAAATCAAATTAAATCATCAAATCAAATTCTATTGGTCACATACACATGGTTAACAATTCTACAACAACTACCTAATACACACAAATCTAAGTAAAGGGATGGAATACGAATATATACATGTAAATATATGGATGAGCAATGACAGAGCGGCATAGGAAAGATGCAATAGACGGTATAAAATACAGTATATACATATGAGATGAGGAGTGCAAGATATGTAAACATTATTAGTTAAGTGCCATTATTAAAGTGACTAGTGATCCATTTATTAAAGTGGCCGATGATTTCAAGTCCGTATGTAGGCAGCAGCCTCTCTGTGTTAGTTATGGATGTTTAACAGTCTGATGGCCTTGAGATAGAAGCTGTTTTTCAGTCTCTCGGTCCCAGCTTTGATGCACCTGTACTGACCTCGCCTTCTGGATGGTAGCGTGGTGAACAGGCAGTGGCTCGGGTGGTTGTTGTCCTTGATCTTTTTGGCATTCCTGTGACATCGAGTGCTGTAAGTGTTCTGGAGGGCAGGTAGTTTGCCCTCTGATATGCGCTCTGCAGACCGCACCACCCTCTGGAGAACCTTGCGGTTGTGGCCGGTGCAGTTGCCGTACCAGGTGGTGATACAGCCTGACAGGATGCTGTCAATTGTGCACCTGTAAAAGTTTGTAAGGGTTTTAGGTGACAAGCCAAATTTCTTCAGCCTCCTGAGGTTGAAGAGGCGCTGTTGTGCCTTCTTCACTACACAGTCTGTGTGGGTGGACCATTTCAGTTTGTCCGTGATGTGTACGCCGAGGAACTTAAAACTTTCCACCTTCTCCACTGTTGTTCCGTCAATGTGGATAGGGGTGTGCTCCCTCTGCTGTTTCCTGAAGTCCACGATCATCTCTTTTGTTTTGTTGACGTTGAGTGAGAGGTTGTTTTCCTGACACCAGACTCCGAGTGCACCCACCTCCTCATTGTAGGCTGTCTCACCCTTGTTGGTAATCAAGCCCACTACTGTTGTGTCGTCTGCAAACTTGATGAGTTGGAGGCGTGCATGGCCACGCAGTCATGGGTGAACAGGGACTACAGGAGGGGCTGAGCACGCACCCTTGTGGTGCCCCAGTGTTGAGGATCAGCGAAGCAGAGATGTTGTTTCCTGCCTTCACCACCTGAGGGTGGTCCGTCAGGAAGTCCAGGACCCAATTGCACAGGGCGGGGTTGAGACCCTGGGCCTCAAGCTTAATTATGAGCTTGGAAGGTACTATGGTGTTGATTGCTGAGCTGTAGTCAATGAACAGCATTCTTACATAGGCATTCCTCTTGTTCACATGGGATAGTGCAGTGTGATGGCGATTGCATCGTCTGTGGACCTATTAGGACGGTATGCAAATTGAAGAGGGTCTAGGGTGGCAGGTAAGGTGGAGGTGATATGATCCTTGACTAGTCTCTCAAAGCACTTCATGATGACAGAGTGAGTGCTACGGGGCGATAGTAATTTAGTTCAGTTACCTTTGCATTCTTGGGTACAGGAACAATGGTGGCCATCTTGAAGCATGTGGGGACAGCAGACTGGGATAGGGAGAGATTTAATATGTTCAGCTGGTCTGCGCATGCTCTGAGGACGTAGCTAGGAATGCCGTCTGGGCCTGCAGCCTTGCAAGGGTTAACACGTTTAAATGTATTACACACATCGGCCACGGAGAAGGAGAGGGAGGGCCCGCAGTCCTTGGTAGTGGGTCGCGTCGGTGGTACTGTATTATCCTCATAGGGGGCAAAGAAGTGTTTAGTTTGTCTGGAAGCAAGACGTCGATGTCCGTGACGTGGCTGGCTTATTTTTGTAGACCGTGATTGCCTGTAAATCCTGCCACATATGTTTCATGTCTGAGCCGTTGAATTGCGACTCCACTTTGACCCTATACCGATATTTTGTTTGTTTGATTGCCTTGCGAAGGGAATAACTACACTGTTTGTATTCGGCCATATTTCCGGTCATCTTTCCATGGTTAAATGTGGTGGTTCACACTTTCAGTTTTGTGCGAATGCCGCCATCTATCCACGGTTTCTGGTTAGGGTAGGTTTTAATTGTCACAGTGGGTACAACATCTCCAATGCACTTCCTTATAAACTCATTCACTGAATCAGCGTATAAATCAATATTATTCTCTGAGGCTGCCCGGAACATTTCCCAGTCCGCTTGATCAAAACAATCTTGAAACGTGGATTCTGATTGGTCAGACCAGCGTTGAATAGTTCTCGTCACGGAATAGAGGTGACATTTAATTATTTTAATCTACATTCACCAGGTCCACTTTAAAGAGTTCTAGCTGACTTTGAATCTCCCATTGGGTAAAAAGTTAAACATTAGTGCTACGTCTTCAAACGGATATGATCAAACACTTCTTCTTCCTTTACCTTTTGTATAGAACAAGGTGATTCAGGTAACCAATGGAGATGCTCCCACAGGCTACATCAACTTAACTGAGGAGAGACTGGACTCAGTGGTGAGATGATGAGACCTATTAATGAATAACTCTGATCTGTGACAGCTTCTCCTGTCTGGGAGTTATTACCCAGGGAACACCAGTCTGTCTGCCCCAGAGAAGTCTAGCCTTCCAAGACTGCCAATGCTGCCATGTGGCCAGTCAAGGCCCCACCATTATAATCATGTAGTCTGGACAAAGAGAAATAGATTGGAGGAGTGAATGAGGAGCTTGTCTGCTAAATATAATCACCGTCCTCCAATATGAATACAGGTATGTTTAAAGGCACATTCAAAACACCAAAATACAAAATAAATGTTTATTAATAGTACAAAGCCCTCAATCATGCTGATTAGTAATAGAACAAATAATAAGACTGCAAACAAACTTCAAATGAGCCAAACTTCAAATTAACTTCAAATGGCATTGTACTCACACTCTGAAGCGGGTGACTTGATGGTACTATAGTGCCTTCAGAAAGTTTTCAGACCCTTTACTCAGTACTTTGTTGAAGCACCTTTGGCAGCGATTACAGCATTACAGTATAACGGTTACAGTATGACGTTACAAGCTTGGCACACCTGTAATTGGAGAGTTTCTCCCATTCTTCTCCGCAGATCCTCTCAAGCCCTGTCAGGTTGGATGGGGAGCATCGCTACACAGCTATTTCAGGTCTCTCCAGAGATGTTTGAATGGGTTCAAGTCAGGGCTCTGGCTGGGCCAATCGAGGGCATTCAGAGACTTGTCCCGAAGCCACTCCTGCGTTGTCTTGGCTGTGTACTTAGGATCGTTGTTCTGTTGGAAGGGGAACCTTCACCCCAGTCTATGGTCCTGAGCAATCTGGAGCAGGTTTTCATCAAGGATCTCCCTATGCTTTGCTCCTTTCATCTTTCCCTCGATCCTGACTAGTCTCCCAGTCCCTGCCACCGAAAAACATCCCACAGCATGATGCTGTCACCACCATGCTTCACCATAGGGGTGGTGCCAGGTGTCCTCCAGACATGACGCTTGGCATCTTGGTTTCATCAGACCAGAGAATCTTGTTTCTCATGGTCTGAGAGTCTTTATGTGCCTTTTGGCAAACTCCAAGCGGGCTGTCATGTGCCTTGTACTCAGGAGTGGCTTCCATCTGGCCATTCTACCATGAAGGCCTCATTGGGGAAGTGCTGCAGTGCTCCTTCCAGAAGGACAACCATCTCTGGTTGTCCTTTCTCCCAGCTCCACAGAGGAAATCTAGAGCTCTATCAGAGGGTCCATCGGGTTTTTGGTCACCTCCCTGACCAAGGCCCTTCTCCCCCGATTGCTCAATTTGGCCGGGCGGCCAGCTCTAGGACGAGTCTTTGTGGTTCAAAACTTCTTACATTTAAGAAGGATGGAGGCCACTGTGTTCTTGGGGACCTTCAATGCTGCAGATTTTTATTTTATTTTATTCATTTTAGAATAAGGCTGTAGCGTAACAAAATATTGAAAAAGTCATAGGTTCTGAATACTTTCTGAATGCACTGTATATTCAATTCTCAGACAACTGTGGCCTCTAGTGGATTGCTTCAGTACTCTTTTCCACTGCAATAAGATAGAGGCCATTATGCACTCAGTGAAATTGCATATGTACACAATAACACTTTAGATCTCATGTCACTTGTAAAAAACAATATATTTAGTTCATATTGCAATAGTAAATTAAATGAAATCATATTTCTATATCAGCAAATGTCATAAAGTGCTTAAGTTTTCTCCAGATCCATACATTATAATCTCTGTTTTCATGAGTGACAAATCTTGACTCCGGGATTCTTGAAAGTCGGGACAATCCTTTTTTATAGTTTACATTTTTTATTTTGTTGCATTATTTGAGCTTAAAAAATACATTTAGTGGAATTTTACAAGGGCAAAGATTTGCTTTTGGAATTGTCCAAATATTTTAAATATGGTTAATGTACATGCCAGCTCTATGCTAAAAAATGTCCTTGTCCAGAGCAAAGAATCTAAATTTCAATGGCCCTCTCTGACTTTAAAGATTATTTCTTTCAAAACTATGATTTAAAAAAAAATGTGTCCGGAGATTTGGTCAACTCTGACAGATTTGTCTAAAATCCTAAATGAATCAGAAATTAACAGAGTCAGTTACACCATAAGGACCCCCTTCTTCATGTCCTCATTACATGTAGTGCAACAAGACAACTCATGATCTGTAAAGATTTCTACTTCTGATAGATTTAAACAAACAATATTGAAATCACCATTGTCACAACCATAAACTGTTGACTCCATCTGTCTGATAGATTAAGATAGGACATGATATAATTATGTTCTAGAGCCTTAAAGCAACTGAGGAAAAACTTGTATATCACTTGAATGAAGAACAAAAGCAAAAATGTTGTCAACTCCATAAAACATTAACTCTAAAGTCAACTCCGTCAGAGTGCTGAAAGATCTGATATAATGGTTATATTTGTATTGTTTTCAAATAAATAATTTTCTATATTTTACAAATGTTTGTATTAAACATTTATTTGTAGAGGCACAAATATGTCTGTGTAACGGATGTGAAATGGCTAGCTAGTTAGCGGGTACGCGCTAGTAGCATTTCAATCAGTTACGTCACTTGCTCTGAGACTTTAAGTAGGGTTGCCCCTTGCTCTGCAAGGGCCGCGGCCTTTGTGGAGCGATGGGTAACGCTGCTTCGTGGGCGACCGTTGTTGATGTGTGCAGAAGTTCCCTGGTTCGCGCCCGTGTCGGGGCGAGGGGGCGACGTAAATTTAATCTGTTACATTGATGCTGTTGACCCGGATCATTGGTTGCTGCGGAAAAGGAGGAGGTTGAAAGGGGGGTGAGTGTAACGGATGTGAAATGGCTAGCTAGTTAGCGGGTACGCGCTAGTAGCATTTCAATCAGTTACGTCACTTGCTCTGAGACTTTAAGTAGGGTTGCCCCTTGCTCTGCAAGGGCCGCGGCCTTTGTGGACGCTGCTTCGTGGGCGACCGTTGTTGATGTGTGCAGAAGTTCCCTGGTTCGCGCCCGTGTCGGGGCGAGGGGGCGACGTAAATTTAATCTGTTACATCTGCTTTGAGTCAACTGCGTCAGTGCCTTATCAACTCACTGATGACTAACCCTCTTAATAAGATCGATCTTTTAGTCAATATTTAGAAAAAATATTTTAACCTTGTTGCAACATATGCTTAAACTACTGATATATTTGCTGTGGTAGATCCAAGGGATAATGTTTGCTTTCTAAATGTTGTTTTATGTTCTGAATCTAGAAAAACATGCAAAAAAACGAACAAAAAAATCATGCAAACGCGAAATTAGCCCTGGTGCATTATATAGCACTATAAAATAAAACAATTAAGACGTTAGGAGATTTGTATTACATTTTTGAATAATCTAATGTTACAATTAAACAATCAAGGCCTTTATTAAACACTTGTTCAACAATAAATGTAAAAATGTACTGCCTTTTATTGTGTCTGACGGAATTGAGTTAGTTGCATTTTATGAAACACTTAAAGTATTAGGAGGTTGTTCCTTTACATGGTGTGATAGCTGATACTTCTGTTAATATTAACAAATATATTCTAAAAAAAGTTGAGATTATCTCGTCTTTTTAAGAATCCCTGAACTACACCTGATAAGAATAACGTCCTTCTAAGTAGTCATCGGACACCACTTGTCTGTTGTGCTTTGTTTGCTCGATGTTATATGAGGTCAGCTTGCTAGCTGCTCTCCTCGCTATGGTGATGATCAGAACGACAACCACGACTATCAAAGTGAAGCCCAGCAGAACTCCCAGGACTATTGTCGCCACTTTCCAGCCTGCTCCTGGGGCCATTGATATCTGGGAAACTCCTACAAAGAACAGACAGATGTTTGGTCAATGTCTATCAGTAACTATTGAAAGGACAATATTAGATAAGCAGCATCCCACACAAAATTAAATAGAAGAAATTAGTGAAACCACAACCTGAGTCACATACATACCACAACCAAGTCACATACATTCATTCAACAAAACAAACACCATCATCATGTAATGCCAATTCTTTTTTTTTATCCTATGTTTTAAACATACTTTTCAAGGTAGCTATGGCGGAGTCGTCCAAGTGTTTGCGGATTGTGTCCTGCAGAGCAGCCTGGAGAGTTCTTTCATCATCGGTAGTATTCCCATTATAACCACACATCATCCTGACCACCACACTACCCCTCTGGAAGCCCACCACTGTCATGTCAAAGGATGAATCTGACAGAAAACACCGCATTCTGGGGACAACCTGGAAACATTTTTTTATAGTAAAGTAGACGTCTATTTATAAAAGGACTTATGGAAAAGAAACCATAGTGTTTTAAGATTACATTTGTAAGATATCACAATAAATACAAATCAGAGAGTGTATGTGCATACAGTTTTTATGATCTTTGTAGAGGCATATTCCCAAGCATCGCTCCCTGGGTCGTGCAGAGAGGAGTTGAAGATCCAAGAGTTGAATTCTGCTGTTAATTTGAAAACCTTCCTCACTGTAGGAGGGAAGCAGAGAGAGTTGTTATAATAAGCTGTAGGTCAGTCAGAGGCACAAATAGGCCTCAGTATTACAGATTCGTCTTTCTCTGAAGACCGTATGTGAGATCTGAAGATTTGGTATGATTTCAGAACTTACATGAGCAGAGAAACTTGGATGGAAGACATGGATTTTGGGATGAGCAAATGTCATTTTCTTGATCAAAACAGTCGACAGGATCTATAGTGGGCACATTTTGATTTAATGAAGATGTAATTCAACGTATGTGTAAGATACACAAGTAAGGAATTGATACAGATACAATTGAGGCAGAGGACATTAGTGTACCTTTGCATAGCTTCCCAGGATTAACAGGATTCTCATCTATCAAACCAGGATAGCAGCTACACTCATGGCTGCCTCCAGGACCAACCACACACTGAGCACGTGATGAACACAAGCCTTCACATGGATCTGCACCTGGAGAGATATTTCCTACAAAACAGTGATTGCAATAGTGGTAAATACTGCTTAACTGGATGTACTTACTAGTGTATTACAGGGTGATAACATAAGTTCCTCCACTGGTAGTTACTCTTGTATAAGGTACTTATTTCATGTAAAGTGTGGCCCACATTTCAAGCAACAAAGTTTTCTCACTCTTGCAGTCAGTACCCGGTACGGTTGGGTTTTCATCGTAGAATCCTGCCTTACATTCACATGTATGTGAGGGTCCCTCTCTGACACAGCTGGCATTTTTTGAGCATGTGTAATCGCCTCGTTGGCAGATATCTGCCTCTGTAATATAGTAAAAACTAAGTCACTAAAGGCCACTAAATACACACGGCGATATGATAATGTCCTAAATTCTGTTAGTCCTTGAATATTTATTTAAAAAAATAATTTGATTGATTAACTAGCATAGAAAATATTATTGTATGTAGTCATTGGAATTCAAAAACCTTTGACTGAGGTGAAATTCAGATCTACTCCGAGTACAGATGATTTCAGCGCATTGATGACACTGTTCTGCACGTCAGAGGTTGACAGTTTGACCTCCAGAGCAGTGACCAGATCAAAGTCAACGATCACACTTCCTCTGTGAACACCTGTCACAACCACCACCATTTCTTTAGCCCTGATAAGGTCCTGGTATGCTTTTGGGAGATTCTTTTCAACCTTTAAAGAAATATGTACATTTAAATCATACAATGTTATATTATACTACCTAAATTAAAAAGCAAATATAAAAAATGTTACCTGCATGGTAAAATTGGCCACAAAGTCTTTGTAAAGTTTGCTGGTGTGATTTGAATAATCAGACAAAAACTCTCTGCCTGGAATTCGAGTGGAAGATTCATAGACCTTTCCAGCTTTTGGAGAAAACATAAAGATTTAAGAAAACAAATGTGATGTTTGCACAAAATGTCCTATTGTACTAATTTGATCTATAATTGTTTTAAAAGCAAAAGCATGCTCTTAGTGAATTCAATGAGATTACTTGAAAAAGAGTTGACATACCAGTGATTATGTCTCTTGAAATGTTTTTCTTGATGTAGCAGGATAAGTACTCAATAGTCAGAGTGTATATGGTTCCAGGAGTAAGGTCTGAGAAAACAGCTTTGGTGGCTGAGGTCTCAATCTGAGTTGTGTTGGAATTAGATGCCAGCTTCACCTTGTACTGTATCTGCTGGTCCAGAGGAATACCAGTCCAACTCACACTGATTAACTTACTGGTGACATCCTCCAGCCTGATGACATTCAACAGAGCATCTGACACTGAAAACAAATGACAATAAAAATAAAATAATGCAGTGTATGTACAGCAATATATTCACACATTTCAATAGTCTTTGGTATCGATTTGTAAGGTTAAAAAAACTTTACATCTTTACAATCATATCATCTTATGATGGTTTTTGAGAATAAGTTAAAATAATCTTACTGCATTCTGCAACAGTGGTTTTGATTGTTGTCACCAAAGTAGTGTCTCTGGATGTTAGTCCCGGTGAAGGGGTGGACGGCGTAGATACTGCTACAACTGCTGAGGTATCTGTACCTGTTAACACTGTAGTAGCACCACTTGTTGATGACATTATTAGTCTTAGAGTGGTGACCTCACTTGTGGCTGTTGATGGAAAAGTGGGAGTTGTGGGATCACTTGAAGTGACTGTTGATGTAATATAATTTGAAGAGGGTGTTGATGTCAAGAGAGTAGTGTCAACACTTGAGTTCTCTGTCGATGTAGTTGAGGGAGAGATGGTATCACTTGAAGTGAAAGGTAATGTTGAGGGAGAGGTGGTATCACTTGAAGTCACTGTATATTGCAAGGGAGAGGTGGTATAACTTGAAGTGACAATTGATGTAGTTGAGCGAGTGGTGGCATTATTTGAAGTGACTGTTGAGGGAGTGGTGGCCACACTTGAAGAGACTGTTGAGGGAATGGTTGCATCGCTTGAAGTTACCTCTGATGTTGATGTAGTAGTTGTGGCATCACTTGTCAATGTATTTGACGGAATGGTTGCCACAGTTGAAGTAACTGTCAATGTAGTTGAGGGATTGGTAGCCACAGTTGAAGTAACTGTTGATGTGGAGGGAGTAGTATCAATACTTGAACTGGCTGTCTCTGTAGTGGTGGCATCAGTTGAAGTGACTTTCTCTGTAGTGATGGCATCACCTGAAGTGACTGTTGATGTAGTGGTGGCATCACTTGAAGTGACTGTTGATGTAGTGGTGACATCACTTGAAGTGACTGTTGATGTCGAGGGAGTGCTGGCATCACTTGAAGAGACTGTCGATGTAGTGGCAGCATCACTTGATGTAGTGGTGGCATCACTTGAATTGACTGTTAATGTCGAGGGAGAGGTGGCATTTCTTGAAGTGACTGTTAATGTCAAGGTAGTGGTGGCATCGCTTGAAGGGACTGTCGATAAACTGGTAGCATCACTTGAAGAGACTGTTGATGTCGAGGGAGTGGTGCCATCACTTGAAGAGACTGTTGATGTCGAGGGAGTGGTGCCATCACTTGAAGAGACTGTTGATGTAGTGGTGGCACTACTTGAAGTGACTGTTGATGTAGAGGGAGAGGTGCCATCACTTGGAATGACTATTGATGTAGTTGAGGAAGCGGTGGCATCACTTGAAGTAACTGTTGATGTCAAAGGAGTGGAGGCATCACTTGAAGAGACTGTCAATGTAGTGGTAGCATCACTTGAAGTGACTGATGATGTTGACTTAGAGGTGGCATTACTTGGCGTGACTGTCAATGTAGTTGAGGGAGAGGTGGCATCACTTGAAGTGACTGTTGATGTATTGGTGGGATCACTTGAAGTGACTGTTGATGTCGAGGGAGAGGTGGTATCACTTGCAGTTACTGTTGATGTTGAGAGAGTGTTGGCATCACTTGAAGAGACTGTCAATGTAGTGTTAGCATCCCTTGAGGTGACTGTTGATGTAGTGGACGCATCACTTAAATTGACTGTTGATGTCAAGGGAGAGATGGCATCACTTGAAGTGACTGTTAATGTCGAGGGAATGGTGGCATCCCTTGAAGAGACTTTCAATGTAGTTGTAGCATCACTTGAAGTGACTGTTGATGTAGTGGTGGCATCATTTGATTTGACTGTTGATATCGAGGGATAGGTTGCATCACTTGAAGTGATTGTTAATATCGAGGGAGTGGTGGCATCACTTGAACAGGCTGTCAATGTATTTGTAGCATCACTTGAAGTGACTGTTGATGTAGTGGTGGCATCCCTTGAAGTGACTGTTGATGTCGAGGGAGAGGTGGCATAACTTGAAGTGACTGTTAGTGTCGAAAGAGTGGTGGCATCACTTGAACGGAGTGTCGATGTATTTGTAGCATCACTTGAAGTGACTGTTGATGTAGTGGTGGCATTACTTGAAGTGACTGTTGATGTCGAGGGAGAGGTGGCATCACTTGAAGAGACAATTGATCTAGTTGAGGAAGCGGTGGGATCACTTGAAGTGACAGTTGATGTCAAAGGAGAGGTGGCATCACTTGAAGTGACTGTTAATGTCGAGGGCGTGTTGGCATCACTTGAGGAGACTGTCAATGTAGTGGTAGCATCACTTGAAGTGACTGTTGATGTAGTGGTGGCATCCCTTGAAGTGACTGTTGATGTCAAGGGAGTGGTGGCATCACTTGAAGTGAATGTTAATGTCGAAAGAGTGGTGGCATCACTTGAACGGACTGTCGATGTTCTGGTAGCACCACTTGAAGTGACAGTTGATGTTGACTTAGAGGTGGCATCAGTTGGCGTGACTGTTGATGTTGAGGGAGAGTTGGCATCACTTGAAGTGACTGTTGATGTAGTGGTTGCATCACTTGAATTGAATGTTGATGTCGAGGGAGAGGTGGCATCACTTGAAGTGAATGTTAATGTCGAAAGAGTGGTGGCATCACTTGAACGGACTGTCAATGTATTTGTAGCATCATTTGAAGTGACTGTTGATGTAGTGGTGGCATCACTTGGCGTGACTGTTGATGTTGAGGGAGAGGTGGTATCACTTGAAGATACTGTCCATGTAGTGGTAGCATCACTTGATGTGACTGTTGATGTTGACTTAGAGGTGGAATCACTTGGCTTGACTGTCAATGTAGTTGAGGGAGAGATGGCATAACTTGAAGTGACTGTTGATGTCGAGAGAGATGTGGCATCACTTGAAGAGACTGTCAATGTATTGGTGGCATCACTTGAAGTGACTGTTAATGTCGAGGGCGTGTTGGCATCACTTGAAGAGATTGTCAATGTAGTGGTAGCATCACTTGAAGTGACTGTTGATGTATTGGTGTAATCACTTGAAGTGACTGCTGATGTCGAGGGAGAGGGGGCATCACTTGAAGAAACTGTTGATGTAGTTGAGAAAGCGGTGGCATCACTTGAAGTGTATGGTAAAGTTGAGGGAGTGGAGGAATCACTTGAAGTGACTGTTGATGTAGTGGTGGAATTACTTGAAGTGACTGTTGATGTTGTGGGAGAGGTGGCATCACTTGTTGAGACTGTCGATGTAGTGGTAGCATCACTTGAAGTGACAGTTGATGTTGACTTCGAGGTGGCATCACTTGGCGTGACTGTTGATGTCGAGGGAGAGGTGGCATCAATTGAAGATCCTGTCGATGTAGTGGTAGCACCACTTGAACTGACTGTTGATGTAGTGGAATTATCACTTGAAGTGAATGTTGATGTTGAGGTAGAGGTGGCAATACTTGGCGTGACTGTAGACGTAGTTGAGGAAGAGGTTGCATCCCTTGAAGTGACTGTTGATGTTCTGGTGGCATCACTTGAATTTACTTTTGATGATGTGGTGGCATCACTTGAAATTACTGTTGATGTCGAGAGAGAGGTTGTATCACTTGAAGAGAATGTCGATGTATTGGTGGCATCACTTGAAGTAACTGTTGATGTCGAGGGAGAGGTGGCATCACTTGGCGTGACTGTTGATGCCAAGGGAGAGGTGGCATCACTTGAAGATACTGTCGGTGTAGTGGTGGCATCACTTGAAGTTACTGTTGATGTTGACGTAGAGGTGTCATTACTTGGCATGACTGTGAATGTAGTTGAGGGAGAGATGGCATCACTTGAAGAGACTGTTGATGTCGAGAGAGAGGTGGCATCACTTGAAGTAACAGTTAATGTCGAGGGAGTGGTGGCATCACTTGAAGACACTGTCGATGTAGCGATAGCATCACTTGAAGTGGCTGATGATGTATTGGTGGCATCACTTGAAGTGACTGTTGATGTCGAGGGAGAGGTGGCATTTCTTGAAGGGACTGTTAATGTCGAGGAAGTGGTGGCATCACTTGAAGTGACTGTTGAAGTCGAGGGAGAGGTGGCATCAATTGAAGAGACTGTTGATGTAGTTGAGGAAGCGGTGGCATCACTTGAAGTGTATGTTACTGTCGAGGGAGTGGAGGCATCACATGAAGTGAGTGTTAATGTCGAGGGAGTGGTGGCATATCTTGAACGGACTGTCAATGTATTTGTAGCATCACTTGAAGTCACTGTTGATGTAGTGGTGGCATCACTTGAAGTGACTGCTGATGTCGTCGGAGAGATGGCATCACTTGAAGAGACTGTTGATGTAGTTGAGGAAGCGGTGGCATCACTTGAAGTGTATGTTACTGTCGAGGAAGTGGAGGCATCACTTGAAGTGACTGTTGAAGTCGAGGGAGTGGAGGCATCACTTGAAGTGACTGTTGAAGTCGAGGGAGAGGTGGCATCACTTGAAGAGACTGTTGATGTAGTTGAGGAAGCGGTGGCATCACTTGCAGTGTATGTTAAAGTCGAGGGAGTGGAGGCATTACTTGAAGAGACTGTCGATGTAGTGTTAGCATCCCTTGAAGTGATTGTTGATGTTGACTTAGAGGTGGCATCACTTGGCGTGACTGTTGATGTCGAGGGAGAGGTCGCATAACTTGAAGTGACTGTTGATGTAGTGGTTGTATCACTTGGCGTGACTGTTGATGTCGAGAGAGAAGTGGCACTACTTGAAGTGACTGTTGATGTAGAGGGAGAGGTGCAATCACTTGGAAAGACTATTGATGTAGTTGAGGAAGCGGTGGCATCACTTGAAGTGAAAGTTGATGTCCAGGAAAAGGTGGCATCATTTAAAGTAACTGTTGATGTCAAGGGAGTGGAGGCATCACTTAAAGAGACTGTCAATGTAGTGGTAGAATCACTTGAAATGACTGTTGATGTAGTGGTAGCATCACTTAAATTGACTGTTGATGTCGAGGGAGTCGTGGCATCACTTGAAGAGACTGTCAATGTAGTGGCAGCATCACTTGAAGTGACTGTTGATGTACTGGTGGCATCATTTGATTTGACTGTTGATGTCGAGGGAGAGGTTGTATCACTTGAAGTGACTGTTAATGTCGAGGGAGTGGTGGCATCACTTGAACGGACTGTAGATGTATTTATAGCATCACTTGGCTTGACTGTTGATGTCGATGGAGAGGTGGCATCACTTGAAGTGACTGTTGATGTAGTGGTGTCATCACTTGAATTGACTGTTGATGTCGAGGGAGAGGTGGCATCACTTGAAGTGACTTTTAATGCCGAGGGAGTGGTGGCATCACTTGAACGGATTGTCGATGTATTTGTAGCATCACTTGAACTGACTGTTGATGTAGTGGTAGCATCACTTGAACTGACTGTTGATGTAGTGGTAGCATCACTTGAAGTGACTGTTGATGTCAAGGGAGAGGTGGCATCACTTGAAGTGAATGTTAATATTGAGGGAGTGGAGGCATCACTTGAAGAGATTGTCAATGTAGTGGTAGTGTCAGTTGAAGTGACTGTTGATGTCGAGGGAGAGGTGGCATCACTTGAAGCTACTGTCAATGTAGTGGTAGCACCACTTGAAGAGATTGACGATTTAGTGGTAGCGTCACTTGAAGTCACTGTTGATGTAGTGGTGGCATCACTTGAAGCTACTGTTGAGGGAGTGGTGGCATCACTTAAAGTGACTGTTGATGTCAAGGGAGAGGTGGCATCAATTGAAGTGACTGCTGATGTTGATGCAGTAGCGGTGGCATCACTTGAAGTGACTTTTGAGGGAGTGGTGGGATTGCTTGATGTAAATGTAGAGGGAGTGGTGGCATCACTTGAAGAGACTGCTGATGTTGATGCAGTAGCGGTGGCATCACTTGAAGTGACTGTTGAGGGAGTGGTGGCATCACTTAAAGTAACTGTTGATGTCGAGAGAGAGGTGGCATCAATTGAAGTAAATGTTGATGTTAAGGGAGAGATGGCATCACTTGAAGTGAATGCTGATGTTGATGTAGTAGCTTTGGCACCACTTGAAGTGAATGTTGAAGGAACAGTGTTATCACTTGAAGTGACTGCTGATGTAGATAACGGAGTGGTGGCATCACTTGAACTGACTGTCGATGTAGCTGAGGGAATGGTGGCCAAAGTTGATGTTACTGTCGGTGTAGTAGTGGTGGTGTCACTTGATGTGAAAGTCGATGTAGTTGAGGAAGTGGTGGCATCACTTGAAGTGAATGTTGACAGAGTGACGATAACACTTGAACTAACTGTCAATGTACTTGAGGGAGTGGTGGCATCACTTGAAGTGGGTGTTGATGTAGTATCGTCTGAAGTGACTGTCCATGTAGTTGAGTGAGAGGTGGCATCACTTGAAGTGAATATTGATGTCGAGGGAGATGTGGAATCACTTGAAGTGACTGTTGAGGGAGTGGTGCCATCACTTGAAGAGACTGTAGAGGGAGTGGTGGCATCACTTAAATTGACTGTTGATGTCGAGGGAGAGGTGGCATCAATTGAAATGACTGCTGATGTTGATGCAGTATTGCTAGCATCACTTGAAGTGACTTTCGATGTAATTGACGGAATGTTGGCCACAGTTGAAGTTACTGTCGGTATAGTGGTGGTAGTATCACTTGAAGTGACTGTTGACAGAGTGGTGGCAACACTTGAACTGACTGTCAATGTACTTGAGGGAGTGGTGGCATCATTTAAAGTGGGTGTTGGTGTAATATCGTCTGAAGTGATTGTCGATGTAGCTGAGTGAGAAGTGGCATCACTTGAAGTGAATATTGATGTCGAAGGAGAGGTGGCATCACTTGAAGTGACTGTTGAGGGAGTGGTGGCATCACTTGAAGAGACTGCTGATGTTGATGTAGTAGTGGTGGCATCACTTGAAGCTACTGTTGAGGGAGTGGTGGCATCACTTAAAGTGACTGTTGATGTCGAGGGAGAGGTGGCATCAATTGAAGAAAATATTGATGTCGAGGGAGAGGTGCCATCACTTGAAGTGAATATTGATGTTAACGGAGAGCTGGCATCACTTGAAGTGAATGCTGATGTTGATGTAGTAGTTTTGGCATCACTTGAAGTGAATGCTGAAGTTGATGTAGAAGCTTTGGCACCACTTGAAGTGAATGTTGAAGGAACAGTGTTATTGCTTGAAGTGACTGCTGATGTAGATGAGGGAGTGGTGGCATCATTTGAAGTTGATGTCGATGCAGTTGAGGGATTGGTGGCATCACTTGAAGAGACTGCTGATGTTGATGTAGTAGCGGTGGCATCACTTGAAGAAGCTGTTGAGGGAGTGGTGTCATCACTTAAAGTAACTGTTGATGTCGAGGGAGAGGTGGCATCACTTGAACTGAATGCTGATGTTGATGTAGTAGCGGTGGCACCACTTGTAGTAAATGTTGAAGGAACAGTGATATCGCTTGAAGTGACTGCTGATGTAGTAGTGGTGGCATCACTTGAAGTGACTATTAATGTAGATGAGGGAGTGGTGGCATGACTTGAAGTGCTTTTTGAGGGAGTGGTGGAATCGCTTGAAATGACTGTTAATGACGATGTAGTAGTGGTGGCATCTCTTGAAGTTGATGTCGATCCAGTTGAGGGATTGGTGGCATCACTTGGTGTGACTGTTGAGGGAGTGGTGGCATCACTTGAAGAGACTGCTGAAATTGATGTTGTAGTGGTGGCATCACTTGAAGCTAATTTTGAAGGAGCAGTGGCATTGCTTGAAGTGACTGCTGATGTTGATGTAATAGTTGTGTTATGAATTGAAGTGACTGTTAATGTCGATGTAGTAGTGGTGGCATCTCTTGAAGTTGATGTCAATGCAGTTGAGGGATTGGTGGCATCACTTGGAGTGACTGTTGAGGCAGTGGTGTCATCACTTGAAGTGACTGTCGATGTAGTTGAAGGAATTGTGGCCACAGTTAATATTACTGTCGGTGTAGTAGTGGTGGTAACACTTGAAGTGACTGTCGATATAGTTGAAGGAATTGTGGCCACAGTTAATATTACTGTCGGTGTCGTAGTGGTGGTAACACTTGAAGTGAAAGTCAATGTAGTTGAGGGAGAGGTGGCATCACTTGAAGTGACTGTTGAGGGAGTTGAGGAAGAGGTTGCATCACCTGAAGTGGGTGTCGATGTGGTATCATCTGAAGTGACTATCGATACAGTTGAGAGAGTGATGACATCACTTGAAGTGACTGTTGAGGGAGTTGAGGGAGTGGTGGCATCACTTGAAGTGAAGATTGATGTCGAGGGAGAGGTGGCATCACTTGAAGTGACTGTTGAGGGAGTGGTGGGATTGCCTGAAATGAAAGTAGAGGGATTGGTGGCATCACTTGAAGAGACTGCTGATGTTGCTGCAGTAGCAGTGGCATCACTTGAAGCTACTGTTGAGGGAGTGGTGGCATCACTTGAAGTGACTGCTGATGTCGAGGGAGAGGTGGCATCACTTGAAGTGACTGCTGATGTTGATGCATTAGCGGTGGCATCACTTGAAGTGACTTTTGAGGGAGTGGTGGGATTGCTTGAAGTGACTGTTGAGGGAGTGGTGGCATCACTTAAAGTAACTGTTGATGTCGAGGGAGAGGTGGCATCAATTGAAGTAAATATTGATGTTGAGGGAGAGGTGCCATCACTTGAAGTGAATATTGATGTTAAGGGAGAGATGGCATCACTTGAAGTGAATGCTGAATTTGATGTAGTAGCTTTGGCACCACTTGAAGTGAATGTTGAAGGAACAGTGTTATCACTTGAAGTGACTGCTGATGTAGATGAGGGAGTGGTGGCATCACTTGAACTGACTGTCGATGTAGCTGAGGGAATGGTGGCCACAGTTGATGTTACTGTCGGTGTAGTAGTGGTGGTGTCACTTGATGTGAAAGTCGATGTAGTTGAGGAAGTGGTGGCATCACTTAAAGTGAATGTTGACAGAGTGACGATAACACTTGAACTAACTGTCAATGTACTTGAGGGAGTGGTGGCATCACTTGAAGTGGGTGTTGATGTAGTATCGTCTGAAGTGACTGTCCATGTAGTTGAGTGAGAGGTGGCATCACTTGAAGTGAATATTGATGTCGAGGGAGATGTGGAATCACTTGAAGTGACTGTTGAGGGAGTGGTGCCATCAATTGAAGAGACTGTGGAGGGAGTGGTGGCATCACTTAAATTGACTGTTGATGTCCAGGGAGAGGTGGCATCAATTGAAATGACTGCTGATGTTGATGCAGTATTGCTAGCATCACTTGAAGTGACTTTCGATGTAATTGACGGAATGTTGGCCACAGTTGAAGTTACTGTCGGTATAGTGGTGGTAGTATCACTTGAAGTGACTGTTGACAGAGTGGTGGCAACACTTGAACTGACTGTCAATGTACTTGAGGGAGTGGTGGCATCATTTAAAGTGGGTGTTGGTGTAATATCGTCTGAAGTGATTGTCGATGTAGCTGAGTGAGAAGGGGCATCACTTGAAGTGAATATTGATGTCGAAGGAGAGGTGGCATCACTTGAAGTGACTGTTGAGGGAGTGGTGGCATCACTTGAAGAGACTGCTGATGTTGATGTAGTAGTGGTGGCATCACTTGAAGCTACTGTTGAGGGAGTGGTGGCATCACTTAAAGTGACTGTTGATGTCGAGGGAGAGGTGGCATCAATTGAAGAAAATATTGATGTCGAGGGAGAGGTGCCATCACTTGAAGTGAATATTGATGTTAACGGAGAGCTGGCATCACTTGAAGTGAATGCTGATGTTGATGTAGTAGTTTTGGCATCACTTGAAGTGAATGCTGAAGTTGATGTAGAAGCTTTGGCACCACTTGAAGTGAATGTTGAAGGAACAGTGTTATTGCTTGAAGTGACTGCTGATGTAGATGAGGGAGTGGTGGCATCATTTGAAGTTGATGTCGATGCAGTTGAGGGATTGGTGGCATCACTGGAAGAGACTGCTGATGTTGATGTAGTAGCGGTGGCATCACTTGAAGAAGCTGTTGAGGGAGTGGTGTCATCACTTAAAGTAACTGTTGATGTCGAGGGAGAGGTGGCATCACTTGAACTGAATGCTGATGTTGATGTAGTAGCGGTGGCACCACTTGTAGTAAATGTTGAAGGAACAGTGATATCGCTTGAAGTGACTGCTGATGTAGTAGTGGTGGCATCACTTGAAGTGACTATTATTGTAGATGAGGGAGTGGTGGCATGACTTGAAGTGCTTTTTGAGGGAGTGGTGGAATCGCTTGAAATGACTGTTAATGACGATGTAGTAGTGGTGGCATCTCTTGAAGTTGATGTCGATCCAGTTGAGGGATTGGTGGCATCACTTGGTGTGACTGTTGAGGGAGTGGTGGCATCACTTGAAGAGACTGCTGAAATTGATGTTGTAGTGTTGGCATGACTTGAAGTGCTTTTTGAGGGAGTGGTGGAATTGCTTGAAATGACTGTTAATGTCGATGTAGTAGTGATGGCATCTCTTGAAGTTGATGTCGATGCTGTTGAGGGATTGGTGGCATCACTTGGTGTGACTGTTGAGGGAGTGGTGGCATCACTTGAAGAGACTGCTGAAATTGATGTTGTAGTGGTGGCATCACTTGAAGCTAATTTTGAAGGAGCAGTGGCATTGCTTGAAGTGACTGCTGATGTTGATGTAATAGTTGTGTTATGAATTGAAGTGACTGTTAATGTCGATGTAGTAGTGGTGGCATCTCTTGAAGTTGATGTCAATGCAGTTGAGGGATTGGTGGCATCACTTGGAGTGACTGTTGAGGCAGTGGTGTCATCACTTGAAGTGACTGTCGATGTAGTTGAAGGAATTGTGGCCACAGTTAATATTACTGTCGGTGTAGTAGTGGTGGTAACACTTGAAGTGACTGTCGATATAGTTGAAGGAATTGTGGCCACAGTTAATATTACTGTCGGTGTCGTAGTGGTGGTAACACTTGAAGTGAAAGTCAATGTAGTTGAGGGAGAGGTGGCATCACTTGAAGTGACTGTTGAGGGAGTTGAGGAAGAGGTTGCATCACCTGAAGTGGGTGTCGATGTGGTATCATCTGAAGTGACTATCGATACAGTTGAGAGAGTGATGACATCACTTGAAGTGACTGTTGAGGGAGTGGTGGGATTGCCTGAAATGAAAGTAGAGGGATTGGTGGCATCACTTGAAGAGACTGCTGATGTTGCTGCAGTAGCAGTGGCATCACTTGAAGCTACTGTTGAGGGAGTGGTGGCATCACTTGAAGTGACTGCTGATGTCGAGGGAGAGGTGGCATCACTTGAAGTGACTGCTGATGTTGATGCATTAGCGGTGGCATCACTTGAAGTGACTTTTGAGGGAGTGGTGGGATTGCTTGAAGTGACTGTTGAGGGAGTGGTGGCATCACTTAAAGTAACTGTTGATGTCGAGGGAGAGGTGGCATCAATTGAAGTAAATATTGATGTTGAGGGAGAGGTGCCATCACTTGAAGTGAATATTGATGTTAAGGGAGAGATGGCATCACTTGAAGTGAATGCTGAATTTGATGTAGTAGCTTTGGCACCACTTGAAGTGAATGTTGAAGGAACAGTGTTATCACTTGAAGTGACTGCTGATGTAGATAAGGGAGTGGTGGCATCACTTGAACTGACTGTCGATGTAGCTGAGGGAATGGTGGCCACAGTTGATGTTACTGTCGGTGTAGTAGTGGTGGTGTCACTTGATGTGAAAGTCGATGTAGTTGAGGAAGTGGTGGCATCACTTAAAGTGAATGTTGACAGAGTGACGATAACACTTGAACTAACTGTCAATGTACTTGAGGGAGTGGTGGCATCACTTGAAGTGGGTGTTGATGTAGTATCGTCTGAAGTGACTGTCCATGTAGTTGAGTGAGAGGTGGCATCACTTGAAGTGAATATTGATGTCGAGGGAGATGTGGAATCACTTGAAGTGACTGTTGAGGGAGTGGTGCCATCAATTGAAGAGACTGTAGAGGGAGTGGTGGCATCACTTAAATTGACTGTTGATGTCGAGGGAGAGGTGGCATCAATTGAAATGACTGCTGATGTTGATGCAGTATTGCTAGCATCACTTGAAGTGACTTTCGATGTAATTGACGGAATGTTGGCCACAGTTGAAGTTACTGTCGGTATAGTGGTGGTAGTATCACTTGAAGTGACTGTTGACAGAGTGGTGGCAACACTTGAACTGACTGTCAATGTACTTGAGGGAGTGGTGGCATCATTTAAAGTGGTTGTTGGTGTAATATCGTCTGAAGTGATTGTCGATGTAGCTGAGTGAGAAGGGGCATCACTTGAAGTGAATATTGATGTCGAAGGAGAGGTGGCATCACTTGAAGTGACTGTTGAGGGAGTGGTGGCATCACTTGAAGAGACTGCTGATGTCGAGGGAGAGGTGGCATCACTTGAAGTGAAGATTGATGTCGAGGGAGAGGTGGCATCACTTGAAGCTACTGTTGAGGGAGTGGTGGCATCACTTAAAGTGACTGTTGATGTCGAGGGAGAGGTGGCATCACTTGAAGTGAAGATTGATGTCGAGGGAGAGGTGGCATCACTTGAAGTGACTGTTGAGGGAGTGGTGGGATTGCTTGAAATGAAAGTAGAGAGATTGGTGGCATCACTTGAAGAGACTGCTGATGTTGCTGCAGTAGCAGTGGTATCACTTGAAGCTACTGTTGAGGGAGTGGTGGCATCACTTAAAGTAACTGTTGATGTCGAGGGAGAGGTGGCATCAATTGAAGTAAATATTGATGTTGAGGGAGAGGTGCCATCACTTGAAGTGAATATTGATGTTAAGGGAGAGATGGCATCACTTGAAGTGAATGCTGAAGTTGATGTAGTAGCTTTGGCACCACTTGAAGTGAATGTTGAAGGAACAGTGTTATCACTTGAAGTGACTGCTGATGTAGATAAGGGAGTGGTGGCATCACTTGAACTGACTGTCGATGTAGCTGAGGGAATGGTGGCCACAGTTGATGTTAATGTCGGTGTAGTAGTGGTGGTGTCACTTGATGTGAAAGTCGATGTAGTTGAGGAAGTGGTGGCATCACTTAAAGTGAATGTTGACAGAGTGACGATAACACTTGAACTAACTGTCAATGTACTTGAGGGAGTGGTGGCATCACTTGAAGTGAATATTGATGTCGAGGGAGATGTGGAATCACTTGAAGTGACTGTTGAGGGAGTGGTGCCATCAATTGAAGAGACTGTGGAGGGAGTGGTGGCATCACTTAAATTGACTGTTGATGTCCAGGGAGAGGTGGCATCAATTGAAATGACTGCTGATGTTGATGCAGTATTGCTAGCATCACTTGAAGTGACTTTCGATGTAATTGACGGAATGTTGGCCACAGTTGAAGTTACTGTCGGTATAGTGGTGGTAGTATCACTTGAAGTGACTGTTGACAGAGTGGTGGCAACACTTGAACTGACTGTCAATGTACTTGAGGGAGTGGTGGCATCATTTAAAGTGGGTGTTGGTGTAATATCGTCTGAAGTGATTGTCGATGTAGCTGAGTGAGAAGTGGCATCACTTGAAGTGAATATTGATGTCGAAGGAGAGGTGGCATCACTTGAAGTGACTGTTGAGGGAGTGGTGGCATCACTTGAAGAGACTGCTGATGTTGATGTAGTAGTGGTGGCATCACTTGAAGCTACTGTTGAGGGAGTGGTGGCATCACTTAAAGTGACTGTTGATGTCGAGGGAGAGGTGGCATCAATTGAAGAAAATATTGATGTCGAGGGAGAGGTGCCATCACTTGAAGTGAATATTGATGTTAACGGAGAGCTGGCATCACTTGAAGTGAATGCTGATGTTGATGTAGTAGTTTTGGCATCACTTGAAGTGAATGCTGAAGTTGATGTAGAAGCTTTGGCACCACTTGAAGTGAATGTTGAAGGAACAGTGTTATTGCTTGAAGTGACTGCTGATGTAGATGAGGGAGTGGTGGCATCATTTGAAGTTGATGTCGATGCAGTTGAGGGATTGGTGGCATCACTGGAAGAGACTGCTGATGTTGATGTAGTAGCGGTGGCATCACTTGAAGAAGCTGTTGAGGGAGTGGTGTCATCACTTAAAGTAACTGTTGATGTCGAGGGAGAGGTGGCATCACTTGAACTGAATGCTGATGTTGATGTAGTAGCGGTGGCACCACTTGTAGTAAATGTTGAAGGAACAGTGATATCGCTTGAAGTGACTGCTGATGTAGTAGTGGTGGCATCACTTGAAGTGACTATTATTGTAGATGAGGGAGTGGTGGCATGACTTGAAGTGCTTTTTGAGGGAGTGGTGGAATCGCTTGAAATGACTGTTAATGACGATGTAGTAGTGGTGGCATCTCTTGAAGTTGATGTCGATCCAGTTGAGGGATTGGTGGCATCACTTGGTGTG
This sequence comes from Salvelinus fontinalis, assembly GCF_029448725.1. Taxonomy (NCBI): domain Eukaryota; kingdom Metazoa; phylum Chordata; class Actinopteri; order Salmoniformes; family Salmonidae; genus Salvelinus; species Salvelinus fontinalis. The sequence continues at coordinate 22,001,491 of NC_074688.1, read as the reverse complement.
ACTGTTGAGGGAGTGGTGGCATCACTTGAAGAGACTGCTGAAATTGATGTTGTAGTGTTGGCATGACTTGAAGTGCTTTTTGAGGGAGTGGTGGAATTGCTTGAAATGACTGTTAATGTCGATGTAGTAGTGATGGCATCTCTTGAAGTTGATGTCGATGCTGTTGAGGGATTGGTGGCATCACTTGGTGTGACTGTTGAGGGAGTGGTGGCATCACTTGAAGAGACTGCTGAAATTGATGTTGTAGTGGTGGCATCACTTGAAGCTAATTTTGAAGGAGCAGTGGCATTGCTTGAAGTGACTGCTGATGTTGATGTAATAGTTGTGTTATGAATTGAAGTGACTGTTAATGTCGATGTAGTAGTGGTGGCATCTCTTGAAGTTGATGTCAATGCAGTTGAGGGATTGGTGGCATCACTTGGAGTGACTGTTGAGGCAGTGGTGTCATCACTTGAAGTGACTGTCGATGTAGTTGAAGGAATTGTGGCCACAGTTAATATTACTGTCGGTGTAGTAGTGGTGGTAACACTTGAAGTGACTGTCGATATAGTTGAAGGAATTGTGGCCACAGTTAATATTACTGTCGGTGTCGTAGTGGTGGTAACACTTGAAGTGAAAGTCAATGTAGTTGAGGGAGAGGTGGCATCACTTGAAGTGACTGTTGAGGGAGTTGAGGAAGAGGTTGCATCACCTGAAGTGGGTGTCGATGTGGTATCATCTGAAGTGACTATCGATACAGTTGAGAGAGTGATGACATCACTTGAAGTGACTGTTGAGGGAGTGGTGGGATTGCCTGAAATGAAAGTAGAGGGATTGGTGGCATCACTTGAAGAGACTGCTGATGTTGCTGCAGTAGCAGTGGCATCACTTGAAGCTACTGTTGAGGGAGTGGTGGCATCACTTGAAGTGACTGCTGATGTCGAGGGAGAGGTGGCATCACTTGAAGTGACTGCTGATGTTGATGCATTAGCGGTGGCATCACTTGAAGTGACTTTTGAGGGAGTGGTGGGATTGCTTGAAGTGACTGTTGAGGGAGTGGTGGCATCACTTAAAGTAACTGTTGATGTCGAGGGAGAGGTGGCATCAATTGAAGTAAATATTGATGTTGAGGGAGAGGTGCCATCACTTGAAGTGAATATTGATGTTAAGGGAGAGATGGCATCACTTGAAGTGAATGCTGAATTTGATGTAGTAGCTTTGGCACCACTTGAAGTGAATGTTGAAGGAACAGTGTTATCACTTGAAGTGACTGCTGATGTAGATAAGGGAGTGGTGGCATCACTTGAACTGACTGTCGATGTAGCTGAGGGAATGGTGGCCACAGTTGATGTTACTGTCGGTGTAGTAGTGGTGGTGTCACTTGATGTGAAAGTCGATGTAGTTGAGGAAGTGGTGGCATCACTTAAAGTGAATGTTGACAGAGTGACGATAACACTTGAACTAACTGTCAATGTACTTGAGGGAGTGGTGGCATCACTTGAAGTGGGTGTTGATGTAGTATCGTCTGAAGTGACTGTCCATGTAGTTGAGTGAGAGGTGGCATCACTTGAAGTGAATATTGATGTCGAGGGAGATGTGGAATCACTTGAAGTGACTGTTGAGGGAGTGGTGCCATCAATTGAAGAGACTGTAGAGGGAGTGGTGGCATCACTTAAATTGACTGTTGATGTCGAGGGAGAGGTGGCATCAATTGAAATGACTGCTGATGTTGATGCAGTATTGCTAGCATCACTTGAAGTGACTTTCGATGTAATTGACGGAATGTTGGCCACAGTTGAAGTTACTGTCGGTATAGTGGTGGTAGTATCACTTGAAGTGACTGTTGACAGAGTGGTGGCAACACTTGAACTGACTGTCAATGTACTTGAGGGAGTGGTGGCATCATTTAAAGTGGTTGTTGGTGTAATATCGTCTGAAGTGATTGTCGATGTAGCTGAGTGAGAAGGGGCATCACTTGAAGTGAATATTGATGTCGAAGGAGAGGTGGCATCACTTGAAGTGACTGTTGAGGGAGTGGTGGCATCACTTGAAGAGACTGCTGATGTCGAGGGAGAGGTGGCATCACTTGAAGTGAAGATTGATGTCGAGGGAGAGGTGGCATCACTTGAAGCTACTGTTGAGGGAGTGGTGGCATCACTTAAAGTGACTGTTGATGTCGAGGGAGAGGTGGCATCACTTGAAGTGAAGATTGATGTCGAGGGAGAGGTGGCATCACTTGAAGTGACTGTTGAGGGAGTGGTGGGATTGCTTGAAATGAAAGTAGAGAGATTGGTGGCATCACTTGAAGAGACTGCTGATGTTGCTGCAGTAGCAGTGGTATCACTTGAAGCTACTGTTGAGGGAGTGGTGGCATCACTTAAAGTAACTGTTGATGTCGAGGGAGAGGTGGCATCAATTGAAGTAAATATTGATGTTGAGGGAGAGGTGCCATCACTTGAAGTGAATATTGATGTTAAGGGAGAGATGGCATCACTTGAAGTGAATGCTGAAGTTGATGTAGTAGCTTTGGCACCACTTGAAGTGAATGTTGAAGGAACAGTGTTATCACTTGAAGTGACTGCTGATGTAGATAAGGGAGTGGTGGCATCACTTGAACTGACTGTCGATGTAGCTGAGGGAATGGTGGCCACAGTTGATGTTAATGTCGGTGTAGTAGTGGTGGTGTCACTTGATGTGAAAGTCGATGTAGTTGAGGAAGTGGTGGCATCACTTAAAGTGAATGTTGACAGAGTGACGATAACACTTGAACTAACTGTCAATGTACTTGAGGGAGTGGTGGCATCACTTGAAGTGAATATTGATGTCGAGGGAGATGTGGAATCACTTGAAGTGACTGTTGAGGGAGTGGTGCCATCAATTGAAGAGACTGTAGAGGGAGTGGTGGCATCACTTAAATTGACTGTTGATGTCGAGGGAGAGGTGGCATCAATTGAAATGACTGCTGATATTGATGCAGTATTGCTAGCATCACTTGAAGTGACTTTCGATGTAATTGACGGAATGTTGGCCACAGTTGAAGTTACTGTCGGTATAGTGGTGGTAGTATCACTTGAAGTGACTGTTGACAGAGTGGTGGCAACACTTAAACTGACTCTGAATGTACTTGAGGGAGTGGTGGCATCATTTAAAGTGGGTGTTGGTGTAATATCGTCTGAAGTGATTGTCGATGTAGCTGAGTGAGAAGTGGCATCACTTGAAGTGAATATTGATGTCGAGGGAGAGGTGGCATCACTTGAAGTGACTGTTGAGGGAGTGGTGGCATCACTTGAAGAGACTGCTGATGTTGATGTAGTAGTGGTGGCATCACTTGAAGTGACTGTCGATATAGTTGAGTGAGAGGTGGCATCACGTGAAGTGACTTTTGAGGGAGTGGTGGGATTGCTTGAAATGAAAGTAGAGAGATTGGTGGCATCACTTGAAGAGACTGCTGATGTTGCTGCAGTAGCAGTGGCATCACTTGAAGCTACTGTTGAGGGAGTGGTGGCATCACTTGAAGTGACTGTTGATGTCGAGGGAGAGGTGGCATCACTTGAAGTGAAGATTGATGTCGAGGGAGAGGTGGCATCACTTGAAGTGACTGCTGATGTTGATGCAGTAGCGGTGGCATCACTTGAAGTGACTTTTGAGGGACTGGTGGGATTGCTTGATGTGAATGTAGAGGGAGTGGTGGCATCACTTGAAGAGACTGCTGATGTTGATGTAGTAGTGGTGGCATCACTTGAAGCTACTGTTGAGGGAGTGGTGGCATCACTTAAAGTGACTGTTGATGTCGAGGGAGAGGTGGCATCAATTGAAGAAAATATTGATGTCGAGGGAGAGGTGCCATCACTTGAAGTGAATATTGATGTTAAGGGAGAGCTGGCATCACTTGAAGTGAATGCTGATGTTGATGTAGTAGTTTTGGCATCACTTGAAGTGAATGCTGAAGTTGATGTAGTAGCTTTGGCACCACTTGAAGTGAATGTTGAAGGAACAGTGTTATTGCTTGAAGTGACTGCTGATGTAGATGAAGGAGTGGTGGCATCATTTGAAGTTGATGTCGATGCAGTTGAGGGATTGGTGGCATCACTGGAAGAGACTGCTGATGTTGATGTAGTAGCGGTGGCATCACTTGAAGAAGCTGTTGAGGGAGTGGTGGCATCACTTAAAGTAACTGTTGATGTCGAGGGAGAGGTGGCATCACTTGAACTGAATGCTGATGTTGATGTAGTAGCGGTGGCACCACTTGTAGTAAATGTTGAAGGAACAGTGATATCGCTTGAAGTGACTGCTGATGTAGTAGTGGTGGCATCACTTGAAGTGACTATTAATGTAGATGAGGGAGTGGTGGCATGACTTGAAGTGCTTTTTGAGGGAGTGGTGGAATCGCTTGAAATGACTGTTAATGTCGATGTAGTAGTGGTGGCATCTCTTGAAGTTGATGTCGATGCTGTTGAGGGATTGGTGGCATCACTTGGTGTGACTGTTGAGGGAGTGGTGGCATCACTTAAATTGACTGTTGATGTCGAGGGAGAGGTGGCATCAATTGAAATGACTGCTGATGTTGATGCAGTATTGCTAACATCACTTGAAGTGACTATCGATGTAAATGACGGAATGTTGGCCACAGTTGAAGTTACTGTCGGTATAGTGGTGGTAGTATCACTTGAAGTGACTGTTGACAGAGTGGTGGCAACACTTGAACTGACTGTCAATGTACTTGAGGGAGTGGTGGCATCATTTAAAGTGGGTGTTGGTGTAATATCGTCTGAAGTGATTGTCGATGTAGCTGAGTGAGAAGTGGCATCACTTGAAGTGAATATTGATGTCGAGGGAGAGGTGGCAATACTTGAAGTGACTGTTGAGGGAGTGGTGGCATCACTTGAAGAGACTGCTGATGTTGATGTAGTAGTGGTGGCATCACTTGAAGTGACTGTTGAGGGAGTGGTGGCATCACTTAAAGTAACTGTTGATGTCGAGGGAGAGGTGGCATCAATTGAAGAAAATATTGATGTCGAGGGAGAGGTGCCATCACTTGAAGTGAATATTGATGTTAAGGGAGAGCTGGCATCACTTGAAGTGAATGCTGATGTTGATGTAGTAGTTTTGGCATCACTTGTAGTAAATGTTGAAGGAACAGTGATATCGCTTGAAGTGACTGCTGATGTAGTAGTGGTGGCATCACTTGAAGTGACTATTAATGTAGATGAGGGAGTGGTGGCATGACTTGAAGTGCTTTTTGAGGGAGTGGTGGAATCGCTTGAAATGACTGTTAATGTCGATGTAGTAGTGGTGGCATCTCTTGAAGTTGATGTCGATGCAGTTGAGGGATTGGTGGCATCACTTGGTGTGACTGTTGAGGGAGTGGTGGCATCACTTGAAGAGACTGCTGAAATTGATGTTGTAGTGGTGGCATGACTTGAAGTGCTTTTTGAGGGAGTGGTGGAATCGCTTGAAATGACTGTTAATGTCGATGTAGTAGTGGTGGCATCTCTTGAAGTTGATGTCGATGCTGTTGAGGGATTGGTGGCATCACTTGGTGTGACTGTTGAGGGAGTGGTGGCATCACTTAAATTGACTGTTGATGTCGAGGGAGAGGTGGCATCAATTGAAATGACTGCTGATGTTGATGCAGTATTGCTAGCATCACTTGAAGTGACTATCGATGTAAATGACGGAATGTTGGCCACAGTTGAAGTTACTGTCGGTATAGTGGTGGTAGTATCACTTGAAGTGACTGTTGACAGAGTGGTGGCAACACTTGAACTGACTGTCAATGTACTTGAGGGAGTGGTGGCATCATTTAAAGTGGGTGTTCTTGTAATATCGTCTGAAGTGATTGTCGATGTAGCTGAGTGAGAAGCTGCATCACTTGAAGTGAATATTGATGTCGAAGGAGAGGTGGCATCACTTGAAGTGACTGTTGAGGGAGTGGTGGCATCACTTGAAGAGACTGCTGATGTTGATGTAGTAGTGGTGGCATCACTTGAAGTGACTGTTGAGGGAGTGGTGGCATCACTTAAAGTAACTGTTGATGTCGAGGGAGAGGTGGCATCAATTGAAGAAAATATTGATGTCGAGGGAGAGGTGCCATCACTTGAAGTGAATATTGATGTTAAGGGAGAGCTGGCATCACTTGAAGTGAATGCTGATGTTGATGTAGTAGTTTTGGCATCACTTGAAGTGAATGCTGAAGTTGATGTAGTAGCTTTGGCACCACTTGAAGTGAATGTTGAAGGAACAGTGTTATTGCTTGAAGTGACTGCTGATGTAGATGAGGGAGTGGTGGCATCATTTGAAGTTGATGTCGATGCAGTTGAGGGATTGGTGGCATCACTGGAAGAGACTGCTGATGTTGATGTAGTAGCGGTGGCATCACTTGAAGAAGCTGTTGAGGGAGTGGTGGCATCACTTAAAGTAACTGTTGATGTCGAGGAAGAGGTGGCATCACTTGAACTGAATGCTGATGTTGATGTAGTAGCGGTGGCACCACTTGTAGTAAATGTTGAAGGAACAGTGATATCGCTTGAAGTGACTGCTGATGTAGTAGATGTGGAATCACTTGAAGTGACTGTTGAGGGAGTGGTGCCATCACTTGAAGAGACTGTAGAGGGAGTGGTGGCATCACTTAAATTGACTGTTGATGTCCAGGGAGAGGTGGCATCAATTGAAATGACTGCTGATGTTGATGCAGTATTGCTAGCATCACTTGAAGTGACTTTCGATGTAATTGACGGAATGTTGGCCACAGTTGAAGTTACTGTCGGTATAGTGGTGGTAGTATCACTTGAAGTGACTGTTGACAGAGTGGTGGCAACACTTGAACTGACTGTCAATGTACTTGAGGGAGTGGTGGCATCATTTAAAGTGGGTGTTGGTGTAATATCGTCTGAAGTGATTGTCGATGTAGCTGAGTGAGAAGTGGCATCACTTGAAGTGAATATTGATGTCGAGGGAGAGGTGGCAATACTTGAAGTGACTGTTGAGGGAGTGGTGGCATCACTTGAAGAGACTGCTGATGTTGATGTAGTAGTGGTGGCATCACTTGAAGTGACTGTTGAGGGAGTGGTGGCATCACTTAAAGTAACTGTTGATGTCGAGGGAGAGGTGGCATCAATTGAAGAAAATATTGATGTCGAGGGAGAGGTGCCATCACTTGAAGTGAATATTGATGTTAAGGGAGAGCTGGCATCACTTGAAGTGAATGCTGATGTTGATGTAGTAGTTTTGGCATCACTTGTAGTAAATGTTGAAGGAACAGTGATATCGCTTGAAGTGACTGCTGATGTAGTAGTGGTGGCATCACTTGAAGTGACTATTAATGTAGATGAGGGAGTGGTGGCATGACTTGAAGTGCTTTTTGAGGGAGTGGTGGAATCGCTTGAAATGACTGTTAATGTCGATGTAGTAGTGGTGGCATCTCTTGAAGTTGATGTCGATGCAGTTGAGGGATTGGTGGCATCACTTGGTGTGACTGTTGAGGGAGTGGTGGCATCACTTGAAGAGACTGCTGAAATTGATGTTGTAGTGGTGGCATGACTTGAAGTGCTTTTTGAGGGAGTGGTGGAATCGCTTGAAATGACTGTTAATGTCGATGTAGTAGTGGTGGCATCTCTTGAAGTTGATGTCGATGCTGTTGAGGGATTGGTGGCATCACTTGGTGTGACTGTTGAGGGAGTGGTGGCATCACTTAAATTGACTGTTGATGTCGAGGGAGAGGTGGCATCAATTGAAATGACTGCTGATGTTGATGCAGTATTGCTAGCATCACTTGAAGTGACTATCGATGTAAATGACGGAATGTTGGCCACAGTTGAAGTTACTGTCGGTATAGTGGTGGTAGTATCACTTGAAGTGACTGTTGACAGAGTGGTGGCAACACTTGAACTGACTGTCAATGTACTTGAGGGAGTGGTGGCATCATTTAAAGTGGGTGTTCTTGTAATATCGTCTGAAGTGATTGTCGATGTAGCTGAGTGAGAAGCTGCATCACTTGAAGTGAATATTGATGTCGAAGGAGAGGTGGCATCACTTGAAGTGACTGTTGAGGGAGTGGTGGCATCACTTGAAGAGACTGCTGATGTTGATGTAGTAGTGGTGGCATCACTTGAAGTGACTGTTGAGGGAGTGGTGGCATCACTTAAAGTAACTGTTGATGTCGAGGGAGAGGTGGCATCAATTGAAGAAAATATTGATGTCGAGGGAGAGGTGCCATCACTTGAAGTGAATATTGATGTTAAGGGAGAGCTGGCATCACTTGAAGTGAATGCTGATGTTGATGTAGTAGTTTTGGCATCACTTGAAGTGAATGCTGAAGTTGATGTAGTAGCTTTGGCACCACTTGAAGTGAATGTTGAAGGAACAGTGTTATTGCTTGAAGTGACTGCTGATGTAGATGAGGGAGTGGTGGCATCATTTGAAGTTGATGTCGATGCAGTTGAGGGATTGGTGGCATCACTGGAAGAGACTGCTGATGTTGATGTAGTAGCGGTGGCATCACTTGAAGAAGCTGTTGAGGGAGTGGTGGCATCACTTAAAGTAACTGTTGATGTCGAGGAAGAGGTGGCATCACTTGAACTGAATGCTGATGTTGATGTAGTAGCGGTGGCACCACTTGTAGTAAATGTTGAAGGAACAGTGATATCGCTTGAAGTGACTGCTGATGTAGTAGTGGTGGCATCACTTGAAGTGACTATTAATGTAGATGAGGGAGTGGTGGCATGACTTGAAGTGCTTTTTGAGGGAGTGGTGGAATCGCTTGAAATGACTGTTAATGTCGATGTAGTAGTGGTGGCATTTCTTGAAGTTGATGTCGATGCTGTTGAGGGATTGGTGGCATCACTTGGTGTGACTGTTGAGGGAGTGGTGGCATGACTTGAAGTGCTTTTTGAGGGAGTGGTGGAATCGCTTGAAATTACTGTTAATGTTGATGTAATAGTGGTGGCATCTCTTGAAGTTGATGTCAATGCAGTTGAGGGATTGGTGGCATCACTTGGAGTGACTGTTGAGGCAGTGGTGTCATCACTTGAAGTGACTGTCGATATAGTTGAAGGAATTGTGGCCACAGTTAATATTACTGTCGGTGTAGTAGTGGTGGTAACACTTGAAGTGAAAGTCAATGTAGTTGAGGGAGAGGTGGCATCACTTGAAGTGACTGTTGAGGGAGTTGAGGAAGAGGTTGCATCACCTGAAGTGGGTGTCGATGTGGTATCATCTGAAGTGACTATCGATACAGTTGAGAGAGTGATGGCATCACTTGAAGTGACTGTTGAGGCAGTGGTGGCAACACTTGAAGTGGTTGTTGATGTAGTATCATCTGAAGTGACTGTCGATATAGTTGAGTGAGAGGTGGCATCACTTGAAGTGACTGTTGAGGGAGTGGTGGGATTGCTTGAAATGAAAGTAGAGGGATTGGTGGCATCACTTGAAGAGACTGCTGATGTTGCTGCAGTAGCAGTGGCATCACTTGAAGCTACTGTTGAGGGAGTGGTGGCATCACTTGAAGTGACTGTTGATGTCGAGGGAGAGGTGGCATCACTTGAAGTGAAGATTGATGTCGAGGGAGAGGTGGCATCACTTGAAGTGACTGTTGAGGGAGTGGTGGGATTGCTTGAAAGGAAAGTAGAGGGATTGGTGGCATCACTTGAAGAGACTGCTGATGTTGCTGCAGTAGCAGTGGCATCACTTGAAGCTACTGTTGAGGGAGTGGTGCCATCACTTGAAGAGACTGTTGAGGGAGTGGTTGCATCACTTAAATTGACTGTTGATGTCGAGGGAGAGGTGGCATCAATTGAAATGACTGCTGATGTTGATGCAGTATTGCTAGCAGCACTTGAAGTGACTTTCGATGTAATTGACGGAATGTTGGCCACAGTTGAAGTTACTGTCGGTATAGTGGTGGTAGTATCACTTGAAGTTAAAGTTGATGTAGTTGAGGAAGAGGTGGCATCACTTGAAGTGACTGTTGACAGAGTGGTGGCAACACTTGAACTGACTGTCAATGTACTTGAGGGAGTGGTGGCATCATTTAAAGTGGGTGTTGGTGTAGTATCGTCTGAAGTGATTGTCGATGTAGCTGAATGAGAAGTGGCATCACTTGAAGTGAATATTGATGTCGAGGGAGAGGTGGCATCACTTGAAGTGACTGTTGAGGGAGTGGTGGCATCACTTGAAGAGACGGCTGATGTTGATGTAGTAGTGGTGGCATCACTTGAAGCTACTGTTGAGGGAGTGGTGGCATCACTTAAAGTGACTGTTGATGTCGGGGGAGGGGTGGCATCAATTGAAGAAAATATTGATGTTAAGGGAGAGGTGGCATCACTTGAAGTGAATGCTGAAGTTGATGTAGTAGCTTTGGCACCACTTGAAGTGAATGTTGAAGGAACAGTGTTATCGCTTGAAGTGACTGCTGATGTAGATAAGGGAGTGGTGGCATCATTTGAAGTTGATGTCGATGCAGTTGAGGGATTGGTGGCATCACTGGAAGAGACTGCTGATGTTGATGTAGTAGCGGTGGTATCACTTGAAGAAGCTGTTGAGGGAGTGGTGGCATCACTTAAAGTAACTTTTGATGTCGAGGGAGAGGTGGCATCACTTGAACTGAATGCTGATGTTGATGTAGTAGCAGTGGCACCACTTGTAGTAAATGTTGAAGGAACAGTGATATCACTTGAAGTGACTATTAATGTAGATGAGGGAGTGGTGGCATGACTTGAAGTGCTTTTTGAGGGAGTGGTGGAATCGCTTGAAATGACTGGTAATGTCGATGTAGTAGTGGTGGCATCTCTTGAAGTTGATGTCGATGCTGTTGAGGGATTGGTGGCATCACTTGGTGTGACTGTTGAGGGAGTGGTGGCATCACTTGAAGAGACTGCTGAAATTGATGTTGTAGCGGTGGCATCACTTGAAGCTAATTTTGAAGGAGCGGTGGCATTGCTTGAAGTGACTGCTGATGTTGATGTAATAGTGGTGTTATGAATTGAAGTGACTGTTAATGTCGATGTAGTAGTGGTGGCATCTCTTGAAGTTGATGTCAATGCAGTTGAGGGATTGGTGGCATCACTTGGAGTGACTGTTGAGGCAGTTGTGTCATCACTTGAAGTGACTGTCGATGTAGTTGAAGGAATTGTGGCCCCAGTTAATATTACTGTCGGTGTCGTAGTAACACTTGAAGTGAAAGTCAATGTAGTTGAGGGAGAGGTGGCATCACTTGAAGTGACTGTTGAGGGAGTTGAGGAAGAGGTTGCATCACCTGAAGTGGGTGTCGATGTGGTATCATCTGAAGTGACTATCGATACAGTTGAGAGAGTGATGACATCACTTGAAGTGACTGTTGAGGCAGTGGTGGCAACACTTGAAGTGGTTGATGATGTAGTATCATCTGAAGTGACTGTCGATGTAGTTGAGTGAGAGGTGGCATCACTTGAAGTGAAGATTGATGTCGAGGGAGAGGTGGCATCACTTGAAGTGACTGTTGAGGGAATGGTGGGATTGCTTGAAATGAAAGTAGAGGGATTGGTGGCATCACTTGAAGAGACTGCTGATGTTGCTGCAGTAGCAGTGGCATCACTTGAAGTGACTGTTGAGGGAGTGGTGGCATCACTTAAAGTAACTGTTGATGTCGAGGGAGAGGTGGCATCAATTGAAGTAAATATTGATGTTGAGGGAGAGGTGCCATCACTTGAAGTGAATATTGATGTTAAGGGAGAGATGGCATCACTTGAAGTGAATGCTGAAGTTGATGTAGTAGCTTTGGCACCACTTGAAGTGAATGTTGAAGGAACAGTGTTATCACTTGAAGTGACTGCTGATGTAGATAAGGGAGTGGTGGCATCACTTGAACTGACTGTCGATGTAGCTGAGGGAATGGTGGCCACAGTTGATGTTACTGTCGGTGTAGTAGTGGTGGTGTCACTTGATGTGAAAGTCGATGTAGTTGAGGAAGTGGTGGCATCACTTGAAGTGAATGTTGACAGAGTGACGATAACACTTGAACTAACTGTCAATGTACTTGAGGGAGTGGTGGCATCACTTGAAGTGGGTGTTGATGTCGAGGGAGATGTGGAATCACTTGAAGTGACTGTTGAGGGAGTGGTGCCATCACTTGAAGAGACTGTAGAGGGAGTGGTGGCATCACTTAAATTGACTGTTGATGTCGAGGGAGAGGTGGCATCAATTGAAGAAAATATTGATGTCGAGGGAGAGGTGCCATCACTTGAAGTGAATATTGATGTTAAGGGAGAGCTGGCATCACTTGAAGTGAATGCTGATGTTGATGTAGTAGTTTTGGCATCACTTGAAGTGAATGCTGAAGTTGATGTAGTAGCTTTGGCACCACTTGAAGTGAATGTTGAAGGAACAGTGTTATTGCTTGAAGTGACTGCTGATGTAGATGAGGGAGTGGTGGCATCATTTGAAGTTGATGTCGATGCAGTTGAGGGATTGGTGGCATCACTGGAAGAGACTGCTGATGTTGATGTAGTAGCGGTGTCATCACTTGAAGAAGCTGTTGAGGGAGTGGTGGCATCACTTAAAGTAACTGTTGATGTCGAGGGAGAGGTGGCATCACTTGAACTGAATGCTGATGTTGATGTAGTAGCGGTGGCACCACTTGTAGTAAATGTTGAAGGAACAGTGATATCGCTTGAAGTGACTGCTGATGTAGTAGTGGTGGCATCACTTGAAGTGACTATTAATGTAGATGAGGGAGTGGTGGCATGACTTGAAGTGCTTTTTGAGGGAGTGGTGGAATCGCTTGAAATGACTGTTAATGTCGATGTAGTAGTGGTGGCATCTCTTGAAGTTGATGTCGATGCAGTTGAGGGATTGGTGGCATCACTTGGTGTGACTGTTGAGGGAGTGGTGGCATCACTTGAAGAGACTGCTGAAATTGATGTTGTAGCGGTGGCATCACTTGAAGTGCTTTTTGAGGGAGTGGTGGAATCGCTTGAAATGACTGTTGATGTCGAGGGAGAGGTGGCATCAATTGAAATGACTGCTGATGTTGATGCAGTATTGCTAGCATCACTTGAAGTGACTATCGATGTAAATGACGGAATGTTGGCCACAGTTGAAGTTACTGTCGGTATAGTGGTGGTAGTATCACTTGAAGTGACTGTTGACAGAGTGGTGGCAACACTTGAACTGACTGTCAATGTACTTGAGGGAGTGGTGGCATCATTTAAAGTGGGTGTTCTTGTAATATCGTCTGAAGTGATTGTCGATGCAGCTGAGTGAGAAGTGGCATCACTTGAAGTGATTATTGATGTCGAAGGAGAGGTGGCATCACTTGAAGTGACTGTTGAGGGAGTGGTGGCATCACTTGAAGAGACTGCTGATGTTGATGTAGTAGTGGTGGCATCACTTGAAGTGACTGTTGAGGGAGTGGTGGCATCACTTAAAGTAACTGTTGATGTCGAGGGAGAGGTGGCATCAATTGAAGAAAATATTGATGTCGAGGGAGAGGTGCCATCACTTGAAGTGAATATTGATGTTAAGGGAGAGCTGGCATCACTTGAAGTGAATGCTGATGTTGATGTAGTAGTTTTGGCATCACTTGAAGTGAATGCTGAAGTTGATGTAGTAGCTTTGGCACCACTTGAAGTGAATGTTGAAGGAACAGTGTTATTGCTTGAAGTGACTGCTGATGTAGATGAGGGAGTGGTGGCATCATTTGAAGTTGATGTCGATGCAGTTGAGGGATTGGTGGCATCACTGGAAGAGACTGCTGATGTTGATGTAGTAGCGGTGGCATCACTTGAAGAAGCTGTTGAGGGAGTGGTGGCATCACTTAAAGTAACTGTTGATGTCGAGGGAGAGATGGCATCACTTGAACTGAATGCTGATGTTGATGTAGTAGCGGTGGCACCACTTGTAGTAAATGTTGAAGGAACAGTGATATCGCTTGAAGTGACTGCTGATGTAGTAGTGGTGGCATCACTTGAAGTGACTATTAATGTAGATGAGGGAGTGGTGGCATGACTTGAAGTGCTTTTTGAGGGAGTGGTGGAATCGCTTGAAATGACTGTTAATGTCGATGTAGTAGTGGTGGCATCTCTTGAAGTTGATGTCGATGCAGTTGAGGGATTGGTGGCATCACTTGGTGTGACTGTTGAGGGAGTGGTGTCATCACTTGAAGAGACTGCTGAAATTGATGTTGTAGTGGTGGCATGACTTGAAGTGCTTTTTGAGGGAGTGGTGGAATCGCTTGAAATGACTGTTAATGTCGATGTAGTAGTGGTGGCATCTCTTGAAGTTGATGTCGATGCAGTTGAGGGATTGGTGGCATCACTTGGTGTGACTGTTGAGGGAGTGGTGGCATCACTTGAAGAGACTGCTGAAATTGATGTTGTAGCAGTGGCATCACTTGAAGCTAATTTTGAAGGAGCAGTGCCATTGCTTGAAGTGACTGCTGATGTTGATGTAATAGTGGTGTTATGAATTGAAGTGACTGTTAATGTCGATGTAGTAGTGGTGGCATCTCTTGAAGTTGATGTCAATGCAGTTGAGGGATTGGTGGCATCACTTGGAGTGACTGTTGAGGCAGTGGTGTCATCACTTGAAGTGACTGTCGATGTAGTTGAAGGAATTGTGACCACAGTTAATATTACTGTCGGTGTCGTAGTGGTGGTAACACTTGAAGTGAAAGTCAATGTAGTTGAGGGAGAGGTGGCATCACTTGAAGTGCTTTTTGAGGGAGTGGTGGAATCGCTTGAAATGACTGTTGATGTCGAGGGAGAGGTGGCATCAATTGAAATGACTGCTGATGTTGATGCAGTATTGCTAGCATCACTTGAAGTGACTATCGATGTAAATGACGGAATGTTGGCCACAGTTGAAGTTACTGTCGGTATAGTGGTGGTAGTATCACTTGAAGTGACTGTTGACAGAGTGGTGGCAACACTTGAACTGACTGTCAATGTACTTGAGGGAGTGGTGGCATCATTTAAAGTGGGTGTTCTTGTAATATCGTCTGAAGTGATTGTCGATGCAGCTGAGTGAGAAGTGGCATCACTTGAAGTGAATATTGATGTCGAAGGAGAGGTGGCATCACTTGAAGTGACTGTTGAGGGAGTGGTGGCATCACTTGAAGAGACTGCTGATGTTGATGTAGTAGTGGTGGCATCACTTGAAGTGACTGTTGAGGGAGTGGTGGCATCACTTAAAGTAACTGTTGATGTCGAGGGAGAGGTGGCATCAATTGAAGAAAATATTGATGTCGAGGGAGAGGTGCCATCACTTGAAGTGAATATTGATGTTAAGGGAGAGCTGGCATCACTTGAAGTGAATGCTGATGTTGATGTAGTAGTTTTGGCATCACTTGAAGTGAATGCTGAAGTTGATGTAGTAGCTTTGGCACCACTTGAAGTGAATGTTGAAGGAACAGTGTTATTGCTTGAAGTGACTTCTGATGTAGATGAGGGAGTGGTGGCATCATTTGAAGTTGATGTCGATGCAGTTGAGGGATTGGTGGCATCACTGGAAGAGACTGCTGATGTTGATGTAGTAGCGGTGTCATCACTTGAAGAAGCTGTTGAGGGAGTGGTGGCATCACTTAAAGTAACTGTTGATGTCGAGGGAGAGGTGGCATCACTTGAACTGAATGCTGATGTTGATGTAGTAGCGGTGGCACCACTTGTAGTAAATGTTGAAGGAACAGTGATATCGCTTGAAGTGACTGCTGATGTAGTAGTGGTGGCATCACTTGAAGTGACTATTAATGTAGATGAGGGAGTGGTGGCATGACTTGAAGTGCTTTTTGAGGGAGTGGTGGAATCGCTTGAAATGACTGTTAATGTCGATGTAGTAGTGGTGGCATCTCTTGAAGTTGATGTCGATGCAGTTGAGGGATTGGTGGCATCACTTGGTGTGACTGTTGAGGGAGTGGTGGCATCACTTGAAGAGACTGCTGAAATTGATGTTGTAGCGGTGGCATCACTTGAAGTGCTTTTTGAGGGAGTGGTGGAATCGCTTGAAATGACTGTTGATGTCGAGGGAGAGGTGGCATCAATTGAAATGACTGCTGATGTTGATGCAGTATTGCTAGCATCACTTGAAGTGACTATCGATGTAAATGACGGAATGTTGGCCACAGTTGAAGTTACTGTCGGTATAGTGGTGGTAGTATCACTTGAAGTGACTGTTGACAGAGTGGTGGCAACACTTGAACTGACTGTCAATGTACTTGAGGGAGTGGTGGCATCATTTAAAGTGGGTGTTCTTGTAATATCGTCTGAAGTGATTGTCGATGCAGCTGAGTGAGAAGTGGCATCACTTGAAGTGAATATTGATGTCGAAGGAGAGGTGGCATCACTTGAAGTGACTGTTGAGGGAGTGGTGGCATCACTTGAAGAGACTGCTGATGTTGATGTAGTAGTGGTGGCATCACTTGAAGTGACTGTTGAGGGAGTGGTGGCATCACTTAAAGTAACTGTTGATGTCGAGGGAGAGGTGGCATCAATTGAAGAAAATATTGATGTCGAGGGAGAGGTGCCATCACTTGAAGTGAATATTGATGTTAAGGGAGAGCTGGCATCACTTGAAGTGAATGCTGATGTTGATGTAGTAGTTTTGGCATCACTTGAAGTGAATGCTGAAGTTGATGTAGTAGCTTTGGCACCACTTGAAGTGAATGTTGAAGGAACAGTGTTATTGCTTGAAGTGACTGCTGATGTAGATGAGGGAGTGGTGGCATCATTTGAAGTTGATGTCGATGCAGTTGAGGGATTGGTGGCATCACTGGAAGAGACTGCTGATGTTGATGTAGTAGCGGTGGCATCACTTGAAGAAGCTGTTGAGGGAGTGGTGGCATCACTTAAAGTAACTGTTGATGTCGAGGGAGAGATGGCATCACTTGAACTGAATGCTGATGTTGATGTAGTAGCGGTGGCACCACTTGTAGTAAATGTTGAAGGAACAGTGATATCGCTTGAAGTGACTGCTGATGTAGTAGTGGTGGCATCACTTGAAGTGACTATTAATGTAGATGAGGGAGTGGTGGCATGACTTGAAGTGCTTTTTGAGGGAGTGGTGGAATCGCTTGAAATGACTGTTAATGTCGATGTAGTAGTGGTGGCATCTCTTGAAGTTGATGTCGATGCAGTTGAGGGATTGGTGGCATCACTTGGTGTGACTGTTGAGGGAGTGGTGTCATCACTTGAAGAGACTGCTGAAATTGATGTTGTAGTGGTGGCATGACTTGAAGTGCTTTTTGAGGGAGTGGTGGAATCGCTTGAAATGACTGTTAATGTCGATGTAGTAGTGGTGGCATCTCTTGAAGTTGATGTCGATGCAGTTGAGGGATTGGTGGCATCACTTGGTGTGACTGTTGAGGGAGTGGTGGCATCACTTGAAGAGACTGCTGAAATTGATGTTGTAGCAGTGGCATCACTTGAAGCTAATTTTGAAGGAGCGGTGCCATTGCTTGAAGTGACTGCTGATGTTGATGTAATAGTGGTGTTATGAATTGAAGTGACTGTTAATGTCGATGTAGTAGTGGTGGCATCTCTTGAAGTTGATGTCAATGCAGTTGAGGGATTGGTGGCATCACTTGGAGTGACTGTTGAGGCAGTGGTGTCATCACTTGAAGTGACTGTCGATGTAGTTGAAGGAATTGTGACCACAGTTAATATTACTGTCGGTGTCGTAGTGGTGGTAACACTTGAAGTGAAAGTCAATGTAGTTGAGGGAGAGGTGGCATCACTTGAAGTGACTGTTGAGGGAGTTGAGGAAGAGGTTGCATCACCTGAAGTGGGTGTCGATGTGGTATCATCTGAAGTGACTATCGATACAGTTGAGAGAGTGATGGCATCACTTGAAGTGACTGTTGAGTTAGTGGTGGCAACACTTGAAGTGGTTGTTGATGTAGTATCATCTGAAGTGACTGTCGATGTAGTTGAGTGAGAGGTGGCATCACTTGAAGTGAAGATTGATGTCGAGGGAGAGGTGGCATCACTTGAAGTGACTGTTGAGGGAGTGGTGGGATTGCTTGAAAGGAAAGTAGAGGGATTGGTGGCATCACTTGAAGAGACTGCTGATGTTGCTGCAGTAGCAGTGGCATCACTTGAAGCTACTGTTGAGGGAGTGGTTGCATCACTTAAATTGACTGTTGATGTCGAGGGAGAGGTGGCATCAATTGAAATGACTGCTGATGTTGATGCAGTATTGCTAGCATCACTTGAAGTGACTTTCAATGTAATTGACGGAATGTTGGCCACAGTTGAAGTTACTGTCGGTATAGTGGTGGTAGTATCACTTGAAGTTAAAGTTGATGTAGTTGAGGAAGAGGTGGCATCACTTGAAGTGACTGTTGACAGAGTGGTGGCAACACTTGAACTGACTGTCAATGTACTTGAGGGAGTGGTGGCATCATTTAAAGTGGGTGTTGGTGTAGTATCGTCTGAAGTGATTGTCGATGTAGCTGAATGAGAAGTGGCATCACTTGAAGTGAATATTGATGTCGAGGGAGAGGTGGCATCACTTGAAGTGACTGTTGAGGGAGTGGTGGCATCACTTGAAGAGACGGCTGATGTTGATGTAGTAGTGGTGGCATCACTTGAAGCTACTGTTGAGGGAGTGGTGGCATCACTTAAAGTGACTGTTGATGTCGGGGGAGGGGTGGCATCAATTGAAGAAAATATTGATGTTAAGGGAGAGGTGGCATCACTTGAAGTGAATGCTGAAGTTGATGTAGTAGCTTTGGCACCACTTGAAGTGAATGTTGAAGGAACAGTGTTATCGCTTGAAGTGACTGCTGATGTAGATGAGGGAGTGGTGGCATCATTTGAAGTTGATGTCGACGCAGTTGAGGGATTGGTGGCATCACTGGAAGAGACTGCTGATGTTGATGTAGTAGTGGTGGTATCACTTGAAGAAGCTGTTGAGGGAGTGGTGGCATCACTTAAAGTAACTTTTGATGTCGATGGAGAGGTGGCATCACTTGAACTGAATGCTGATGTTGATGTAGTAGCAGTGGCACCACTTGTAGTAAATGTTGAAGGAACAGTGATATCACTTGAAGTGACTATTAATGTAGATGAGGGAGTGGTGGCATGACTTGAAGTGCTTTTTGAGGGAGTGGTGGAATCGCTTGAAATGACTGGTAATGTCGATGTAGTAGTGGTGGCATCTCTTGAAGTTGATGTCGATGCTGTTGAGGGATTGGTGGCATCACTTGGTGTGACTGTTGAGGGAGTGGTGTCATCACTTGAAGAGACTGCTGAAATTGATGTTGTAGCGGTGGCATCACTTGAAGCTAATTTTGAAGGAGCGGTGGCATTGCTTGAAGTGACTGCTGATGTTGATGTAATAGTGGTGTTATGAATTGAAGTGACTGTTAATGTCGATGTAGTAGTGGTGGCATCTCTTGAAGTTGATGTCAATGCAGTTGAGGGATTGGTGGCATCACTTGGAGTGACTGTTGAGGCAGTGGTGTCATCACTTGAAGTGACTGTCGATGTAGTTGAAGGAATTGTGGCCCCAGTTAATATTACTGTCGGTGTCGTAGTAACACTTGAAGTGAAAGTCAATGTAGTTGAGGGAGAGGTGGCATCACTTGAAGTGACTGTTGAGGGAGTTGAGGAAGAGGTTGCATCACCTGAAGTGGGTGTCGATGTGGTATCATCTGAAGTGACTATCGATACAGTTGAGAGAGTGATGACATCACTTGAAGTGACTGTTGAGGCAGTGGTGGCAACACTTGAAGTGGTTGATGATGTAGTATCATCTGAAGTGACTGTCGATGTAGTTGAGTGAGAGGTGGCATCACTTGAAGTGACGATTGATGTCGAGGGAGAGGTGGCATCACTTGAAGTGACTGTTGAGGGAGTGGTGGGATTGCTTGAAATGAAAGTAGAGGGATTGGTGGCATCACTTGAAGAGACTGCTGATGTTGCTGCAGTAGCAGTGGCATCACTTGAAGCTACTGTTGAGGGAGTGGTGGCATCACTTGAAGTGACTGCTGATGTCGAGGGAGAAGTGGCATCAATTGAAGTGAATATTGATGTCGAGGGAGAGGTGCCATCACTTGAAGAGACTGCTGATGTTGATGCAGTAGCAGTGGCATCACTTGAAGTGACTGTTGAGGGAGTGGTGGCATCACTTAAAGTAACTGTTGATGTCGAGGGAGAGGTGGCATCAATTGAAGTAAATATTGATGTTGAGGGAGAGGTGCCATCACTTGAAGTGAATATTGATGTTAAGGGAGAGATGGCATCACTTGAAGTGAATGCTGAAGTTGATGTAGTAGCTTTGGCACCACTTGAAGTGAATGTTGAAGGAACAGTGTTATCACTTGAAGTGACTGCTGATGTAGATAAGGGAGTGGTGGCATCACTTGAACTGACTGTCGATGTAGCTGAGGGAATGGTGGCCACAGTTGATGTTACTGTCGGTGTAGTAGTGGTGGTGTCACTTGATGTGAAAGTCGATGTAGTTGAGGAAGTGGTGGCATCACTTGAAGTGAATATTGACAGAGTGACGATAACACTTGAACTAACTGTCAATGTACTTGAGGGAGTGGTGGCATCACTTGAAGTGGGTGTTGATGTAGTATCGTCTGAAGTGACTGTCCATGTAGTTGAGTGAGAGGTGGCATCACTTGAAGAGACTGTCAAGGGAGAGGTGGCATCAATTGAAATGACTGCTGATGTTGATGCAGTATTGCTAGCATCACTTGAAGTGACTTTCGATGTAATTGACGGAATGTTGGCCACAGTTGAAGTTACTGTCGGTATAGTGGTGGTGGCATCACTTGAAGATAAAGTTGATGTAGTTGAGGAAGAGGTGGCATCACTTGAAGTGACTGTTGACAGAGTGGTGGCAACACTTGAACTGACTGTCAATGTACGTGAGGGAGTGGTGGCATCTTTTAAAGTGGGTGTTGGTGTAGTATCGTCTGAAGTGATTGTCGATGTAGCTGAATGACAAGTGGCATCACTTGAAGTGAATATTGATGTCGAGGGAGAGGTGGCATCACTTGAAGAGACTGCTGATGTTGATGTAGTAGTGGTGGCATCACTTGAAGCTACTGTTGAGGGAGTGTTGGCATCACTTAAAGTGACTGTTGATGTCGAGGGAGAGGTGGCATCAATTGAAGAAAATATTGATGTCGAGGGAGAGGTGCCATCACTTGAAGTGAATATTGATGTTAAGGGAGAGGTGGTATCACTTGAAGTGAATGCTGAAGTTGATGTAGTAGCTTTGGCATCACTTGAAGTGAATGCTGAAGTTGATGTAGTAGATTTGGCAACACTTGAAGTGAATGTTGAAGGAACAGTGTTATCGCTTGGAGTGACTGCTGATGTAGATGAGGGAGTGGTGGCATCATTTGAAGTTGATGTCGATGCAGTTGAGGGATTGGTGGCATCACTTGAAGAGACTGCTGATGTTGATGTTGTAGCGGTGGCATCACTTGAAGAGACTGTTGAGGGAGTAGTGCCATCACTTGAAGTGACTGTTGATGTCGAGGGAGAGGTGGCATCACTTGAACTGAATGCTGATGTTGATGTAGTAGCGGTGGCACCACTTGAAGTAAATGTTGAAGGAACAGTGATATCGCTTGAAGTGACTGCTGATGTAGTAGTGGTGGCATCACTTGAAGTGACTATTAATGTAGATGAGGGAGTGGTGGCATGACTTGAAGTGCTTTTTGAGGGAGTGGTGGAATCGCTTGAAATGACTGTTAATGTCGATGTGGTAGCGGTGGCATCACTTGAAGCTAATTTTGAAGGAGCGGTGGCATTGCTTGAAGTGACTGCTGATGTTGATGTAATGGTGGTGTTATGAATTGAAGTGACTGTTAATGTCGATGTAGTAGTGGTGGCATCTCTTGAAGTTGATGTCAATGCAGTTGAGGGATTGGTGGCATCACTTGGAGTGACTGTTGAGGCAGTGGTGTCATCACTTGAAGTGACTGTCGATGTAGTTGAAGGAATTGTGGCCACAGTTAATATTACTGTCGGTGTAGTAGTGGTGGTAACACTTGAAGTGAAAGTCAATGTAGTTGAGGGAGAGGTGGCATCATTTGAAGTGACTGTTGAGGGAGTTGAGGAAGAGGTTTCATCACCTGAAGTGGGTGTCGATGTGGTATCATCTGAAATGACTATTGATAAAGTTGAGGGAGTGATGGCATCACTTGAAGTGACTGTTGAGGCAGTGGTGGCAACACTTGAAGTGGTTGTTGATGTAGTATCGTCTGAAGTGACTGTCGATGTAGTTGAGTGAGAGGTGGGATCACTTGTAGTGACTGTTGAGGGAGTGGTGGGATTGCTTGAAGTGAATGTAGAGGGAGTGGTGGCATCACTTGAAGAGACTGCTGATATTGATGCAGTAGCGGTGGCATCACTTGAATCTACTGTTGAGGGAGTTGTGGCATCACTTGAAGTGACTGTTGATGTCGAGCGAGAGGTGGCATCCCATGAAGTTAATGCTGATGTTGATGTAGTAGCTGTGGCATCACTTGAAGTGACTATTGATGTAGGTGAGGGAGTGGTGGCATTACTTGAAGTGGCTTTTGAGGAAGTGGTGGAATCGCTTGAAATGACTGTTAATGTCGGTGTAGTAGTTGTGGCATCATTTGAAGTTGATGTCGATGCAGTTGAGGGATTGGTGGCTTCACTTGAAGCTACTGTTGAGGGAGTGGTGGCATCACTTAAAGTGACTGTTGACGTCGAGGGAGAGCTGGCATCAAATGAAGTGAATATTGATATCGAGGGAGAGGTGCCATCACTTGAAGTGAATGTTGATTTCGAGGGGGAGGTGCCATCAATTGAAGTGATAATTGATGTTGAAGAAGTGGTTGCATCACTTGAAGTGAGTGTTGATGTAGTATCATCTGATGTGACTGTTGATGTAGTTGAGTGAGAGGTGCCGTCACTTGAAGTGAATATTGATGTTGACGGAGAGGTGGAATCACTTGAAGTGAATGCTGATGTTGATGTAGTAGCTTTGGCACCACTTGAAGTGAATGTTGAAGGAACAGTGTTATCACTTGAAGTGACTGTCGACGTAGTTAAGTGAATGTTGGTCAAAGTTGAAGTTACTGTCGTTGTAGTAGTGGTGGCATCACTTGAAGTTAAAGTCGATGTTGTTGAGGAAGAGGTGGCATCACTTGAAGGGACTGTCGATGTTCTTAAGGGAGTGGTGGTATCACTTGAAGTGGGTGTTAATGTAGTATCATCTGAAGTGACTTTTGATGTAGTTGAATGAGATGTGGCATCAGTTGAAGTGAATTTTGATGTCGAGGGAGAGATGGCATCACTTGATCTGAATGCTGATGGTGATGGAGAAAATGTGGCACCACTTGAAGTGAATGTTGAAGGAACAGTGTAATAGCTTGAAATGACTGCTGATGTTGATTTAGTTAAGGTGGCATCACTTGAAGCAAATGTTGAAGGAGCGGTGGCATCGCTTAAAGTTACTGCTGATGTTGATTTAACAGTGGTGTCATGACTTGAAGTGACTGTTGAGGGAGTGATGGCATCACTTGAAGGGACTGTCAATGTCGATTTAGTAGAATGAGTGATGGCATCTCTTGTGACTGTTGACGTAGTTGAGGGATTGGTGGAATCACTTGAAGACACTGTTGATTTGGGTGAGGGAGTGGTGGCATTACTTGAAGTGGGTGTTGATGTAGCATCACTTGAAGTGACTGAAGTGACCTTTGAAGAGACTGTCAATGTCGATGTAGTAGTGGGAGTTGAGGGATCACTTGAAGTGACTGTTGAGGGAGTGGTGGCATCACTTGAAGTGACTGTCAACATAGTTGAGGGAGTAGTGGCATCACTTGAAGTAACTGTAGACATAGTTGAGGGTTTGGTGGCATCACTTAAGGTGACTTTCGAAGTAGTAGAAGGAATGTTGGCCACAGTTGAAGCTACTGCTGATGTAGTGGAGGGAAAAGTAGTGATGGAATCAATTGTGACTGTCAATGTAGTAGAGCGAGTGATGGCATCACTTGTGACTGTCAATGTAGTAGTAAGAGTTGTGGAATCACTTGAAGTGACTGTAGACATAGTAGAGGGAGTGGGGGCATCACTTGTGACTGTTGGTGTAGAGAGAGTGGTGGTCACAGTTGAAGTTACTGCTGATGTAGTTGAGGGAGAATTGACATAACTTGAAGTGACTGTTGAGGGAGTGGTGGCATTGCTTGTAGTGGTTGCTGATGTTGATGTAGTTGTGGTGGCATCACTTGAATAAACTTTTGATGTAGTGGAAGCTATACTTTCTATGGATTGATTGGTATTTGCTGTTGGAGTTGATGAAATAGTGGTACCCATTGACATCTGACTGGTTACAGGCGGTGATGTTTCATTTGGGATTTTTGAAACATACTTGGTAATTTCATCCATCACTGAGGTAGATGTTGAATTATGTGATGTTGATGTATTTACTTGTGCTGTGTTTTGTACTTGTTCTGTGGTTGTGCTCTTCTCAGCATTAAACACTGATATGGATGTTATGTTTATGAAAACTGTGAATCAGAAGAAAAAAATATATTAATTGATTTGATGTGACGACGTCATGTATATGTCACAGTTTCTGTGTTATTTGATTGTTGTTTCCTTAGGTTACCGCTGGAGGGCACCCTTACCCTGTTTTATTGTTTTGAATTGCACCCAAAAAGTTTCATAGCAAAGGGTGTGAATACTTTTGTAAATAAGGTATGTGTTTTTTATCTTTAATACATTTGCTAAAATTTCTAATAGCCTGTTTCGCTTTGTCATTATGGGGTATTGTTTGTAGATTGATGAGGAAAATGTTCTATTTAATTCATTTTAGAATAAGACTGTAATGTAACAAAATGTGACAAAAGTCAAGGGGTCTGAATAGTTTCCGAATGCACTGTACATACAAAGAGCACAATACAATCAGGGGTGAAAGTAAGGGGGTACAGTCTGGTACGACATCCCAGTAAAATAAATAGTGGCGGTATTCCATATCGGTAAAATGTGAGCCTATCACAATTAATACAATGTGCACAGCTCATTCAAGGGTTTTTCAAAGCCCTTGAATGAGTAGGTGTGTCCACAATTTTGACTGGTACTGTACATACAATGTATATATTTCCTGATCTTTCTTATATCTCCTAGATATAGGACAGACACTTCAAAACCTTATTCCTCATGATTTTTTTTTTACTGTCTATTTTGCGATGTATGAATGTGTTATTCAATGCGTTTCTATGGACTTTAGTAGTAAAGGCCAAATTCAATATTTTATTAAATAAAATAAAAATATTTCTGGGGGATAGCTAAAGGGGTTTTAAAATTCTAAATTAAATAGCTAAATGATCCATGATATGACCATCTTTAAACAATTCCAAATGTTGGTTTAGTACACCCACCCCAAAGGTTTAAACTTTAGAGGTTAAACTCAACCAGCAATAACCTCTCCTCCAGTTTTATAGTCTTTTGCAGCTTGTTCCAAGACCAAGGAGCATTATAGGAAAATCATATTTATCCCATTTATGTTCTGGCCTTAGGAACCTTGAAAGATAATAGTAGCTGAGAACGGAGACTATACGTTTGTGATGAGCTTGTAAGTGAGGAGCACAGATATGTAGGCAATGGTCCAAGCACTGTGTTGTACACAAAGATGTACCAATGCTTCAGCCTTCTCATAGGAAGGAAGGGCCACTTCACCATGTTGTATAGATCACAGTGATGGGTGAGTGGTCTTGCATTAGTTATAAATCTAAGTGCCCTTTGATAAACAGTATCCAGCATCTTAAGAGCACTGGCTGAATATGTTTTGATTCAAGCTACTATACAACATAATTAAACCAGTGGTACTTACATAAAATAAAGGCAACCTTGTTAAGCCAAAAGAATGTTCTTTCTTGCATTTTCACTTTTTTCTTTCCTATGCGCATCTAATTTGAACCCAGCCCAGCTATGTGATGTGAGGCAGAGACGATTTCCTTGTTCACAGATGAGAGGCGAGGTGTGTGTGGCAGTTAATCTTGTTTGGAACCACCCATTTGCTCTCAGATTGAGTCAGCACCTCCCCTGTAGTAAAGTCGTCAATAATGTCAGTGGGTCAAAAATATTATTTCATTTGAAGTGTTGCAAATCAGTACCTTAAAAAAATATAGATATTTTTTTATACATAAATTGAAGTTGTATGACTGAATGAGACATTTTCTTATTGTTGTCCGAAAGCTTGTTGTCTTAGTAGGATTCTCATTCTTTCACCATATAATTATGGGTAAGGGACAGGCATAACCTGTAGGATGGATCAGGGAAGTGTTGAATTCACAAATATGTTATGGCAGGTCTGAGGGTGGACACCATGGTTCTTAGACCACAGTTGGTCATTCATAAGAAACTTTGTGTGACGCAGCACCTGGTAACCAGCATGTTGGCAATATAATTTTAAAATAGACTACTTACACAAAACCTCAACTTTACAAATTGTAAACCATAAATACATATACTGTAAAACTGGTATATAGTGTAATGTATCAATTTCAATGTTCAAATGTTTCTTACACTTTATGAATAGCTATTTCAGCTCTAAACTATGTATGTTACTCATTACCAATCAAACAAGGAAATTGATGGAGAAATCATACTCATTATGGTAATATTTAGTTATATCACGAGCTTTAGGTTGTGGTCCTCCTGGAGGTCGGGCCCCCCAGATAGCATATGAACACGTGATAAGCCATTGTTTGTTTTATTATAGGAAATTAGCTTTAAAACTGCAACATTTTCTCTCAGACTATAATAATCAGTTGTATGACTGGATGAGACATTATTTTCTCAACACTTATTGTTGTCAGAAAGCTTGTTGTCTTAGTAGGATTCTCATTCCTTCACCATTTAATTATGGGTAGTGGACAGGCATAATCTGCAGAATGGATCAGGGAAGTGTTGAATTCACAGAGAGGCCTTTGATATGTTATGGCAGGCCTGAGGGTGGAACACAATGGTAACCACATTCATACAAAATGTAGTGTGACACATCATCTGGTAACTAGGATGTTGGCATAGGGAATTTATTGTTTTGTTCCACACCAAATCGTTTAACAGATTACACCTTGAAAAGGCTGCTTAACACAATAGCCCTGGTGGGGTTACTACAGGAGAGTGGGAAAAGTGATACAGCATGATGTAAAAATAGTCACAATGTGATAATTATCTGGAGTATTTCTCCTTTCTTATCCAGTGTCCTGTGTGAATTTAAGTATGCTCTCTCTCTCTCTTTCTTTCTTCCGTTCTTTCTTTCTTCCGTTCTTTCTTTCTTTCTTTCTTTCTTTCTCTCGGAGGACCTGAGTCCTAGGACCATGCCTTAGGACTACCTGGCCTGATGACTCCTTGCTGTCCCCAGTCCACCTGGCCGTGCTGCTGCTCCAGTTTCAACTGTTCTGCCTGTGGCAATGGAACTCTGACCTGTTCACCGGACGTGCTACCTGTCCCAGACCTGCTGTTTTCACATGAAATCAAATACCTAATACACATGTAACGGATGTGAAATGGCTAGCTAGTTAGCGGTGTGAGCGCTAATAGCCTTTCAATCGGTTACGTCACTTGCTCTGAGACCTTGAAGTAGTGGTTCCCCTTGCTCTGCAAGGGCCGCGGCTTTTGTGGAGCGATGGGTAACGATGCTTCGTGGGTGACTGTTGTTGATGTGTGCAGAGGGTCCCTGGCTCGCGCCCGGGTCGAGGGGACGGACTAAAGTTAAACTGTTACATTGATGCTGTTGACCCAGATCACTGGTTGCTGCGGAAAAGGAGGAGGTCGAAAGGGGGTTGAGTGTAACGGATGTGAAATGGCTAGCTAGTTAGCGGTGTGCGCGCTAATAGCCTTTCAATCGGTTACGTCACTTGCTCTGAGACCTTGAAGTAGTGGTTCCCCTTGCTCTGCAAGAGCTGCGGCCTTTGTGGAGCGATGGGTAACGATGCTTCTTCATGGGTGTCAGTTGTTGATGTGTGCAGAAAGAAGGTCCCTGGTTCGCGCCCGGGTCGAGGGGATGGACTAAAGTTAAACTGTTACACACACAAATGTAAAGGGGTGAATGAGAATATGTAGATATAAGTATATAGATGAGCGATGGCCGAGCACTATAGGCAAGGTGCAATAGATGGTATAAAATACAGTATATACACGTGATATAAGGAATGTAAGATATGTAAACATTATTAAAGCTTCATTATTTAAAGTGGCATTGTTTAAAGTGACTAGTGATCAATTTATTAAAGTGTCCAGTGATTGGATCTCAATGTAGGCAGCAGTCTCTCTGAGTTAGTGCTAGCTTTTTAGCAGTCTGATGGCCTTGAGATAGAAGCTGTTTCTCAATTTCTCGGTCCCAGCGTTTTATGCACCTGTACTGACCTCACTTTCTGGATGATAGCGGTGTGAACAGGCAGTGGCTCAGGTGGTTGTTGTCCTTGATGATCTTTTTGGCCTACCTGTGACATCGGGTGCTGTAGGTGTCATGGTGACCGCACCACCCTCTGGAGAGTAGATTTAAATAGGGGAGTAGGGTGGTGCTATTTTTATTTTATTCATTTTTAGAATGTTTTTGTGAGTGTAGTGTTAGATGGTAGGGTATTTGTTTATTTATTTATTTTTTAAGCAAAGTATAAGGGAGTTTACTCCAGTCTAGTAGGTGGAGGTAATGCAACATTTTGGATGCCAACCACCGTTAAACCTCGTCGATGAACAAGAAGAAGAAGCAGTTAATGTGGGAACTTCCTGTTTGTAGTGTGACCGGAAGTGGATAAAAACATTGGAGGGAACGAAAAATATTCTGAGATCTTCTGTTGAAAAGGACAACATAGTCTGTAAGTAAGTTCACATATGGTATTTAGCTAGCAATGTTATTACAGGAATGTTTAGGATAGCTTGTATATTGTATCAGAATTTGTACAAAGATAAAGAGCTAGCATTTGGTAACTAACTAAAGTTTACGCACAGACAGGGGGTGGGGGTTGGTTATAAATATATTTGGTTTACGACGCTTTCCAATGTTGGAAATCCCAGCTAGCTAGCTAACGTTATTAAAACTGCCTGCCAGCTAGCTTTGTAATGTCATGTTAGGTATTTGGCACAGGCACACTGTAAATATCTCCCACTTGAAGCTAGCTGGCTAGCTAAATAGCATTGTTAGTCATATTGGAAAAATAGTGACCAATTGAAGCTTGTGCCAGAATTAATCCAGTTTGGTTATAATGGTGTTGTGAACTGGCTAACCAAATCGAACCTGCTGTTAGGACTGTTTTGGCTATTTAGCTATAACAACACCTGCTGTTGTTTTGGTTCTAGGTGGTTTGGGACTGGTGTGGCAGCTCTACCAACCTTGTGTCCAGCTGCCAGATCACCATGGCGAAAAGGAGGAGCCTGTCCAACCTGGTGGTGTCTTGTAAGTGGGCGTCTTGCACCTTCAAAGGCCACTGCATGGAGGAGCTCAGCGAACACATGTCACTGCACCTGAAGGATCACCTAGGAGACAGAGATGCTATGGAAGAACTAGGTGGGTTGGTCAGGGGACTGGCAGATGACAGCTACATCAGTGTCTCAGTATTGTCCCAATAGCTTCTGTAGTCTTTTCCATCAGGTGAAAGCAAATGTAGAATTTGAAATCTTTTTGGCCGCTGGTCAGTGATAACACACCTCCAAACGAGCTTCAATGCCTTACAACACTCCTTCCGTGGCCTCCAACTGCTTTTAAATGCTAGTTAAACTAAGTGCATGCTCTTCAACCGATTGTAGCATCACTACTCTGGACGGTTCTGACTTAGAATATGTGGACAACTACAAATACCTAGGTGTCTGGTTAGACTGTAAACTCTCCTTCCAGACTCACATTAAGCATCTCCAATCCAAAATTAAATCTAGAATCGGATTCACATTCCTCAACAAAGCCTCCTCCACTCATGCTGCCAAACATACCCTCGTAAAACTGACTATCCTACCGATCCTTGACTTCGGCGATGTCATTTACAAAATAGCCTCCAACACTCTACTCAGCAAACTGGATGTAGTCTATCACAGTGCCATCCGTTTTGTCACCAAAGCCCCATATACCACCCACCACTGCGACCTGTATGCTCTTGATGGCTGGCCCTCACTACATATTCGTCGCCACTGGCTCCAGGTCATCTGTAAGTCTTTGCTAGGTAAAGCCCCGCCTTATCTCAGCTCACTGGTCACCATAGCAGCACCCACCCGTAGTACACGCTCCAGCAGGTATATTTCACTAGTTATCCCCAAAGCCAACACTTGCTTTGGCTGCCTTTCCTTCCAGTTCTCTGCTGCCAATGACTGGAACAACTTCCAAAAATTGCTGAAGCTGGAGTCTTATATCTCCCTCTCTAACTTTAAGCATCAGCTGTCAGAGCAGCTTATCGATCACTCTACCAGCACACAGCCAATCTGTAAATAGCACACCCAAATTCCTCATCCCCATATTGTTATTTATCCTCTTGCTCTTTTGCACCCCAGTATCTCTACTTGCACATCATCATCTCCACATCTATCCCTCCAGTGTCAATGCTAAACTGTAATTATTTTGCCTCTACGGCCTATTTATTGCCTTACCGCCCTACTCTTCTACATTTGCACACACTGTACATCGATTTTTCTATTGTGTTATTGACTGTATGTTTGTTTATGTGTAACTGTTGTTTTTGTCGCACTGCTTTGCTTTATCTTGGCCAGGTCGCAGTTGTAAATGAGAACTTGTGCTCAACTGGCCTACCTGGTTAAATAAAGGTGATAAAAATACTTTCAAGGGAAAGTAGTCAAGAACAGGAAGCCAATGAAAAGTACTGAGACATAGTTGATTATATGCTGACCAGAATATCACTAACAGCACCTACTGCCTTTCGCCAGATAACGTGTGTTGTGTTGCTCCCTCTAGATGACTATGCATGTTTGTGGGAGGGCTGTGAGTTCCTGGCTATGGGCAGCCCCAGGGAGCTGGAGATCCATGCTCACTTCCACACCTTCCACAGCAAACTCAAGTTCATTGGGGAGCAGATGCTCAAGTCCCACCCCAACTTCCCCAGCTGTACCCAGGACCTCCACAGCAACAACCTGGTCCCCGAGATCTCAGAGGGGCTTGTGTGCCAGTGGGAGCACTGTGATGTAAGTTAATAATACCATGGAGGGTGATTCTGCATCCCACTGTTTGACATCTCCCTTATAATCCACTGCCACCCTCAGTGATTCTGTGTATGTGATGTACTTAATGTTTGTTGTTTTTTGCTACAGAGTACATTTAACAACCCGGAGTGGTTCTATCGGCATGTGGACATGCACGCTCATTGCACTGGGCTCTCTCCTCTCCCAGACCAGCAGCAGGCCATCTTCTGCAGCTGGAAAGGTACTGCTAGGAGCAAGGAAGGGATCACATTATACTGTATCAGCACAGCCTTTCCTGCTGTAGTGCTACATTGAATAGACTGGTGTTTTGTTGGCCTGCTTCAGCTGATATCCTCTTCATGTGTTTCCACAGGTTGTGATGCATTCTTTAAGATCAAGTACCGTCTGCGGGAGCACCTGCGCAGCCACACTCAGGAGCGTCTCGTGGCCTGCCCCACCTGCGGCTGCATGTTCTCCAGCAACACCAAGTTCTTCGACCACATCCACAGACAGGCCGAGCCAGAGGGTGAATGGGCTCAGCTCTGCCTGGCCAGAGTCACTGTTTTACAGCTTATAGGCAGATATGTTATTGGCTTAGACATGTACATTTTTATTTGATTGTATGCCCTCTGATTCTTGCAGAGTCCCTGGTGTGTGAGCATTGTGACAAAGGCTTTGCCAATGAGAGACTGTTGAGAGACCATGTACGACAGCATGGTGAGTGTGCTGTTCTCCACCATTTCTGTTCAGTATTATTTAGCTCATTTTCCATGTCTGGCTTGGAAATGTACATCTATTAGTCAGATTTATTTTAGTTGTAGTGCTATCAATAGGGTTTGTCAATAAGATATTTTGATTGGCTGTTGTCTGTGTCTAGTTTCTTTCACTGTAAACCTTATGAGTGATCTATCCTCTGCCTCTCAGTGAACCATATCAAGTGTCCCCTGTGTGACATGACCTGCACCTCTCTCGCCACTCTGAAGATCCATATCAAGTTCCGCCACTGTGACGAGCGACCCTTTCCCTGTGACTTCTGTGAGAGCAGGTTGTTGTTCCACAAAGTCATCACAACTTACTGACCCTTATAGACTGTAAACATATTGTGCACATATTATTTTGCTTACACTTTTGTTTATGATGCATGTTTCCCAGCTTTAAGAACCAGCATGACCTGCGGAAGCACATGGAGACACATAATGAGGGGGCGGCCTACCACTGCTCTGTAGAGGGCTGTGACTACTCCTCCCGCATGGCCCACACCATGAACCAGCACTACAAGAGAGTACACGAGGTACTTGAGACTGTCTGTAGGGGACGCCAAACACTCACTCACTGCTCAATAGACCTACAGAATCAAGATGGTGTCAAAGCTTGACTTTTTCATTTTCAAATATGCTTTTGGGTTTGTGGAATTTTGATCAAGTGTACTCCACTTGACACTTGTGTAATTCTCCTCTGTAGGGTGGAATGGTCTCGAAATACAAGTGTCATCTCTGTGACAGAACCTTCTCTTGGTGTTACACACTCACTCTTCACTTGCGCAAGAAACACCACCTGAAATGGCCCTCTGGACACTCCCGCTTCAGGTATGAACAATGCTTCATCTTTCCCTTGTGTGATTAGTTAACATGAGTTAGTCAGTTTTACCATAAGGGGGTGGTTGTTGATTATTTGGCTTGCTCCAGATACAAGGAGGATGAAGATGGCTACCTGAGGCTGAACATGGTGCGTTACGAGACAGTGGAGGTGACTCAGGAGATCATGAAGAACATGGCTAAGAAGAGGACGCTCCATAAGGGCCCCGGGTCCAGCAGCCGAGCCAAGAGAGCTGCCATCCGGGCAGCCAGGAGTCATGGCTCTCCCCCTGGCTCCTCCTCCCCCTCCTCTTGCTCCTCTTCCTCAGAGCTCTCTGCAGGGGAGGAGATGTCAGCCCAGCCCAGCCCCAGGGGCAGTGACTCACCTGTGTACTGTGTACTGAGTAATGTGTCTGATATGGGGGATGACCCCGACGCCACCCGGGATGGCTCTGACTCCTGTGGGCCCTCAGGTGCTGTGAGGGCCCTGACTGAAGTGGCCAGGGGTCTGGGGATGGATGTGGTGTGATCACACACAGACCCTCCTTATTCTAGTGGTCCAAGTAAACTATTGATGTTGCCACATTGTTGTCTCCAACCTTGATCCTGTAGACTAAAGTAGTGATACCAACTTGAATTGTATCTCAATGAATAGGAATATTCCAGCCGATGAATGCAGCCATTCATATCTAACGCACTGTCATTCCTTTATGAAATGAGCACTTGGTTGAAGAAATACAGATCCAGTATCTTCTCAGGACCAGTGTTGGAGACCACAAATGTAGCATTACTGAATCACTCCAATGTTACAGCTGTGCTGCATGTATGATGGCTGGGCTTAACCTGGGATGGACTGTTTATTAAAGTTCACTAAATGTTAGTGTCTCTGGAAGAGATGTGACAAGTTGACAAGAATGTGAAGACTGTTAGTGCTTACTATCCCTGATCAAATGTTTTTATTTGTTAGTGTTTTACAATATTAGCTTTAATGTGGCGAGGGCGTTAGCAGCATCAGAATGTGACCCTGTTGACAGCAGTTTTGAAATCGCCTCAGGTTTGTAGTGTAGAAGTCTCTCAGGTCACTTTAAAAAAAAAACTATTTTCCATTAAGTTATAGGTCTTAGGTTTTCCTTTGTGGTCACTGGATAATCTAATTTCATTAATGCTGTAGCTTTTGATTTGACCTAGTTTTTTTAGATTTAAGTTTTGTCAGTTATATTTTTGTATGTCCATTTTAGGAACAGTAACCTGACTAACTCATGAGTTAACATTTTATGAACGAATTTGGTGGATTACACTTATGTTGAACAAAATCATAAATTTACAGGTGTTTTAAGGGATGTAAATAGTTTTTCAACACAGTGGGTTGTCCTTTATCTGTGTCATACAGGTAATAATCAGAATCACAGAATTTGTCCTAAAGTACCTTGCAAGCTCATAGAATAGCGTCTTCTGATTTCTGTCATTACGAGGTAGTCCTGTGGGGCGCGCCAGACAATGGCAGAGAGAAGGGGACCAGAGGCACCAGTGTGCTTAAGGACCCAGGGGGAAGAGTTCTGTTTGGGAGGCTACTCTGGGGGCTCTGTGTGAGACCCACCATGGAAATATGTGACCTGGGAATAGGTGGAGGTCAGGAGGCTGGGATGGGGGAGATGGCTGCCCATGGTGGCAGAATGGAGGCTTTGCTGGTAGTATTCCTCTCTGAGCATGTTCAGACGCTCTCTCCATGAGGTAAGCCCTCTCCTCCTGCTTCAGGGCCAGTGATGGGGTGGGTGCGGAAAGCTGTGATGAGTGTCTCTGTATGAACAGTCTGCTGCCTTCAACAGCCTGGCCCCCACTACACCACGCGGAGGATCAGCCCTCATGCTCAGCTCTTGACGGGAGGAGACAGGGAGATCCATACCTCTGTATACATCCCATAGTGGGTCTCTTAACGGAGGTCCCAGGGAAGTGCAGGGTAAGAGTGCCTCTCAGCTCCTGAGTAGGGGATGAGCCGAATAACAGGAGTGCCAACATGAGTCCGGGCCAGTTTACATACGCTATTTACTGGGTAGAGTACTGGAATAATGTTCCCCAGGGTCATGTGCTACATCGACATGGAGGATGGTGTGTGTATTGGAGGGGTCAGAGATGGATTCTCTGTGGGGTCCTGGAGTTGAGGGCCATCATTGAAATCCTGGTCATCCTCTCTGCCGCTTCATGGCCTTTATGTAGTTTTCACACTCAAGCCCTCTTCCTGTAACCTGACACCCAGCTACGGCTGCCATTGGACCACTAACCAGGTTTCAAGGTCATTGTTTGAGGAACAGACTTCTCTTTAGCACGGTGAACTGTCAAGAGTCCCTGCAGCATTGTGGCCTGTTTCTCCACTATGTACCGTTTCCCCTCCCTCTTCTCTCTGGGTAGGTGCAGCTGCTTTCCCCATTCCCTGTCCTGAGGTTCCCTGCTTGAATCTTCCTGGTTGTTCAGGTTCTGTAAAGCGTGCAGGTTGGTATTCAGAGGACAGGAGTGTCTTCTGCTGCCTGCTCCACCACGCAGGAGTTCCTCCTACTTCTCCATTTGGTACATTTATATTGTCCTTGTGGTAGATCATGGGATAGTCTGTATTTAAGAGGAGGAAGAATAAGCAAGTCAAAGAAATGTGAATTTCAAAAGGCAATTCCCTCCTTTATGATTATATTGTCATAATACTGAACCAATGCTGAAGGGAGACTGAAGGTGCTACTCACTTAGTGCTAGGATTGTCATTCCACCAAAGGCTGACACTCATTGTTCCCAAACCTCCAAATGAAGGATGTGTACTGTGTGACTCTGGAGCAGGAGA
Organism: Salvelinus fontinalis; assembly: GCF_029448725.1. Classification (NCBI taxonomy): domain Eukaryota; kingdom Metazoa; phylum Chordata; class Actinopteri; order Salmoniformes; family Salmonidae; genus Salvelinus; species Salvelinus fontinalis. The sequence goes on along the minus strand of NC_074688.1, from coordinate 21,966,026 downwards.
ACAATGGGAAAATGCTATGTTGAGTAATTTCTCTCTGTGTTAGATTACAGTACTCTAGTGAGATAAGTCATCTTTTTAAGGAGGTTAAGTCTTTGGTCCCTGTCCTCACCTTGGTTAGAGAGTGGGGTGCAGGACTGAATAAGGTCCTGCTGATGGTGGATGGCTTGAATCAGGTCAGGACCAGCAAGGTGAGTCGGAAACTTCGGCTCAATACCGAAGTTGATTGCTTGTGAGTCCACTTGCATTTTCTGCTGAGAAATGGAAGGACAGACAGACAGAAAAATAGTGTCAGTTATGTGTGGCTTAGATACAAATAATAATTTTGGGATTTTATATACATTTTAGTGGATGTTCAACACATTTTCATACCTTCACCCTCAGCTTATGGTGGTGGATCTGCTATGCAATGCGGACATGCATTGTATGCGATCTTCCTGGTTTCTGAGAGAATATCCAGTTCAATAGGTTGAAATAGAAACAGAACTCAAAACACTTTTCAAATGAGAACATTTTGGCGATACTCTATAAAGATTTAAATTAATCTAAAGGGTGCTCACTCTTGGATTCCTCTGTAGGTGCTTGTGTGACCCAGACCCAGTCCTAGGTCCTGGTGCCATGTCTAGAACATTTGATGTCTGACAAAGACAAGGAAATGTAGACTTCTGAACACACACTACTAACTCATGACACCATAACATGATGATACCTAAATGCTATATATTTTGCCTCAGCCTCAGCCCCAACTTCCTAGTTCCCATTACTCTCTTTTCCACTGGTACCTTGGGAGTGCATGCCTTTGGCTGGAAGGCCCCCTGCAGGGCGCTGAAGGGTCCTGGATGGGGGACAAAGCTGGCTGCCATGGGGGCCAACCCTGGCATCACATGGGGATGGGTCACCTGTAGAGTAAAGAAAAGCAGTGTATGAGAGAGAGAAAGACTTGTAGAATGGATCCACATTAGTTGAGAATTTGACAAACTGTAAAATAAAATTCAAAGAACATTCATTAGATTTGTACAGGCTTCTTCAATATAATTGATATAAAACAATAGTACTTCAAATCAAATGTTATTTGTCACATGCGCCGAACACAACAGGTGTTGACCTTACAGTGAAATGCCTTCTTACAAGCCCTTAACCAACAATGCAGTTAAGAAAATACCTTTAAAAAAGTAAGAGAAGAATAACAAATAATTAAAGAGCAGCTTTAATTGAACTTCTCTGTACATTTCTGTGTGCTGATGTTGGTGTTAGTGGACCTCAGTGGACAGGTAGAGGGTGGTCCGGCCAGGAAGCGTGAACTCATCTGATGCAGCACACTGGGCTCTGAAGAGGACGAGCATAGCAGACATAACAAGCACATTCCATGTAACTAATAATTTCTGCTATATTGTGTCTGAAGATACTAACTGATATCTGTAAACAGGACCACTCCAAAAGGCTATATAGGGAGAATGACAGCTAAGCAGATGAAGAGTACCTGAGTAGGAACTACCTTCTGGTTGCTGGGCAGCAGAAGGCAAAGCGCTCACCGACAGCAGTGGGGTAGGAGGAGATAAGACAGCTGGGGGGGGGAACACACACTTACACACACCAACTGATTAATGGACTGCTGAATGTATATTTTTCTCTTGCTTTATTTTCTCTTTTCCACTCTGATAAGCTACCCAGGAAAGGGCTGAAAATAGCCCACATTAATAAACAGTCGTGGCCAAAAGTTTTGAGAATGACACAAATATAAATTTCCAAAGTTTGCTGCTTCAGTGTCTAGATATTTTTGTCAGATGTTACTATGGAATACTGAAGTATAATTACAAGCATTTCATAAGTGTCAAAGGCTTTTATTTACAATTACATGAAGTTGATGCAAAGAGTCAATATTTGCAGTGTTGACCCTTCTTTTTCAAGACCTCTGCAATCTGCCCTGGCATGCTGTCAATTAACTTCTGGGCCACATCCTGACTGATGGCAGCCCATTCTTGCATAATCAATGCTTGGAGTTTGTGGGTTTTTGTTTGTCCACCCGCCTCTTGAGGATTCACCACAAGTTCTCAATGGGATTAAGGTCTGGGGAGTTTCCTGGCCATGGACCCAAAATATCGATGTTTTGTTCCCCGAGCCACTTAGTTATCACTTTTGCCTTATGGCAAGGTGCTCCATCATGCTGGAAAAGGCATTGATCGTCACCAAAATGTTCCTGGATGGTTGGGAGAAGTTGCTCTCGGAGGATGTGTTGGTACCATTCTTTATTCATGGCTGTGTTCTTAGGCAAAATTGTGAGTGAGCCCACTCCCTTGGCTGAGAAGCAACCCCACATATGAATGGTCTCAGGATGCTTTACTGTTGGCATGACACAGGACTGATGGTAGCGCTCACCGTGTCTTCTCTGGACAAGCTTTTTTCTGGATGCCCCAACAATCGGAAAGGCGATTCATCAGAGAAAATGACTTTACCCCAGCAGTCCAATCCCTGTACCTTTTGCAGAATATCAGTCTGTCCCTGATGTTTTTCTTGGAGAGAAGTGGATCTTTGCTGCCCTTCTTGACACCAGGCCATCCTCAAAGTCTTCGCCTCACTATGCGTGCAGATGCACACACACCTGCCTGCTGCCATTCCTTAGCAAGTTCTGTACTGGTGGTGCCCCGATCCCGCAGCTGAATCAACTTTAGGAGATGGTTCTGGCACTTGCTGGACTTTTTTGGGTGCCCTGAAGCCTTCTTCACAACAATTGAACTGCTCTCCTTGATGTTCTTGATGATCCGATAAATGGTTGATTTTAGGTGCAATCTTACTCGCAGCAATATCCTTGCCTGTAAAGCCCTTTTTGTGCAAAGCAATGATGATGGTATGTGTTTCCTTGCAGGTAACCATGGTTGACAGAGGAAGGACAATTATTTCAAGCACCACCCTCCTTTTTAAGCTTCCAGTCTGTTATTCGAACTCAATCAGCATGACAGTGATCTCCAGCATGGTCCTCATCAACACTCACACCTGTGTTAACGAGAGAGTCACTGACATGATATCAGCTGGTCCTTTTGTGGCAGGGCTGAAATGCAGTGGAAATGTTTCTGTTCATTTGCATTGGCAAAGAGGGACTTTGCAATTCATCTGATCACTCTTCATAACATTCTGGAGTATATGCAAATTGCCATCAAACAAACTGAGGCAGCAGACTTCTGTCAATCTCAAAACTGTTGGCCACGACTGTACATATGTAGCCTTAGAAATAAGGTTCATGAAATAAATTACTTACATCAGATAACATTTATACATTGCATTCGTGAAGTATTCAGACCCCTTCCCTTTTTCCATTACATTACAGCCTTATTCTAAAATGAATTAAATTAATGTTTTTCCTCATCAATCTACACACAATACCGCATAATAACAAATCGAAATCAGGTTTTTAGAAATTTTACCAAATCTATTAACAATAAAAGAAGGAAATGCCTTATTTACATAAGTATTCAGACCCTTTGCTATGAGTCTCGAAATTGAGCTCAGGTGCACCCTGTTTCCATTGATCATCCTTGAGCTGTTTCTATAACTTGGAGTCCACCTGTGGTAATTTCAATTGATTGGACATGATTTGGAAAGGCACATACTTGTCTATATAAGGGCCCATAGTTGACAGTGCATGTTAGAGCAAAAACAAAGCCATGAGGTTGAAGGAATTGTCCATAGAGCTCCGAGACAGGAGTGTTGAGGCACAGATCTGGGGAAGGGTACCAAAACATTAATGCAACATTGAAGGTCCCCAAGAACACAGTGGCCTCCATCGTTCTTAAATGGAAGAAGTTTGGAACCACCAAGACTCTTTCTAGATCTCACTGCCAAGCTGAGCAATCGGGGGAGATGGGCTATGGCACTCTGACAGAGCTCCAGAGTTCCTCTGTGAAGAACCTTTCAGATGGACAACCATCTTTGCAGCGCTCCACCAATCAGGTCTTTATGGTAGAGTGGCCAGACAGATGCTACTCCTCAGTAAAAGGCACATGACAGCTCGCTTGGAGTTTGCCAAAGGGCACCTAAAGGACTCTCAGACAATGAGAAACAAGATTCTCTGGTCTGATGAAACCAAGATTGAACTCTTTGGCCTGAATGCCAAGCGTCACATCTGGAGGAATCCTGGCACCATCCCTACAGTGAAGCATGGCGGTGGCAGCATCATGCTGTGGGGTTGTTTTTCAACAGCAGGTACTGGGAGACTAGTCAGGATGGGGGAAAGATGAACGGAGCAAAGATGAACGGATCCTTTGATGAAAACCTGCTCCAGAGCGCTCAGGATCTCAGACTGGGGCAAAGCCTGGACTTGAATGCATTCGAAGATCTCTGGAGAGACCTGAAATGGCTGTGCAGCGATGCTCCCCATCCAACTTGACAGGGCTTGAGAGGATCTGCAGAGAAGAATGGGAGAAACTCCCCAAATACAGGTGTGCCAAAATTGTAGCGTCATACGCAAGAAGACTGTAATCGCTGCCAAAAGTGCTTCAACAAAGTACTGAGTAAAGGGTCTGAGTACTTACAGTTGAAGTCGGAAGTTTGCATACACTTAGGTTGGAGTCATTAAAACTTGTTTTTCAACCACTCCACAAATTTCTTGTTAACAAACTATAGTTTTGGCAAGTCGGTTAGGACATCTACTACATTCAAACTCAATGCCTCTTTGCTTGACATCATGGGAAAATCAAAAGAAATCAGCCAAGACCTCAGAAAAAAAATTGACCTCCACAAGTCTGATTCATCCTTGGGAGCCATTTCCAAACTCCTGAAGGTACCACGTTCATCTGTACAAACAATAGTACGCAAGAATAAACACCATGGGACCACGCAGCCGTCATACCACTCAGGATGGAGATGTGTTCTGTCTCCTAGAGATGAACATACTTTAGTGCAATAAGTGCAAATCAATCCCAGAAGAACAGCAAAGGACCTTGTGAAGATGCTGGAGGAAATGGGTACAAAAGTATCTATATCCACAGTAAAACAAGTCCTATATCGACATAACCTGAAAGGCCGCTCAGCAAGGAAGAAACCACTGCTCCAAAACCGCCATAAAATAGCCAGGCTACGGTTTGTGGACAAGTATCATACTTTTTGGAGAAATGTCCTCTGGTCTGATGAAACAAAAATAAAACTGTTTGGCCATAATGACCATCGTTATGTTTGGAGCTAAAAGGGGGACGCTTGCAGCCGAAGAACACCATCCCAACCGTGAAGCACGGGGTGGCAGCATCATGTTGTGGGGGTGCTTTGCTGCAGGAGGGACTGGTGCACTTCACAAAATAGATAGTATCATGAAAAGGAAAATTATGTGGATGTATTGAAGCAACATCTCAAGACATCAGTCAGGAAGTTAAAGCTTGGTCGCAAATGGGTCTTCCAAGTGGACAATGACCCCAAGCACACTTCCAAAATTGTGGCAAAATAGCTTAGGGACAACAAAGTCAAGGTATTGGAGTGGCCATCACAAAGCCCTGACCTCAATCCTATAGAACATTTGTGGGCAGACCTGAAAAAGCGTGTGCGAGCAGGGAGGCCTACAAACCTGACTCAGTTACACCAGCTCTGTCAGGAGGAATGGGCCAACATTCACCAAACCTATTGTGGGAAGCTTGTGGAAGGCTACCTGAAATGTTTGACCCAAGTTAAACAATTTAAAGGCAATGCTACCAAATACTAATTGAGTGTATGTAAACTTCTGACCCACTGGGAATGTGATGAAAGACATAATAGCTGAAATAAATATTATTATTCTGACATTTCACATTCTTAAAATAAAGTGGGGATCCTAACTGACCAAAGACAGGGAATTTTTACTAGGATTAAATGTCAGGAATTGTGAAAAACTGAGTTTAAATGTATTTGGCTAAGGTGTATGTAAACTTCTGACTTTAACTGTATAAGTCAGCAACCATAGCTAATGAAGTCACTGAAACCCTTAACAAAGAGTTGCAGTCCATTTTGGAATGGGCAGCCAGTAATAAATTGTTCCTGAACATCTCTAAAACTAAGAGCACTGTATTTGGTACAAATCATTCCCTAAGTTCTAGACCTCAGCTGAATCGGGTAATGCATGGTGTGGTGTGGGTGTTGAACAAGTTGAGGAGACTAAATTACTTGGTGTTACCTTAGATTGTCAACTGTCATGGTCAAAACATATTGATTTATTGGTTGTAAAGATGGGGAGAGGTCTGCCCGTAATAAAGAGATACTGTGCTTTTTTGACACCACACTCCACAAAGCAAGTCCTGCATGCTTTCTTGATTATTGTTCAGTCATATGGTCAAGTGCTGAAAGAAAGACTTAGTTAAGCTGCAGCTGGCCCAGAACAGAACGGCACGTATTGTCTTCATTGTAATTAGGGGGCTAATATTAATACTATGCATGCCAGTTTCTCTTGGCCAAGAGTTGAGGAAAGACTGCGTCACTTCTTGTTTTTATAAGAAACATTCACGTGTTGAAAATTCCAAATTGTTTGCATAGTCAACTTACACACAGCACTGACATACACACTTACCCCACCAGACATGTCACCAGGGGTCTTTTCACAGTCCCCAGGTCCAGAACAAATTCAAGGAAATGTACAGTATTATACAGAGCCATGAGTGTATGGAACTCCCTTCCACCTTATATAGCACAAGTTAACAGCAAACCTGGTTTAAAAAAACAAATAAAGCAACACCTCATGGCACTACGCCTCTCCCCATGTGACCTACTTGATGTGTATATGTACTGACATGTACACTATCATTCAAAAGTTTGGGGTCACTTATAAATGTCCTTGTTATTGAAAGATTTTTTTTCATAAATGGTCCATTAAAATAACATTAAATTGATCAGAAATACAGTGTAGACATTGTTAACTATTTTTTATAGAATATCTACGTAGGCGTACAGAGGCCCATTATCAGCAACCATCGCTCCTCTGTCCAATGGCACGTTGTGTTCGCTCAACTGGCAGCTTCATTAAATAGTGTCCGCAAAACACCAATCTCAACGTCAACAATGAAGAGGTGGCTACGGGATGCTGGCCTTCTAGGCAGAGTTCCTCTGTCCTGTGTCTGTGTTCTTTGCAACTTCCCGGAGTCGCCTCTTCACTGTGTGTCAAAGAAGCAGTGTGACGCATGGCTCTCGACCTTCGCCTCTCCCGAGTCCGTATGGGAGTTGGAGCGATGGGACAAGACTGTAACTACCAATTAGGTGTAAAAAAAAAAAAGGATTCCAAAAGGTTTCTTCGAGCTGTCCCCATAGGATAAGACCCTTCTTCAGAGGGTTCTTCTATGGGGACAGCCAAAGAACCCTTTTAGGTTTTAGATAGCACTTTCTTTTCTAAGAGTGTAGACAAATAATGTCATTGGAGTTATAATTGATCATATCTGCCAAGTGATGTCAGACAATGTGACATTCCCTCCCTCTAGGAAAATCCCCAGTCATTTAGGAAATCTCATCAGCTATATGGCCAACTGGTCTGATACTGACACCAGCTAGGGCAAGTTTTACTATGGAGCTATATATCAAACCAAAGTTTATTGGTCACGTACACAGATTTGCGGATGTTATCACAGGTGCAGTGACATGCTTATGTTTCAAGTAACAGTGCAGAAACATAAGCATTTCACTGCACCTGCAAATCTGTGTACGTGACCAATAAACTTTGGTTTGATATATACTGTAGCTCCATAGTAATAAATCAAAGTGTATTGGTCACATACACAGATTTGCAGATGTTATCGCAGGTAACAGGTTCTTTTGAAAAACATTATAAGGGAACTTGATAACAGCTTGAAAACAAGGGTCTCTATTCAATCAGATCTGCTTTAACCAACATCTATAGCGAGTTTTTTGGCGGTGTCGGAGGTGGAACTACATGCTGTCAAATACATCAGCAACTCCTGGCATTATACCTAGGCTGAAAGAAATCCTCATTATTTCGTTGAATGATTTTTCCATTTGAGCGTAATTACTTGTATATAGGCAACACTTTCTCATTCTGAACTTCTAACACGAGTGGCGGTTGTGGCTTTACAACGATGATCAAGAGCAGCTCCAACGCAGGTACACCTCCTGACACCGCCGAAACATTAGCTATGCAGGTGTCAGCTATCTCCGGTTAACTTTTGATCTGATTGAATCTAGGCCTTCGGTGTGTTTCACAGGACAGGATACTCTAGTTGCAATGACCACACAGACTCAATTTTTTTTTTTTAAATATGCATGTTATGGGTTGCATTATTAGAATAATCCAATTGAGGACTTTGGCTTTACAAATCCATTTAATTTATTTGGAAGGCATTCTTCTCAATGACACATGACCAGTAATGCTTTTAGTGAATGCTGATACACTTAACAGTTACACACATCAGGCTAGACACTCACCTTTACTGCAAGGTAGAGGACAGACTACTCATGTTTTCTACTACATTAAATGTGTACTGTCTGTGGGTGTGTGCCAGTGGGCCAGATTACTGTCCACATTGAGACAAAAGTTCATAGAGAATCACCAACGCATATAACCTGCAATTTACTCGCTTTGCTGAAAACCTCCTGTGAACAGAAAACAAATCAACAAATCCCCCTTGGATTATGCTTGTTCGTCATGCATGGTGTTTCTATAGTGAAAGTGGCTTTGGGAGTAATGGATTGTTAGGATCTCTTTAGGGTGATGCCCACCTTTCAAGCCCCTCCCTATAGATGGAACAACTGATCCCTCTCTCTGCAGGGAGTAAATCCCTTGGTGAGAGATGGGGTTTGTATGGGGCAGAGTTGATGCAATACGATGGGGTGGTGGCAGCATTAGGCCTGAGGCAATACAGAGAGAGAACATTAGCCCTCCGGGACTGCGGGACTACGGGACTACCCCCCCCCCCCCCCCCCCTAGTTGACCACTCGTGAAAATCCTTCACTGTTGTGTAGTCGACAAATCCATGTCACATATCCATGAACGTAGCCCATTACAGGTTGTGGGTCACATATACCACAAAAAATATATATATGTAGTTGTTGAATGACAGAATCCAGCTCTGAGACAGCATGTAACTGAAGTGTTTTTTGCTGTTTAGGTTACTTCCCTCACAGAGCAGTAGTGGTTTATTTGGACTGGGGTCTGGGGTCAATTATGTAGATAAACCCTGGATTGCTGATGCTATGCATTGGCCATTGAGAGGCTTTGAAGCCACCGGTCGACCATATTGGCACTCCCCAGTAGGAACATTCTTCCATAGGAATGAATGGAATTATACAGTATTTTAATGAAATGTTTGAAGGACAACATTTTAAGTATTTTGGGGGTGTAATGGGAACAGTAACATTATTCATAAAAGAAAAGTATACTTTAAGGAAAATGTTTTTATATTTTGTTTTTATGTTTAGCTCACATAATATAATTTAAAAGTATGCATTACGGTGTCTGTAATAGAATACATGTCACAAACTAATGTAGACATTATTGAATGCATTTCTATAGCTTCTAAAATATTTTTTACAACGGTGGGGGAGTGTCAAGTTGGAGGCACAGTGGCTGCAACACAGTGCCCCCTATCTGTCATCTAGTGTATATATAAATCATTGGGTTAAACCTGTGTTTGGAGCTGTCAGACAGTGGGGTAGGTATGTCCTCCCTTCCTTTACTTCCTGGCTGTTTGTGTCAGTCATCACAGTGCCATGGCTACCCTGACCTCTCTAACCCCTCTGGGCCTGAGAGATCCAATGGATTGATCCCTCCATTCTCATAAAGACAAGATTAGCTGGAGGTTAAACACTCCTGTTCTCTAAATTGCGTCCTTGCCTGCACACAAAAAAGAGACGCCAACGAAGGACATGTATGTGAAAACGGCCAAGAATACAGAACACGCACACATAATCCAAAGAAAAAATTAAGATACACCCTTAATTTACAATGTAAGCTACTGTGAGTATTTCAGTCATCTCAATTGGCAGGAAACAGTCCATTAACCAGTTTCCAGCCCTCGCTGGGTGCGTGTCATAGTAAAGAAGGGGTTGAGCTGATAACTAAAACACACTCACACAGTTGTCTTTACTTGCTGACAGATTCCAACATGGTTCTCAGCTCTTTGAGTGAAACAGAGTGAAACTGAGTGAAACAGAGTCTCTCCAAACAGCTCCATTCAAAATAGTCTCAAAGACACAACAACCGATAAAATCAGCTAATAATAAATACAATGCGCAGTAGCCCATACCATATTATGGAAACCAGATCATGGAAAACTATGTTTATTCGTACCTTACAAATCATTACCAATTAGTAAATCTGGACAAACATTTTTAAGTTTTCAGACCTTCAATGATCATGCCTTTGAAACAGGCAGACATAAACACACATATACTAACCTATCTATTGCGCCAATGCATGTCCAATTTGTCAGCCAGCCTTATAAGACTTCGGAAGTGATTCAAAATCCAGCCTCTCCAGCATGAGACTAATTTGGCTCTGAGACAATCCTCTGTAGGGTCTGTAGTGTCAGGTAACACTCAGCAAATACTTCCTCTACCTCGCTTTGTCTAACTCACCCTCCCTCTTTCACATTCTAGCACTCTCTCTTCTCCTCACCCACCCTCTCTCTTTCTCTCTCTTCTCTCTTCACACTGAGTGTGAACATTCACACTCAGTCACTCAGACAGTCCAAGAGGTGGTAATGGGGATACATGGGGATGTCGATTCTCTAAAGGGGGATCTGGAACAGAACATTTAACCCCTTTTACAACCAAAATAACCACAACTACTATGCGTTAGACCAGAGGCCCGAGCTGCCCTAGGAATGCCCAACTTAAGACACACTTACACAATAAACATTATGACTACTACGTATGAGTACTGGCTATAGGGGGGTTAAAACAGTTCATACCACATTGGATATACCACGACCTCCATACAGATAAATTAAATGGCCAAGCTTAACTTTCCATTTATAAATTAAAATACAGAGAATTCATGGAGGGCTGTCTGATCTTCCACTACTTAAGTGAGTAACCTTTATTTCAATTGAATTAAACCAGCTGTAGCAGCTCTTCTTGGCATTGGCTGCTCTGTGCTGTACACAAACATTAGATTCTGAGCATATACAGTACAGAGAAGTTACATGAATGGGCTGAACCCCTCTTTTCATTGATCTGAACACAGTCACCTTTCTATGTGTTTACAGCCTTTTTACATCTGTTTTATTAGGCTGACCAACATAATGGACAGCTGCTTCTCTACTGAATGACAAATGGGAGATTTACACTGAACAAAAATATAAACACAACATGTAAAGTGTTGCTCCCATTTTTCATAGACTGAAATTAAAGATCCCAGGAATGCTCCATATGCACAAAAAGCAAATTTTTCTCAAATTTTGTGCACAAATTTGTTTATATTCCTATTAGTGAGCATTACTCCTTTGCCAAGATAATTCATCCACCTTACAGGTGTGGCTTATGAAGAAGCTGATTAAACAGCATGATCATTACACTGGTGCACCTTTTGCTGGGGACTATAAAAGGCCACTCTAAAATGTGCCAGTTGTCACACATAATACCACAGATGTCTCAAGTTTTGAGGGAGCGTGCAATTGGCATGCTGACTGCATGAATGACCACCAGAGCTGTTGCCAGAGAAATTAATGTTAATTTCTCTATCATAAGCCGCCTCCAACATAACTTTAGAGAATTTGGCAGTATGTCCAACCAGCCTCACAACCACAGACCATGTGTAACCACGCCAGCACAGGACCTCCAAATCTCCCCGCTTCTTCACCTCCGGGATCGCCTGAGGGGGTGCTGAGGAGTATTTCTGTCTGTAATAAAAACCCTTTTGTGGCTCCCAAGGCCCAGCTCCTCAATGTAACCAAGACTAAGGAGATGATTGTGGACTACAGGAAAAGGAGGACCGAGCACTCCCCCATTCTCATCGACGGGGCTGTAGTGGAGCAGGTTGAGAGCTTCAAGTTCCTTGGGGTCCACATCAACAACAAACTAGAATGGTCCAAACACATCAAGACAGTCGTGAAGAGGGCACAACAAAGCCTATTCCCCCTCAGGAAACAAAAAAGATTTGACATGGGTCCTGAGATCCTCAAAATGTTCTACAGCTGCAACATCGAGAGCATCCTGACTGGTTGCATCACTGCCTGGTATGGCAATTGCTCGGTCTCTGACCGCAAGGCACTACAGAGGGTAGTGCGTACGGCCCAGTACATCACTGGGGCTAAGCTGCCTGCCATCCAGGACCTCTACACCAGGCGGTGTCAGAGGAATGCCCTAAAAATTGTCAAAGACCCCAGCCACCCCAGTCATAGACTGTTCTCTCTACTACCGCATGGCAAGCGGTACCGGAGTGCCAAGTCTTGGACAAAAAGGATTCTCAACAGTTTTAACCCCCAAGCCATAAGACTCCTGAACAGATAATCAAATGGCTACCCGGACTATTTGCATTGTGTGCCCCCCCCCCCCCCCCCATCCCCTCTTTTTACACTGCTGCTACTCTGTTTATCATGTATGCATAGTCACTTTAACTATACATTCATATACGTACTACCTCAATTGGGCCGACCAACCAGTGCTCCCGCACATTGGCTAACCGGGCTATCTGCATTGTGTACCGCCACCCACCACCCGCCAAGCCCTCTTTTACGCTACTGCTACTCTCTGTTCATCATATATGCATAGTCATTTTAACCATATCTACATGTACATACTACCTCAATCAGCCTGACTAACCGGTGTCTGTATGTAGCCTCGCTACTTTTATAGCTTCGCTACTGTATATAGCCTGTCTTTTTACTGTTGTTTTATTTCTTTACTTACCTATTGTTCACCTAACATCTTTTTTGCACTATTGGTTAGAGCCTCTAAGTAAGCATTTCACTGTAAAGTCTACACCTGTTGTATTCGGCGCACGTGACTACTTTGAATTGATTTGATTTATGCCACCACAGGCCCACCCATCGCTGCCCCCTTGTTCAGTCTTGTGAAATCTATAGATTACGGCCTAATTTATATATTTTAATTGACTGATTTCCTTATATGAACTGTAACTCAGTAAAATCTTTGAAATTCTTGCATGTTGTGTTAATATTTTTGCTCAGCATATTTTGATATCTTTGTCTACCTATTATAGCACATTGTACAATTAAGAGTAGATATCCAGGCCTCGCGGGTGGCGCAGTGGTCTAGGGCACTGCATCGCAGTGCTAACTGCGCCACCAGAGTCTCTGGGTTCGCGCCCAGGCTCTGTCGCAGCCGGCCGCGACCGGGAGGTCCGTGGGGCGACGCACAATTGGCATAGCGTCGTCCGGGGTAGGGAGGGTTTGGCCGGTAGGGATATCCTTGTCTCATCGCGCTCCAGCGACTCCTGTGGCGGGCCGGGCGCAGTGCCCGCCAACCAAGGGGGCCAGGTACACGGTGTTTCCTCCGACACATTGGTGCGGCTGGCTTCCGGGTTGGAGGCGCGCTGTGTTAAGAAGCAGTACGGCTGGTTGGGTTGTGCTTAGGAGGACGCATGGCTTTCGACCTTCGTCTCTCCCGAGCCCGTACGGGAGTTGTAGCGATGAGACAAGGTAGTAATTACTAGCGATTGGATACCACGAAAATTGGGGAGAAAATGGGATAAAATTATATAAAAAAAAAAAAAGAGTAGATATCCAGAAAACAAAGATGCACTGTCTTGAGACCTACTGCCCTCGAGTCCATGTCCTCTGGCTCTAGTCATCCCTGTTACTTACCAACAGAGGAAAATACCATCAACTATCACTCGTGACTGTAATGGTAATCTCATTAAGGCTCCTAAATTCCTGATTTGATTTAGTGCACAATGAGCAACAGGAGTGTGAACAACAGGTGGAATTATAGATAGTGTTGCCAGAGTCTCTCATTTAGCTATGTTATAAAGAGTGACGTGGTTCAATGAGGTAGAGGGATAAACCACCATTGAAATCAGTTCGATGTGATGGAGCAGGAATGAGAAGGAAAAGAGAGACTTGTTTTTCTATTGTTATTTTATTTATTTAACCTTTATTGAACCATTTCAAGTAGCTCAGGTAATTTTTTAACTCAACCATAAAACCCAACCATACACATCAGGTCCTCAAAGCTAGGGACTGCAAACTCAGTTGCACTTTTATATTATGTACACTATATAAAAAGTATGTGGACACCCCTTCAAATGAGTAGACAAACATTGGCAATAGAATGGCCTTACTGAAGAGCTCAGTGACTTTCAACGTGGCACCGTCATCAGATCCCACCTTTCCAACAAGTCAGTTCATCAAATTCCTGCCCTGCTAGAGCTGCCCCGGTCATCTGTATGTGTTGTCATTGTGAAGTGAAAATGTTTAGGAGCAACAGCGGCTCAGCCGCAAAGTGATAGGCCACACAAGCTCACAGAACAGGACCATCGAGTGCTGAAATGTGTAAAAACCCTCACTACCGGGTTCCAAACTGCCTCTGGAAGCAACATCAGCACAAGAACTGTTCGTCGGGAGCTTCATGAAATGGGTTTCCATGGCCGAGCAGCCACACACAAGCCTAAGATCACCATGTGCAATGCCAAGTGTCGGCTAGAGCAGTGTAAAGCTTGCCGCCATAGGACTCTGGATCATTCGAAACACGTTCTCTGGAGTAAGGAATCATGCTTCACCATCAGGCAGTCCGGAGGAAAAATCTGGGTTTGGCAGATGCCAGGAGAACGCTACCTGCCCTGATGCAATGACATTCAACATGCAATGACATTCTAGATGATTATGTGCTTCTAACCTTGTGGCAGTTTGGGGACAGTTTGGGGAAGGCCCTTTCCTGTTTCAGAAATGGTTTGACGAGATCGGTGTGGAAGAACTTAACTGGCCTGCACAGAGCCCTGACCTTAACCCCCATCGAATACCTTTGGGATGAATTGGAACGTTGACTGCGAGCCAGGCCTAATCGCCCAACATCAGTGCCCTACCTCACTAATGCTCTTGGCTGAATGGAAGCAAGTCCCCGCAGCAATGTTACAAAATCTAGTGGAAAGCCTTCCCAGAAGAGTGGAGGCTGTTATAGCAGCAAATGGGGGACCAACTCCATATTAATGCTCATGCATTTGGAATCATTTGGCCAATGATTTTAGAATGAGATGTTAGACGAGCAGATGTCCACCTGGTAACTGGGAGCAATGAGTTGTGTACATTCACATACTTTGAAATCGTTGAGAACGCGGATTGGCTGATGGCAAACCAGCTATGTTAACCGTGAACTGAAAGCACAGCAATCATGCATGTACACAAATTAGTGTTAAAAAAACATGTTAATAGATTGCTTTTTATGTTTTGTTGCATTTGCATGGGAGAAGTCGAAACTCAGAAATGGTAGATGAGTTTCCCACTGGAAATTACCAGTTGGAGGGGCATTCAAGTGGATTTTTCCCAGTGTATGCTGGTATTTAAGAACATAATTTGAGGAGTCGCCGGAAGCATGAGAGGAATGGGAGATAGAGGAATACTGCACTGCTGAGGCAGAGGGCTCATAGTGATGACGACTGGCTACTATTCTGAACTTCGTGTGGTGAGCTTTCTGCCTCCCAGAGCAGCTGAGGCATCACCCAAGTGGGTGCTACACAGTGGAAGAGAAGTCCAGTGGCTATAAGTCAGGCTGGTTCCCAGACTTTCCCTCTGCAAGATCAGCAGCAGACTCCATAAACTATCATCCTCTGACCAGCTCTCTCTACTCAAACCATGAACTGACCACCCCTCTCTTCAGAGGATGCAGATTTCAAAGACTTGGCCTCTATTGATTGACGTGTCATGATATATTGCTTGCTTTTTTTGCTCTTGAAGCGCTTTGAGATTTTATGAAAAGCACTATAGAAATGTAATAAATAATTTACTAGATGTTATGAATGCAGAATTATGTTAAGTGAAATTCCTGGAGAACCAGCTCACACATTAGCCCTCTGATCTCACATCCACTCAGCCTTGTGTGAACCCATACTAGCCCACATGCCAATAAATACACACATTAATTTGTCCTTACTGTACACTGTTTGGTCCCCAGATGATTTCAGTGTGACTAGAATAGTATTGTTGCACAAAAATTGCCCTCAAATTACACAGCTCTGACACACTGTCCCTAATGCCCACTAACCAATAAGGCAACTAAACTCAGCAAAAAAAGTAACGTCCTCTCACTGTCAACTGCGTTAATTTTCAGCAAACTTAATTAACATGTGTAAATATTTGTACGAACAAAAGATTCAACAACTGAGACATAAACTGAACAAGTTCCACAGACATATGACTAACAGAAATGGAAAAATGTGTCCCTGAACAAAGGGGGGTCAAAATCAAAAGTAACAGTCAATGCAGATGGTGGCCACACCAGATACTAAGTACTGCAGTGCATCTCCTCCTCATGATTTGCCAGTTCCTGCTGTGAGATGTTACCCCACTCTTCCACCAAGGCACCTGCAAGTTCACAGACATTTCTGGGGGGAATGGCCCTAGCCCTCACCCTTCGATCCAACAGGTCCTAGACGTGCTCAATGGGATTGAGATCCGGGCTCTTCACTGGCCATGGCAGAACACTGACATTCCTGTCTTGCAGGAAATCACGCACAGAACGAGCAGTATGGCTGGTGGCATTGTCATGCTGGAGGGTCATGTCAGGATGAGCCTGCAGGAAGGGTGCCACATGACGGAGGAGGACGTCTTCCCTGTAACGCACAGTGTTGAGATTGCCTGCAATGACAACAAGCTCAGTCCGATGATGCTGTGACACATCGCCCCAGACCATGACGGACCCTCCACCTCCAAATCGATCCCGCTCCAGAGTACAGGCCTTGGTGTAACACTCATTCCTTCGACAATAAACACGAATCGGACCATCACCCCTGGTGAGACAAAACCGCGACTTGTCAGTGAAGAGCACTTTTTGCCAGTCCTGTCTGGTCCAGCGATGGTGGGTTTGTGCCCATAGGCAACGTTGTTGCCGGTGATGTCTGGTGAGGACCTGCCTTACAACAGGCCTACAAGCCCTCAGTCCAGCCTCTCTCAGCCTATTGCGGACAGTCTGAGCACAGGCCTCCTAATTGTCCCTATAATTTCTAAGCAAACAGCTGGAGGCAGGGCTTTCTCCTATAGAGCTCCATTTTTATGGAATGGTCTGCCTACCCATGTGAGGGACGCAGACTCAGTCTCAACCTTTAAGTCTCTATTGAAGACTCATCTCTTCGGTAGGTCCTATGATTGAGTGTAGTCTGGCCCAGGAGTGTGAAGGTGAACGGAAAGGCACTGGAGCAACGAACCGCCCTTGCTGTCTCTGCCTGGCCGGTTCCCCTCTCTCCACTGGGATTCTCTGCCTCTAACCCTATTACAGGGGCTGAGTCACTGGTTTACTGGTGCTCTTCCATGCCGTCCCTAGGAGGGGTGCGTCACTTGAGTGGGTTGAGTCACTGACGTGGTCTTCCTGTCTGGGTTGGCGCCCCCCCTTGGGTTGTGCCGTGGCGGAGATCTTTGTGGGCTATACTCGGCCTTGTCTCAGGATGGTAAGTTGGTGGTTGAAGATATCCCTCTAGTGGTGTGAGGGCTGTGCTTTGGCAAAGTGGGTGGGGTTATATCCCGCCTGTTTGGCCCTGTCTGGGGGTATCATCAAATGGGGCCACAGTGTCTCCCGACCCATCCTGTCTCAGCCTCCAGTATTTATGCTGCAGTAGTTTATGTGTCGGGGAGCTAGGGTCAGACTGTTATATCTGGAGTATTTCTCCTGTCTTATCTGGTGTCCTGTGTGAATTTAAGTATGCTCTCTCTAATTCTCTCTTTCTTTCTTTCTTTCTCTCGGAGGACCTGAGCCCTAGGACTATGCCTCAGGACTACCTGGCCTGATGACTCCTTGCTGTCCCCAGTCCACCTGGCCGTGCTGCTGCTCCAGTTTCAACTGTCCCAGATCTGCTGTTTTCAACTCTCTAGAGACAGCAGGAGCGGTAGAGATACTCTCAATGATCGGCTATGAAAAGCTAACTGACATTTACTCCTGAGGTGCTGACCTGTTGCACCCTCGACAACTACTGTGATCATTATTATTTGATCATGTTGGTCATTTATGAACATTTGAACATCTTGGCCATGTTCTGTTATAATCTCTACCCGGCACAGCCAGAAGAGGACAGGCCACCCCTCATAGCCTGGTTCCTCTCTAGGTTTCTTCCTAGGTTTTGGCCTTTCTAAGGAGTTTTTCCTAGCCACCGTGCTTCTACACCTGCATTGTTTGCTGTTTTAGGCTGGGTTTCTGTACAGCACTTTGAGATATCAGCTGATGTAAGAAGGGCTATATAAATACATTTGATTTGATGGAGGGACTGTGCGTTCCTGGTGTAACTCGGGCAGTTGTTGCCATCCTGTACCTGTCCCGCAGGTGTGATGTTCGGATGTACCGATCTTGTGCAGGTGTTGTTACACATGGTCTGCCACAGAGGACGATCAGCTGCCTGTCCTGTAGCGCTGTCTTAGGCGTCTCAGTACGGACATAGCAATTTATTGCCCTGCTTCCTTGCAGCATGCCTAAGGCACGTTCACACAGATGAGCAGGGACCCTGGGCATCTTGCTTTTGTTTTTCCAGTCAGTAGAAGAGCCTCTTTAGTGTCCTAAGTTTTCATAACTGTGACCTTAGCTGCCTACCGTCTGTAAGCTGTTAGTGTCTTAACAACCGTTCCACAGGTGCATGTTCATTAATCGTTTATGGTTCATTGAACAACCATTGGAAACGGTGTTTAAACCCTTTACAATGAAGATCTGTGAAGTTTTGGATTTTTACAAATCATCTTCGAAAGACAGGGTCCTGAAAAAGGGACGCTTCTTCCCCCCCCCCCCTGAGTTTAGCTACCCTTCCAATGGGATCCCATTAGACCGAAAATAAGGCAGTGATTGGATGAGGCTTTGGGATGAGATGTTCTTAGTTAGCCAATTCCACTTTTACCGATCTGCCAAATCCCTTTAGTTGGGGTAGGGGCTAAATGAGGGTAACCCTAAACCTGTGGTCCATTAAGGATCCATCTGAAACCCACCCATGGCCCAGTCAACCCCTAAAACAGCTCATTAACATGCCAATCCAACACTCACCCAGCAGTGAGGTAACATTTGCATTAACTATGATATATTTAAAAGCAAGGGTTAGAATTATGTACAGGTAGAAACGCTCCATTCCCCAACACTGCAAACAATGTTTTCATAACAGAGACCAAGAACAATGATAGGTAGACGCACTTTATTCCTAAAACAGAAGCTGCGGCACACATGTATATGTACACACACACACACACACACACACACACATATACACATACATACACACACAAAAACAATTCTCTAAATCTGTCATATAATATATATATAATATAAATATATATATATATATAATATAAATATATATATATATATATATATATATATATATATATATATATATATATATATATATATATATACATATATATATAAAATCTGACAATCTGTACCTCACATCCCATTTAACTGAACACATTGAATTACTGTGCAACAGACTCCGCCACTATAGCTGAGCTGTAAGTCCTGTCCACTCAAAAGGAAAGGATATAAATGCCCAGCCTACCTATCTGTACATCAGGGGAATTAAAATGTAAATACCCTTTTTTTAAAATTACTCTAAAAGCAGCCTACAGCAAATGCAGTTTACAGTTTTGTAATTCAAAAAAAAATTGATTACATTTTAAACCAATTCCTTTTAAAGTGAGATGGCAATACACACCATCAGATTTTTTATATATAAAAGATAAAGAAATAAAAATGACAAATTTAAACTTACAATAAATAATATATATGCAGGCATTTCATTAAGCTAACATTTTATCAGAAGATTGAAATCTAAGAATTAAAAAGACAACTTATTCTCCTTTATGAAACGTCCCTTATCCAAAATGATAAAATGGACACTTGGCATTTGATTGATAGGACACCTCCAGTGCTGCCATGGAGACGCTGGCTGGGGGAGATTCCTTATGGCCATGCCCGCACCCTGAAGTGTTGAGGGTCCATCCACTCCAGGAAACCCCCTTCCATTAGTTTCATGATGAGCTCCACAGATTCCACTTGATATCCTTGTTCAGAGCATGTTCATGATAAAGTTGTACATCTGGTTGAGCACCACAAAGTGAACAGGGAGACAGGAGCGCCGGTCCTGAGTGGCAGGGTCACACGTGAGCCAGGAGAGGGCATTGTACTGCTCCAGCACAAACCTGTCAGAGACAGAGAACACATCACTATGTATAACTAACTATACATTCAATTCCCCTCTCTTTCCTAATAAACCTATGCTCTGCCTATCAGTGTATTTCCCATTTATGTTATTTCATAAAGGCTATCATTCCATATTGAGCAGTGTACCTGAGCACGTCTGAGGTGTGGTTGGAGTCCAGAGGGTGGGAGTGTTTGCTGTGGAGAAGCTCATCTGATTGGACCGAGGACACGTGCAGGTGCAGGGAGGCCTGGGGAGTGACGACAGACAAGAGGTCAGCTAGATTAACACAAACGCCACACCAGTTAGATTAGAAAAGGGAAACATTCAAATGACAGGACTCCTGATCAAGTATGCATTTAAGTAAAGCATAAAAGTGCTGCTGAGTTTTCGGACCAGAGAAGAACAAACGCCTTTGGGAGCAGAGTGAGTGTTAGGTTAACTGTCAGAGGAGCAGTAGGTAGGTACAGTACCAGTCAAAAGGACATACCTACTCATTCAAGGATTTTTCTTTATTTTTACTATTTTCTACATTGTAGAATAATAGTGAAGACATCAAAACTATGAAATAGCACATGAAATAATGCAGTAACCAACAAAAAAAGTAAAGAATCTCAAATTTAAACGATATTGTTTTACAAAGTAGCCAGCTTTGCCTTGAAAGGTTTGCACACTTTTGGCATTCCCTCAACTAGCTTCATGAGGTAGTCACCTGGATTGCATTTCAATTAACAGGTGTGCCATGTTAACCTAATTTGTGAAATTTCTTTCCATCTTAATGCATTTGAGACAATCGGTTGCGTTGTAGGGGTGCTATACAGAAGATTATCTTTTACCAAATAGGGACAGGTCCATATTATGGCAAGAACAGCTCAAATAAGCAAAGAGAAACAGTCCATCATTACTTTAAGACATGAAGGTCAGTCAATCCGTGAAAAACTTTGAAAGTTTCTTCAAGTGCAGTCGCAAAAACCATCAAGCGCTATGATGAAACGGGCTCTCATGAGGACCGCCACAGGAAGAAGACCCAGAGTTACCTCTGCTGTAGAGGATAATTTCATTAGCGTTAAATGCATCTCAGAAAGCAGCTCAAATGCTTCAGAGTTCAAGTAAGAGACATCAACTGTTCAGAGGAGACTGCGTGAATCAGGCCTTCATGGTCAAATCACCAGTACTAAAAGCCACCAATAAGGAGGAGACTTGCTTGGGCAGAGTAGGTGAACGGATGATCCCCGCATATGTAGTTCCCACCGTGAAGCATGAAGGTGGTGTGATGGTGCTTTGCTGGTGACACTGTTGGTGATTCATTTAGAATTCAAGGCACACTTAACCAGCATTGCTACCACAGCATTCTGCAGCGATACACCATCCCATCTGGTTTGGGCTGAGTGGGACTATCATTTGTTTTTTAACAGGACAATGACCCAACACACTTCCAGGCTGTGTAAGGGCTATTTGACCAAGAAGGAGAGTGATGGACTGCTACATCAGATGACCTGGCCTCCACAATCACCTAAACCTCAACCCAATTGAGATGGGTTTGGAGGAGTTGGACCATAGAGTGAAGGAAAAGGTGAAGGTGGTTGAGAGATTGCCAAAAGTGTGCAAAGCAGTCATCAAGGCAAAGGGTGGCAACTTTGAAGAATCTCAAATATATTTAGATTTGTTTAGCACTTTTTTTGATTGTGTGTTATTTAATAGTTGATGTCTTAACTATTATTCTACAATATAGAACATTTATTTTTTTAATTAAGGAAAACCCTGGAATGAGTAGGTGTGTTCAAACATTTGAGTGGTACTGTAGGTACCTTGAGGAACAGTGGGCACTGGTTCTGTGCCTGGGGGCAGGCTGACCAGAACCAGTCAGGCAGGGGGCCAGCCTTGGCTGTGGAGATTAAGTAGCCCAGGGCCATAGGCTGCTGCAAGATGTTCAGGGCCTCCTCGTGGGACTCCATACGATCTGTGCTCTGGCCCTGGAACACACCGGGACATAGGTTGACACCAATACTTATTCAACCTTCATTTACCAGCAGTCAGGTAAGCATCCTCCTGCTGGTAGTGTTGTGGAGGGGCTTACCTTGCTGCCGTCTCCCCCCTGGTGATAGTGTCCACCGGGGGAGTGAACGGGGGAGGTGGTGGGGGAGTTGGGCAGGATGTTGATGAGATCAGGGTCCACCATATCGTTATCAAAAAGGTCAAAGATGCCCATCCCATCTGAACCATCTATGAAGAGGGATAAACAAAGGGTCATTCAAGACTATGTCCCATTAGCTCAGACAGAGAGCTGCTCTGTCTCCCTGTTTCAGTAACATCGCCGTGTGGAGCCAGACGACAGCCAGAACCTAGAAATGCATCAACATTTACAGTGCGTGCGTGTGTGTGTGTGTGACTGACCAGGGTTTATGGGGTTGAAGGCGATGTCTAAGTTCTGTTCGGTGGTGGCGTTGTTGACCTGCACCATTGCCGAGGTGGGGAACACCAGGATGTGGGTGCAGGACGTGTCCTGAGGAGTGCTCAGCTGGGACGTCTGCATGTTCAGAGTGGTGCTGCGGCCGAACACTGAGCCTGTCGACACAGAGTCTACACAGCAGAGAGAAAGGTTAACACGATACAGATTCACGAAAACATTTCAGGAAATTCAGTGGACTCAAAAACAGGGGAAGCAAGGTTGCACTGTGCAGCCATTGCTCAAGGTTCAACTTCTGTTAATTTTTACCTGGCATGATGACAAAGGAGCCTTGGGGCTCCATGGCAACCAGGCAGGCGCTAAGGATGCTGGGAGTGTCTGCGGCAGAGATGCCACACATCCTGCAGGTCTCCTTGAGGCGCTTGCTGAGAGACTGCAGGTTCCTCCTGCTCAGCAGAATACTCCAGTCTGGAACACAGAGGGAGACAGGGAGGATGTCAGTCAGGGCACAACAAGTCATGTACAACTCACTGTATATACACTACATGAACAAAAGTATCCCCGCATGTGTGGTTCCCACCGTGAAGCATGGAGGTGGTGGTGTGCTTTTCTGGTGACAGTGTAGGTGATTTAGTTAGAAATCAAGACACTTTACCAGCATGGCTACAAAAGCATTCTGCAGCGATACGCCATCCCATTTGGTTTACGCTTAGTGGGACTATCCTTTGTTTTTCAATAGGACAATGACACAAAACACACCTCCAGGCTGAGTAAGGGCTATTTGACCAAGAAGGAGAGCGATTGAGTGCTGCATCAGTTGACCTGGCCTCCACAATCACCCGACCTCAACCCAATTGAGATGGTTTGGGATGAGTCTGACCGCAGAGTGAAGGAAAAGCAGCCAACAAGTACTCAGCATATGTGGGAACTCCTTCAAGACTGTTAGAAAAGCATTCCTCATGAAGCAGGTTGAGAGAATGCCAAGAGTGTGCAAAGCTGTCAAGGCAAAGGTGGCTACTTTATAAAACAATAGTTTATATTTGAGATTATTTTTTTGTTGGTTACTGCATTATTCCATAGGTTTTATTTCATAGTTTTGATGTCATCCCTATTATTCTACAATGTAGAAAATGGTCAAAATAAAGAAAAACCCTTAATTGAGTAAGTGTGTTCAAACTTTTGGCTGGTACTGTGTGTGTGTGTGTGTGTATATAAATATACACTGCTCAAAAAAATAAAGGGAACACTAAAATAACACATCCTAGATCTGAATGAATGAAATATTCTTATTAAATAATTTTTTCTTTACATAGTTGAATGTGCTGACAACAAAATTACACAAATTATCAATGGAAATCAAATTTATCAACCCATGGAGGTCTGGATTTGGAGTCACACTCAAAATTAAAGTGGAAAACCACACTACAGGCTGATCCAACTTTGATGTAATGTCCTTAAAACAAGTCAAAATGAGGCTCAGTAGTGTGTGTGTGGCCTCCACATGCCTGTATGACCTCCCTACAACGCCTGGGCATGCTCCTGATGAGGTGGCGGATGGTCTCCTGAGGGATCTCCACCCAGACCTGGACTAAAGCATCCGCCAACTCCTGGACAGTCTGTGGTGCAACGTGGCGTTGGTGGATGGAGCGAGACATGATGTCCCAGATGTGCTCAATTGGATTCAGGTCTGGGAAACGGGCAGGCCAGTCCATAGCATCAATGCCTTCTTCTTGCAGGAACTGCTGACACACTCCAGCCACATGAGGTCTAGCATTGTCTTGCATTAGGAGGAACCCAGGGCCAACCACACCAGCATATGGTCTCACAAGGGGTCTGAAGATCTCATCTCGGTACCTAATGGCAGTCAGGCTACCTCTGGCGAACACATGGAGGGCTGTGCGCCCCCCCAAAGAAATGCCACCCCACACCGGTCATGTTGGAGGATGTTGCAGGCAGCAGAACGTTCTCCACGGCGTCTCCAGACTGTCACATGTGCTCAGTGTGAACCTGCTTTCATCTGTGAAAAGCACAGGGCGCCAGTGGCGAATTTGCCAATCTTGGTGTTCTCTGGCAAATGCCAAACGCCCTGCACGGTGTTGGGCTGTAAGCTCAACCCACCTGTGGACGTCGGGCCCTCATACCACCCTCATGGAGTCTGTTTCTGACCGTTTGAGCAGACACGCACATTTGTGGCCTGCTGGAGGTCATTTTGCAAGGCTCTGGCAGTGCTCCTCCTTGCACAAAGGCGGAGGTAGCGGTCCTGCTGCTGGGTTGTTGCCCTCCTGCGGCCTCCTCCACGTCTCCTGATGTACTGGCCTGTCTCCTGGTAGCGCCTCCATGCTCTGGACACTACGCTGACAGACACAGCAAACCTTCTTGCCACAGCTCGCATTGATGTGCCATCCTGGATGAGCTGCACTACCTGAGCCACTTGTGTGGGTTGTAGACTCCGTCTCATGCTACCACTAGAGTGAGAGCACCGCCAGCATTCAAAAGTGACCAAAACATCAGCCAGGAAGCATAGGAACTGAGAAGTGGTCTGTGGTCACCACCTGCAGAACCACTCCTTTATTGGGGGTGTCTTGCTAATTGCCTATTATTTGCACCTGTTGTCAATTCCATTTGCACAACAGCATGTGAAATCAGTGTTGCTTCCTAAGTGGACAGTTTGATTTCACAGAAGTGTGATTGACTTGGAGTTACATTGTGTTGTTTAAGTGTTCCGTTTATTTTTTTGAGCAGTGTATATTGTGGAATTGTGAAAATTCAGTTTTTCACAATTCCTGACATTTAATCCTAGTAAAAATTGCCTGTATTAGGTCAGTTAGGGTCACCACTTTATTTTAACAAAGTGAATGTCAGAATAATAGTAGAGGGAATGGTTTATTTCAGCTATTATGTCTTTCATCACATTCCCAGTGGGTCAGAAGTTTACATACACTCAATTAGTATTTGGTAGCGTTGCCTTTAAATTGTTTAACTTGGGTCAAACATTTTGGGTAGCCTTCCACAAGCTTCCCACAATAAGCTGGGTGAATTTTGGCCCATTCCTCCTGACAGAGCTGGTGTAACTGAGTCAGGTTTGTAGGCCTCCCTGCTCGCACACGCTTTTTCAGGTCTGCCCACAAATTTTCTATGGGATTAAGGTCAGGGTTTTGTGATGGCCACTCCAATACCTTGACTTTGTTGTCCTTAAGCTATTTTGCCACAACTTTGGAAGTATGCTTGGGGTCATTGTCCAATTGGAAGACCCATTTGCGACCAAGCTTCAATATATCCACATAATTTTCCTCCTCATGATGCGATCTATTTTGTGAAGTGCACCAGTCCCTCCTGCAGCAAAGAACCCCCACAGCATGATGCTGCCCCCGCCGTGCTTCACGTTTGGGATGGTGTTCTTCAGCTTGCAAGCATCCCCCCTTTCCCTCCAAACATAACAATGGTCATTATGGCCAAACAGGTATATTTTTGTTTCATCAGACCAGAGGACATTTCTCCAAAAAGTACAATCTTTGTCCCCATGTGCAGTTGCAAACCGTAGTCTCGCTTTTTTATGGCGGTTTTGGAGCAGTGGCTTCTTCCTTGCTGAGTGGCCTTTCAGGTTATGTTGATATGGGACTCGTTTTACTGTGGATTTAGATACTTTGTACCCGTTTCCTCCAGCATCTTCACAGGGTCCTTTGCTGTTGTTCTGGGATTGATTTGCACTTTCCGTACCAAAGTACGTTCATCTCTAGAAGACAGAACGCATCTCCTTCCTGAGCGGTATGACTTCTGCGTGGTCTCATGGTGTTTATACTTGCTTACTACTGTTTGTACAGATGAATGTTGTACCTTCAGGCATTTGGAAATTGCTCCCAAGGATGAACCAGATTTTCCCATGATGTCAAGCAAAGAGGCACTGAGTTTCAAGGTAGGCCTTGAAATACATCCACAGGTACACCAACAATTCATTGAAATGATGTCAATTAGCCTATCAGAAGCTTCTAAATCCATGACATAATTTTCTGGAATTTCCCAAGCTGTTTTAAGGCACAATCAACTTAGCGTATGTAAACTTCTGACCTACTGGAATTGTGATACAGTGAATTATAAGTGAAATAATCTGTCTGTAAACAATTGTTGGAAAAATTACTTGTGCCATGGACAAAGTAAATGTGCTAACCGACTTGCCAAAACTATAGTTTGTTAACAAGAAATGTGGAGTGGTTGAAAAACAAGTTTTAATGACTCCAACCTAAGGGCATGTCAACTTCAACTGTGTGTGTGTGTGTGTGTGTGTGTGTGTGTGTGTGTGTGTGTGTATATATATATATCACACAGTTGAAGTTGACATGCCCTTAGGTTGGAGATATAGATATATATATATATATATATAATCACACACGCACACTTCTCTGTGTGGCATACATACATCTGTGTGGCATACCTCGTAACTCTCCGTGGCCCATCCTGCCCAGGCGGCCAATCACCACCCTCCAGGGAAGTGATGTCACCTGCACCAAGCCTAGACACCACTCCCACAGCTTCTGCAGGCCCAGTCGTCTGGCTGAACCCTTTTTCCTCCGAGCCCTTTACAGAGGACACGACAAAGTCACAAAAGAGACAGATTCTGAATTGAATTTGAGCGTCTACCAATTGACATGTGTCACTGACCTGTTTGGCACATCAATGCTGATGATGCATGTCTCCAGCAGCTCTCCTGATTGGTCAGTACAGGAGGCCAGGAGCCAGCGCTGGTCATGCGACAGGCAGTAGCCCACAAACAGCACATTGTACTTCTGAGAGGCCTCTCCGAACGTCTCCCCCAGCTCTGTCTGCTTGTCCTTGATGGGCGCCAGGATGAACGGTGGTGTGTACAAACGCAGACACTCCGGCCTCTGCAAAGGCGTGAAAGTCAAACGGTCAGACCAATGGTTCCTTACGTGTCACTTAGAAAGCTGCATTTAGTAAGCCATTGTGATTTATTCAACAGAGCAGTGGTCTCTTGGATCATCAAGGTATATGCAAGGAGTTGCCAAAGACCAGGATGTTATGTTAAACCATTCACATTGTGACAAGTTTCTAGAACTGATAAGCAGTCTAAATCAATCCATTAATAATATTTGTGAGGTTTTAGTGCAGTTTCCCATGTGTTACTTACCTCTGAGCTCCTCAGTGCCATGTCGATGGCCAGGCCAGGGCCGAAGCCCGTCAGAGCCTTGATGTTGGTGTTGCTGGGGAGGGGCCGTCTGCACTGGGTGAACACCGAAAAGGCCAGGGACTTGAGGTGCTGACCATAGAGATGGCGCTCCTCAATGCGTACTGGCTGCAACAAGTACTGGCAGGGAATGATCTGACCAACACATAGACACCCTAGTTTTAACCACACCAACCCCACAGGTGTTTGAAAACTGTTGTCAAAAGAGCCAATGTGCTGAACATAAATATGAATGGTCTGCAGTCTGGCTACATGTGTCAAGTCCTCCATTACCTGCACAGACACAGAGTTTCTGATGTGAGGCGGCAGGAACTGGAGCATCTCCACATAGCAGCGCAGCAGACCCAGCGTCCACACACTTGAGTGGGTGTCCTTCTCCCCGTCCTCGTAGCTGAAGGGGTCCACGATGTAGACTACAATGGCCGGGGGGAACGTCACTGCATGGGACTCTCCGTCTGTAGGGATGCCAACCTTATCTCTCTCCAACGTGCTATAGAGAGAGAAGCACTCGGGTCAAAGGACAAACAAACAATAATCAACTAGCTTTTATCTATTAGATTAAAGATATTTAGCAGGCCAAATGTTCTCTTCCAGACAAGCCGTGGATAAAAATGGGAGAGATGGGTAAGGTCGTAATTCAGCCTATTCCAAGTGCGTAAATTAAACTCAAGGCTACAAGTGGTGCTACAGAAAATCAGTGTGACTAAACCAGAGGATGTCAGCTGGTGAGGGTACATACGTCTCCACGGGCTCGGTGGTGGCCTGGGGCTGGTTGGCAATGGGGCCATTCTCTCCTGTGGTCTGAGCACCCAACTGTGGCCCGTTCTGGGAGACGCTGCCCTGCAGGCCTGATGTCCCGTATGGTGTGTAGGAGCTGGGCTTGGCTGAGGGCATTCCTACCCCCCCTATCCCTCCCACTGCCTGGGGGCCTATGGTGGAGGAGGGTGGGGTGCTGATGGTAGGCTGGGCAGTGCTGCTGCTGGTGGAGCTCTGGGGGCCTGAGGAGTGGGTGGTGGAGCAGGGGGACTGGGAGGAGGAGGACTGGGGAGAGGCCACAGCGGGGCTGTGCTGGTTCAACAAAGAGCTGTCCAGAGACTGCCCAGCCAGGTATGGAGCTGAGGAGAGTAACAAAAATGTTGAGAAAAAGAAGACCAATGTCAGATATTAAGAGGCACCCAACTTGCCTTTGTAGAAGCCAAATCAAAAATTATAAACACAAGAGATACCAGCTCTGATTCAGTACAATCTCCTGAAATAGAAAATGGCAATCTAATGAACGACGTACCCAGGTCATGTCGGCACACTTGGGCGTAGAGTTTGAGTTTGCTGAAGGCCTCGCTGTTCCCGTTGCTGCTGGCCATCTTGAGGAACCAATCACTGAGGGGCTGCTCTGCCAGGTTCCTGCCCTCTGCCGTACCAACCCGCAATATGCCATCTGCATGAGTCTTACAGATTGGTCTGTGCTGACCCAGTCGACAGGCCTGCAAAGAGAAAAACATGGGTAAACGTACCAATTTTCTTAAACATTTATATTTTATTAGACTTTGGGGGGGGGGGATCTATCTGCTTACCTCGTACACGGCCGTAAGGTCCTTGAAGAAGCTCTTAGCCCCGCGGAGCAGAGCCTCGTTCTCAGGACAGACGACTACATATCCCACGTCCCTGTGGGAGCCGAAGGGGTCCAGCAGGAGCTTCTCCCAGTAAGGCAAGCCGAAAGGCGACAGCACCACAAAGTCATACTCATAGCCCACCAGGAAGGTAGGGATGGGCAGGGGCTCTGGAGACTCGTCAGTGCCTAATGGTTTAGAGAGGAGGGACAGTCAGACTCATTGCAAAGTTTAGTTAAGGGCGGCAGGTAGCCTAGCAGATAAGAGCATTGGGCCAGTAACTGAAAAAAATGCTTTGTGTAAACTTAAACCAAATCAATTTGATTTATATAGCCCTTCTTACATCAGCTAATATCTCGAGGTGCTGTACAGAAACCCAGCCTAAAACCCCAAACAGCAAGCAATGCAGGTGTAGAAGCACGGTGGCTAGGAAAAACTCCCTAGAAAGGCCAAAACCTAGGAAGAAACCTAGAGAGGAACCAGGCTATGAGGGGTGGCCAGTCCTCTTCTGGCTGTGCCGGGTGGAGATTATAACAGAACATGGCCAAGATGTTCAAATGTTCATAAATGACCAGCATGGTCAAATACTAATAATCACAGTAGTTATCGAGGGTGTAGCAAGTCAGCACCTCAGGAGTAAATATCAGTTGGCTTTTCATAGCCGATCATTAAGAGTATCTCTACCGCTCCTGCGGTCTCTAGAGAGTTGAAAACAGCAGGTCTGGGACAGAAAAGAGACAGATAGAAAAGACAATGGACCTATATATATTTTTAATGATATAATATTTGAGAACTAACAAAATAAAAGCTAGACAATCAGGGTGAATTACATTTAGAAAACAATGCATTTTGTAGTATGGATTTTGTCATTATGTTGGAGCAAAATAACACAGCATTAACCATGGCAAAATGCATGTAATTGCAGGAAATTCAATTTAAAAGGGAGAAAGATTCTCAGCTCCATGCAGACATTTATAGAATTGAAAGAATTCTCTTCAATTCAGGTGCACCGAAAGGCCAACACCTAAGCCCCTTTTTGATACAGAAAAAGCCCTGGATGTATTCATCTTTAAGTAGTATTATTATTATTGTCCTTGTGTTTACCGTAGGATCCCCTGCCGGCCATCTTGTGAAACTGCTGCCAGGTGAGAGGTCCCTGAACTCCCCAGGACCGTATGCTCCTCTTCTTCTGGATGGCATCCTGGAGTACAGGCTGGAGGGAGAGCAACACCCGCAGCACGTCCTGAGAGAACAGCCTGCTCACTTCTGCAGCTGGAGGGGGAAACAGAGGGTGGGAGGGATCAGCATCATACAAACACACATCCAACCAAGAAGACTGGGTTTCACATAAGAGGAGTAGGAAGAAAAGGAGGAACAAGAGCAGGAAGGGAAACAAGTTTGTGCATTGTCAATGAGTGAAGGAGCGGACTCACCTTTGCGTTTAGGCCAGTTGTGTAGACACGTACTCTTAACCAGTGCCTCGTCCACCTTGCCTCCTGACATGTTGTCCATGAACTGCCGGCCATGCTCCAGAGCCATGTAGCAGTCATTATAGCAGTCCCTCTCCTCCACCCGTAGAGAAAAGCGAGAGGGGCCTGAGGACAGAGCCCTGGGGTACTCCACCCCAGCCATGGGGGAGAATGGGTTGGTACACTGGTCCTGCAGTAGCAGGATGAGCTCGTCTGGGGGCCTCTCTTTGGGGTTGCCAGTCCTGTGAAGGGAGGCAGCGTGCAGCTCCTGGAAACGCCTCTCAGAGTCCCGGCCAGCGTCAGAGTCGCGCCCCACCACGTCCAGCTCGTCCTCCAGGAAGAGCCCAGCCGAGCTGCCGTAGCGGCGGTTGACCACGGCGCTGAAACCGCAGGTACAGGGGTACTGTGCCTCGCCGTTGTCATTAAGATACACGCCCACGTCTGCGCCACGGATGTTCATGTTGCACACGCACACGCAGCAGCTGTCAAAGTTACAGTCCTTGAAAAGGTTCATGACAGACTCGGAGAGGATGAGGGTGACGTAGAGGCTATGGGCCTCAGGGATGGAGGGCACGGTGGCTGGCTCCACTGAGCTGAGAGGTCGGCAGGTGGAAGGGGTGGAGGCGGGCGAGTAGAGGTCAGAGTTGTCATATTTGAGCGATCCCTGGACACTGGCTGGCCCTCTTGGGGTGCGTGGGGTACGGGGAGTGCGTGGGGTGGGGGCGGAGAAGCGGGGTGTGGCCGGGGAGGGCAGGATGCCCGTGCCGCTGTTGCTGGGTGGGGCACTGTTGGACATGAAGGGCGTGTGGGTCTGAGGTGTGTAGCTCTGGTAGTCTGGCTCAACACTGGGGATGTTACTGAAATAGGGAGACAACAGCACAAACATTAAAACCCCTGACACACAAGTGGGTACATGACTTGTATAATTCAAGGGGACCAGTCTGATTGGTTACCCGTCTTTGGTGAGGAGGCCCATGGATGGCACTGGGGGTATGAGCTCCAGTTTGCCCATGGTCCAGCTGGGTGTGTAAACACAGTCCTCTGGCAGCTTGATGGGCATCATACACTGACTGGGCAGCATCTTCAGCGGAGCAAACATGGAGCAGCCCGTGAATGCCTTGCACGCCTCCGACTTGTAAACAAACGAGAAGTCCTGGAGGTAGATGGGGGAGAGAAGGAAAATAAGCCACTATAATACTTCAGCAAGTCTAAGCTTAGAGAAAGTATTGAAGCTGACAACAGCATGACTAGACAGAGTATATTAAATAAGACGTCAGTCTTATTCCACCCCCCCAGAAAAAAAATTACTTACACTATGAGCACTTTGCTGATACCCTGTACTTACTACGACATGTGGTTGTCTCACCGAGCTATCCTTAGATGAATGCACTAACTGAAAGTCATTCTGGATAAGAGCAACCGCTAAATGACTAAAAAGTTAATGTAAAATCGAGACCCTCCACACTAGACTGAAGTTAAAGGCCCATTACAATCAACATTTTTATTTTCCTGTGTTTTAGAAATATTTCCACACCACGAGGTTGGAATAATGTTGTGAAAACGATATTGCCCTTTTAGTGTAAGAGCTGTTAGAAAAGACCACATTAAATTTCTGTCCGTTTATGTGGGATGAAGTTTGGCGGGATGGAGTTTTGGCATTGCTTGGGTACGTCACCAGGCGGTATAAGTCACTAGACCAATAACAAAGAGTTTCAAACCTCTCTGCCAATAACAGCTATTTTTCAGGTTACATATCCCTCCCATTAGGCCCCAAACTCCAACCACTGACAGTTCTTGCAAATTCTTGCTTGAGAAATTGCTCTGGCAATTTGCTAAGATGCCATTTGTTATTTTTGACCATTTTAATAGAAAACAATAAGAGTAAGTACTTAATTATTACGCAGAAATTATTTTAAATCAAGATAAAAACAGCTGCATTGGGCCTTTAAGATACCTTGATCTCAGAAGGCTTGGGGCTGCAGAAGCCTTCCTCCACCTCCATCTTGTAGTGGCTGCTAAACTGGCTCCCATCCAGCAGAGTGAGGCCCAACCCACCCTCCAGGCCACCGTAGTCCTTCCCCCCAGTGTTCATGGGGGAGTAGCCCATGATGTGCTGTTCCAGAGAGGGGGGGGTGGGGAACATCTTGTGCAGGTCAGCAGAGCCTGGGGACAGGAAGGTGAACAGACGAATCACCCTATTGTTTGCTAAATTAATGTAGGATACAGTGATGACCTAAAGAGGAACTTTAGGGTAGGAATTTGAGAAAGTAAACATACTTATGCAGGACAGAGGGTCCAGATTTGATGTTTTGTGTTCCTTACTGCCAAACTTGTCTCCATGTACTCCTGCTCTCCTGGATCCAGGCTGTTGGGGACAGATCATTTTAAAAAGGCTTTGAACAGAGAGCTTTTCTAAGACTTTACACAATGTTCTGTTAGCAAATTATCAACTTAAGATATGGAAATGGGCAAAGGGATATGTAACCCAAACAATGTTGCCCCCAATGTAGATGAGAACTACAGTGCCTTCAGAAAGTATTCATACTTCTTAACTTATTCAAAATGTTGTTAAAGCCTGAATTCAAAATGGATAAAATATAGTTTGTTTTTGCCTACCCATCTACACACAATACTCCATGACAAAGTGAACAAATGTTTTGAGAAATGTTAGCAAATCTATTAAAAGTGAATTACAGAAATATCTAATTTACATAAATATTTACACCCACAAGTTAACACTTTGTAGAAGCACCTTTGGCAGTGATTACAGCTTTGAGTTGCCCTGGGTTTGTCTATCAGTTTTGCACATCTGGATTTGGGGATTTTCTCACATTCAAGATTTACTCAAGCTCTGTTAAGTTAGATGGAGCAGCAGTGAACAGTAATCTTTCCACAACAGATTTGCAATGGGATTCAAGTCTGAACTTTGGCTGGGTCACTCAAGGACTTTCACATTCTTGTTCTGAAGCCATTCCAGCGTTGCTTTGGCTGTATGCTTAGGGACATTGTCCTGTTGGAATGTAAATCTTTGCCCCGTCTAAGGTTGTTTGCACTCTAAAGCAGGTCTTTAAATCAAGGATTTGCCTATATATTGCTCCATTCATTGTTCCCCTATCCTTACCAGTCTCCTAGTCCCTGCCGCTGAAAACCATCCCCATAGCATGATGCTGCCACCACCATGCTTTACAGTAGTGGTGGTGTTAGACGGGTGATGAGCTGTGCCTGATTTTCTCCAGACATAGCACTTTGCATTCAGGCCAAAAAGTTACATTTGTCTCATCAGACCACAATATTTTGCCTTATGCACATGAAAGACTCTGAGCATTTTTGCAAACTCCAGGTGTGCTGTCTTGTGCCTTTTTCTCGGGAGTGGCTTCCGTCTAGCCCAAATTGGTGAAATGCTGTAGACTGTTGTCCTTCTGGCAGGTTCTCCCTTCTCAGCCAATGAACTCTGTAGCTCTGTCAGTGTGGTCATTTGGTTCTTGGTCACCTCCCTTGCCTAGGTCCTTCTTGCCCAGTTTGATCAGACGGCCAGCTCTAGGCAGAGTCTGGATAGTTACATATTTTTTTTACATTTCCCAATGATGGAGACCACTGTGCTCTTGGAAACTTTCAACACTGGAAATGGTTTTATAACCTTCCCAGATATGCTTCATCACAATTATATCTCAGGTCTAAAGACAGTTCCTTGGACTTTATGGTATAGTTTCTGTTCTTACATGTACTGTCAACTGTGGGACCTTATGTAGACAGGTCTGTTTCTTCCTAAAACAATTTAATGGGCCACAGCTGGACTCCAATCAAGTTGTAGTAACGTCTCAAGGATGATCAAAGGAAAGTTGATACGCCTGAGCACAATTTGGACTGTCATAGCAAAGGACTGCATTTCATTTTCAAGAAATTTGCTAAAATCTATAAAAACATGTTTTCACTTCGTCAGTATGGGGTAGCGTGTGTAGATGGGTGAGAATTTTGATTTAATCAATTTTGAATTCAGGCTGTAACGCAACAAAATGTGTATTACATCAAAGGGTATGAATACTTTCTAGAGGCACTGTATACTCCACTGACCGCTAGCTCGTCTTCGTCTGAGTTGAAGAGGTTGTCCAGATCGTTGATGGACACAGCCAGGTCTGTCTCATAGATGAGGCTGGTGGAGGGTATAGGTTTCCCACCAGCCGCACCCTGACCATCTGCACACAAAAGAAGTGCTGTCAGTAACCACTCTGGATGACAATTTTATTGACATTCCACTCGTAGTTTTATAGGAGTGATTAAAAAAGTCTTCAACAATAAAGGAGGAAATGCTCACCATCTGCTGAAGTCCCACTGCCATCGTCACCCTAAACAAACACCAGCGTAAAGAAATGTGTTATTCTCTTGGCATCTGCTACGTCACTGGCTCCCAACCAGGGGTTACTTGGTCTATCCACAGTGGGTACTTGAGAAGACCAGAAGCTTACTGGTAAAATGTTCAGGGGTACTCCAGGCAGAGCAAAATTCAGTTGGTGGTACAGTAAGCAAAAAATGTTGGGAACCACTGTGCTACATCATCTCATAAGCAAAATAGTGGCATACACATGTCAACTGAACTAACAAATCCGACCACATTAGGTAGGATTAGAAAAAGGGTGTAGGGATAACTATGGAATTAATTCTTAGAAACTCATGTTTGATACTCACCTTGTGTCTCTTGCTGGTCTCTCTCTCCGAGCCTGGTTTGTCCTTCTTGTCAGTGAAGGTGAACTCCTCGTCTCCCTCCACGAAGGCGTAGGGGTCTGGCTCCTCCTCCTGGTCCTCGTCAGACATGGCAGCCGCCAGGTGGCTGTTCCTCCTCTGGGTGTAGGTTCTCACCAGGTCGTCAGACACCTTCAGAGGCCTGCCAGAGCCAGACATCAACCTGGGAGGAGACAATGTTACGTAGATGTTCAGTAATCATGTGAATGCAGGGGAAACTGCATATATAATGCTCAAAGTGGATGTACAGAGGGAGAAAGCAAATATCTATCATAGCTACTCATCACCTTGGTGCTCGTAGTAAGGTTTATCATTACATCTTGAAAGAGAGGAGGGGGTAGTGTACTCACTCTGTGACAGAGACAATGTTCTCCTGCCCTCCTCCTCCCCCAGAGTCATCCTGTAGTTTGTCCACAGGCAGCAGTGGTGTCAAGAAGTCTGAGGCCTTCTTCCGTGGCAGGTTAAAGTACTTCCAGGGGTTGTGGGCCGAGTCTTCGTTGGGGTTGATGGCTGAGCCCACGTAGGCAGTGGGTTCCAGGGATTCAGGGTAGGCAGGGGGGAAAGGCAGGGGCAGATCAGACGAGGTCTTCTGAGGCAGCAGGCAGGGCTCAGAGGAGGGGGGGTAGAAGTGTTGGTGGATGGGCGTGGAGGAGCTCTTCATGGCCCCAGGGTCTTCCTCCCCGTGCTCGCAGGGGTGGGGGCTGAGAGGTGGGGGCTGGGGGGAGCCGGCCAGGTCTTGGGGGGTCCCGTGGGTGTGCAACATGGGGGCTTTGGAAGGGGCTGTGTCTATGTGGTGCAGGCTGGGGTAGGGTCCCTCATCCTGGGTTCTCATACACAGCCTCCGGGGCTCCATGGCCTGCTCCTCAAACACATAGCTGCGGTGGTGAAAGGGTGTCTGGGGCCTCTTCTGCTGCTTCTCCCCCTTCTCCAACTTCTCGCCCAGCTTGTGTTTGGGTGGCGGCTGTGGGGGCTTGCCCACTGATGGGGGGTTTCCTGAGGTGCTGCCTGATCGTTGCTTCTGGTTTTTATGCCTGGGGTGAAGAGTCAAAATATTGGAATAGCAATTTACTGAATGTTCATTTCCAAGACGTTTGTGATAAAAATCAGACCCCCTAAAGGACTCTGGTGAGTTACAGGGAATAATTCCCATCAGCTTAAAACACATGTCAAGCAAGGCCCGCAGGCCAAATCTGGCCCATTTCTATCTGGCTTGCACAATGATTTGGGTTGTCAATTCATTTTGGCCTGCTTCCATACCACCCACGACACTCTGCACTACAAGTCCCAGCAAGCACTGCCAACTTGATGAGCTCCAAAGACAGTGCATTGCCACACACACACACACCCACCCAACCAGGAGCCAGCTAGTGCGCTGTATCACCTAACTAAACATTTGCAGCAGCCAAGCTGTTTTCCTTAATGGTACTGACCGAATCTACCAGACCGAAAGTTTAAGTTGTAGGCAAAATGTTGATGCCAAGTTTCAGTTCCAAGAGGTCATTGCTGTAGCCTACAGACAATGCCATCTTTGATGTCAAAAATGTATTAGATAAAGGATTCACACGAGTATAAATGAATACTAAAGGACACACGTGAGAATGAGTTAAAGGTTGAGTCATCTACTTTATGAAATTACAGCTTGACGTGCTGTCCCATTTACAGAGCAGCAGACGGAAAGGGCACAGGCAGTCCTCCTAAGCTACTAAAATGTTTCATTCTGGCTTCGGAATATAAAACTTAAACAAAAAAAACCTGCAACAAAACGCTTAAAATATGATTTATTTGGGGTGCAGCATGTT
The DNA here is from genome assembly GCF_029448725.1 of Salvelinus fontinalis. Classification (NCBI taxonomy): domain Eukaryota; kingdom Metazoa; phylum Chordata; class Actinopteri; order Salmoniformes; family Salmonidae; genus Salvelinus; species Salvelinus fontinalis. The sequence goes on along the minus strand of NC_074688.1, from coordinate 21,928,577 downwards.
AGCCAATGCACATCTGCAAGCATAGGCTGGACAAATATTTATATTTATGTTAAAATGCTATATTCAGCATCCCACATAAATGTCTAAGTGGACATCATAAAGTGGCATAATTTTTTTTTAAATAAACACGGTCCGTTTGGGTCGCGGTTCTATTCACGTTTTATTCTAAAAACAAACATAGGCAATGTCTGGACTGTAAATTCATTGTGTTTTTTCAATATGGCCCGTGCGGTGATTGAGTTTGACACCCCTGGCCTAAAACCCCCACCGTTATAATCAAACGTGATCCACAGTACCTTGAACAGTTGCAGTGTGCCCTATGCGATGACTCCACAAAATCCCATACTCCCGTTTTATCCCCCTCCTCCTCCTCACAGGTGCCATTGGTCAATGTAGCAAACTTCCTCCTGACAAGGAACCAGACAAACAGAGCTCAGCAGGCAGACCCTCCTTCAATAGACCAGTAGTATGATATGAATCAGTAGGGTGAGGTGACGGGTAGTGTACATACTTGCTCTGGGCCCGGTTTGTAGTGCACTCCTGCCACACGCTCTCCACCACCTGGGCAGCAAGCCTACGGGGGATCTTGCTGCTGTGGATACCGCTGCTGTTGGAGCTGAAACCATCCACTGCCAAGCATAGCTTTAACCACCTCTGGGCTGCCTGATGATCTACAGCAGAAAAAAGTTGAGAAACACTTAAGGGATAATGCCCAAGAAGCCAGTGTTTGGAGGATATACAGTATTGGCAGAGCCCAGAGACTAAACACTGTCTTCGAGGGCATTATCACTTTTATAAGACTGGTTACCAACATACTCAAATAATTGACATATTTTCATTAAAAAAAGTTATTCTGATCAATTTATTCATACTATTTCAACCTTCCGCGAGACATAGTCCTGACACAAATCTAGGGTTGCTACCCATGCAGGCTGGTTGTTCATTCTATCGGTTAGGTTAGAACCAGTCGTTAAAGTATTGTTGTTTTAAATCTATGGATCGACACAGTCGTTTGTTCTAAAAGTTCCATTGCCACGATGGCTGGTAACGTTCTTATCCCTTGCTTGTTAGCCAGCCAACTTTGGCAAACAGTCACGTCAAACAGCACAGCCAGAACAGCAGCAGTAGCTGAATATTTTTTAAGCTGTTTTTCTAGTGAAATAATTTGGGATACATCCATAACAATGAATGTGGTAATGATGCGCAATTTCACCTGGCATATAACATTTGCTCTCTCGCCAGGCCACTGTTCAGAATAGATTGCCAACTGCACAGCTAAAACAATAACTTCAAACTGAAGCTGGAATGACAGCAAACTAGCTGCATTTTGTGATTTTCTATTGACATTTATGTAAACTTAGCAAAAAAAGTAACATCCTCTCACTGTCAAATGCGTTAATTTTCAGCAAACTAAACATGTGTAAATACTTGTATGAACATAAGTATCAACAACTGAGACAAACTGAACAAGTACCATAGACGTGACTAACATAAATGGAATGTGTCCCTGAACAAGGGGGTGGGGGTCAAAATCAAAAGGAACAGTCAATGCAGTCTGTGGCCACACCAGACACTAAGTACTGCAGTGCATCTCCTCCTCATGGACTCCAACCAGATTTGCCAGTTCCTGCTGTGAGATGTTACCCCCACTCTTCCACCAAGGAACCTGCAAGTACATTTCTGGGGGGGAATGGACCTAGCCCCCACCCTCCGATCCAACAGGTCCTAGACATGCTCAATGGGATTGAGATCCGGGCTCTTCACTGGCCATGGCAGGACAATGACATTCCTGTCTTGCAGGAAATCACGCACAGAACGAGCAGTATGGCTGGTGGCATTGTCATGCTGGAGGGTCATGTCAGGATGAGCCTGCAGGAATGGTACCACATGGAGGAGGATGTCTTCCCTGTAACGCACAGCGTTGAGATTGCCTGCAATGACAACAAGCTCAGTCCGATGATGATGTGACACATCGCCCCAGACCATGACGGAGCCTCCACCTCCAAATTGATCCCGCTCCAGAGTACAGGCCTTGGTGTAACGCTCATTCCTTCGACGATAAACGCGAATTCGGCAATCACCCCGGTGAGACAAAACCACGACTCATCAGTGAAGAGCACTTTTTGCCAGTCCTGTCTGGTCCAGCGATGGTGGGTTTGTGCCCATAGGTGACGTTGTTGCTGGTGATGTTTAGTGAGGAACTGCCTTACAACAGGCCTACAAGACCTTAATTGCCTACCGTCTGTAAGCTGTTAGTGTCTAAATGACCGTTCCACAGGTGCATGTTCATTAATTGTTTATGGTTCATTGAACAAGCATGGGAAACAGTGTTTAAACCCTTTACAATGAAGATATGTGAAGTTAATTCATAAAAATCCAATTATCTTTGAAAGACGGGGTCCTGAAAAAGGGAAGTTTCTTATGAGTTTATTATGCTGATTTATGATAATCGACTGGCTCGTTCTGACAGACACATTCATTACTATGGGACAGCTGGAATTTGAATGTAATATTGAAACAACTGACAGCAAGGTTCATACAAATCTCCTTAATACAAATCTTTTAGTGTAGATCTATTACATAAATTGCCTGGCTGGGCTGATGAGACAGTGGATTGAGCAGTCAGATGAAACAGAGTAAATAGGTGTTACAATGTCAGATTTAGCCAGTGGTAACTTGTGGAATAGACATCGCATGGAAGGCGGTATTTATCCAATCAGCATCCAGGATCAGACCCACCCGTTGTATAAATTAATATAATACTCAGTATTAGTAAATCCTTCTACTTACCAAAATAATCAGTTATGAGTTTCATGTACATGTACCTATCTAGGGAGTTTTTCCTAGCCACTGTGCTTCTGCATTGCTTGCTCTTTGGGGTTTTAGGCTGAGTATCTGTATAAGCAATTTGTAAAAAGGGTTTAATAAAATAATTGAACCTGAACGCATCAATGTTTAATCATTCAAAAGATGGACACTGAAGCCAGACAGCTACTCATAGCCTATTACACCTGCAGTGCTTGTGGTCCTAATAGACTAATTAGTAAATGGTAAGGCTACCTGTTTGGGCCTCCTCTGGTGATGTGGGAGGAGTAAGGGTGACAGAGGACATGGCAGGGTCTCTGTGGGCCCCCTGGCCCTCACACAGGATGGCTGAGGGGTTGGCTGAGCCCTGGGTGGCTAGGGCAGGGAGGTCTGACTGGGGAACCAGTACTAGACAGGCAGGGTACACCATCCTCACTCCAGCTGGAACAGATCAGCACAACACATTTAGTCAGTGACAGCCTCCTTCAGAAAACACACACAATTGCAATACCACATACTAACCATGAAAATAACACATCCACACGCTGGACAACACACAACTGTAGCAACATCCCCATCTTACCAACAAGGACCTCCACGGCTGCTAGTGAGTCGTCCTCCCAGTCTGCATCCTCCATCTTGTCCTCGGGGCGGTCCTTGGCGCTGGGGCTAATGGGATAGAACTGCCTCCACTCCTCAATGAGTTTCTGGGTGGGGTGGTCAGACATCTTGAAGGACTGGCCCGTGACCGTCCCGTTCAGACCATATGGACTCAAGATGACTGGAAAGGAGAGAGGGGATATGAAGTGTGAGGTCAGAATAGAGCCGTGACTAGAGAGAAATTAATTATGACAGCAGGCAAGACTATGCTTGAATTATAAATACTACTGCAGCAGCATTGCCTTTGACAAAAAATATATAATTAATATCTATGGAAATTACAGTATCTAACCAATGACAGGTAGTTTAACTGTTGTCTCAATAGGCAATGGCTGGTTAGACCCACCTTGCAGGGGGCTAGCATTCTGCTGTGCCAGGCTCAGGTGCTCTTCACTCAGCCGCTGGACAGACTGGTGCTGGGCAATCTCTACGCTGGTGCACACATTACTGTCCCCGTGCAGGAAGAAGGTGAATGCACACGACAGGTGTTCACTGCAGAAGGGATGGAAAAACACAGTCAGTCTCAGATCCATCTGGAAATATAGGTAAGACATTCCTCAGAGAAGCAATCAGAGTGAAACATAAGATTCAATGTCTTTTCAGATACAGAAAGCAACATTATGATTTATTCTCATTTGGATTGACTGGTAACAGGACAAAATGACAGGTTTCCTAAATGCAAAAGAGAAAAATTAAAAGGGTTGAACAGGGAGGTCTGTTGTCCTTGACCTGACAGGATACTTCAGACACAAAAGAAAAAAACTATACCAAAACAATCTACAGTCATATGATGCTGTAAGCAGGGTTTGGGCTGGAAATGTAACTGAAAGGTAAACAAAGATTTGCTGCTGACGGAGAAAGTCAGGATACACTGGTTTATTACAATCGGTGCCATCTTTCTTTGCCTGAGGCTCACTCATGTTATACGTGCACTGAACAGTTAACAACAGTAAATGTACGGATAAAATTTTTTAAGAAACAACTTCCAGGGTTTTCTTCTAGATCAAAAAGGAGCGTAGGTGGTGGGTGTGGCGTGGCAATGGGTGCGGTCGGCACTGCTGAATCTCTCCACACCACCATCTTGGCTGTGTAGGCATTTAAGCCAATCTCCTGCAATTTTCACCATGGAGTGGAGATCATGAAATTTGCTAAAAAAATATATATTTTCTACATATTCTGCCATGGAGTAGAGACAATGTTATAGTTTTAAAGTTAATTTCCTGCAATTGTATGCATTTTGCCATGCTGTGTTCTTATGCTCAAACATAAAATCAAGACAGCTAAATTAATTATTTTGGGAATTTTCAATTCTCCCTGTCTAGATTTTATGTTGGTGATTGAAAACTAACAAAGACATTACAAAAAAATAGGTCTATTATCTTTTCAACATACTTTATATGTGATTTTAAGTTCACACCGAAAGCATTTTTCCATCCCAAAAGTGAAATATCTTTTTAAATTACACTGTTTGAATGCTTAGGCGGCCCGCCCAAGGATTACAATGGCCGAAACATCCCCGCTTTCCAGTTAAATCATAACAAAAACCTTGATTTTCTATAAAGTTGAATCAAAGGTGGGAATGTTGGCACGAGAAGGCACAAGACAGGGTTATCAATGTCAAACTAATCTTTACAATCAAAACTTTTACAGTCTGTGTCACATAGATAGCAGCTCCAGTACTTTGCTGGAAGGATAATAGTCTCAACATCCCAGAAATACAACTGAAGACTGCATGACAGGCTATTGGTCTGTTCCTAGAGCGACAGGCCCATGTCTTCACCACAGAGAAAGCAGCTGGAAATCCCGATGAGGGCGCAACGCTAAAACACACCCACACAAAAAAAATAAAAAGCTGCCCCAAATGCGCTCCGTTCTTTAAAATCACAATTTAACCAACACCTATCTATTTTTGTGACTACCTGGACCTATCAATTGGTTTTTAAGTATTGAAACCAAACCATATGGATTTGAATGAAAAGTACTTGAATAAACATGTAACAGTAAATATAAGCAGCGAACATCATTTCAAATAGGCTACATGACATATTAAAAACAGCATATAAACACTAAACAGGTCAGTAGCCAGATGAAGGAATTTAATTAAAATATTTTGGTAGGGTACATTATTCCAAGGCTATAGCCTACAAATAAATACATTGTGAAGCATTGCGAGTGAGACAATAGGCTGGTAGGGAAATAAGTGGGGGTGGCCCTTGGCATTTAAACATTTTGTTGTATTAAATCATTAGTCTATTAATTATAGGCTGTGACTTAATTAGAATGAAATACAAATTACACAACCCCTTTTTCATGATATCCAATTGGTATTTACAGTCTTGTCCCATCGCTGCAACTCTCGTACGGACTTGGGCTGTGCAGAGATGCAGAGTTTTTTTTATGGTATGCCCAAAAAGGTTTTTAGGGCAAAATAACACAATCAAAACAGAAAGCTCCTTGAATGTGGGAATATGCCAGGCCTATTGGGCCAAAATCAATTATGGCCTATGGTATAAATAATACAACAGAAATTAAGGAAACTTTTAAGAGATCTGATTTTTAGTTTATAAATACTTTTCTACAATGATACACTTAGTTATGACTCAGTTATCTACCCACCACATTCCTTTATTTTAGCATGTGCACAGAATAAGTACACCATCTTGCTTTTGGGATATGTGTCTTCAGATTCCACAATGATTCTTTAGTTGTGGACACTACAATCACCGCACTCCCTCCCTTGGTACTAATATTTGTAAGTCACCCTGATTTAGCACTTGTGTGCTTTATTAGTTTCTTTATGAAAATATTTCGCAAACTCCACGACAGTAGCTAAAGCAAGGGGCTATAGCAGCACACAAGTAGACTACAAATGCATGCTGGGGCGGGCATGCCCTGAGCTGGTGAAGAGAGCGCTCCTAGGCACGCTCCGCTCCTCGCTCTGCTCTACTCACAAATGGACTTATATGCCATTAAAACCTACTTCCAGGTCACGATGGCTGCTTACTGTGAGGAAAATGGTCATTGAGGCCTGAGGCATGGCCTTCAACCAGCATGGACAACAGACAGATTATTTTAGTTTCAGTTAAAAGTGATCCTCCAAGACACCTACTTTCCTTAAATAGGCCAAAATGTGATCACCTAGTTAAAAATAACAGACTATTATAGAATTGAAATGTTGAAACAAGGCTTTATTTCCTCACTAGTGCTGCACAGCCAAGCGGGCTACACACACCAAAATAGTTCCTGTTGACAAGGTTAGTGTAAAACCACAATGCAGACTCAGCATTTTCCAAAGACCAGACAGAGTACAGGTGACAGTGAGACCGCTGAATCTCACTCAAGTCCAAGGAGGCACTGCCCTTCTTCAACACCCACTTGTGTCTTCATCCTGAACATTGTGGCCAATTCTCACACACTTCACACCCGTAAACACACCATGACAGCTTAACACCCCAGTGATCATGCACTGCTTGAATTTCCAGGGCAGGCGAAACAGGCAGGGCTCAAATTAGCCCATTAGGGCTCTCCAGGATTCCCCCAGGCCCCATTTGAGTGCAGGGGGAAGCCAAAACTGTGATGACATTCAACTTAAATGCGCCTGCATGCTTCTCAGCCGAAGAGTTCTTGCATATATTATGACTACATTTTGTGACGGCTTTGTTAGTATTGGACTTGTCAAGGTATTATTTTAAAAATATAATAAAACATTTTAAGCTGTTAGTGCAAAACAAATGTAGAGCGCAAGCCAATGTCTACACCCCTTCATCTAGGTTTGGTCAACAGTAGGGATTCTTCAATTAAGTATTAGTTTGTTTGTTTGTTTGTTTTCGCGCACATTTTTTAAAATTAGAAATTCTGCACCAAACATCTTAGATGTGAAATTGCTCAACTAAGTTCTTCTCTGCAAAAACCCCAAAATGGCCTTCCGGATGACGCAGTGGTCTAAGGCACTGCATCGCAGTGCTAGCTGTGCCACCAGAGACTCTGGGTTTGAGCCCAGGCTCTGTCTGGCTCCGGTAGGGATATCCTTGTCTCATCGCGCACTAGCGACTCCTGTGGCGGGTCGGGCGCAGTGCGTGCTGACCAGGTCGCTAGGTGTACGGTGTTTCCTCCGTCACATTGGTGCGGCTGGCTTCCGGGTTGGATGCGCGCTGTGTTAAGAAGCAGTGCGGCTTGGTTGGGTTGTGTTTCGGAGGATGCATGGCTCTCGACCTTCGTCTCTCCCGAGCCCGTACGGGAGTTGTAGCGATGAGACAAGACAGTAACTACTAACAACTGGATACCACGAAATTGGGGAGAAAAAGAGATTTATTTGAATAATTCAGAATATTTTGAGAAAGTGTATACGGCGTCTCAAATTTACAAACAGTACTATTGGGGCTTTTTTCTTGTTTTTCAAGCTAAGGTCTTTTAAGGGCTTATGCGACCACACTCGTTTGGTCAGCCTAGCCTTCAGGAAAACTAAAGCATAACAGGGCAAAAATGAATACAGTATGCATGTCTACTCTCAGCAGCAGAAAATAATTATCTGCTGCTTGTTCAGCCTGAGACAGGTGCCGCATAGATTCCCTAATGTTTCCAAAATATCTAATGGCAGTGTAGTAGTTGTCTGGAATCTGAGGTAATTTATAGATCAGAATCTGTGCATGGCTGACTCACGTGAACAAGCATACATTCACCTGCCCCCACTAAAATACTATCTACGGACAACAGGAAACTCTCCAGATATCCAAGAAGTAATCCAGCAGGGCTATTAACAGAAAAGGATACTGAAGTGTGAATGGCTACTAAACATATGCTGCCTTTGAAGAGCCAAGTGTCCAAGGAGGATTTCAATGAATCCATCAAACCTCAGGGATTATTTCAAGAATAAATCGAAAGGGACAAAAGCTTCAGATAGGGAGTCAATGACAAAATGTGTACATTTCTATGGCCTGTGTGTTACAAAGCATATGCCCGAACATCAAGTAAAAGGAAAATGATCACATTCACATGCTGACAAGATCAGGCACGCGCGTGGGTCCGCCATCGCACAAATATTGATTTTGTCCATCCACACCAGATGCGATCAGGACACGCAGGTTGAAATATCAAAATGAACTCTGAACCAACTATACTCATTTGGGGACAGGTCGAAACACATGAAACATTCATTGCAATTCAGCTAGCTATCTTGTTGCAATTGCAGCTAATTTGTCCTGGGATATAAACATTGGGTTATAAACAGCATGTCAGAAACGGCTGAATTTCACTAGACATTAATGCACGTCATTAACAACTTCCATTGGCATTCACTCAATTTACTATAGTCCTACATTTGTGGCCAACCAATTTACTATTCTTGGCAGATGTTTTTAATCCAGTGCAACACATTACTAAAACCAATAAGGAATTACACTGGATCAGGATGCCTGGTTGACCTGCTGTACAAATGTACTAGAAAGTCACCAGAGCACTCCGCAAAACTGATGAAGATATCAATGCACTGGTTACAGAAGAGGGTTAATATGGGGACTCTTACCTCTTACTGATGGGCTTCTCATCCTTCTCGTAGGGCTTGACAAACCACTTGCCAATACGGACAAAGCTGCGGTTCATGAGGCAACGCTCCAGCAGGTTGTGGACAGCTTTGAACAGGAGTGTGCGGCACTCGTAGGACAACCCGCTCTCCCACTCGCCTTCCTCTTCACCTGAGCCAGGGAGAGAGCAAAGACAGTCAGATAGCTGCTGAATGCTCCATCAACATCACAACTTTAAACTGTAAACAAGAACTAAAGGATTGGTGGTGTTGCAGTTTGATATGGGTTCAAACAAGATTGGATAGGAATTTTTGACCATCTGCCAATGTTTACGATGAAACTCAACACATTATGCAACTATGTAAATAATATGTTAAAGAGAAAATCCACTCAAAAACAGCAGTCAAACTGTGTAGCATTCATGGACATTCAAGAAGCAAAGTGTCACCACCCACATAATCATGATGCATCATATCCAAAAGATAATTTGAGTGGAGTTTCCCTTTAAGCTTTCACGATGAACTGTTGCAACAGTTTGACGGGTGGTGGGGATACAAAAGGGAATTTCACCTGACTAGTGTAGGATAGATACTAAACAAAAATGTTCACTTTGTTTTATCAGTGGCAAGGACTATAAGATCTAGCCACCAGGTAGCCACTTAGCTTCACCCTGTAGGCAGCTAACTACTGTAACAGGAGCTGCGACTCCAATGAAAAAGCAGATGAAAAAGCAGTTATAAGGTCAACAAGTTGACCTTATAACTGTAGGCCTGACATGTAAACTACTTGCATCTTTCACTACCAAAAGATGTAGGTAGTCATTGAAGTGCATCAGGCTGTGGACTACTGGACTACTCATCTGAGCAGTGCCTTGCATGACTCTGGCAGCCTCTCTCCCAAAAGTCAACAGAGTTGATCCTAACTCCAATGCCATGTGAGCCACAAACATCCCTTCACGTAGCAGAGGCTTGCCCTTACTTGACAGATCGTGGTGGATGAGTTCGGCGAAGCTGGGGTCGTCCCCCCACCAGAAGAGCCAGAGCTCACGGCGGCCCGGGGTGTGGTGCCTCCGCCACACGCTTAGCACGTCGGCCGCCAGGCACCGGCTGAAGCTGCACAGGATGGGGTCTTCCTCTGTCACGGGAAAGAGGATGGGCGAGGAGGTGGGCCCCTGCCACACAAAACGTCGCCATTTTATCCCAGTCAGGTCAGCCTGGGGGATGGGGTGAGAAAAGAGAGAGCTGAGACAGAGGTCCAATCACAAATGGACACTAGACCCTATGCACTTGTGGAGACCTGAGAGGATTTGACAGGTGCAATTAATATGGTAATAGCTCCACCTTGCCTTCTGATAGGCTCGATGGAAGTTTCACCATATTGCTTATACCACCCACTTCCTTGCAGATCTCTGAAAGTGCGTAGGGTCCATTTGGGATGGCCAATCAGAGACAGGATGCAAGCCGGCTGAATGTAAAGCAGTGCAGTAGTAGCCTAACTCCTGGTACAACTTTAACAGCTACTTTATCTAACCAGTGTGAAGTACATCCAAATACAAAATGTAAAAGATGCAGTTGTTTCTTTGTGTGCAACCTAACCTTCAAATCATTAGGCTTTAGGGTTCAAAGGATAGGAAACCCATTTCTATCAAAGTATTTAGTGCCAATGGTTATTACCTAGAATATTCAATATAGAATACCTTCGAATGCTATGCAACATTTTCAAGAACAAGATTAAAGAATTATTTCAAAATATGACAAGACATTTCTTATATCCTAGTTAATAAAATATACCGTTTCAGAATCACTAAAACTATTGGCCTATAGTTGATAAGGTAACTTGTCTTAGTACCCTGTTGAAAGTTCTATCCATAAGGGAGTACCACATAACACTACAATGAGGAAGTGTGCAACTCACTAGCTTCATGAGTTGTAGTTGACAGCACTGGTGATAGGAATGCTCACTGAAGAAAACAATACTGTAGACCTAGTCTAAGGCTGACTCATATTGTTGGCCTAAAAAGTTAGCCATAACTAACTAACAAGCACCAAGTTGTAAACAAACACGAATGTACACTATGACTAGCTGCTAAGAAATAGTTAGTTGGATAGAAGAAATATAAATCAAATATATAGCTAAAGGTAATGAGGCGAAGAAGAATCATTAACATCTCACAATGACAGACAACCTCACAAAATAACCTGAACCTTACAAGCCAGTTAGCCAACATTAACTAGCTAGCGAAATGATAGCTAGCTAAGTAAGAATGTTTGTAGTTGAATCTGGTGTACTTCAATAGCTATAAACTAACATCGTATCAACAAAGTATTAATGTTAGCTAACTACAGTTAACTCACTTGCAAAATTGCATTAGACAGTAATCTAGAACAGGCCTTGACGCCTCCAGTCAGCTGTACTCAAGCGGTTTAGCTTGCTGGCTGCCTAGCCAAAATGGCTTTACGGCCTCAGTTTGAGCTAGCTAAAGTTAGCATGCCAGCATAGTTTAATCACTTACCAGGCAAAATAGGTTGGAGTGGCAGTCCTCCAAACTGGCCCCGTTTGGTACAAAACATGAACTCATCCTCACAGCGTGGTTGAACAATCCATCGTCTCAGTTACCGAGAAGAGCAATATTCAGCTAAGTCGAAGTTATTTGATCTGGATATTGAGTATTTAGTCAACTAAACTAGAAAACTAAGATGCTAACTTGCTAGTTATTTATACAACCGGTTGATGCCTAGCCACTATGCTAGCTTCTTGCTTGCTAAACAGTCGCTGTCTTGATAGCCAGTTAGCTAGTTAGCGTTCTACGCTAACAAATTCATCAACCCCCACTTCGAGTCCGTTTTCTTACTTTACAATACGTTAACTAAAATATATACACGAACCATACCACAGCCTCACCATGAAGTGATGTAATCTAAAACAAGTTCAGAGTAAAGAAACGCTCCCCTCCCCGAGTTAAGCTATCTAGCTAACATAGCCAATTCAGGCTAAATAAAACAGTTAGCTAACACCACCCTTATATTCCCCATAGTCGCCGGAATCCGATAAAACTATCAAAACTTTCACTAAAATACTGACATCATGATGCAAATGTCCAGTAAGGGTAAGCATTTGCGTTTACTGATTCTCGGGTCCTGCAGGTTGCCATTTGAATTCAAGGGTTGAATTCTTTAATGGCGGCCAAGAGGACAACTCTGCCTCCCAACTCCCATTGGCCAATTTGTGGGGGGGGGGGGGGGGGCGTCGTCACACTATAACTGATAGCTCGTAACTGAGTTTACTGATCAAACCAATTACATCTTTGTATCAAGCCACTCTCATCCTATAATGATCATTATGCTTTCAGGCTCCAGACAGCCATAATCTAATGGAAATAGTAAAAAAAACGGAACCTCTCATCCTGGTCCCAGTCAGTCAATCGCAGGTAATCCTCCTCAGGTAGCCTAGTGGTTAGAGCGTTGGGCCAGTAACCGAAAGGTTGCTTGATAGAATTCCTGAGCTGACACGGTAAAAATCTGTCGTTCTGCCCCTAAACAAGGGAGTTAAGTTAACCCACTGTTCCTAGGCCGTCATTGTAAATAAGAATCTGTTCTGAACTGACTTGCCTAGTTAAATAAAGGTTAAACAAAAAGACAGAACTACTGCCCAATATGTCACCAAAACAGGGCACAATAGGACAGTTTTACTAAATGTTTGCATTTTTGCAAGTTTTCCCCTGTTCTTTATTAGAGGGGAATATGACATAAGGTAGAGAAAAGGGTAAATAGAGGTAAAGGAGGGGGAATCATATCTCAAACATACACAACTGTTTGGGGGAGCTCTGACAGAAGTTTGGCATACTTTCAACTCCAGCTGATGACATGAGGGTATAATGTTTAATTTCCAGGGCACTCTAGTGTCTACAAATAGATTTATTAATTCACATCCATCATAATTATTTTGGAGATTTCTGTTACAGCTATCAGAATACATTTCTCAAATACTCCCCATACAATTTCAGGTGTAGAGTGACAGAAAGCACCCTTGTTGATTATGAGTGAAACTCTTGCATCCAATGTACAGTAACATTCAAAAGTTTGGACACACCTAGTCATTCAATGGTTTTTCTTTATTTTTGACTATTTTCTACATTGTAGAATAATAGTGAAGACATCAAAACTATGAAATAAAAAATGGAATCATGTAGTCACCAAAAAAGTGTTAAACAAATCAAAATATAATTTATATTTGAGATTCTTCAAAGTAGCCACTCTTTGCCTTGATGACAGCTTTGCACACTCTTGGCATTCTCTTAACCAGCTTCATGAGTTAGTCACCTGGAATGCATTTCAATTAACAGGTGTGCCTTGTTAAAACCTCATTTGTGGAATTTCTTTCCTTCATAATGGGTTTGAGACAATCAGTTGTGTTGTGACAAGGTAGGGGTGGTATACAGAAATGGCCCTATTTGGTAAAAGACCAAGTCCATATTATGGCAAGAACAGCTCAAATAGGCAAAATGAAATGACAGTCCATCATTACTTTAAGACATGAAGGTCAGTCAATACGGAACATTTCAATAACTTTGAAAGTTTCTTCAAATGCAGTCGCAAAAACCATCAAGTGCTATGATGAAACTGGCTCTCATGGGGAACGCCACAGGAAAGGAAGACCCAGAGTTACCTCTGCTGCAGAGGATACGTTCATTAGAGTTACCAGCCTCAGAAATTGCAGCCCAAATAAATGCTTCACAGAGTTCAAGTAACAGACACATCACAACATCAACTGTTCAGAGGAGACTGCGTGAATCAGGCCTTCATGGTCAAATTGCTGCAAAGAAATCACTACTAAAGGACACCAATAATAAGAAGAGACTTGCTTGGGCCAAGAAACACGATCAATGAACGCCAGCATTCAAAAGTGACCAAAACATCTGCCAGGAAGCATAGGAACTGAGAAGTGGTCTGTGGTCACCACCTGCAGAATCACTCCTGTTTTGGGGGGTGTCTTGCTAATTACCTATAATTTCCACCTTTTGTCTATTCCATTTGCACAACAGCATGTGAAATTTATTGTCAATCAGTGTTGCTTCCTAAGTGGACAGTTTGATTTCACAGAAGTGTGATTGACTTGGAGTTACATTGTGTTGTTTAAGTGTTCCCTTTATTTTTTTGAGCAGTGTATATACCGTTGAAGTCAGACTTAGGTTGGAGTCATTAAAACTCGTTTTTCAACCACTCCACAAATTTCTTGTTAACAAACTATAGTTTTGGCAAGTCGGTTAGGGCATTTACTTTGTGCATGACACAAGTAATTTTTCCAACATTTGTTTACAGACAGATTATTTGACTGTATCACAATTCCAGTGGGTCAGAAGTTTACATACGCTAAGTTGACTGTTCCTTTAAACAGCTTGGAAAATTGCAGAAAATTATGTCATGGCTTTAGAAGCTTCTGATAGGCTAATTGACATGATTTGAGTCAATTGGAGGTGTTCCTGTGGATGTATTTCAAGGCCTACCTTGAAACTCAGTGCCTCGTTGCTTGACATCATGGGAAAAAAATTTAAAATCAGCCAAGACCTCAGAAACAAATTGTAGACTTCCACAAGTCTGGTTCATCCTTGGGAGCAATTTCCAAACGCCTGAAGGTACCACATTCATCTGTACAAACAGTAGTAAGCAAGTATAAACACCATGAGACCACGCAGCTGTCATACCGCTCAGGAAGGAGACGTGTTCTTTGGAACGAAAAGTGCAAATCAATCCCAGAACAACAGCAAAGGACCTTGTGAAGATGCTGGAGGAAACAGGTACAAAGTATCTATATCCACAGCAAATTGAGTCCTATATCGACATAACCTGAAAGGCAAGGAAGCAAGGAAGAAGCCACTGCTCCAAAACCACCATAAAAAAGCCAGACTGGTTTGCAACTGCACATGGGACAAAGATTGTACTTTTTGGAAAAATGTCCTCTGGTCTGATGAAACAAAAATAGAACTGTTTGGCCATAATGACCATCGTTATGTTTGGAGGAAAAAGGGGGATGCTTGCGAAGCTGAAGAACACCATCCCAACCGTAAAGCACGGGGGTGGCAGCATCATGTTGTGGGGGTGCATTGCTGCAGGAGGGACTGGTGCACTTCACAAAATAGATGGTGTCATGAGGATGGAAAATTATGTGGATATATTGAAGCAACATCTCAAGACATCCGTCAGGAAGTTAAAGCTTGGTCGCAAATGGGTCTTCCAAATGGACAATGACCACAAGCATACTTCCAAAGTTGTGGCAAAATGGCTTAAGGACAACAAAGTCAAGGTATTGGAGTGACCATCACAAAGCCCTGACCTCAATCCTATAGAAAATTTGTGTGCAGAACTGAAAAAGCGTGTGCGAGCAAGGAGGCCTACAAACCTGACCCAGTTACACCAGCTCTGTCAGGAGGAATGGGCCACAATTCACCCAACTTATTGTGGGAAGCTTGTGGAAGGCTACCCGAAACGTTTGACCCAAGTTAAACAATTTAAAGGCAATGCTACCAAACACCAATTGAGTGTATGTAAACTTCTGACCCACTGGGAATGTGATGAAAGAAATAAAAGCTGAAATAAATAAATCTCTCTACTATTATTCTGACATTTCACATTCTTAAAATAAAGTGGGGATCCTAATTAACCTAAGACAGGGAATTTTTACTAGGATTAAATGTCAGGAATTGTGAAAAACTGAGTTTAAATGTTTTTGGCTAAGGTGTATGTAAACTTACGACTTAAACTGTATGTGTTATTTCATAGTTTGTGTTCACTATTATTCTACAATATAGAAAATAGTAAAAATAAAGAAAAACCCTTGAATGAGTTGGTGTGTACAAAATGTTTGACTGGTACTGTATATAAACATGAACATTGGTGCGAAGACCAGTCTTGCATGCAGTGCATTTGGACCAAACTGTTCCCTGTTCTTTTGATCCAAATTTCTGGGGAGTATTATACCTCATATTTAAAGGGATACACCCAAATTACAAAATTACATTTGTTTCCTTACCCTGTAAGCAGTCTATGGACAAGGTATGACAGCAATCCAAATATATGGTTCATTATGAGTCTAAACTCTATCAGTATCATTGTTTTTAGGGGCGGCAGGTAGGCTAGTGGTTAGAGCATTGGGCCAGTAACCGAAAGGTTGCTAGATCTAATCCCCGAGCTGACAAGGTAAAAATCTGTCGTTCTGCAAATAAGAATTTGTTGTTAACTGACTTGCCTAGTTAATTTTTGGGAGGCAAAATCCAAACAAGTGCATCTAGTCATGCAGTACCACTTACCACCACGTAGCGGCAGCCCCAGTATGAGAAATGCATTTTCACCGAAGTTGGCAGCAGCCACCCAGTCTGGCTCTCAGTTTGGGTACTGCTGGTTTATAGGACAGAAGCAGAGATTTTTCCACAGCGAAGAGGACGTGAAAATAATTTATACATGAGGTTGTTAATGCTGACAAATATTATTCAAGGCGAGCTGGTACGACAGGCTGGAAAAATGAGTTACTGACTTGAACATATTTACTTTATGCCAAGGTTTGCCAAGCAATTTAATCTAGGCAGGATACAAACCAGGAGATTTAACAAGTTTTAAAGTCTAGTCATAGTCCCGGGTCTTTGTCACAGCAATTCTAGTCCAACTAAGTGTAACTTTAAACCGTCCCCTCGCCCCGACACGGGCGCGAACCAGGGACCCTCTGCACACATCAACAACTGACACCCACGAAGCGTCGTTACCCATCGCTCCACAAAAGCCGCGGCCCTTGCAGAGCAAGGGGCAACACTACATCTAGGTTTCAGAGCAAGTGATGTAACTGATTGAAACGCTACTATTTATTTTTTTATTGATTTATTTTACCGTTATTTTACCAGGTAAGTTGACTGAGAACACGTTCTCATTTGCAGCAACGACCTGAGGAATAGTTACAGGGGAGAGGAGGGGGATGAATGAGCCAATTGTAAACTGGGGATTATTAGGTGACCATGATGGTTTGATGGCCAGATTGGGAATTTAGCCAGGACACCGGGGTTAACACCCCTACTCTTACGATAAGTGCCATGGGATCTTTAATGACCTCAGAGAGTCAGGACACCCGTTTAACGTCCCATCCGAAAGACGGCACCCTACACAGGGCAGTGTCCCCAATCACTGCCCTGGGGCATTGGGATATTTTTTAGACCAGAGGAAAGAGTGCCTCCTACTGGCCCTCCAACACCACTTCCAGCAGCATCTGGTCTCCCATCCAGGGCCTGACCAGGACCAACCCTGCTTAGCTTCAGAAGCAAGCCAGTAGTGGTATGCAGGGTGGTATGCTGCTGGCTCATTAGCGTACCCGCTAACTAGCTAGCCATTTCACATCCGTTACATAAGCAATGGTACCTTTACAACATTTAAAAATACACTATGAGTTATTATTCATGTTTACCATTATAGAAGATATGCATGTATTCATTTAGCTCTTACCCGACGCAACATTCTCTTCTCTATCAGCACAATAACAAATATAAGCAAATGCCCCCATTCAGTAAGTAATTGACACTAAAAGTGAAAGAATGTAAAAAGTAAACATTTGTTTTTATTGATGCCCTCATGAATTGATCCATCATTGATATAGCACAGTAGATGCATTTATTTTGTATTAAGACATAAAGCTATGTTCAGAACCTCAGCTTATTGATAACCCTCCCAATCATATTTTTCAATTAACAATAATTCATGATTTCATTCTGAGCCAGGAAGCAATCTTCAAGAAATACTGTCAAATCTCCCAAGTGTTCAGTGGAAGCAATTAATTCCTCATAAGCATTCAATCATCAAACATGAAGCACTTTGGATGATATTTTATATACTGCACATTTTATACATGTTCTCATTCCTTTTTTTCGTGGTAGGATGGAGTAATAAAAACAAGTTAAAGATCCAAAGTGATGCCCTGTCCCGCTGGTCCAGTCCTGCTAGGGATCAGGGTGAAGAGGTCAAGGGGACCTGAGGGAGTGGTCCAGTCCACCGAGCTCAGCTGCAGCACACTGGAGGTTAAAGCCTGAGGGAGACTTCTTGTAGTGATGGTGTGTAGAACTGAAATGTAATGTTTCATAGTCTCTAGTGTCTTTATATTTTAAAAAAAAGAAAAAAAAGAAAAAAGAAAAGAAATATCAACAAAGAAAATTTTAAAAAATCCTCTAAGATGAGCTGCTGGTCATAGGTTAATGCGTAGATGCTCGGGCCGCTTGGCCATGACAGGGTAGGCTTGTTGTTTGAACTGGGACAGGTTGGCACCCGAAGGCTGGCGGATGGGAAGGGGCGCAGAGGCCTCAGAGCTGGCCTGCACTTCCATCTGTTCTGAGGCAGACACCTCCATGACCTGCTCCTGGGGCGACTGGAGACATAGAGAGGATCCGCCGGGCATCAAGGGGCCCCGGGGCCACACGTCACCAGCAGAGAACTTGAAAGGGCTGAAAACGAATAGGGGACATACTATGACTATGTGATGATGTGGCATATTCAATGTTACTGCACAAGCTATGTAGGAACAGCCGTAGAGGCTGAAACGATGGAATACCTGACTGGTGTTCTTGGGCTCCCCAAAAAACGTCGGGGTGAGCGGATTTTTGGCTCAAATGAGAATTTTTCCTTGACGTTTTCAAGTACTGATGGAGCAACATACGTAAAGCCCTGCAGAAGCAATGACAGAGGGGTTATGGTCACCAGTACGGCCTACAAATGTATTAAGGAGAAATGAAGGTGAATTGTGTCATGATTTTGTATTATGAGCAAAATGAACACTCAACACATGTCCTATGCGATTACACAGGTTCAGAATTTGTGAAACATCACAGCACAGTTAAATTATATGGCACATGGAAATAATAAGAGGGTGGTTTACAGAGATAGGTGGGATGGACAGAGTAGCTGTTGGGTGGGTTTAAAAGCTCATGTTCTATAATAGTTATGACTCAAAATACGATGTATAATGTATAAAGCCGGACAAGTTGAATTACAGTTTCACGGATGCCCCGCGTTTTCTCCAAATCAGATGTGTTTTTTTTGGGGCAATATATGCGGCGCTTTGTTTATAATGCACTGTCCGGTCTTGAGGCTTTCCCATGTTGACGCGCTCAGACTATGTTCGAGCCTCGGATTGGACAGTGAAACACACTCTCTCACTTGCGGGCGACGTGCAGACGTTTCATTTCTCTCTCGTGCTGTCATGGCTGAAGCCAGCGCAAATTACTAATATTCATGTGTCCAGGTTAAACGTGGGACGTCCGTCATTATAAACAAACAGTTGTTTAAATTCATGGTTAATGCGTAATTTTCAGATCTATTAGAAGCGATTAATAGACGAAACAATGCCATTGAACCAATTGGCCAGAGATCAGAGCATTCATCAGTAAAGACGCAGCGCAAGCTGATAGTATTTTGGGCAAACAAATTGAAGTCAAAATGATTGATGAAATCGAAGTGTGTCAGCTGTATGGTGATTTGCGATTCATAACTTACATTTTACCGGTACTACCAGTAGTAGTATGCAAGCCAATAACACCAAGATGGAATGCGTTTGAAGTGATGATGCGCCGCGGAGAACAGCTAGCATGTCCAGCAAAGTACATCGCTAGTGGCACACTAACACGGAACCCAAAACGATCGTGCATAAATGTATTTTGTCCCCCCACACCAAACGCGATCACGACACGTAGGTTAAAATATCAAAACAAACTCTGAACCAATTATATTCATTTGGGGACAAGTCGAAAAGCATTAAACATTTATGGCAATTTAGCTAGCACTTGCTAGCTAATTTGTCATTTTTAGCTAGCTTGCTGTTGCTAGCTAATTTGTCCTGGAATATAAACATTGAGTTGTTATTTTACCTGAAATGCACAAGGTCCTCTACTCCACACATAAAACGGTCAACTGAATCGTTTCTTGTCATCTCTCCTCATTCCAAACTTTTTCTTCTCTTGGCTTTATATTGCCATTGGCAGCTTTCATAAATTAGATGCATTACCTCGTCTTTCAATCACCCATGTGTGTATAACCAATGAGGAGATGGCACGTGGGTACCTGCTTCTATAAACTACTGAGGAGATGGGAGAGGCAGGACTTGCAGCGCGATCTGTGTCAGAAATAGAACTGACTTCTATTTTAGCCCTTGGCAGCGCAGACGCTCATTGGCGTAATAATTGAATAACATATATTTCTAAATTTATTTTGCAACGCTCACGCACGCAATGCGAGCGGTGTAGTCAGCCTGTACCTTCGTGCAGATTAGCAGCTCCACAATGATCTGATCGATTGTCTCCAAGGTGGGGGCTTTTGGTGGCAGCCAGAAGAGACAATCAAAGGAGGATGCGGTGAGCAAAGTTACTGGGCTCGAATTTAGTCAACCTTGTTCTATATAGATGATGCATCTAATTGTGCATGTTATAAACCATTTTTTTGATGATAGGCTATACTCTATGGCTGGATTTATATTTTTTTCCTATGCTACATTAATTTGGCAGACTAACTAGCTAGACTAGCTAACTTGATTGACCCTCTTTCTACAAGGCCTAGTCTATGAGAGGCCTAATCATATTTGTATGAATATTTTATTAAACGCCTGCTGACGAGTCTACGATACGTAAAACACTAAACAAGAATGGTGTTCATGGGAGGACACCACAGAAGATGCCACTGCTGTCTAAAAAAAACATTGCTGTGCATCTGAAGTTTGCAAAAGAGCACCTGAATGTTCCACAGCGCTACTGGCAAAATATTCTGTGGAGAGATTAAACTAAAGTTTAGTTGTTTGTAAGGAACACACAACACTATGTGTTGAGAAAAAATGGCACATAACACCAACATCAAAACCTCATCCCAACTGTAAAGTATGGTGGAGGGAGAATCATGTTTTGGGGCTGCCTCAGGGCCTGTACCACTTGCCATCATCAACGGAAAAATAAATTCAAGTTTATCAAGACATTTTGCAGGAGAATGTAAGGCCAAATGTCTGTCAATTGAAGCTCAGTTGTGTGTGCAACAGGTCAATGAACCAAAACACAGAAGTAAATGGCTTTAACAGAAGGAAATACGCCTTCTGCAGTGGCCCAGTCAGAGTCCTGACCTCAACCCTTTCTACTTCCGGCGCCGACCGAGATGGCCGCCTCGCTTCGCGTTCCTAGGAAACTATGCAGTATTTTGTTTTTTTATGTGTTATTCCTTACATTGGTACCCCAGGTAATCTTAGGTTTCATTATATTCAGTAGTTCCTCCCGACTGTATATAAGAGCAACGCCAACTCACCATCGTTACAACCAGGAATATGACTCTCCCGAAGCGGATCCTGTGTTTTGTCTTCCACCCAATACAATGGATCTGATCCCAGCGGGTGACCCTAAACAACGACGCCGTAAAAGGGGCAAACGAAGCGGTCTCCTGGTCAGGCTTCGGAGACGGGCACATCGCGCTCCACTCCCTAGCATACTACTCTCCAATGTCCAGTCTCTTGACAATAAGGTTGTTGAAATCCGAGCAAGGGTAACATTCCAGAGAGGCATCAGGGATTGTAACGTTCTTTGCTTCACGGAAACATGGCTCACTCGAGAGACGCTAACGGAGTCGGTGCAGCCAGCTGGTTTCTTCACGCATCGCGCCGACAGAAACAAACATCTTTCTGGTAAGAAGAGGGGCGGGGGTGTATGCCTTATGATCAACGAGACGTGGTGTGATCATAACAACATACAGGAACTCAAGTCATTCTGTTCACCAGATTTAGAATTCCTCACAATCAAATGTCGACCGCATTATCTACCAAGGGAATTCTCTTCGATTATAATCACAACCGTATATATTCCCCCCCAAGCAGACACATCGATGGCCCTGGACGAACTTTATCTGACTCTTTGTAAACTGGAAACCACACACCCTGAGGCTGCATCGTAGCTGGGGATTTTAACAAGGCTAATCTGAAAACAAAACTCCCTAAATTCTATCAGCATATCGATTGTGCTACCAGGGCTGGAAAAACCTTGGATCATTGTTATACTAACTTCCGCGACGCATATAAGGCCCTCCCCCGCCCTCCTTTCGGAAAAGCTGACCACTACTCCATTTTGTTGCTTCCAGCCTACAAACAGAAACTAAAACAGCAAGCTCCCGCGCTCAGGTCTGTTCAACGCTGGTCCGACCAATCTGATTCCACGCTTCAAGACTGCTTCGATCACGTGGATTGGGATATGTTCCGCATTGCGTCCAACAACAACATTGACGAATACGCTGATTCGGTGAGCGAGTTCATTAGAAAGTGCATTGACGATGTCGTACCCACAGCAATGATTAAAACATTCTCAAACCAGAAACCGTGGATTGATGGCAGCATTCGCGTGAAACTGAAAGTGCGAAGCACTGCTTTTAACCAGGGCAAGGTGACCGGAAACATGACCGAATACAAACAGTGTAGCTATTCCCTCCGCAAGGCAATCAAACAAGCTAAGTCCCAGTATAGAGACAAAGTAGAGTCGCAATTCAACAGCTCAGACACAAGAGGTATGTGGCAGGGTCTACAGTCAATCACGGATTACAAAAAGAAAACCAGCCCCGTCGTGGACCAGGATGTCTTGCTCCCAGACAGTCTAAATAACTTTTTTGCTCGCTTTGAGGACAATACAGTGCCACTGACACGGCCCGCTACCAATACCTGCGGGCTCTCCTTCACTGCAGCCGAGGTGAGTAAAACATTTAAACGTGTTAACACTCGCAAGGCTGCAGGCCCAGACGGCATTCCCAGGCGCGTCCTCAGATCATGCGCAGACCAGCTGGCTGGTGTGTTTAAGGACATATTCAATCAATCCTTATCCCAGTCTTCTGTTCCCACATGCTTCAAGAGGGCCACCATTGTTTCTGTTCCCAAGAAAGCTAAGGTAACTGAGCTAAACGACTACCGCCCCGTAGCACTCACTTCCGTCATCATGAAGTGCTTTGAGAGACTAGTCAAGGACCATATCACCTCCACCCTACCTGACACCCTAGACCCACTCCAATTTGCTTACCGACCCAATAGGTCCACAGACGACGCAATCGCAACCACACTGCACACTGCCCTAACCCATTTGGACAAGAGGAATACCTATGTGAGAATGCTGTTCATCGACTACAGCTCAGCATTTAACGCCATAGTACCCTCCAAACTCGTCATCAAGCTCGAGACCCTGAGTCTCGACCCCGCCCTGTGCAACTGGGTCCTGGACTTCCTGACGGGCCGCCCCCAGGTGGTGAGGGTAGGTAACATCTCCACCCCGCTGATCCTCAACACTGGGGCCCCACAAGGGTGCGTTCTGAGCCCTCTCCTGTACTCCCTGTTCACCCACGACTGCGTGGCCATGCACGTCTCCAACTCAATCATCAAGTTTGCGGACGACACTACAGTGGTAGGCTTGATTACCAACAACGACGAGACGGCCTACAGGGAGGAGGTGAGGGCCCTCGGAGTGTGGTGTCAGGAAAATAACCTCACACTCAACGTCAACAAAACAAAGGAGATGATTGTGGACTTCAGGAAACAGCATTGGGAGCAGCCCCCTTTCCACATCGATGGGACAGTAGTGGAGAGGGTGGAAAGTTTTAAGTTCCTCGGTGTACACATCACGGACGAACTGAATTGGTCCACCCACACAGACAGCGTTGTGAAGAAGGCGCAGCAGCGCCTCTTCAACCTCAGGAGGCTGAAGAAATTCGGCTTGTCACCAAAAGCACTCACAAACTTCTACAGATGCACAATCGAGAGCATCCTGTCGGGCTGTATCACCGCCTGGTACGGCAACTGCTCCGCCCACAACAGTAAGGCTCTCCAGAGGGTAGTGAGGTCTGCACAACGCATCACCGGGGTCAAACTACCTGCCCTCCAGGACACCTACACCACCTGATGTCACAGGAAGGCCATAAAGATCATCAAGGACAACAACCACCCGAGCCACTGCCTGTTCACCCCGCTATCATCCAGAAGGCGAGGTCAGTACAGGTGCATCAAAGCAGGGACCGAGAGACTGAAAAACAGCTTCTATCTCAAGGCCATCAGACTGTTAAACAGCCACCACTAACATTTAGTGGCCGCTGCCAACATACCGACTCAACTCCAGCCACTTTAATAATGGGAATTGATGGAAATTATGTAAAAATGTATCACTAGCCACTTTAAACAATGCCACTTAATATAATGTTTACATACCCTACATTACTCATCTCATATGTATATACTGTACTGTATATCATCCACTGCATCTTGCCATCTTTATGTAATACATGTATCACTAGCCACTTTAAACAATGCCACTTAATATAATGTTTACATACCCTACATTACTCATCTCATATGTATATACTGTACTCTATACCATCTACTGCATCTTGCCTATGCCGTTCTGTACCATCACTCATTCATATATCTTTATGTACATATTCTTTATCCCTTTACACTTGTGTGTATAAGGTAGTAGTTGTGGAATTGTTAGGTTAGATTACTTGTTGGTTATTACTGCATTGTCAGAACTAGAAGCACAAGCATTTCGCTACACTCGCATTAACATCTGCTAACCATGTGTATGTGACAAATAAAATTTGATTTGAACCCAATTGAGATACTGTGGCATGACCTCAAGAGAGCAGTTACCACCAGACATCCCAAGAATATCGCTTAACTGAAACAGTTTTGTAAAGAGGAATGGTCAAAATTCCTCCTGACCTCTGAGCAGATCGGATCCACAACTACAGAAAAGGTTTGGTTGAGGTTATTGCTGCCAAAGGAGGGTCAAACAGTTATTAAATCCAAGGGTTCACAAACCTTTCCTACCCTGTACTGTGAATGTTTACACGGTGTGTGCAATAAAGACATATAAACTTATAATTGTTTGTGTGTTATTATTTTAAGAACAATGGGTTTGTCTATTGTTGTGACTTAGATGAAGATCAGATAACATTTCTTGCCACCATGTATACTGAACAAAAGCTTATTTTTCTCAGTCTGTGCATAAATGTGTTTACATCCCTTTTAGTGAGCATTTCTCCTTTGCCAAGATAATCCATCCACCTGACGACAGGTGTGGCATATCATATCGACCCCGGAGCAAACTCAAATCATGCTGGAGCTAGCCAGCTGAGGAGTTCCATCACCATCCGGACCCGTTTCTTTTGTTGCTGCTGCAGATACGGAACCCCACCGGGCCTTCACGACTGACTGCCGACGTTATCTGCCCGAGGGATTTATCCAACCGGCACCTCCGTCCCGACGTTACCTGAACGCTCATCTGAGGCCCGCTAATCGTTAGCTGTCTTATCGGCTGCTATCTGAACAAAACCCCACTACACGGAACCTACCGACGGAAACGCACGGGGTATCTACAAACAGACCTCCATCCTATGCTGCTACCGATAGCCATATACCCGGCCAGCTGTCTGGATCGCCACGACCCCAACCAACCTCTACTCACTGGACCCTTATTGATCACTCGATTAAGCATGCCTCTCCTTAATGTAAATATGCCTTGTCCATTGCTGTTCTGGTTAGTGTTTATTGGCTTATTTCACTGTAGAGATTCTAGCCCTGCTCTCTATACCATATCCAACCTCTCAGTTCCACCACCCACATATGCGATGACATCACCTGGTTTCAATGATGTTTCTAGAGACAAGATCTCTCTCATCATCACTCAATACCTAGGTTTACCTCCACTGTATTCACATCCTACCATACCTTTGTCTGTACATTATTCCTTTAAACTATTTTATCGCCCCCAGAAACTTCCTTTTACTCTCTGCTCTAGTAGCTCTAGGCGACCAATTCTCATAGCTTTTAGCCGTACCCTTATCCTACTTCTCCTCTGTTCCTCTGGTGATGTAGAGGTGAATCCAGGCCCTGCAGTACCTGGCTCCACTCCTATTCCCCAGGCGCTCTCTTTTGATGACTTCTGTAACCGTAATAGCCTTGGTTTCATGCATGTTAACATTAGAAGCCTCCTCCCTAAGTTTGTTTTGTTCACTGCTTTAGCACACTCTACCAACCCGGATGTTTTAGCCGTGTCTGAATCCTGGCTTAGAAAGACCACCAAAAATTCAGACATTTTTATCCCCAATTACAATATTTTCAGACAAGATAGAACGGCCAAAGGGGGCGGTGTTGCAATCTACTGCAAAGACTGCCTGCAGAGTTCTGTTATAGTATCCAGGTCTGTTCCCAAACAATTTGAACTTCTACTTTTAAAAATCCACCTCTCTAAAAACAAGTCTCTCACCGTTGCCGCCTGCTATAGACCACCCTCTGCCCCCAGCTGTGCTCTGGACACTATATGTGAACTGATTGCCCCCCATCTATCTTCAGAGCTCGTGCTGCTAGGCGACCTAAATTTGAACATGCTCAACACCCCAGCCATCCTACAATCTAAGCTTGATGCCCTCAATCTCACACAAATTATCAATGAACCTACCAGGTACCACCCCAATTCCGTAAACACGGGTACCCTCATAGATATCATCCTAACAAACTTGCCCTCCAAATACACCTCTGCTGTTTTCAACCAAGATCTCAGCGATCACTGCCTCATTGCCTGCATCCGTAATGGGTCAGCGGTCAAACGACCTCCACTCATCACTGTCAAACGCTCCCTGAAACACTTCAGCGAGCAGGCCTTCCTAATCGACCTGGCCGGGGTATCCTGGAAGGATATTGATCTCATCCCGTCAGTAGAGGATGCCTGGTCATTTTTTTAAAATGCCTTCCTCACCATCTTGAATAAGCATGCCCCATTCAAGAAATTTAGAACCAGGAACAGATATAGCCCTTGGTTCTCTCCTGACCTGACTGCCCTTAACCAACAGAAAAACATCCTATGGCGTTCTGCATTAGCATCGAACAGCCCCCGTGATATGCAACGTTTCAGGGAAGCCAGAAACCAATATACACAGGCAGTTAGAACAGCCAAGGCTAGCTTTTTCAAGCAGAAATTTGCTTCCTGCAACACAAATTCAAAAAAGTTCTGGGACACCGTAAAGTCCATGGAGAATAAGAACACCTCCTCCCAGCTTCCAACCGCTCTGAAGATAGGAAACACTGTCACCACCGACAAATCCACTATAATTGAGAATTTCAATAAGCATTTTTCTACGGCTGGCCATGCTTTCCACCTGGCTACCCCTACCCCGGACAACAGCACTGCCCTCCCCTCTGCTACTCGCCCAAGCCTTCCCCATTTCTCTTTCTCCCAAATACAGTCAGCTGATGTTCTTAATGAGCTGCAAAATCTGGACCCTTACAAATCAGCCGGGCTAGATAATCTGGACCCTTTCTTTCTAAAACTATCTGCTGAAATTGTTGCCACCCCTATTACTAGCCTCTTCAACCTCTCTTTCGTGTCGTCTGAGATCCCCAAAGATTGGAAAGCAGCTGCGGTTATCCCCCTCTTCAAAGGGGGGGGACACCCTTGACCCTAACTGCTACAGACCTATATCTATCCTACCCTGCCTTTCTAAGGTCTTCGAAAGCCAAGTCAACAAACAGATTACCGACCATTTCGAATCACACCACACCTTCTCCGCTATGCAATCTGGTTTCAGAGCTGGTCATGGGTGCACCTCAGCCACGCTCAAGGTCATAAACGATATCGTAACCGCCATCGATAGGAAACAATACTGTGCAGCCGTATTCATTGACCTGGCCAAGGCTTTTGACTCTGTCAATCACCACATCCTCATTGGCAGACTCGACAGCCTTGGTTTCTCTAATGATTGCCTCGCCTGGTTCACCAACTACTTCTCTGATAGAGTTCAGTGTGTCAAATCGGAGGGTCTGTTGTCCGGGCCTCTGGCAGTCTCTATGGGGGTGCCACAGGGTTCAATTCTTGGACCGACTCTCTTCTCTGTTTACATCAATGATGTCGCTCTTGCTGCTGGTGATTCTCTGATCCACCTCTACGCAGACGACACTATTCTGTATACTTCTGGCCCTTCTTTTGACACTGTGTTAACAACCCTCCAGGCGAGCTTCAATGCCATACAACTCTCCTTCCGTGGCCTCCAACTGCTCTTAAATACAAGTAAAACCAAATGCATGCTCTTCAACCGATCGCTGCCTGCTCCTGCCCGCCTGTCCAACATCACTACTTTGGACGGCTCTGACTTAGAATATGTGGACAACTACAAATACCTAGGTGTCTGGTTAGACTGTAAACTCTCCTTCCAGACCCACATCAAACATCTCCAATCCAAAGTCAAATCTAGAATTGGCTTCCTATTCCGCAACAAAGCATCCTTTACTCATGCTGCCAAACATACCCTTGTAAAACTGACCATCCTACCAATCCTCGACTTCGGTGATGTCATTTACAAAATAGCCTCCAAAACCCTACTCAATAAATTGGATGCAGTCTATCACAGTGCCATCCGTTTTGTCACCAAAGCCCCATATACTACCCACCACTGCGACCTGTACACTCTCGTTGGCTGGCCCTCGCTTCATACTCGTCGCCAAACCCACTGGTTCCAGGTCATCTACAAGACCCTGCTAGGTAAAGTCCCCCCTTATCTCAGCTCGCTGGTCACCATAGCAGCACCTACCTGTAGCACGCGCTCCAGCAGGTATATCTCTCTAGTCACCCCCAAAACCAATTCTTCCTTTGGACGCCTCTCCTTCCAGTTCTCTGCTGCCAATGACTGGAACGAACTACAAAAATCTCTGAAACTGGAAACACCTATCTCCCTCACTAGCTTTAAGCACCAGCTGTCAGAGCAGCTCATAGATTACTGCACCTGTACATAACCCATCTACAATTTAGCCCAAACAACTACCTCTTTACCTACTGTATTTATTTATTAATTTATTTTGCTCCTTTGCACCCCATTATTTCTGTCTCTACTTTGCACTTTCTTCCAATGCAAACCAACCATTCCAGTGTTTTTTTTTTTTTTTTTACTTTTTTTTTTACTTGCTGTGTTGTACTCACTTCGCCTCCATGGCCTTTTTATATTTTTATTTATTTATACATATATCTGTTTGCCTTCACCTCCCTTATCTCACCTCACTTGCTCACATTGTATATAGACTTATTTTTTTTCCCACTGTATTATTGACTATATGTTTGTTTTTACTCCATGTGTAACTATGTGTTGTTGTATGTGTCGAACTGCTTTGCTTTATCTTGGCCAGGTCGCAATTGTAAATGAGAACGTGTTCTCAATTTGCCTACCTGGTTAAATAAAGGTTAAATAAATAAAAAAATAAAAAAAGAAGCTGATTGAACAGCATGATCAATACTCAGGTGCACCTAGTGCGGGGGACAATAAAAGGCCACCGAAATGTGCAGTTGTCACACAACACAATGCTACAGATGTCTCAAGTTTTAAGGGAGCATGCGATTGTCCACCAGAGATGTTGCCAGATAATTAAATGTTAATTTCTCTACTATAAGCCGCTTCAAGTCGGTTAGCGAATTTGGCAGCACGTCCAACCGGCCTCACAACCGCAGACCACGTGTAACCAATCCAGCCCAGGACCTCCACATGCGGGATCGTCTGAGACCAGCCACCCAGACAGCTGATGAAACTGAGGAGTATTTCTGTCTGTAATAAAGCCCTTTTGTGGGGGGAAAATCATTCCGATTGGCTTGGTCGGGCTCCCCAGTGGGTGGGCCTGTTTCGCAAGTGGGCTGGCCTATGCCCTCCCAGGCACACCCATGGCTGCACCACTGCCCAGTCATGTGAAATCCATAGATTAGGGCCTAATGAATTCATTTCAATTGGCTGATTTCCTTATATGAATTTTAACTCAGTAGAATCGTTGAAATTGTTTTGTTTATATTTTTGTTCAGTATAAAATGTCTTTAGAATGTGCATGTAACAAAGAAAGAAAAAGCTGTAAAAACAAAGGGGTGGTGGACAGGCCAAAAAACGAATAATAATAAAATAAAAAATGTAATCCCTAACAAGATATGTAGCCGTCTTACCAGAAAGGCTTGGTTAGCGCTTTCACTCAGCGTGGAGTCGTCTGGGCTGTCTACTGGTGTCTGGCTGGTGAACTTAGAGTCAAACTGGCTCACATCTTCAGCGGATTGCTATGGATACAAGAAATCAGGTGTGTTACAGAGTCTAACGCCTGTGAGAGCTTGAAAGGTTGTCTAAAACAAAACGGAAGCTCTTCTGATGCTTACCAGGAAAGGCTTGAATGGAGGCTCCACTTTCCTGGCCAGGAGCTCTTCCCAGTTAATGTGTCGGAAGAAGGGATGAGCCTAAGGAAAGATCATCAGAAAATAATTATAACAATAGCTTTTAAATTTCAATACTTCCCTTTCCCCTCTCACTTTTGAACACTTCAATTTAGGGTCATCTTCTGTTGTTTTATGATCAAAGGCTTGAGATAGAAAGTGGTGCTTGCAAGAATGGGGTAAAATCTCAAACTCTCCTGCCCTCAAGGATAAAGTTACAGTTTATTCTTGACAGCATCAAGTCACTCCATACAAAATCGGTCCATTCCTTCTCTTGTTCTCACCTGCACCTCTGTAGCATCTCCAGCCCCTGCTCCAAGTCTTGACGAGGCATTTCTCTTCAGCAGCTGAAAAACAAGAACTAGTATAAATACATAAGTGATTACAAAAATGAAAATAAAAAGGTAAAATGTTTAAACAAGTAGTCACCCTTTTCAGGAGATCTCTGGCTTCTTGTGTGAGGTAGGGTGGGAGGTTCAGCTTGCATTTTAAGATTTTGTCAATGGTCTTCTTCCTGTTTTCACCAGTGAAGGGTGGCTACATTTGAAGAAAGAACAAAATAATAACCTTGGGTCAACACCACTTGATTGTAATAGAAGTTGTTGTATTACCACATCATTATAAGCAGGAGGCTATGAGAGAAGTTTTGCACTCACCGCTCCAGTCAGCATATCGTACATAAGCGCTCCAAGACTCCACCAGTCTACTGCTCTGTTATGTCCACTTCTCATCAGGATCTCTGGGGCCCTGACACAACATCCATTTTTTTATACCTATTTTCATGATAAAAATTGCACAGCTTTCAACAGATTTACATGAAGAACAGGTGGTGTGTATTTTACATGTACTCTATGGTGCCACAGAAAGTATGGGTGACTGTGCCGCCGTGGATGGACTCTTTACACAGCCCAAAGTCAGTCAATTTCACATGACCTGGAAAAACACAACACAGAAACAAGTCAGTCAATTTCACTTTGAGGTGGATATGCAGAACATTTAGTAAATTACATTTCCTGCGGAATAATGTTGTGTCTTATATTGATGGGGAGGAAATCAAGTTATATATCGCAATATTATTTTATATATTTGCTACTGTAGGTAGCATTAGCTAGCACTAGTCAGCTGTTAGCCAAAACTCTGGTGTTTGTCATCCTATAGTTCGTTCCCCATCTTTTTATTTTATTTTTTAAAATAAATTTTACCCCCCTTTTTCGTGGTATCCAATCGCTAGTAATTACTATCTTGTCTCATCGCTACAACTCCCCTACGGGCTCGGGAGAGACGAAGGTCGAAAGCCATGCGTCCTCCGAAGCACAACCCAACCAAGCCGCACTGCTTCTTAACACAGCGCGCCTCTAACCCGGAAGCCAGCCGCACCAATGTGTCGGAGGAAACACCGTGCACCTGGCCCCCTTGGTTAGCGCGCACTGCGCCCGGCCCGCCACAGGAGTCGCTGGAGCGCGATGAGACAAGGATATCCCTACCGGCCAAACCCTCCCTAACCCGGACGACGCTAGCCCAATTGTGCGTCGCCCCACGGACCTCCCGATCACGGCCGGCTGCGACAGAGCCTGGGCGCGAACCTAGAGTCTCTGGTGGCGCAGCTAGCACTGCGATGCAGTGCCCTAGCCCACTGCGCCACCCGGGAGGCCCCTGTTCCCCATCTTTTTAAATAGTGTTGAAACATGTTTTCAGCACTTATTTCCATGACTGATAAAAACTCTTTTTCACATGCCCTCTTGTCTCTCAGCAGCAGACTCACATGCTGACCAGACCGGACACGTCGTGTGCGTCGCAAAATAAATTTAGAAATCCATGTTATTCAATTATTGCACCCACACTGCTCGCTAACGAGCGTCTGCGTTGCCAAGGGCTAAAATAGAAGTCATTCCTATTTCTGACGCAGATTGCGCTGAAAGTCCTGCCTCTCCCATCTCCTCATTGGTTTATAGAAGCAGGTACCCACGTGCCATCTTCTCATTGGTTATACCCACGTGGGTGATTGAAAGACATTTTTTTGGCCGGTAGTCGTGGTAATACTATGGAAGTTTAGATGCGATCACTATGTAAGTGCAATGATGAAAAAGCCTGGAAGGAGGAGAGATGACTAGAAAAGATTCGGTTGGCCGTTTTATGTGTGGATTAATTTGTCGGAGTAGAGGACCTTGTGCAGTTCAGGTAAAATAACAATTAAATGTTTATATAACAGCACAAATTAGCTAGCAACAGAAAGCTAGCTAAATAGGACAAATTAGCTAGCAAGTGCAAGCTAACTAGCTAAATTGCCATACATATTTAATGCTTTTCGACCTGTCCCCAAATTAATGTCATTGGTTCAGAGTTTGTTTTGATATTTTAACATGCGTGTCGTGATTGCTTTTGGTGTAGGAGGACAAAATACATTCGCAATACATATTGAATTGTGAAAATCACAACCCATATCGAATCAGCACCTCAGCGCGTCTCATGAGGTCCCTGGCAATTCCCAGCCCTAATGTCTAACATGAAGTGCATATACAAGCACAAATGTGGATGTATTTACAGCTAATGTAGCATCAAATATTGTCTGACTTGCAGTGAACATGATTGCAACTCAGGATGTTTGTTCTGATATCCTTGCCCAGCTCCAGCATTACCTTGGTTGTTAAGCATGATGTTTTCAGGCTTCAGGTCTCTATAGATGATGCCTTTCTGGTGCAGATGGCCCAGAGCCATGGAGATTTCTGCCAGGTAAAAACTGCAGATAAAAAAGAGACAACATTTACATTGTATATACACACACTATACTAAATTATTTTCTCTGCCACAGCCAAAACCTGGTACCCTGATCTTCAGTTTTCTGCTTTTATAAATTGCATTTTCCCTTTCACCAACTACATACTGGTGTAGGATATTCCAAAGAAGTGTCTTAGTGCAGTGGATGTAAGAAAACTGCCACTGGTATGACAATATTGCCTTTCGTCTTCTCTACTCACCAGGCTGTGTCTTCCATAAAAATCCCCTCTCTTTCCAGTTGCATAAACAGCTCTCCACCTGAAAATTACAACAAAATGTATTAAAACTGAAACAGACATTAAAAAAGCTATGCAATTGTAGTGTTGTACAAATGCACAAAATAATTGTGGGGAGACTACACCAAATCAACCCATTCACATTTTGAATCCTGACACTGACTGAATTTCAAATACCATAGTGTGCATTTTTCTCTAACTCTAGATGTGCACAGACAGGAAGGGATGGTAGACAGGATATAGACACTATTACATACATTATGGTTAGATGTAATGAGCAGAGGCCCATTAAGTGTTGATATAAAGTATGCAAAGGCCAACATCCTGTGTGTGACAACCAATTCAGATGATATGAATCATAATTTTGGTGAAACCATCCTTTGGTCTAAGAAAAGAAACCATCTGCATGACTGGGACTGCTAATATGGAAGGAGATTCAGTCTGACTCCCCAGCAACTCTTGGGCAACAGGAAGAGTGTGGAAAGAATGGATGGTTGTTTATCTTCTGGTGAATAGGTCGTTTGGTGTAACTGCCTTTGTGACCCCTGATTTACTGACCGCTGAGGTACTCCAGGATGAGGTACAGCTTTCCCCCTGTCTGGAAGGCGTAGATGAGATCCACGATGAAAGGATGCTTCACTTCCTCCAGGATGTTCCTCTCCGCCTTGGTGTGGGCAGTGTCCTTAGCATTGCGTACAATCATAGCCTGCGAGGCCCCAAAACATTCATGACCATTAGTCACGCTATTACCGCTAGTCTGCCATTTCAAAAGCCACATGATAAAATACATTTCATTATCAGTTCACGACAAGCAGCCACTGTCAAGAATGTGCTAACACTGAACTCAGTGTTGCTTAGAATAGTTCTGTTTGAAATTAAGCAATTGGTTTTTCAGTGCATTTTTGTAGCATAGCTTGTTGGACAAATCTTGATGAAGAGGTATGTGACTGCATCTGTCATTAAAGTCCATTTCACTTTCACTGATCAAGCAAAAAAACTATCTATTGTGCAAAATCTAATGGACTGAGACAGCTTCTTAACAGCCAAGTCTGCAGCAGCGAAGATGGCTAACTACCAACAAGACCTTACCCACCAACAGACTTCAAGGAAATATTTGTACACAGAAGCAACATAAAACAATGTATATTTGTCATATTTACTAAGTTTGAGACAAAATTGAGAGACACTTAAGGGCTATGCATGCTGCCAATGATATACTAAATGTAAATAAATGTGTGTTTGAATGTTGTTTTTAGGTACCTTCTTTAAAACCTTCATTGCAAATATCTTCCCTGATGCTGCCCCAGCAACTTTTCGAACTTGAAAAACCTACAAAAAGAAAAAGGGAATAACCAGTTCAACACAATGGGCCACGCCAAATAATGACAAGTGTGACATGGAATTAAAAAATGTCATAAAAGTAATCTTATGAAAATAAATTTGAATAAGAGGAGGATACCTTTCCATAACCGCCCTTTCCCAACACTCGCAGCAGTTCAAAACACTCCGGCCTGATGTTCTCTGTTCCTTGATTGACGTTGTCCTCAGATATCTCAATCTTCTCACAGCCGTCCATATTGCTGGGGAAAGAAGTCATGCAATTATATGCTCACTTTCAATACACTGACAGTAGCAAGGTACAATTACTATAACTACTCAACATAATGATTTAATCGACCAGGCCTTCATAATGCTAAGTGTCAACACTTACAATTCAAAGCCGCTGCACTGGTCCATGAAATCGTTGATCTGAGTCTGACAGAAAATGTGAATTAGCACATTGTAAAAACAAATCTGCTTTATAACTGAAATCCCTGCAGAGCCATAGAACCGCAGTAGCATGTCATTAGATTTAACAGGAATGTTGATTTTTTTTAAAGTGTTCAATCTTAGATGCAAGGACAACTGAAATCAATACAATATTAGTTAAAACATGAAGTCAACACAAGCCAACATGCGAGAGCATACCATCATGTGAAAGCAGGTTAAATTAAAATCTGTATTGTCTACATTTAATTCAGAACCCTGGATAGCGGATCTTGAGCTGTAGACTGCTTTTCTTGACAGCCTTGGAATTTACCCCTAATTTACGTTTATTATGTTATAAATGTTAACAAATATTTATGGAGGTAAATATTTTACACCCCAAAAAACATGTGACGTGATATTCTGTGTTGCCCAAAATCCTTGACAAAGGGCACTGAACATGAGATGCGATTACTTACGAAATGTTTACGCTAAAGTTGTCATTCTTGGTAGCTAACTGTCAGTGCATGAATAGCTATTTCATACCGTTTAAACATGGCCCTATACAACCAACTCACTAGCTAGTTGTCGCAAATTGTTCATAGATAGACCTATCAGAACTGTGGATGTCCACTATAACCATGATTAAAAGCTTGTCCAAATTGGGATCTGCCTGTGTCCACATAAGGACCTCCAGTCCATATTGTTCCGAACTGCAGAAGTGCCAAAATAAACTGTTGCACGCCAGCAACCAAAGCACGCTTGCCTTTGCTGCACACAGACTGTCTAGCAAGTTTGAAAATAGTATATTCGATATTAGTATAACGCGTTACGTATGCAAATGTCGTAATGCAATGTATAACAACTATCTCGCGAAAGCTGAGAACAAGTGACAGCTCATGAGTGTTAATTTAGCTGGTTGATCTATGCGGCTAGCTAATGTTAGCTGGTAGCATTGTCAAAATTGGGCCTAATGCATTGGCAACAAACCAAGACGACAGGCCTATACCTAGTAAGCTAGCTAACATGGCTATTAGCAGTTACATCGAATACTCGTGCAACCACACGCGACATAATCGAGCAAATTACCTCCTCGAGCTCATCGTCGGAGTCATTTTCCTCCGGCTGATCCAAATCGATGTCGAATATACCCGCCATCGCTGATCTCGTTCAGTCCGTGAAAATAGCTCGCGTTCCCCGCCTCATGGACAAACACACACCGCGGCCATAACCGGCTACTACACGGAGCATGCGCACCACGCAACCAACCAAGTGAAGCGCGGACATGATCGATTTGTTGCAGGAAACGCGGCGAGCTTCAAACCAGACTGGAATAAAAACATAAAACTGTCATTGACAGTTGGAGGAAACATAGCTAGCAAGTTTATTTTCCACAAATAATCATTGAACATTTAGGCGAACATACTTGAAAACAACAGCTTTTGCAAGCAGGAATAGTAATGTCCATCGTGACAGTACAACTTGGACAATGTGGCAACCAGGTAGGCCAAGAGTTGTTCGAGGTGATCAGCAATGATGCAAATGATACGCAAAGAAAGGTTTACAGTGAATGCAGCAGTGAGCGGTTCTTCAATGAGACTGCAAATAGAGGTAAGTTAGCTATTCCTAATGATAATAAGCTGGTGTATCTCTTCTAACATGTAAACTTCACAGATGTGTATTTAACATTTAATGGTGTCGTTGCACAGAACTCGTGGCAAGGTCAGTGTTGATTGACATGGAACCCAAAGTCATCTCACAGAGTATTGCAAAGACTGCCAAATCTGGGAAGTGGAGATATGGGGACCGTTCACACTTCAGTCAGAAACAGGGTTCTGGAAACAACTGGGCAAATGGGTAAGGATGTTTTCAATGTGCAGAATTTGTTTGGAGGGGCTGGCCACCTTGTAATTATAATGGCTCTGACGTGACATGAAAAACTGGTCAGGTGACATCATGTACAGTGCATTCAGAAAGTATTCACACCCCTTGACTTTTTCCAAATTTTTGGAAACGTTACGTTACAGCCTTATTCTAAAATTGATAAAGTAAAAATGTTTCCTAATCGAGCTACACACAATGTCCCATAATGACAAAGTGAAAACAGGTTATTAGAAATAACAAACAGAAATACCTTATTTACATAAGTATTCAGACCCTTTGCTATGAGACTCTAAATTGTGGCCGCCATCATTCTTAAATGGAAGAATGTTGGAACCACCAAGACTCTGCCTAGAGCTGGCCGCCCGGCCAAACTGAGCAATCGGGGGAGAAGGGCTTTAGTCAGGGAGGTGACCAAGAACCCAATGTACACTCTGACAGAGTTCCAGAGTTCCTCTGTGAAGATGGGAGAACCTTCCAGAAGGACAACCATCTCTGCAGCACTCCACCAATCAGGCCTTTATGGTAGAGTGGCCAGACAGAAGCCACTCCTCAGTACAAGGCACATGACAGCCCGCTTGGAATTTGCCAAAAAGCACCTAAAGGACTCAGACCATGAGAAACAACATTCTTTGTTCTGTCAGGAGGAAACCTGGCACCATCTGTATGGTGAAGCATGGTGGTGGCAGCATCATGCTGTGAGGATGTTTTTCAGCGACAGGGACTGGGAGACTAGTCAGGATCGAGGGAAAGATGAACGGAGCAAGGTATAGAGAGATCCTTGACGAAAACCTGCTCTAGAGCGCTCAGGACCTCAGACTGGGTCAAAGCTTCACCTTCCAACAGGACAACGACCCTGAGCACACAGCCAAGACAACGCAGGAGTGGCTTCGGGACAAGTCTCTGAATGTCCTTGAGTGGCCCAGCCAGAGCCCGGGCTTGAACCCGATCAAACATCTTTGGAGAGACCTGAAAACAGCCGTGCAGCGATGCTCCCCATCCAACCTGAAAGAGCTTGAGATGATCTGCAGAGAAGAATGGGAGAAACTCCCCAAATACAGGTGTGCCAAGCTTCTAGCGTCATACCCAAGAAGAGTTGAGGCTGTAATCGCTGCCAAAGGTGCTTCAACAAAGTACTAAGTGAAGGGTCAGAATACTTATGTATTTTTTATTCTTAATACATTTGCAAAGATTTCTAAAAACCTGTTTTTGCTTTGTCATTATTGGGTATTGTGTGTAGTTTGATGAGGGGGGGTGGGGGGGGGACTATTTAATCAATTTTAGAATAAGGCTGTAATGTAACAAAATGTGTAAAAAGTCAAGGGGTCTGAGTACTTTCCGAATGCACTATAGTTAGGAAAAACTATGCCCCGCACCTGACAGCAGTGTCCATAGCACTATAATATGACAACACTGTGTTTTCTTTTCTTTGCGTGTAGATACTGTGTCCATGGACCGCGTCATGAGGAGGTAGTGATGGACATTGTGAGGAGGGAGGTGGAGCACTGTGACTGTCTGGCAGGAATCATGGCCATGATGAGTGTGGCAGGGGGCACAGGGTCAGGGGTGGGCACATACGTTACTCAGTGTCTCCGGGACGCCTACCCAAACTCCTTCATCCTCAACCACCTGACATGGCCCTATGGCACTGGAGAGGTAAGAGGCTTCCTTCAGCACCTGCAAAACATCACAGATCTGTCAACAAATGTGTATATACAGTGCCTTCGGTCAAGTATTCAGACCACTTGACTTTTTCCCACATTTTGTTACATTACAGACTTATTCTAAAATTGATAAAATAAAAAAAAATCCTCAGCAATCTATACACAATACACCATAATGACAAAGCAAAAACAGAAGGGAGAAACTCCCCAAATACACGTGTGCCAAGCTTGTAGCGTCATACCCAAGAAGATTCGGTTGTAATCGCTGCCAAAGGTGCTTCAACAAAGTACTGAGTAAATTGTTTGAATACTAATGTAAATGTAATATTTCCTTTAAAAAAAAAAAAATTAGCAAACATTTCTAAACCTATTTTTGCTTTGTTATTATGGGGTATTGTGTGTAGATTGATGTGGACAAAAAACAATTTAATAGATTTTAGAATAGGACTGTAACGTAACAAAATGTGGAAAAAGTCAAGGGGTCTGAATACTTTCCGAATGCACTGTAAAGGCCTACCATTTATGTTTTACAATACAGACATATTTCCTATGGAATAAGAAAGTAATATTGCAAAGCATTTACTTTTTACATTTACATTTGTCATTTAAAAGACGCTCTTATCCAGAGCGACTTACAATTAGTGCATTCATCTTAATATAGCTAGGTGAGACAACCACATTTCCAAAGTAGAAATGAAAAAAGAAATTTGACAGTTACAATAATATCATTTTTGAAGGTAGAAACAACATCATCAGTACTCTTTGGATGACCAGTTTTCACTAATTGCTGTATTGTGCTTTCCTTTTGAAGGTGATAGTCCAGAACTACAACTCTGTGCTCACACTGTCACACCTCTACCAGCTCTCAGATGCCATCCTGGTTCACGAAAATGACACGGTTCACAAGATCTGTGCCCAGCTCATGAATATCAAACACATATCATTCAGGGACGTCAACAAAGTCATCGCCCACCAGCTAGGGAGTGTTCTGCAGCCTGCACTCACTGGTGACTCCCATGGTGTCTACAGTAGAAACCCCATAGGTAAGCACTGAGCAGCATCAACACTGTACTTTAACAACACACATTCTGTACATATACACACATAAACATAAGCCCCCTTGAAGTGTAGTAAGAGGACGAAACAAACCAGTGTGCCAGAAAGTCTTGAAGTTGCATATCACACACTGTGTTTCCAGGTGAACTGATGAGCAGCCTGGTGTGTCACCCAGAGTACAAGCTTCTCAGCGTGTGCAACATTCCCCAGGTGTCCAGCTCTTCTATGGCTTACAGCATGTTCACCTGGCCGGGCCTGCTCAAACATCTACGTCAGATGCTCATTGCCAACTCCAAAATGGAGGAAGGCAAGTGTTGTGTTCTCATAGTGCTGTAATAGTGTTGAACACTAGGAGTCTGTATTGGCTAACTGTGAAATTCCAAATCAATCTATGTCCCCATGCAACTTAACATGGGTCTATTTATATTGATGCTGTTTAGTCATGAATTGTGTTATGTTTTTTTTTTGTGTAGCCATGCTAGTTTGTATAAGCTAGCTTCTCCATCATGTGTTTACTGTTTCATGTCCAGATGTTCATGTTAATGCTCTAAGGACTGTTATTTTTCAGGCATCGACTGGCAGGTGCGAGCCCCCTCTCTCCAGCCTGAAGGGATAGAGAGGACCAGGAGTCACAGACGACCAGGCTTCAACACCTCCCTGGCCAACCTGCTCATACTGCGGGGGAAGGATGTGAACAATGCAGAGATAAGTAAGAGACCAGTACATAGGTGACTAACTACTATGGGACATTAGACTTTTTAATATACACTGCTCAAAAAAATAAAGGGAACACTTAAACAACACAATGTAACTCCAAGTCAATCACACTTCTGTGAAATCAAACTGTCCACTTAGGAAGCAACACTGATTGACAATAAATTTCACATGCTGTTATGCAAATGGAATAGACAAAAGGTGGAAATTATAGGCAATTAGCAAGACACCCCCCAAAACAGGAGTGATTCTGCAGGTGGTGACCACAGACCACTTCTCAGTTCCTATGCT
This sequence comes from Salvelinus fontinalis, assembly GCF_029448725.1. NCBI lineage: Eukaryota > Metazoa > Chordata > Actinopteri > Salmoniformes > Salmonidae > Salvelinus > Salvelinus fontinalis. Next base: position 21,887,989 of record NC_074688.1, on the reverse strand, counting down.
TCCTGGCTGATGTTTTGGTCACTTTTGAATGCTGGCGGTGCTCTCACTCTAGTGGTAGCATGAGACGGAGTCTACAACCCACACAAGTGGCTCAGGTAGTGCAGTTCATCCAGGATGGCACATCAATGCGAACTGTGGCAAAAAGGTTTGCTGTGTCTGTCAGCGTAGTGCCCAGAGCATGGAGGCCCTACCAGGAGACAGGCCAGTACATCAGGAGACGTGGAGGAGGACGTAGGAGGGCAACAACCCAGCAGCAGGACCAGTACCTCCGCCTTAGTGCAAGGAGGTGCACTGCCAGAGCCCTGCAAAATGACCTCCAGCAGGCCACAAATGTGCATGAGTCAGCATATGGTCTCACAAGGGGTCTGAGGATCTCATCTCGGTACCTACTGGCAGTCAGGCTACCTCTGGCGAGCACATGGAGGGCTGTGCGGCCCCACAAAGAAATGCCACCCCACACCATGACTGACCCATCGCCAAACCGGTCATGCTGGAGGATGTTGCAGGCAGCAGAACGTTCTCCACGGCGTCTCCAGACTCTGTCACGTCTGTCACATGTGCTCATGTGCTCAGTGTGAACCGGCTTTCATCTGTAAAGAGCACAGGGCGCCAGTGGCGATATTGCCAATCTTGGTGTTCTCTGGCAAATGCCAAACGTCCTGCACGGTGTTGGGCTGTAAGCACAACCCCCAACTGTGGACGTCGGGCCCTCATACCACCCTCATGGAGTCTGTTTCTGACCGTTTGAGCAGACACATGCACATTTGTGGCCTGCTGGAGGTCATTTTGCAGGGCGCTGGCAGTGCACCTCCTTGCACAAAGGCGGAGGTAGCCGTCCTGCTGCTGGGTTGTTGCCCTCCTACGGCCTCCTCCACGTCTCCTGATGTACTGGCCTGTCTCCTGGTAGCGCCTGCATGCTCTGGACACTACGCTGACAGACACAGCAAACCTTTTTGCCACAGTTCGCATTGATGTGCCATCCTGGATGAGCTGCACTACCTGAGCCACTTGTGTGGGTTGTAGACTCCGTCTCATGCTACCACTAGAGTGAGAGCACCGCCAGCATTCAAAAGTGACCAAAACATCAGCCAGGAAGCATAGGAACTGAGAAGTGGTCTGTGGTCACCACCTGCAGAATCACTCCTGTTTTGGGTAGTGTCTTGCTAATTGCCTATAATTTCCACCTTTTGTCTATTCCATTTGCACAACAGCATGTGAAATTTATTGTCAATCAGTGTTGCTTCCTAAGTGGACAGTTTGATTTCACAGAAGTGTGATTGACTTGGAGTTACATTGTGTTATTTAAGTGTTCCCTTTATTTTTTTGAGCAGTGTAGATAGTAGTTGATTCTATTTTATTCATTCTAGAATCCAACACAACTTTTGAATGTTTTTAAATCTATAGGTGGATTTCAGCATCCGAGTCTATATACCCCCTGGCTTCCAGCAGATGAGGCTTTCAGCATGTGGAAAACCCCAGTCCCCTTTAACAAGTATGAGAAGTCTGCTATACTGGTTAGCAACAGTCAGACTCTGCTGAGGCCTCTGGACAACATGGTGGGGAAAGCCTGGAACATGTTTGCCTCTAGGTACAGTTAGACACATCATGTAAAAAAGGCATGCATGTTCACTTATATTGAAGTTTTCCAATGTTAGACTTCTGATTTAAACTACCTCATTCCCAGGTTATTGGGTTTCCACATATTGATGTGTCTTTGCTTCCATAGGGCCTACATTCATCAATACACTAAGTTCGGGATCTCAGAGGAGGATTTCTTGGATAGCTTCACATCTCTTGAACAGGTCATCTCTAGCTACAGTCAACTTTGATGCTATGGTCTGCTTTGGACCAGTAAGATACTTTTTGGACATGACGAAAACCAGGATTCACTCCAACCGCAAATGTATGTACTTTCAAGGTAATTTCTGATTGAGCTAACATATGCAGTGTTTAGCGTAAATGTGGTCTCTGAACATTGCCTTTTAAACATGCATTGTGAACAAATTGCGCGATCAGATTGTATTTCGGCCTAAGCCAATAAAAACTTGCAGGGAGCTGATGCTATATTGGCATGTTATTGGACATTACACACGTACTGTTCTCTTGTACCAAATGAGTCAGAGCATTAATGTTGAAAGAATTACATGTAAAATTCATTTTACAAAAATGTACAAATAAAATGCCATTATTCAAGTACATTGAGTGGTATAAATACAAGTAACACGTTTTATATGAAGGCTTTTTATTGAAGATTTTTCAGGAAAGACCACTAAATGCACACAAAACAGCCATGATGCCCTACAAAGATGTCTTTGTTGGGAAGGTAAGTTTGATTTGATCCATTAGCCACAAAAGGTACTTAAATTAGCACATGCTTTAAAAGGTTGTACCATAGTCAAGACTGCACTCTTCAGATGGTTAATACCCAGAACTTCAGACAGCTTACAGACTGTTGTCGCCATGTGATTCAAACAGTCAACACCAGTCTGATAAGCTATCTGACAGGATGGGAGAGGGAGTAAAATACCTGCAACAACCAGGACCAGGTCTTTACAAACCAGCTTCAGAAAACATATTTTCCGACAGGACAATAAGCATAGCAGTATCTGAAACAATAAGCCGTGATGATATACAACTCGCTCATATATCTAGTTTCAAATTACAACATCAATTCCATAGTTTCCTTTAAATACATTATTCTCCAATTCACAATATTGCGATCCATATGCTTTTTGAGAATTTTGGCACTTACCTTTTGGATGTTAATTCTTTAAAAAAAAAGAGGTTCAAGCATTTTTTCAATCTTGGTGGTCTGAGTGCCTAAGCACTATTACCTTAACAGTAGAAGATGCTCTATATACAATAACATGGGGCAAGCTTACAAGAATGGAAGCAATTGTTTAAATAGTAAGAGAAACTCAGACATGGAAACGAATGATTTAGGCATTTTTATATATTCTGCTCAAAGACCGTCTAAATGTACAGAATAAAAATGACACTAAGTTAGCTGAGTGTAATGTTAAGTTACAAATCCTTTTTGTTCCGTTTTGGTCCAAGTTAGTTCGTCCAGATCATTCAAAGTACATGTGCATACATACCATCCTGAAAATATTTCCAGGATGTGCAAACCAATAACACATTGATCCGACTTGATATTGCTATTTCCAAGAAACACAAATGACAGGTCTATTTCTGATCAACAGGACAAAACACAAGAAAATGTAACCCTGAAAACGTCCTTAGCATCATATCAGCATACACAATGTCTGAATCCATACATACAGTGAAAAATTTGGTACAAATTAAGTCTAGTGATTAAGAACTGTGTTCAATGGAAGTAGGACCCTCCACCTTGCATAAGGCATTGCAGCTGGTATAGCTGCCGGCATTGCAGCTGGTATAGCTGCCAGCAAAACAGTTGACCTCCAGTTTCTGCTTAACTGCTTATAACATCATCACACACTAAACACAGATGAGGGGAAACTACAAAACCTTAAGGACAAACAAACAGTATACATCCGTAAGCACACACAGAATAGTGCCAGTTCAGCCTCTTAAGAATGGAAAAGGGCGAGGTTAGTTTGAGACAGAGCCGAGGGACTCTCAGCAGTCAGTTGGTGAGTCTCTTATCACTTGGTTTTCTCCTCAGTGTTCCTCTGCTGCCGACTCTGACGTCGCTTGGCGTAGCTCTGAGCCATGGAGTTGATGATGGAGAAGATAAAGTAACAGACCATGACCAGAACCACCTTCTCAAAGACCCATGACAGCCAGTTCTCAGTCTGCACAGAGAGACATGCATACAGAGGAATATTACTCTTGACTAACACGAATGCATTACAATTTGTATTATCTTGGCAATCAATAAAATCACATGCTTTGTCTCGACTTAGGAAGGATGGATGATGGTAATAGTGCTCTTACCGCCGGGGTGCCAGCGCCAGTGTGGTGGTGGAGTTTACTCCTCTGGGCCTCCAGGTACTCACTGAATGGCTTCTGTATGGAGGGACCTACCCTCGGCAGAGACCTGACACAGTGGCAGGGCAAGGACATCCACAGGCAAGGGAGGCGAGGCGGGGGAAAAGAGGGAGGGAAAGACGGACAACATTATATCCCAGAGTACTTACCATATCAGCAGTATCCCTTCACATGGTAAAATAATGAGGCTTTGTAGAGGGAACCCTTGGTCCATAGGACCAGGGTTTAAAAGAGAGCAGTCTATTGCTCATGATGTCGAGAGAGTTCCAATTTCTGTGTTTCTAGTTGGGCATCAAGTCTAGCTGGGAGTTCTTACTGCCAGTGTAGTGGCTGAGAGCACACAGCAGAGTGAAGTGAGGCAGTCCTCATCTCTTATTTATTCCTGAGGTCCCTATAAGAAACCAGTCTGAGCCCAATAACCAGGAAGTGACTCGATATGCTGTCATCACAGCCTTATGGGTGGAAACAGATCAAACTAGGCGTGTTCATCAATATGACTGTCCATATATGGGAGGGAGAGCAAAGGATTAGATCACTGTGTGGACCCCTCAGTTCATCAGGGCTCTTTACATTATAGTTACAGGGAATGCCACAATAAATTGATTGGAAGAGAACCCTCAGACACCACAACTTGATGTACCTGAGTAACACCACAATAATTCGTAGTTGACAGTACTATACCAAAATAATTGGTATAGTTTAAATCAATGTATCACAACCATCATTAAATAAAATATACAAACATTTCTTAGACATGGTTAGAGTTTTTTTAAATGCAGGTGTTAATATAAACTTAATCTAAAACTTGGCTAGACAGATTCAAGATAATTTACTATCGGGGTAAAAAGTGAATTGGGTAATTAATTGCTGATTTTAAACAAAGGGATATGGCATGCCCATTCCCAGGCTAACTTTGAATGACTCACTCAGCCACACACAAACTGCTGCAATCACCAACAGTTCCGATTCAGCATTCAAGCACCAGTGTAACACATAATAGCAAGTCAGACCAGTCAAACAATTGAAATGGTAGCAAGCAATTGTTCTCTCATGCGACTCATTTTAACTGTGAATAAGATGGCACTATAAACTGATCATTAGTTGTAAGATTTGCATTTTATTTGTTCATGATTTAAAAAATAAAAAAATTGGATGAGAAGAAATAGTCAAGGAAGAGCTGAAGATTTTAGCTCGTTATGTTGGATGTGTTACATGGAAGTGATTTATTTTTCTTTCGTACAGTGGCTTGCGAAAGTATTCACCCCCCTTGGCATTTTTCCTATATTGCCTTACAACCTGGAATTGAAATGTATTTTTTGTGGGTTTGTATTATTTGATTTACACAACATGCCTACCACTTTGAAGATGCTAAATGTTTTATTGCGAAACAAACAATAAATTTTTTTTTTTACTTGAGCGTGCATAACTATTCGCCCCCCAAAGTCAATACTTTGTAGAAACACCTTTTGCAGCAATTACAGCTGCAAGTCTCTTGGGGTATATCTCTATAAGCTTGGCACATCTAGCCACTGGGATTTTTCCCCCATTCTTCAAGGCAAAACTGCTCCAACTCCTTCAAGTTGGATCGCTTCCGCTGGTGTACCGCAATCTTTAAGCCATACCACAGATTCTTAATTGGATTGAGGTCTGGGCTTTGACTAGGCCATTCCAAGACGTTTAAATGTTTCCCCTTAAACCACTCAATTACTTCTTTAGCAGTATGCTTAGGGTCATTGTCCTACTGGAAGTTGAACCTGTCCCCATCTCAAATCTTTGGAAGACTGAAACAGGTTTCCTCAAGAATTTCCCTGTATTTAGCGCCGTCCATCATTCCTTCAATTCTGACCAGTTTCCCAGTCCCTGCAGATGAAAAACATCCCCACAGCATGATGCTGCTAGCACCATGCTTCACTGTTGGGATGGTGTTCTCGGGGTGATGAGAGGTGTTGGGTTTGCGCCAGACATAGGGTTTTCCTTGATGGCCTAAAACCTTGATGGCCTTTTGGTGAACACCAAACATGTATGCTTATTTTTTTTGTTAAGCAATGGCTTTTTTCTGACCATTCTTCCGTAAAGCCCAGCTCTGTGGAGTGTACGGCTTCAAGTGGTCCTATGGACAGACACTCCAATCTCCGCTGTGGAGCTTTGCAGCTCCTTCAGGTTCTCTTTGTTGCCTCTGATTAATGCCCTCCTTGCCTGGTCCGTGAGTTTTGGTGGGCGGCCCTCTCTTGGCAGGTTTGTTGTGGTGCTATATTCTTTCTATTTTTTAATAATGATTTAAAATGGTGCTCCGTGGGATGTTCAAAGTTTCAGAAGTTTTCTTTTATAACCCAACCCTGATCTGTACTTCTCCACAACTTTGTCCCTGACCTGTTTGGAGAGCTCCTTGGTCGTCATAGTGCCGCTTGCTTGGTGGTGCCCCTTGCTTAGTGGTGTTGCAGATGCTGGGGCTTTCAGAACAGGTGTATATATACTGAGATCATGTGACACTTAAATAAAGTTCCCCTGTGTGCAATCTAACTAATTATGTGATTTCTGAAGGTAATTGGTTGCACCAGATCTTATTTAGGGGCTTCATAGCAAAGGGGGTGAAAACATATGCACGCACCACTTTTACGTTTTTTTATTTAAGAATTGTTTTGAAACAAGCAGTTTTTCCCCTTTCACTTCACCAATTTGGACTATTTTGTGTATGTCCATTACATGAAATCCATTTAAATTACAAATTGTAATGCAACAAAAGGCAAAACACCAAGGGGGACAAATACTTTCGCAAGGCACTGTACATCCTGCAGTTATTGTTTCCCTGCTGCTGTCAGGGAGATTCTGGTGCAGTCAAAGCTAAACTGCTGTGAGTCAGAACAGATTCCATCTGATAGGACCCCACACGGCTGGCTGACCACCTATGTTTGGAATTGGTTTGCGTGTAAGGGAAATACCCTTAATGGTAAACACACACATCTGACTTTGATGTGAAGATTTTATGATGGTATTTGTTCAGAATGATCAACACCCCCCTCCAGGGCTTGACATTAACTTTATTTTACTTGTCCAAAAGCTCAAGTCACTTGTCTGTAAGAGCATTTTTACATCATTGTATGAAGCAAGGAACCACTTTACACAATGCATTACTATCTTTTTCACCATAGAATCACACAAAAATGTAGGCTACACTCTGCCTATTAGCTGCTTTGCATATTCAAGCCTGTCTCAAAATACAACACTGCCCCTTTAAGGCTCTCCTGGAGGATGGTTGACCACCCTTGGTAGCATATAAAATACTGCAACATTGCAACAAAATACTTGGTCTTTATAAAATAATTCCCTCCAGGGTTTGAAATTAAGGGCGTCCCGTCGACAAATACTTTATGTCTATGGTACAGAACAGACTCTTGGAAAGTTCTGGGAAGATTCATACAACCACTGCACAAAATTTTAAAAAGCAATGATGCTGATGCAACAGATCAGACAGTTTAGCTTAGAATGTTGATACAGTAGTTTTATTTCTTCATATTATAATCTCAACAATGTGCACATGGCTGTAGGCTGTGCGCAAATGTTCCAAAATGCAATTAGTGCGAAAACACCGCTCCCTACATAGAACATGAGAAAAATGCTGGTTTCAATAGGCTATTCGACCTAAGTGTTTATAAAATAATTCCCTCAACATTTATATGGTCTTATTTTGGTTAGGCTACTTTGAAAACCAGTTTTAAACAATTCATTTAAAAATAAAAAAATAATAATAATTAACAAGAGGACAAGCATCCATGTTGAGCCCCTGCCCCCTAGTAAAGCACAGAGGAAGAATGCTGACTGGGCAAAGCAAAGCACCTCTCTCTTCATCTATACACATACATTAACAGACACATACTCACCCGATCAGAGACACCATCTGTTCCACTATGTGCTTGCTGAACGTTATAATAACAAACAGTTTCTGTGGGAAGACAAATGAATCAACTGGGTGATTAGTGATCAGTCTCGGTCAGATACACAGACAGTGAGAACCTGAGTCGCCATCTGCACCGAGTTGAGGGACATATCCTATGAACACAGTGACACATGCCATCCCAGCCAAATCTGGACAGTAAAAGACCCATGAGGTCTGAGGGTGAAGCACAAAGCCTCCCCCGGACCCTGGTCCTCCTCAACCCTGGAAGGCTTTGTCAGAACTGGTGAGATCACTGGCTGGTACCACGGAGATTAATTGGTCTGGTTAGACGGCTCAGCTCTCACCACCACGACTCACAGAGAGACACAGTCAGTCTCTCACCGTCTGGGAGTAGATTAGTCACTGTGGCAGACTCAACAATAAAGCCTACAATTAAGAGTTTGATCTGTTTTACAAAAGCAATGGCTCTCATTAAAGTGCTCTCCATACTCCTTTCATCTGGAATGGTCTTCTACTGCAACACTAGAAGTACTTCAACACACAGAAACCATGGAATTACAGCCAACTGAACATATTCTGACATTGTCTGAATGTCTAATTGGTTAGTACAACTAAAATATTTACTTGTATGTGCATCTTGACGATGGCTTTCCCAATAAGCGTCGCTCCAAAGAAGGTCCAAAATGGTACCAGGAAGTGGCCACATGTTATACCAGCCAGGTCAAACAGAGGATTAGGTATCTGAAAGACAGGTCATAACATGTGAAAATATATCCTGTAATAGAGGAGTGCATTTGAATTCTACCTTTATTGCCATAACTTCATTGCAACCAACATCAACATACAATATTCAGTGATGCGCTTTAAAAAAACAGTATAAGATAGAGTGCACGTCAAGTCATCAAATGTAGGTTTGGACTTACCGAGGCGCAGGCTAAAATCCCAAAGAATCCCACTTTCTGCACCATGTTTTGAACGCACAGTTTTGCTCTTGTGACAAAATCCTGGAAACATAATTCAACAGTTTATTATCAAATATTACATTTATGCTTAACACATTAACAAACAATTTCTTCAATAATATCAATATCATGATATATAACCAAACTGAAAAACAAGTCTTATGTAATTCTGAAAAGGGTATTACTTGATAAAGAGTTAATGTGGCATAACAAAAGATATCAGATGGGCTATTATCTTTTCCTTTGATCTTTAGCAGCTCTGCTAAAAGTCCAAGCCAAGAGTTGTTGGCAAAGAACTGTTGAACTCTTGATATACACTACATCAAAATCAATGACGTCTTCAGTGATAATGTGTCAACCCTTGCCCTAAAACTATTCAGTTGTAAACGTCAGGTCAAAAGCATCTGACATGAATCTGTATATCAAAGACCTTAGGACTTACTACAAGGTTCCATCTGACATTTGTCAAAAAGGAGTTATTCACATGTGACATATGTCAGATTTGTGAAAAAATCTGAACATCTGAATCTGTGCAAACACCTTTGAACTTGGTGCTATAAAAGTTATATCTACAATCCAATCACAGAGAGCTGGGTTGTCCAAAAAAAAAAACATGTATGTCGATGTACTTTTTGAATCATGAAAGAGGAAGAAGACATCACAAAACAGTCTGGGACTTGAAAAATACTAATCTCAAAACCATACATTTTGCAGATAGAACCTTTCAGTACCAAGTCCTTTGTTCATATCACAGGTTATGGTCCTCTTTTGCAATTACTTTTTTTCACCACTTTTTCAGAAAAATGGCCATCACTTTATGGTAAAAGAGGCATTGCGCAATGCAAACGCATTGCGTTTTTGTCTTGTTCGATATCAATATGAAAACCTTAAATTAAAAATAAATAATAATTAACCTTTATTTAAGTCAGTTAAGAACAAATTCTTATTTACGATGATGGCCCTTGTTCAGGGGCAGAATGACAGATTTTTAGCTTGTCAGCTCGGGGATTCGATCTAGCAACCTTTCGGTTACTGGCCCAACGCTCTAACCACTAGGCTACCTGCCACCCCTTAATGGAAGGAGTATTTCACTAAAACTACAAACATAACACATTTTATTGATAACTAGCAAGTAGTTTACTGACTTTGGGTGTCAGAGACCAGAAAAATATATCAGTTTACTCATCCAGAGCTAAGCTTTAGCAATGTTGCTAGTTCTGCATAGGATATAGTGTATTTGTCATTTTAGTGAACTAATGACCGTGTAATGAACATTAATATATTTGCTGATGTGATTATAAAGAAGGGTATTCTCTTTATTTAATCATTAAAATGTCTACCTATTGAAATAATTGTAACATTCTGTGCCAGATAGAACCTTATGGCTGAACCTATATTGACATTTCAGAAACTTAAGGTTCTACCTGTGTTTGCACCCCACTTTAAAACATTTTTTAAAATGTTTTATTATATATATTTTTTTATTACAATTGTTGGATTGGGTTTGAATACTCTGTCATTTAGGTACCTTTAAGGTGAGGACCTTAAATGGGTTATGAAAGAAGAATTCACTACCAAACAGTTCTGAGATGTTGGATGTAAAAACTTTGATGCTCAATATCTCAAAACTATGCTTTGCGCAGATAGAACCTTGTAGTCCCACAGTCACAATATCTTAATAATAAATGAGTATGCGGTGGTACACACATTTACTAGTAAAGACATGATATTACTTCTTTATTTCAGATTCCATTAAGTGAGACTAGACTGGAGGAAAATCTGATTCTTAATCTGAGCTCTTTGTTTAGTTAGCAATCTAATCTAAAGGGTAGGCACTGGCTGTCATGTCAGTAGCCTGTTCACATTGCCTGTCCTTCAATTGAAAGGATCATGAAAGAAAGGCCTTAGGGATGATTAAAGGGGAGCTTGTTTCACCGTGACTCACTCCACTAGCAACACTGTTACTGGAAATGGTGGGAGGGGCTTTCAGAAAAGTCATGTGATAACTGGAGACCAATCACAGGCGAGATAGAGAAGTCAGTAGATAGTGATGGACAGTTAGGTAGAGTTCCATCCCCAAATAAAATACTGAATGAGAGTATAAGACTCCAGAGACTTGGGTGGAATGGGGCATTCAAGAGGCAGGCTACTACACTGTGAGAGGGGAGGACAGAGTCCCCACTCACCTGAGCAGTCTGTGCATGCTCCAGCATCTCCTCAAACTCCTCATAGTCTTCGTCGTCTGGGTCTGCTCCAGATAGCCTGGCTGCTCGGGCCATGAAGTAGGGGGGCAACTCCCCAATGGCTGTGCCTGCACCCTGGAGAGACAGACACACTGGTTTAGTTTAGCACTGGTTCATACCAGAGTCAAGCATAGCTCTATGGTCTCTCACTACTAGAGAATCTCTTAAGTGAGGTTACGTGAGGTCAACTGAAGACTACCATTGTTGAGCCCTCAAGATGCCCCGATTGTTCTAAACCCAAAGGAGCGGTTTTCCCAGGCACAGATTAAGTCCTGGACCAAAAAACAAAAACGTTTTTAAAATGAACATTCCCCATTGAGCTTGCTTTTTTTTGTCCAGGACTAGGCTTAATCTGTGTCCGGGAAACCACCCCATAGAGTTCACTAGAACGTTGAACCTAGACTTTAGGTTAATTATACTTATTTTTGCCATTGAAGAAAGGCATGTTTACTCACCCACATACACGCTTCCAAGCGGACCTTTGAGACAATGGACCAGAGTGAGATGCTACCCTCCACTCCTCCCTCTGGACAGATGATCTGGTCTGGGTAGGGGGGCTCAGGGAAGTCTGTAGAACCACACTCGTACGCAGCCAGGGTGACTGATGCTATGTGTGGACCCTGAGAGCCAGAGGATGGATGGGTATTCCTTAATTCAACTGAACATGTACAGTTGACACACACTAGAGCTGGGATGATAAACCGAAAATTACCGACACCACCGCCTTCTTACCGAAGCATTTAGCTTAATTTGTTGATTTTGCTACACAACAATGAGAAGCACATGACCTTTGCTCAAAATGCTATTGCGGAACAAAGACAGTTTTCAAAGCAACTACTGTTGTTCTAGTCACAGCTTTCTGTGAGTATGTCAATGCGTTTCTCATCTCATAATATTGAGTTCATAACACCACTTTACAACCGGTGTAGGCTTTAGTTAGTATGGTTTTGATGCGCCCGCAGAGCCCAGTGCGCCATTTGCATACATCAAGTAGCATAGGCCTAGCGCTGGAAAGTGTTTGCAGGACATTAGACTACATTTACTGATAGATTAATCGATTAGTCTACATGGCTATCTAGCTACAATATCCTATTTAGAGTTTTGAGTTCCCACTTCCTCAGCTGGTGAATAATAGGCTATAGCTTGTAGGCCAATATGTACAAATATGTCAGCAGATTCTCTACAGAGCCAAAAATAAATCTGATAATTCCAGATCCTATTTTGACAGGTTGCACATCAAAATATCAATCATGCATTTGCTGGATATGTTAGATAAAATCATAGGCTACCACCTCAGTTGTCTTACTTGGCACTGGAAAAATAAGTTGTATAGAGCTGTGTCGCTAATGTAAAGTAACTGTCAAAAAAATAAATAATTGGTTGTAATTGAGCAAAATAGTTACATTTAATAGCAATATGACTTTTTGTACACAGCTCTTGCACTTACACCCCCCCCCCCCCCTCCAAAAAAAAATGGGTCAATATATTGCGATATGGATTTTTGGCCATGTCGGCCAGATTTAGCCACCTGGCTTCAGTAACAAGGGCAGTCAGGGAACCTGAAACCACAACACAGGAAGCCTAGTATGCCGTATCCTATTGAGATACCAAAGTGACAGGAGATAGACAGAAGACAAATTAGTCAGTGCTGATCCCCATAGCTCTCCTAGAGAAAGCGAGCGGACATGCTGGGGAGTCTTCTTTTCACAATACGGGTTCACAAGGTCTCAATCCCTGCCTTTCCATTCCTTCCATTACACATCTATACTCGTTTCGCCATGGTGAGTCAATGATAACAAAACAACACCTTTTCATTATTTGGAAAGAAATATTCCACAAAACACAGCAAATGAAATGCACGGTGGCCACTGCCTTGAATGTTTAGCAAAATAAGAAACAAACCCTACATTTCCATCTGAATCCAACATTACCAGACTCATGAATCATACAATTATGCTTGTAACCCCCAGCTGAATGGGAGCATGGTCTCTGCTCCTTACTATGGGGTATCTAATTCTTTAGGTCTGAGGTAAATCCATAGCAGCTCTTTAGAGGGCAGATGTTTCTGGCACCATTCAACTTGGGACTTTCCAACATGTTGACCTCACCTCAGTATGGTAAAGTGTGCACATAGCCTAACTATTTTATCAGGGAGCACAACCTCGCCATTCTCCAGATAGGAGGATATATTGTTTTTAAGTGGAGAGTACAAAAAAACAGTTAAGCAAGCACTCTCTCATATCAGCACATATTTACACAAGTGGTTGATATGTTAGTGATGCCTTAATTGAAATATAAAGCAAACATACTGGTAATAGCCACATGAACATTTGTACAATACAAAGTAGGCTTACTGCTATAGAAATCATGACACTGTATCTTTGAATGAATATAGCATCATTTAAGTGTTTATAAGTTGCATTAGACAAAATGGGGCCTACCACTATACAAATCATGATACTGACACTGTCTTTATGAATTCATATTGAATCATTTGAGTGTTTGTAAGTTGCATTAGAGAGCTACAGTTTCTCATTTTGGAGAAGATGACTGAAAGCTGATGGAAATAACCACACTGAGTGGGGGAGATGTGGGAAAGGGAATAAGGTCATACACACGTCTAGGGAAGATGACACGTCATGAGGTCAACACCACCAACACTACCAGAGGCTGTGGTTTACAGGCCTGTCTCTACTAGTGGGTTTAGGTAGTGTTTAGTGAGGAAAATGGGTCGTTAGACATAGAATTGGAAAGGCTATCAAAGTAAATTGTATTTCAAAAGCAGTTATTTCAAAAGTTTAGTAGAAACCTTGCAATTTCCCATTTGTAAATGTGGAGCTGTTGACTCAAGGGTATCTACATCATAAGATCTAGTGAACAATGGCCAACTCACTGAAAAAAAATGGGGACCTCGGCAGATTCACTTCCTTGTCTTCGTCACAGTTGAATGCTTCATTTCACCACATCCAAGATGGATGTCACAAACATACCACACAGTGAGGAAGGAGCGTGACTCAACCGCAGTCACACTATGATCACTCATCAGGAACTAGGGCTGTGGCGGTCATGAAATTGACGGACGGTAATTGTCATGCAAATAACTTCCGTTCCATACTATCCCAAAGATGGTCTATTGGGTTGAGGTCTTGGGACTGCGCTGGCCACTCAAGTAAACAGAACTCGCTGTCATGTTCCATGCAATGTTTTTCCACTCCTCAATTGTCTAGTGTTGTTGATCGGTTAGAGCGTTGGACCAGGAACCGAAAGGTTGCAAGATCGAATCCCCGAGCTGACAGGGTAAAAATCTGTCGTTCTGCCCTTGAACAAGGGAGTTTAACCCACTGTTCCTAGGCTATCATTGAAAATAAGAATATGTTTTTAATAAAGGTCAAATAAAAATAAAATAGCTGGACTGAAAACTCAATGTTTGAAAAATGTCAAAGTATGCTTCGTCCGTCTGACAATGGAGCCTTCAAAAGGGGGCATTGCGATTCCGCCCAGTTGTGGACGTCCCCAATGAAATACACAACATCCGGTGTAACAGTGTACTTATGGGTAATGAACGAGGCTTAAGTCTGCAACTCAAATGATTTTAAAAAGTTCCATGAAAGTCATGAACTCTGCTCTGTTTCTGGCGCAGGCTACACACACTTCAGTCTCTAATTCACAATTTGACAAGCACTTGATAATATTCTCACGTATCAGACTATTCTTAATACTACTACACCAGCTCTGATGCTCGTTGTTTGTGGCAGGTCTTGAAAACTATTATTACGGACTACAAAAGGGAAACCAAGACGCAAGCTGCCCAGTGACGCAAGCCTACCAGACGAGCTAAAATATTTTTATGCTCGCTTCGAGGCAAGCAACACTGAAGCATGCGCGAGAGCACCAGCTGTTCTGGATGACTGTGTGATAACGCTCTCGATAGCCGATGTGTGCAAGACCTATAAACAAATCAACATTCACAAAGCCGCAGGGCCAGACGGATTACCAGGACGTGTACTCAAAGCATGCGCGGACCAACTGGCAAGTGTTTTCACTTACATTTTCAACCTCTCCCTGTTTGAGTCTAATACCTACATGTTTCAAGCAGACCACTATAGTCCCTGTGCCCAAGGAAGCATAGGTAACCTGCCTCAATAATTACCGCCCTATAGCACTCACGTCGGTAGCCATGAAGTGCGTTGAAAAGCTGATCATGGCTCACATCAACAGCGTCCTCCCGGACACCCTAAACCCACCCCAACAGATCCACAGATGACGCAACCTCAATCACACTCCACACTGCCCTTTCTCACCTGGACAAAAGGAACACCTATGCGAGAATGCTGTTCATTGACTACAGCACAGCATTCAACACCATAGTGCTCATAAAGCTCATTATTAAGCTAAGGACCCTGGGACTAAACACCTCCCTCTGCAACTAGATCCTGGCCTTCCAGACGGGTCGCCCCCAGGTGGTAAGGGTAGGGAACAACACATCTGCCAAACCAATCCTCAACACTGGCCCCTCAGGGGTGTGTACTTAGTCCGCTCCTGTACTCCTTGTTCACCCACGACTGCGTGGCCAAAAACGACTCCAACACCATTAGGTTTGCTGACGACACAACAGTGGTAGGCCTGATCACCGACAACGATGAGACAGCCTATAGGGAGGAGGTCAGAGAACTGGCAGTGTGGTGCCAAGACAACAACCTCTCCCTCAATGTGAGCAAGACAAAGGAGCTGATCGTGGACTACAGGAAAAGGTGGGCAAACAGGCCCCCAGTGACATTGAAGGGGCTGTAATGGAGCGGGTCGAGAGTTTCAAGTTCCTTGGTGTCCACATCACCAACGGACTATCATGGTCCAAACACACTAAGACAGTCGTGAAGAGGGTACGACAAAACCTTTTCCCCCTCAGGAGACTGAAAATAATTTTTCATGGGTCCCCAGATCCTCAAAAAAGTTTTACAGCTGCACCATCGAGAGCATCCTGACCGGTTGCATCACCGCCTGGTATGGCAACTGCTCGGCATCTGACCGTAAGGCGTTACAGGGGTAGTGTGTACAGCCCAGTACATCACTGGCGCCAAGCTTCCTGCCATCCAGGACCTATATAATAGGCGGTGTCAGAGGAAAGCCCATAATCGTCAGAGACTCCAGTCACCCAAGTTATAGACTGTGATCTCTGCTACCACATGGCAAGCGATACCGGAGCGCCAAGTCTAGGACCAAAATGCTCCTTAACAGCATCTACCCCCAAGCCATAAGACTGCTGAACAACTAATCAAATGGCCACTGGACTATTTACATTGACACCCCCCCATGCAGTCACTTCACCCCTACTTACAAATTACCTCAACTAACCGGTACCCCCTGTATATAGCATCATTATTGTTATTTTATTGTGTTACTTTTTATCTTTAGTTTATTTGGTAAATATTTGAACTCTTCTTGAACTGCACTGTTGGTTAGGGGCTTGTAAGTAAGCATTTCACAGTAAGGTCTACACTTGTTATAGTCGGCGCATGTGACAAAAAGTTTGATTTGATTAGACTTTAAATATGGTCTTTACATATAGCCTACTAATTTTAACACAAGTGTATAAAACAGCCTCAATTTGTCGGGGCGTAGACTCTACAATGTGTTGAAAGCGTTCCACAGGGATGCTGACTCATGTTGACTCCAATGCTTCCCACAGTTGTGTCAAGTTGCTGGATGTCCTTTGAGTGGTGGACCATTTTTGTGAAAAACCCAGCAGTGTTGCAGTTCTTCATACAAACCAGCGCGCCTGGCACCTACTGCCATATCTCATTCAAAGGCACTTAAATATTTTGTCTTACCCATTCACCCTCAATGGAACACATACACAATCCATGTCTCAATTGTTTCAAGGCTTAAAAATCCTTCTTTAACCTGTCTCCTTATTTTATTTTTTTAAAAGGCCCCCCTAAAAATTTAAAATAACATAGCCTGCACTCGAATAGCAAATGGAGGAAGCTCTTCCCTCAGTCTCTCATTCACAATTTGAATTAGCAATAAGAATTGAGCAATAAATAGCAGCACAAGAAGCTTGGATCCTCTTTTAAAATAGTGGTCAGTCAAAACTGTTTACACACATGATTGTGCAATGACTGGGTTTATAAGAACACGTGTCACTAGACTCTGTAGGCTCTCCAACTCTGTTCCAGGGATCCTAGGCCTATAGGCTATGCTTAGAGTTATTTGTCCACTTTAGTTGTGATACGAACCTTGTCAAAACATATAGGCCTATTGGCTAGGATACATGATGCATGTGACTATGATCTGAAAAAGTCACAAAAAGTGTCTTCCCTTAGACTGCACATGCTGGCCATCATTCACAAGTGATTATTATTATTATAATTTCACTCATTAGACTATTCTCAATTTAATTTTGTCTTTACATATGCCAAATAATGTGTGTGAAATGAGTTTTGATTTAGAATGGGGCATTATCAAGCACCTGTAGGAACAGGGGGGAGGGGGAGAAACACGTCATAGTGAATGGAGGACACTTTTCCTGTGGTTAATTTTCATGCCAGATAACCTACTCCATTTGTAAAATAAGCAATGTGCTTAATATTAGGAAAGTTGAGAAATAAATATAGTAGTCCTAGCCTATAGAAAGCTGATAGGATCCTCTTCAATAGAGGCAATCGAAATTATTTTTTGCATAGCCTATAGAAATGTTGCGCATCATGGGCTTATAGGAACACTTGTTTCATTCTATGCATCAACCAGCTGTGAGGAGCTGGCTCTCGCTGTGCAACAGGTGATCCTATTCTGCTCAAACTCAATGTCAGGGCTCTCTTTCAGTGTTTGATTTGATTTTCAATCACATTTGCATTGATGTCAGAGTGATTATAGGAACAGATCGCTGAGTACCAGGTCATTAGCAACCGGCCGTTAGCAAGTTTGGTAGACTACTAATGACCATCAGTGGCATCAGAGCGCAGTTATGAAGAAGCCTAGTTACCGTGACTCAACGGTCACATGGAATTTGAACGCGGGTGTAGCGGTAATACGGTCACTGTAACAGCCCTAATCAGGGCCCAGTTTTTCAAAAATCTTCAATTTGGACTTAGTCCATAACTTTTGAAAAACTGTGCCCAGAGGTGAAAGACAGATCTATGGAGAACTGAACACACAAAGAATGAGATAGGAAGTATGAGGCCACCCACTGGACAAACTGTGGATATGTATTACATTTCTGGTAGTGGTCAGCGTTAAACATCACTCAGATGATGGAAATATCCTGTGCACAAAATATGTCCCTCTTGCTCAAAGACGACAAGGACAAGTCTGTCAACTAATTCACCGTAACTATATATTTTTGTATCTATTGTGCCAGTTATGGAACAACAAGCAGAGTAAACAGCCTCACAAAAATATCCAATGTCACATACTGTACCAGCATTCTCAGATAAGAAATTACTACAGAGTTACAGCAGGCTTTTCCACTGTCTGAGTGTGATAAGTTAGCTTATGTTTTTGTTGGTACAGCTGACAGGCAAGGGAAGGGTGGTTCTTACTTACCAGGTATAGTAGGAAGGTATGTAAGCCAGTCCCAAGGCCTACTGAGGACAGGATGCCCAAACCTATCCAGTAGGCACACCACAGGAACCTCTTCTCCAGGTACTGCACATACTGCAAAGGAGAACAGACAGGAGGGGGAAGGAGTAGAGAGAGCTTTAGGCTTCAATTTGTAAGTCGCTCTGGATAAGAGCGTCTGCTAAATGACTTAAATGTAAATGTAAATGTAGGCTTTTGCATGGACATAGATAGCCATAACATACTACTGCAAAATACATGTATCCTTTGGAGAGAACATTGGTGACCTATGTTATGCTAAGGATAGTGGTGGAAAAAGAGGAAATGTAAAAATTGTACACCATAATATCAACATATAAACTACGTTATATCCAATGTATTGGCCTGAGCCAAGCAAAAAATGTTGTCTCTCAGATGACCTTTCCTCTAGAAATGCTGTGTATCTGAATGAACAGTTACTTATCTTTAACCATTAAACATCTCAAATAAATCAATTACAGAGGAGGTGATAGAGGTTTCTGTTTCTCTCCTTCCTTACCTTCTGGTGTGCTCCCTCAGTGGAGTAGGCAAGGGAGAAGAATGAACACAATACCAGGATCAAGAACACTGTACCACTTCTTTGCCATAACCTATAGAGGGGAGAAGTAAAACAGTTTATTAGGTACAACTACTTAATGACTAGACTGGCAAACTTAAAAAAAAAGCTTTCAACTGAACAGTTGATTTCTAGTTTTACTGTTAAGTAGTGGTGGTTTACTTTAATGTCCATTCCTTTAGTGTGATGAAGGTTTCCAGGAGAAAGTAGTGTAGTGTGACGATAGGCCTCCTCCACAGCACCAGAGCGAGACGCTCCTCCCGATCTTTCTGCCTCCTCTCACTCACCGCAGAGTCTGTAGATAGAGCACACTCGTGAGGTCAGACTAACTTATAAAGTGGGCCAGTTTTAAAAAAGCTACTGCAATATCCCATTATTTTGCTGGACACCAGGCAGTGTCAGAGGAAAGCCCTAAAAATTGTCAAAGCCTCCAGTCACCCTAGTCATAGACTGTTCTCTCTGCTACCACATGGCAAGCGGTACCGGAGCGCCAAGTCTAAGTCCAAGAGGCTTCTAAAACAGCTTCTACACCCAAGCCATAATACTCCTGAACATCTAATCAAATGGCTACCCAGACTATTTGCATTGCCCCCCCCTCCTCTTTTACACTGCTGCTACTCTCTGTTATTATCTATGCATAGTCACTTTAATTCTACCTACATGTACATACTACCTCAACTAACTGGTGCCCCTGCACATTGAACTTGTACCAGTACCCCCTGTATATAGCCTCGCTATTGTTATTTACTGCTGCTCTTTAATTATTTGTTACTTTTTTTGTTGTATTTTCTTAACTGCATTGTTGGTTAAGGGCTTTGTAAGTAAGCATTTCACTGTAAGGTCTACACCTGTTGTATTCGGCGCATGTGACAAATACAATTTAATTTGACATAGACTATTGTGACTTTGACAAAGTCATGTGACTGTCTAGGCCTACGTAGGAACATAAAACTAGCAATTGGTGGTGTTCTATAGTCTAGACCTAATACTGAAATAATTTAGTAGTTAATTAACTGTGGAATAAGTTAGTACCCAACAGCTTGGGACCATTCTGGCAATACTGGAATGTTGCAAGAAGAACTGCCAGGAGAATAATTTTTGCAGTTGCTGCTTGCCAATAGCAACACACACCATTCTCCTTCCTTGGTAAAATTGTTTATCTATTCTCCATAAAAACACAGCCTTAATGCTGGTTCACTTGGAGAAGTTTCAAAACCAACCTGCAAAATGTCCATTCTGTTTGTCTTTGGTTCCTCGCTTCTGTGGTTGTTCACAGCTTGCCCCATTCTTTGCCATCTCATTTACTGTTGAATCGACCAGACAACCTGAAGACAAGACCAGCAAATACGTTTTTTTTGGGGGGGGGGGGGGGGTTGGCCACTGTCAACGGTAGGAAGCACATTAGCTAGTTATTGCTTGTCACTAAATGACAGCTAGTGGAAGATGTTGACACACGCTAAAGTTAGCTAGCTAACCGGCATACGAGCTAACAAACAGCTGATAACAAGTAACCTTTATTCACGACTCAAACTCCATCGGATTACATTTACCGGCTGTATAAACCACCATGGGTTTTCAAGAACTAGCTAGCAAGTAACGTTAAAGTGTGTAATATCACTCCCTTAGCAAGCTGGCTGGCTGGAGTGAGTTTATAAAAACATAGTTAGCTACAATTAATTGTTCAATGTTTATAACTATGAATAACGGATTATAAACTACAGTAACCCATTGCATGTTGACGTCGCTAGTTGGCCAGATAGCTAGCCACTTAGCTAGACAGAGCTAACGACACTGTGGAAATAGTATAGGCTACAACAACTATGGAAACATGTTAGGATCTAGTTACTTCAGTTGTTGTGTTGACTGTAATGCCACAACTCTGTTCACATTCGAAAATGATACATATTCTAGACAAATATAAATGTGTTAGTCACACAAATTGAATGAAATGAGCTGTCATACCTCCGAGTCTTCTTCCTGGAGAAAGGTTCTTCTTCTATGGTATATTGGAGATCGCACAACTTCGTGTGCATCCCGCCACCTACTGTGCGGGGTGGAAACAGGATTCCTAAAAATGTAACAAAATCCCCCCCCCCCCCCCAAAAAAACTACCAAACTACCAAAAAATAAACTAAACCAAATCAAACAACTTTTCAGTAAAAAAATAAAACAGATCTTATTCCTACACAGGGTCAAGGGGAACCTGGGAGGGTGGGTCTTCCGGCGCCAGTACTCCTTGCAAGTCTTCAGATGTAAAATCCTTAAGTCCCAAAACCTTTTCTGCCGCAGCCACAATAATGTCCAGTTAATTAGACTTCTTTGAGACTTGTGCTGTACAGTTTATACATGTGGCAATGAATGCCACAAAATCCACCTTTTTAACACACAGGGTATCTTTTGACTGGCAGCAAACATTTACTACAGGCTGTGGTGCATTCACTACCATACAGTATCTTCACTTGTTTTCTCAATTATTTGAATCGCCTCCGCATAAGAGATTCGAATGACCGCTCAAACTTTTTCCACCTTAGTCTCCTTCACCCTTACAGGGCACTCCAGGAACTCCTAAAACAACAAGACCGACAAACTTTCTTCTTTTTCTTCATTCATCCAGCGAGTCAGACGCTCAGCATCAACCACCAGTGTTGGGGAGTACAAAAAATTACAAGAAAAACTGTAATTCTAATCCGTTACGTTACCAGCAAAAATATAGTAATCAGATGACATATGCAATAGGTCTATAGCAAATGCAGCAAATTGCATAAAATTTCACATGTAAATAGCACTTTTCAGTAGTGCTGAAAGCATGCCATTCCATGACGCAGAATTTATTTTTCAACTCGAATCAATGAGCCCAATCAGTCCTCCATGACCACAACATCATAAACAACAGAGTAGGGCTGGCTAATAAGTCCTTTGTTTTGGGGTTATGCTCAGGTAAAACAATTTGGCTAATCTATACTTCTATATTTCCAAGTCCTATTCTTGAAGATCAAGGGGTATAACATTTATTGGAATGACTGGAATTCTGATAGACTTTGGTGTAATGTAAAGATATTATTTAATCGTATATGTTGTAGAAAGTGATGGGTTAGAAAAAGCCTACATAACCAATCCATAAAGTAAAATGTAACATCCATATACAGTATGGCCAGCTATGTAAACTTTAAAATTGATTTATCCTGCAATAGATATCGTTCAGTTGGTAGCATAAATTTTGTCATCTTCGAATGCCTCTTAAGTGAAAAGGAATCTAAAAGTAACTGAATGTAATCAGATTACATTACTGGGTTTGGGTAATCCAAAAGTTACGTTACTGATTACAATTTTGGACAGGTAACTAGTAATTGTGACGGATTACATTTAGAAAGTAACCTACCCAACAGTGCCAACCACACCAGGAATTTTCTCCAGGTATTCAACCTGAACATCCATCGTCACCCCTTAGATGACTCCTTTGACGGGTGCTCTACTCCGAAGTTCAAAACACAAAACTTCTGTTGTTCTGATTCTTTTGAGGCTCACTGCAATCTTCCTCTGTTCTTCAGAAATACAATTAATCAAAATAAGATCATTCGTGGTCACTCTGACAGACTCCACTTTTCCCAGTGCGTACATCACCATTTTTGACACCTCAAATGGGTTTCCCACATATGCATCCTTACTCAACAAATGCATCCCGGGCCCTCCCGAGTGGCACAGTGGTCTAAGGCAGTGCTAGAGGCGTCACTACAGACCCAGGTTCGATCCCGGGCTGTGTTGCAGCCAGCCGCGACCAGGAGACCAATGAGGACAATTGGTCCAGCGTCGTCCGGGTTAGGGGAGGGTTTGGCCGGCCGGGATGTCCTTGTCCCATCGCGCTCTAGTGATGCCTTGTGGTGGGCCGGGAGCATGCACCCTGACTTTGGTCACCAGTTGTATGATATTTCCTCCTACACATTGGTACGGCTGGCTTCCGGGTTAATCAAACAGTTAATCGAGAATTGTGTCAAGAAGCAGTGTGGCTTGGCAGACGCCTGGCTCTCAACCTTTGCCTCTCCCGACAAGAGAGAGAGGACAAGACTGTAACTACCAATTGGGGAGAAAAAGGGATAAAAGTTTTTGAAAATTACATATCAAATAAAAAACAAAACGCATCCCAACAAGGAGCGATTCATTTTCATTCATACACGTATCCCAGTGGCGATTTTAGCATGTAAGTCTTGGTGGGGTTAACCTTATGCATGCCAGAAAGCAACTACACAACACTAAACAATACATTAATTACACTATGACGGTGACAAACTGTTAGGGCCTACATAAAGCTGTCCCAACAGCAGAGTCCCAACAGCAGTCCCAACGACTTACCACTGCTATACCTGGCTATCAGCGAAGCCTTGTTTGGAAGCCAAACAGTTCACTCAGCCTCATTAAAAAAAACATAGCTGACATGGCTGACTTGCTAAAACAAATGTGGTTTCTACTGACAATTGATATCAGAGATCAAGGTAAGACCCAGATACAGACTGTCGAAGTAACTATGTTTATTGTAGCAACAGGAGCAGGCAAAGACAGGTCAAGGCAGGCAGGGGTCGAAAATCCAGGGTAAGGCAAAGGTACAGGGTCAGGGACTCAGGGTGACTCAGGGTCAGGGACAGGCAGAGTTCAGCAACCTAGAGGTGGAGCAAAGGTACAGGACGGCAGGCAGGCTCAGTGTCAGGCAGAGAGGTCAGGCGGGCGGGTACAGGGTCAGGACAGGCAAAAGTCAAAAACCAGGAGCACGAGGAAAGAGAGGCTGGGAAACAATAGGCGCTTACAGGAAAAACGCTGGTAAGCTGGAAACAAACCAGGCGAACTGGCAACAAACAGACAGAGAACACAGGTATAAATACATAGGGGATAATGGGGAAGATGGGCAACATCTGGAGGGGGGTGGAGACAAGCACAAGGACAGGTGAAACAGATCAGGGCATGACATTTGAGGTGTATAAACTATGGCATAAGGGGACGATGTGCGGATAAGAGGCAATCTGTAATTTCGATTAAGACAAGGACAGACATAGTCAATATAACTATTTGTTCAGCACTTTTGAAATGTACAGCAACAGAATTCAGAACATAGGCCGTTTTTACAGTATTCTCCCTGTAAACCAAGTCAGAACCACAGGATAAATAAAGGGAGCATATAAGCTGACAATGAAAGCTCTTACAATATTCAATGATGACATTTCTCTAAAACAGGCTATAGGCTAAATGTGTACCACCAAGTCAGAACAGTAGGCTAAGTTGTGAGGGGAACAGGGACCAAATTATTAGGGTGAAGCACATGGGCTACTAACAGCTTACTACACAACATACACTTAGCTACAGCATACATATCTCCATGGCATATGACGTGCAGCACCATACAAGACATTTTTGGACTCACCTTGTGCTATGCTCACTTGAACAGGAAGGTGACGCGGCGGTCCTTCGTGGGCAAATTCTGTTGTCAAACTTTGTCATCAAAGTCTGGCATTATCTGGATTTATGGTGCTTCAAGACAACTGGGAACTCTGAAAAAACAAGGTTGAGTCATCACGTCAGTGATCTTCAGGTCGGAGCTCTAGAAAGAGGCCCAAGTTCATGACTTGGAATTCCGAGTTGGATGACGTATTTTCCTAGTCGGAGCTAGTTTTTTTCCGAGTTCCCAGTTGTCTTGATCTCACTGAAGTCTGAGATTTCGCAGTTCAGAGTTTCCAGTTGTTTTGAACTTGGCATTAGTCATGCTAGATTGACAGCATGGTCAATGATGAATGTTTATACTTTCAAGCTTGGAAAAGATTCCCTAAAACCCAGACTTGGACCACACACCCACTCCACTGAAAAGCAGGCTAGTGATTGCATTGCAATGCTTGCAGTTAGCCACTGATTCCTTCATAACTACTCATTGTTGAATTTGCGTTTTCCAACTTTTTGTGTACAACATGCCCACAAGCTCTATATATGTAATGTATACAATAACTATGTATTTATACTATGATCCTCCCATTTAATGGAATGCCCACCTCCTTCATATGTTGTGTCTGCTAAAATGTTTTACCGGGTTCTTCGATGATAAATGGAACAGATAAGGTTAACTTTGACTCTATACAAGTAAAGACCAACAAAATCCAACTTATCACATGGAATGTACATGGGCTCCATTATTGAAAAAATAAGCATATGGTTTTCGAACACTTTTTTAAAATGTATTGAATTTTTTTATTTTATCCCCTTTTCTCCCCAATTTTCGTGGTATCCAATCGCTAGTAATTACTATCTTGTCTCATCGCTACAACTCCCGTACGGGCTCGGGAGAGACGAAGGTCGAAAGCCACGCGTCCTCTGAAGCCCAACCAAGCTGCACTGCTTCTTAACACAGCGCGCCTCCAACCCGGAAGCCAGCCGCACCAATGTGTCGGAGGAAACACCGTGCACCTGGCCCCCTTGGTTAGCTCGCACTGCGCCCGGCCCGCCACAGGAGTCGCTGGAGCGCGATGAGACAAGGATATCCCTACCGGCCAAACCCTCCCTAACCCGGACGACGCTAGACCATTGTGTGTCGCCCCACGGACCTCCCGGTCGCGGCCGGCTGCGACAAGCCTGGGCCGAACCCAGAGACTCTGGTGGCGCCACCCGGGAGGCCCGTTTTCGAACACTTTAAGGGATTGTCAGCTGATGTGATTTTCTTGCAAGAGTTACATAAAAAAAAAAATGAAATGTAACATTTAAAGAGGAGCTGGGTTGGAGATAAATAAGAATACAACATTTTATCTTCTATCCCATCACATGAACAAAAAAGGCCGTTTTCTAATGTTGAATTGTACCTTACATGGTAAAAAAATACATATTGATTTGAATGTATATCCCACCAGGGGCAAATGTGATGTTTTTAGATAGAATTCAAGCTATATTAGATCAAATCCAGACTGGAGGTATTATTTTAGCAGGTGACATAAATTATACATTCGATAAGACTGATAGACGTAGTAATAAAAAGGGCTAATTTAGGGAGCTTCCAAAGATGCTGGACATTTTTATCTCTACAAATTATTTACAGGACACCTAGAGATTATTATTAACTACAAAATACTATTCATTTTTTTCTCAAAGTAAGAAAAACTATTAAAGAATTGACTACATTTTGTGGATAAAAAAATTCATAATATAGTGATATCGGATCATTCTCCGGTATCGTGTTTATTACACCAATAGAAAATACAATTGGCTACAGAATTTGGAGAACGAACAGAGAGCATCTTCTGGGCCCTAAATGCATTAAATACTTAAACAAAAAAATGTAAACCTTTACAACTACAAATGTAGACACAGAGGACCGATCCCCGATATAATTTGGGATGCCTTTAAGGCGAACATTAGGAGATGATAATTTACTCTTCATTTACGAATTGTTATACTCTGCAAAAGTTAAATCTGACTTAGTGATTCCTTATTCTTTCGTTTTAATTTCTATCTCAGAAAAAGACCATAAAAAATCTTTACAAGGTAAAGAAGAAAATACCATTTCAGAACGTAAGCAGGAATATGATCTTTTACTTTTGAAGAAAGCCAACAACTACAGGTTAATCTCAAATAAAGCATACTACTTAAAAGCATACACGATAAACCAGTTATAATTTTCAAAGGTAAAGACACAAACACTGTAATTAGAAGCTTTTATTAAAATGTACACAACCATTAAAAAGTTTGTTCAAAATTAAAATAACATCAAATTGATCAGAAATACAGTGTAGACATTGTTAATGTTGTAAATGACTATTGTAGCTGGAAATGGCAGATTTTTTAGGAAATATCTACATAGGCGTACAGAGGCCCAGTATCATCACTCCTGTGTTTCAATGGCACGTTGTGTTAGCTAATCATTGTTCATCATTTTAAAAGGCTAATTGATCATTAGAAAACCCTTTTGCAATTATGTTAGCACAGCTGAAAACTGTTGTGCTAATTAAAGAAGAAATACAATTGGCCTTCTTTAGACTAGTTGAGTATCTGGAGCATTAGCATTTGTGGGTTCGATTACAGGCTCAAAATGGCCAGAAACAAAGACCTTTCTTCTGAAACTCGTCAGTCTATTCTTGTTATGAGAAATGAAGGCTATTCCATGCAAGAAATTTAAAAGAAACTGAAGATCTCGTACAACGCTGTGTACTACTCCCTTCACAGAATAGCGCAAACTGGCTCTAACCAGAATAGAAAGAGGAGTGGGAGGCTCCAGTGCACAACTGAGCAAGAGGACAAGTATACTAGAGTGTCTAGTTTGAGAAACAGACACCTCACAAGTCCTCAACTGGCAGCTTCACAAAATAGTACTCGCAAAACACCAGTTTCAACGTCAACAGTGAAGAGGCGACTCCTGGATGATGGCCTTCTAGGCAGAGTTGCAAAGACAAAGCCATATCTCAGACTGGCCAACAAAAAGAAAAGATTAAAATGGGCAAAGAACACAGACATTGGACAGAGGAACTCTGACTAGAAGGCCAGCATCCCGGAGTCGCCTCTTCACTGTTGACATTGAGATGTCAGTGACTCAACCCACTCAAGTGACGCACCCCTCCTAGGGACGGCATGGAAGAGCACCAGTAAGCCAGTGACTCAGCCCCCGTAATAGGGTTAGAGGCAGAGAATTCCAGTGGAGACAGAGGAGCCGGCCAGGCAGAGACAGCAAGGGCGGTTCATCCTTCCAGTGCCTTTCCATTCACCTTCACACCCCTGGGCCAGACTACACTCAATCATAGGACCTACTGAAGAGATGAGTCTTCAGTAAAGACTTAAAGGTCGAGACAGAGTCTGCGTCTCTCACATGGATAGGCAGACCATTCCAGAAAAATGGAGCTCTATAGGAGAAAGCCCTGCCTCCAACTGTTTGCTTAGAAATTCTAGGGACAATAAGGAGGCCTGCGTCTTGTGACCAGAGCGTACGTGTAGGTATGTACGGCAGGACCAAATCGGAAAGATAGGTAGGAGCAAACCCATGTAATGCTTTGTAGGTGTCACGATCGTCTTGCTGTGAGAGATTGGACCAAGGCGCAGCGTGTGAAAAATACATCTTCTTTATTTCAAGAAGAGAGAAAACAAAACAAGAAACGAACAACTATACACGAACTAACAAAATAACAAAACTGACGACCGTGAAGCTATAACGACAGATAGTGCTGACACAAACACTACACATAGACAATTACCCACAAACAGCTAAAGCCTATGGCTGCCTTAAATATGGCTCCCAATCAGAGACAACAATAACCAGCTGTCTCTGATTGAGAACCAATTCAGGCAACCATAGACTTTCCTAGACACCTACACTGAACACTAACCCATCTACTCAACTCCCTAAACCATACAACTACCCTAGACAATACAAAAAACACATACCTTCCCCATGTCACACCCTGACCTAACTAAAATAATACATGAAACAAAGAATACTAAGGCCAGGGCGTGACAGTACCCCCCCCCCCCCACCCCACCCCCCCCAAAGATGCGGACTCCGGCCGCAGAACCTGAAACAGAAGGAGAGGGTCCGGGGTGGCCCCCCATCATGGCGGCGGCTCGGGCGCGGGACGAGGCCCCCACTCCACCATTGTCAATACACGCTTTGGTGGCGCCTCTGGAGCGGCGGCCCTTGTAGTCAGTCCCGGACTGAAGACCATCCCAGAGGGCGCCACCGGACGGATGGGTAGCTCCGGACTGAAGGGGGGTAGCTCCGGACTGAGGGGGGGTAGCTCCGGACTGACGGATCTGGCTGCTCATGGCTGGCTGACGGATCTGGCTGCTCATGGCTGGCTGACGGATCTGGCTGCTCATGGCTGGCTGACGGATCTGGCTGCTCATGGCTGGCTGACGGATCTGGCTGCTCATGGCTGGCTGACGGATCTGGCTGCTCATGGCTGGCTGACGGATCTGGCTGCTCATGGCTGGCTGACGGATCTGGCTGCTCATGGCTGGCTGACGGATCTGGCTGCTCATGGCTGGCTGACGGATCTGGCTGCTCATGGCTGGCGGAAGGCTCTGGCTGCTCATGGCTGGCGGAAGGCTCTGGCTGATCCTGTCTGGCGGAAGGCTCTGGCTGATCCTGTCTGGCGGAAGGCTCTGGCTGATCCTGTCTGGCGGAAGGCTCTGGCTGATCCTGTCTGGCGGAAGGCTCTGGCTGATCCTGTCTGGCGGAAGGCTCTGGCTGATCCTGTCTGGCGGAAGGCTCTGGCTGATCCTGTCTGGCGGAAGGCTCTGGCTGATCCTGTCTGGCGGAAGGCTCTGGCTGATCCTGTCTGGCGGAAGGCTCTGGCGGATCCTGTCTGGCGGAAGGCTCTGGCGGATCCTGTCTGGCGGAAGGCTCTGGCTGATCCTGTCTGGCGGAAGGCTCTGGCGGATCCTGTCTGGCGGAAGGCTCTGGCGGATCCTGTCTGGCGGAAGGCTCTGGCGGCTCCTGTCTGGCGGAAGGCTCTGGCGGCTCCTGTCTGGCGGAAGGCTCTGGCGGCTCCTGTCTGGCGGAAGGCTCTGGCGGCTCCTGTCTGGCGGAAGGCTCTGGCGGCTCCTGTCTGGCGGAAGGCTCTGGCGGCTCCTGTCTGGCGGAAGGCTCTGGCGGCTCCTGTCTGGCGGAAGGCTCTGGCGGCTCCTGTCTGGCGGAAGGCTCAGGCGGCTCCTGTCTGGCGGAAGGCTCAGGCGGCTCCTGTCTGGCGGAAGGCTCTGGCGGCTCCTGTCTGGCGGAAGGCTCTGGCGGCTCCTGTCTGGCGGAAGGCTCTGGCGGCTCCTGTCTGGCGGAAGGCTCTGGCGGCTCCTGTCTGGCGGAAGGCTCTGGCGGCTCCTGTCTGGCGGAAGGCTCTGGCGGCTCCTGTCTGGCGGAAGGCTCTGGCGGCTCCTGTCTGGCGGAAGGCTCTGGCGGCTCTTGTCTGGCGGACGGCTCTGAAGGCTCATGGCAGACGGGCGGCTTTGCAGGCTCAGTACAGACGGGCGGCTTTGAAGACTCAGTACAGACGGGCAGTTCATACGGCGCTTGGCAGACGGACAGTTCAGACAGCGTTGGGCAGACGGGCAGTTCAGGCGCCGTTGGGCAGACGGGCAGTTCAGGCGCCGTTGGGCAGACGGGCAGTTCAGGCGCCGTTGGGCAGACGGGCAGTTCAGGCGCCGTTGGGCAGACGGGCAGTTCAGGCGCCGTTGGGCAGACGGGCAGTTCAGGCGCCGTTGGGCAGACGGGCAGTTCAGGCGCCGTTGGGCAGATGGCAGACTCTGGCCGGCTGAGACACACTGTAGGCCTGGTGCCGGAACTGGAGGTACCGGGCTAAAGACACGCACCTTCAGGCTAGTGCGGGGAGAAGGAACAGGGCATGCTGGACCCTGGGGGCGCACATTAGGCCTAGTGCGTGGTGCCGGAACTGGTGGTACCGGACTGGGGACACGCATCTCAGGGCTAGTGCGGGCAGCAGCAACAGGACGCACAGGACTCTGGGGACACACAGGAGGCTTGGTGTGTGGTGTAGGCACTGGTGGTAAAAGGCTGGAGACACGCACCATAGGGCTAGTGCGTGGAGGAGGCACTGGTGGTACTGGGCTGGAGACATGCACCATATAGCTAGTGCGTGGATGAGGCACAGGGCTCTGAAGACGCACAGGAAGCCTGGTGCGTGGTGTAGGCACTGGTGGTACTGGGTTGGGGCGGGGAGGTGGCGCCGGAAATACCGGACCGTGCAGGCGTACTGGCTCCCTTGAGCACTGAGCCTGCCCAACCTTACCTGGTTGTATGCTCCCCGTCGCCCGACCAGTGCGGGGAGGTGGAATAACCCGCACCGGGCTATGTAGGCGAACCAGGGACACCATGCGTAAGGCTGGTGCCATGTAAGCCGGCCCGAGGAGACGCACTGGTGACCAGATGCGTTGGACCGGCTTCATGACATCCGGCTCAACGCTCAATCTAGCCCGGCCGATACGTGGAGCTGGAATGTACCGAACCGGGCTATGCACGCGTACAGGAGACACCATGCGCTCTACTGCGTAACACGGTGTCTGCCCGTACTCTCGCTCTCCACGGTAAGTACAGGGAGTAGGCGCAGGTCTCCTACCTGACTTCGCCACACTCCCTTTAAGGCCCCCCCAAGAAATTTTTGGGTTGTACTCACGGGCTTCCAGCCTTGCTTCCGTGCTGCCTCCTCATATCGCCTCCTCTCGGCTTTAGCTGCCTCCAGCTCTTCACGAGGGAGGCGATATTCTCCCGGTTGTTCCCAAGGCCCCTTTCCATCCAGTATCTCCTCCCATGTCCATGAATCCTGTGTAGGTGGGTCCTGTTGCCGCTTGACACGCCGCTTGGCCCTAGATTGGTGGGTAATTCTGTCACGATCGTCTTGCTGTGAGAGATTGGACCAAGGCGCAGCGTGTGAAAAATACATCTTCTTTATTTCAAGAAGAGAGAAAACAAAACAAGAAACGAACAACTATACACGAACTAACAAAATAACAAAACTGACCACCGTGAAGCTATAACGACAGATAGTGCTGACACAAACACTACACATAGACAATTACCCACAAACAGCTAAAGCCTATGGCTGCCTTAAATATGGCTCCCAATCAGAGACAACAATAACCAGCTGTCTCTGATTGAGAACCAATTCAGGCAACCATAGACGTTCCTAGACACCTACACTGAACACTAACCCATCTACTCTACTTAACCCCCTAAACCATACAACCACCCTAGACAATACAAAAAACACATACCTTCCCCATGTCACACCCTGACCTAACTAAAATAATAAATGAAACAAAGAATACTAAGGCCAGGGCGTGACAGTAGGTTATCAGTAAAACTTTGAAATCAGCCCTAGTCTTAACAGGAAGCCAGTGCAGAGAGGCTAGCACTGGAGTAATATGATCAAATTTTTTAGTTCTAGTCCAGATTCTAGCAGCCATGTTTATCACTAACTGACGTGTATTTAGTGCTTTATCTGGGTATCCGGAAAGTAGAGCATTGCAGTAGTCTAGTCAAAAGCAAGGATACATTTTTCTGCATCATTTTTGGACAGAAAGTTTCAGATTTTTGCAATGTTACATAGATGGAAAAAAGCTGGCATTGAAACAGTCTTGATATGTTCGTCAAAAGAGAGATTAGGGTCCAGAGTAACGCTGAGGTCCTTCACAGTTTTATTTGAAACAACTGTACAACCATCAAGATTAATTGTCAGATCCAAGAGAAGATCTCCTTGTTTCTTGGGACCTAGACCTATAACTTTTTGTTTTGTCCTAGTTTAAAAGTAAAACATTTGCCGCCATCCACTTCCTCATGTCTGAAACACAGGCTTCCAGGGAGGGAAATTTTGGGGCTTCACCATGTTTCATCGAAATGTACAGCTGTGTATCGTCCGCATAGCAGTGGAAGTTAACATTATGTTTGCGAATGACATCACCAAGAGGTAAAATATATAGTGAAAACAATAGTGGTCCTATAACGGAACCTTGAGGAACACCGAAATTTACAGTTGATTTGTCAGAGGACAAACCATTCACAGAGACAAACTGAGGTCTTTCGAACAGATAAGATCTAAACCAGACCAAAACTTGTCCATGTTGAACAGTTTGGGTTTCCAATCTCTCCAAAAGAATGTGGTGATCGATGGTATCAAAAGCAGCACTAAGGTCGAGGAGCACGAGGACAGATGCAGAGCCTTGGTCTGACGGTATCAAAAGCAGCACTAAGGTCGAGGAGCATGAGGACAGATGCAGAGCCTTGGTCTGACGCCATTAAAAGGTCATTTACCACCTTCACGAGTGCAGTCTCAGTG
This sequence comes from Salvelinus fontinalis, assembly GCF_029448725.1. Classification (NCBI taxonomy): domain Eukaryota; kingdom Metazoa; phylum Chordata; class Actinopteri; order Salmoniformes; family Salmonidae; genus Salvelinus; species Salvelinus fontinalis. The sequence goes on along the minus strand of NC_074688.1, from coordinate 21,854,972 downwards.
CAATGATGGGGTCTAAAACCAGACTGAAGCATTTCGTATACATTGTTTGTCTTCATGAAGGCAGTGAGTTGCTGCACAACAGCTTTTTCAATTTTCTTTGAGAGGAATGGGAGATTCGACATAGAAAATATAAAAAACCATCGGCCTGAGTCAAGGTTTGACTTTTTCAAGAGAGGCTTTATTACTGCCACTTTTAGTGAGTTTGGTACACATCCGGTGGATAGGGAGCCGTTTATTATGTTCAACATAGGAGGGCCAAGCACAGGAAGCAGCTCTTTCAGTAGGTTAGTTGGAATAGGGTCCAGTATGAAGCTTGAAGGTTTAGAAGCCATGATTATTTTCATCAATGTGTCAAGAGATATAGTATTAAAAAATGTGAGTGTCTCCCTTGATCCTAGGTCCTGGCAGTGTTGTGCAGACTCAGGACAACTGAGCGTTTGGAGAAATACACAGATTTAAAGAGGAGCCCGTAATTTCCTTTCTAATGATCATGATCTTTTCGTCAAAGAGGTTCATGAATTTATCACTGCTGAAGTGAAAGCCATTCTCTCTTGAGGAATGCTGCTTTTTAGTTAGCTTTGCAACAGTATCAAAAACACATTTAGGATTGTTCTTATTCTCCTCAATTAAGTAGGAAAATAGGATGATCGAGCAACGGCGAGGGGTCTTCGATACTGCACGGTACTGTCTTTCCAAGGTATGCGTAAGGTATGCGTAACTGGCTGCAGAGAAGTCAGGCGCAAACCAGTCTGACGTAGACACACACAACAACAAACAATTCCACACACAGACATGGGGGGGAACAGAGGGTTAAATACACGTCAAATAATGAGGGAATGTAAACCAGGTGTGCGGGAAAACAAGACAAAACAAACGGAAAATGAAAAGTGGATCGGCGATGGCTAGAAGACCGGTGACGTCGACCGCCGAACGGCGCCCGAACAAGGAGAAGAACCAACTTCGGTAGAAGTCGTGACACCTTGAAGCCGGTGTTTGGAGGATACATTGGCACGGTTTGCCAGCCGAGACAAATATATCCTTCAAACACCAGCCTCTCGGGCATAGTTCAGTCTAGAACACTATAACGATATGGAAGAAAACAAACGGATTTGACAAGAACCAATATCACTTCCTAAAAACACAACCTTATTGTACAATTCTTGGATAGCTTTTCAGAATATATTGATAAATTGGTCCACATGAAAAACTAAAGGCATAGAAACCATAAATGACTTGGTAATAGGAACAGTGGCGACCCGTCATTCAGGGCAGAGCCTCACCTGTTTTGAGCCTGTCGTGGTAATTTCCTGTATTACTCAATGATGAGAGAGCAAACCACACACAAGTCAGAGTTATATTATAAAGTCCATCTTTAATTATATATGAGCTTCACCATAGCCCTTTTTGACTCTCAGATCAATTCAGTGTCTATAAATGAATTCTCTGAGAGTCCTTACAAAACACTTCTTAGAATATTTTATAGAAAAGATACACCCCTCTCAACTTACATGACGAATAACAGATCTTAGGAACATTACAAAGAACCTTTTACTTGAAAGAGGAGTATCCCATAGCTAGATAGCATTAGCTATAAATTATCGTTCAGTTTGGTCTACTAAAACAAGATTCTAATCTCGTTCTTGGTACCACTTAGTATGAAAACATTACCTCATCCAATGGCATATATCAATTGTCAATTCCATATACTCCCATCTCAAATACACCCCCTCCTGGACAAGCTCAGAAAAGACAGTGAGCCTCTTAGGTCATATACTAGGTCAAGATAAGGGCAACCTCAGAGGGGTAATACAATGATTCCAGCACTTCCATACTCCTCCCCCCAATGAGAAAAGAAGGGAGTGACTAGCGTACAGACATAGTGGAGCCCTTCTCCCTTCCTGATATTCTGCCTAGTATGAAAGTAAATAAAATATCTTATTTATCTAACTAACGAATTCTGATTCAGCTGTGACAAGCCCCACATTTTTAGCAAATTTTGGGGGTGGGCTTTCCTGTTTTGCATGTTATTTAGGCATTAATACATGTCACATATCAGTTTTCAAACAATGTAAAATTTAGTTTCGTTCAATTAGTTAAAGCCACATACAAACATGTTCTCTTTTGTTTGTTTTCTTGAGTAAGGCAGCTCCAAAATGAAGGTGTTTCAGCCTAGCTCAGTGCTTTCTGTGGTGGTGGGGCAAGCCAGCAGAAAATACGGAGCGTTGCGCTGTGATTGGCTCAGTGTTCTGTCACTCATGGGGACACTACGTCACAGCCAAGTCTAAGGGTAGAGCTCGAAAATTCAAGCCCCTTGGGTGCTGCCATAGAGTTACATTAGAAGTGCCCATCCAAGAAGACTCAAGGTTGTTGGCCACAGATAAAATTACATCAAATCACATTATAGCTACAGTAGTTTTGATTGGACTGATCATGTCAACATCATACTTTCAAAATCTTAGCTAGCAGTCAAGAATCAAGTTCACAATCTACTGGCAAATCCTTTTTAATCCTTGTCATATGAAGATAAATAATGAAGAGAAATTATAGATAAAACGTATTGATGCTCATCGGCTATTGGACATAAACATTACACAAGTTGGAAATTGTAAATTCAACAATGAGTGGTTTGGAAGGAATCAGTCACTAACTGCAAGCATTGCAAAGCAAGCATTAGCTTGTTATTCTATGGAGTGGCTGTGTGGTCCCAAGATTAAGGGTCTCTTTTCCTAGTTTAAAATTATAAACATTCTACATTGGCCATGATGTCAATTAAGCATGATTTGTGAAGCGCTCAAAACAACTTAACTCGGAACTGCAAAATCGGACTTGACTTTAGTGAGTTCAAGACACCTGGGAACTCAGGAAAAACGAACCACGACTGGGAAAATAGGTTTTGAACTTTCATCCAACTCGGAATTGTAAATTCGGAACTCGGGCCTCCTTCTAGAGCTACGACCTGAAGATCACTGACGTCATCATGATTCAACCTTTTTTTCCCAAAGTTCCCGGTTGTCTTGAAAGCACCATAAATCTAGATAATGCCAGACTTTGATGACAACGTTTAAGGCCAAAATTTGCCACGGAAGGAACGCTGCGCCACCTTCCTGTTGAAGTGAGCACAGCACAACAAGGTGAGTCCAAAAAATGTATTGCATGCTGCTGTATAAATTATGTAATATGCCAGGGAGACATGTATACTGTAGCTAAGAAAGTAATACTAAGTGTATATTGTGTAGTAAACTGTTAGTAGCCCATGTGCCTCACCCTAATGATTTGGTCTATTTTCACCTCTTAATTTCGCCTACTGTTCTGACTTGTTGGTTCACATGTAGTCTATGACCTGTTTCTGAGAAATGTAATCATCAAATATTGCAAGAGCTTTCATTGTCTGCTTATATGCCCCATTTATTTATCCTACAGTTCTGACTTGTGTACAGGGAGAACACTGTAATAACGGCTCATGTTCTGAATTCTGTCGCTGTACATTTCAAATGTGCTGTCCTAGCTCGCTCATTAATGTCTTAATCAAAATTACGGATTGCCTCTTATCGTCCCCTTCTGCCATTTTTTATACATCTCAATTGTCAGTAGAAACTACATTTGTTTAAGCAAGTCAGCCATATCAGCTATTTTTTTTAAAGGCAGTAAATGAGACTGAATGAACTGTTTCGCTGCCAGACAAGGCTCCGCTGATAGCCAGATGTAGCAGTGGTAAGGTGTTAGGACTGCTGTTGGAACTCTGCTGTTGGGACAGCTTTATGTAGGCCCTAACAGTTTGTGGGCACCGTTTGTCACCATTATAGTGCAATTCATGTATTGTTTAGTGTTGTGTAGTGGCTTTGCTGGCATGCATCCCACATTATTTATTTTTTGGCCCTACCAAGATTTACATGCTAAAATCACAACTGAATAGGAAATGTATTTCCATGACAGAATTAAACATTAATTTTGGATTGACTAATGTAGATATACTGAACAAAAATAGAAACACAACATGCAACAATTTCAATGACTTTACTGAGTTACAGTTCATAAGGAAATCAGTCAATTGAAATGAATGAATTAGACCCTATTCTTTTTCTCCCCAATTTCATGGTATCCAATTGGTAGTGACAGTCTTGTCTCATCGCTGCAACTCCCGTACGTACTCGGAAGAGGTGAAGGTCGAGAGCCATGCGTCCTCCGAAACACGACCCAACCAAGCCCACCCACTTGGGAGCTAGGCCCACCCACTAGGTTTTTCTCAGACAATCCTGCAGATGAAGAAGCTGGATGTTGAGGTCCTGGGCTGGCGTGATTGCACATGGTCTGTGTTTGTGAGGCCAGTTGGAAGTACTGCCACATTCTCTAAAACAACGTTGGATGCGGCTTATGGTAGACATATTAAAATGACATGCTTAGGCAACAGATCTGGCAACAGCTCATTCCTGCAGTCAGCATGCCAATTGATCACTCCCTCAACTTGAGACATCTGTGGCATTGGGTTGTGTGACAAAACTGCACATTTTAGAGTAGCCTTTTATTGTTCCAAGCACAAGGTGAACTTGTGTACTGATCATGCTGTTTAATCAGCTTCTTGATATGCCACACCTGTCAGGTGGATAGATTATCTTGGCCAATGGGAAATGTGTAAATAAACACAGCTGTAAAACTATTTGTGCACAAAATATGAGAGAAATAAGCTTTTAGTGTGTATTGAACATTTCTGGGATCTTCTACTTCAGCTCATGAAACATGACACCAACCCTTTACATGTTCCCTTTATATTTTGTTCCGTGTAGTTTCAAATACATGCAACTTAAAAGTTACATATAACAAAATTTTGATTTGAAATCTTTTGGACATTAGAGCAATCTTTAGGGAATCTTATTTGAGTCAGAAAAGGATGATCATATGATAGGGAAAATACGTATTTAAAACCTTGATGAGAGCATATCCAACTGACAATATCTTATAAAAAAATGTAAACTAAAATGTATGTTGAATCCAGTTTTAAAAACCTATGTATAGAATGTATTATACAAGACAAAATTCACAAATCCTACCGCACAATGGCAGAGCCATGTCTTAAAACCTGTTACGGCTAGGGGTTCCGCTAGTGGAACGTTTCGACAACATCCGGTGAAATTGCAGAGCGCGAAAAAAAATGCAAAAATATTATAAATATTTAACTTTCATACAATCACAAGTGCAATACACCAAATTAAAGCTTAACTTCTTGTTAATCCAGCCACCGTGTCAGATTTCAAAAAGAATTTATTGAAAGCAAAGCATGCGATTATCTGAGGACAGTACCCCATCATACAAACACATGACAATCATATTTCAACCCGCCAGGTGCAACACAAAACTCAGAAATAACGATATAATCCATGCCTTACCGTTGAAGATCTTCTTCTGTTTGCACTCCAAAATGTCCCATAAACATCACAAATGGTCCTTTTGTTCGATAAATTCCGTCGTTATATCTCCAAAATGCCAATTTGTTTGGCGCGTTTGATTCAGAAAAACACCGGTTCCAACTCGCCCAACATGACTACAGATGATCTAATAAGTTACCTGTAAACTTTGTCCAACCATTTCAAACAACTTTCCTAATCCAACTTTAGGTATTTTAAAACATAAATAATAAAAAACATTTAAGACGGGATAAACTGTGTTCAATAGCGGATAAAATGAAAGTGTAGGGAGCTCCAGGTCACGCGCCCCAAACAAAACAGTCCACTTGGCTATACACCCAGAAAGGAAAGGGCTACTTCTTCATTTCTCAAAGGAAAAACATCAACCAATTTCTAAAGGCTGTTGACATCTAGTGGAAGCCATGGGAACTGCAACCAGATATCTAGATTCACATAGAAAACAATTGAAAACACAGTCACCTCAAAATAAAAATTCCTGGATGGTTTGTCCTCGGGTTTTTGCCTGTCAAATAAGTTCTGTTATACTCAAAGACATAATTTCAACAGTTTTAGAAACTTTAGAGTGTTTTCTATCCAAATATACGCATTATATGCATATCCTAGTTTCTGGGCCTGAGTAGCAGGCAGTTTACTTTGGGCACGCTTTTCATCCGGATGTGAAAATACCGCCCCTTAACCCTAAGAGGTTTTTAAGTGGAAAACTAATAATGACTCAATAATCCATGCTTTCTGGGAATGATATACAGTTTGGAAGTTGTGGATAGAGCTATAAAGTTGTCTGTCAGAAGTACTACAATGTAAATTTCAAGACATGGCATATGTAGTGAGATACCCGATGGGTTGGACGATTCTCTTCTCATCACTCATCTTGAAAAAACGTATACAAAAAATGTGGAAATCAATCCGCCATCATTAACACAATGGGAAAAAAATGTTATTTTTTAAATATTGAAAATGCGTGGGCTACAGTGAGAAACAAAATGGCGTTTCAGGCCATGTGGAGGAAAATAATGCAAGTTCTGGAGATGGTGGGGGGGGGGGGGGGTGCTAGTGGGTCTGGGTAGGTGTTATGTAGTTGATGTTAGTATGAGGTTGTCTATGGTTTGTATTTTTTATCAAATAAATCTTACAAAAAATATATATACCATTGGCTGCAACTGTGATAAAGCTGGTTAAAAAAGTGTACAAAGCTGATGAAGCTGGTTAAAACAGTACGTTATATTTAGCATTTGTGAAATTATTTTGATGTCATATGAAAGTAAAGGGCTTTATATTTTTAGAACTATCACAATTGCAATTGAGAATCGATTCACGTTTAGATGGAGTATTTGGCTGTTTTGGCTGTCAGAGCCGGTCTACCTCTGAAAATAACATACAGTATTTGGACCTTAAGGAATAATGGTAGGCTCCTTAAGAGTACATCTTGGGCTAGGTTGAATCTAGAGGCATGGACTCAGCATATGAACAGTATAGCAGCGTATTGATCAACCCCTCACATTGTGCACAGGTTTGAGGTTATTCTAAACTAAATGCACAGGGACTCATTAATCACAATACTTGTAATACTTGTTTTCAGTATTTAATCCATTATTTTATTTAATTCTCAAGTAAATTCTACGAGACTGCATCTGCAGAACCCCGTCCTAAAATCTATGACTTTTAAGATGTGTTTCAGATTTCCCCTTACAGAACATCTCTTCCCACACTTGTAGCACTGGTGAGGTTTTTCGCCAGTGTGAATAAGCGTGTGACGTTTAAGGCCTCTTGCCGTAGTAAAACGTTTTGTGCACAGGGTGCAGGGTTATGGACGCTCTCCTGTGTGAGATCGCATGATGCTTTGAAGCCCTTCCCACAATGTTCACAGGTGTAGGGACATTCTCCAGTGTGCGATCATGTATGCAGCCTCAGTTCTCCTGAGCTAAGGAATGCCTTACCACAGATGCTACATAAATAGTTTTTCTCCCCTGCATGCATCATCATGTGTCTTGCTAGATGTTGGACAGATGTTTTCACACAAATAGTGCAAGAGTAAGGACGCTCCCCAGTGTGTGTGCATACATGCATTTTGAGTGAATATGCACACATGAATCTTTGGCATTTGAATGTTTTTTCCCCTGTGTGAACGCGCTGTTATTTCATACCGCACCTGGAAGAAAATCTTTTCTCACACTTGTTACAGTGGAATGCCAATGTGTGAATTCCTATATGTACTTTCAGGGTTTTTGAAAACCTTCCCACAATGAGTGCACTTGTGGGTCTTTGATTATAGGTGCATAGGGAATCCTTTTAGTGCTGCTTGAAAGAAGGGGGTTATCAGTCCCAGATTCCTCAGAACATAACTCCTCGATGCCTAATCCTGATGTGCTGGTGGAGTTTTTCAATTTTACTGTGAGAGAATGGACAGAGGCAGCAGGCAAGAATGCAGAATGACATGTTACAATTCAATCCTGCAATGACAAGATCAGGAGTGTAGATTGTATAAGAGGTGATGTTATTAATCATTTGTTAACATGAGATCAGTGTTTAAATTCCTGAATTCCCTTACCGTTACTGGGACCTGGGATACACAAAGTAGAAGTCTCTGCAGTTGCAATGCCCATCTGTTCCTATTGCTCCAAATCCTGCCTTATATAAACTTATTTCATTGCAATCGTCATCTTCCCAGTCCTCTTTACTCTGTCTCTCTTCCATTTCCTCTTCTTCCTCCTCCACTCTGGCCCATTAGGTTGTGCTCCACTCTACCCCCAAGCCATAAGACTGCTGAACAATTAATCAAATGGCCACCGGACTATTTACATTGACAACCCCCCCCCCCACCATTTGGTTTTGTACACTGTTGCTACTCGCTGTTTATTATCTATGTATATTCACTTCACCCCTACCTACATGTACAAATTACCTCAACTAACCTGTACCCCCGCACACTGACTAGGTATCGGGACCCACTGTATATAGCCTCATTATTTTTTTGTGTTACTTTTTATTTTATTTCATTTTTTACTTTAGTTTATTTGATAAATATTTTCTTAACTCTTCTTGAACTGCACTGTTGGTTAAGGGCTCGTAAGTAAGCATTTCACGTTAAGGTCTACACTTGTATTCGGCGGATGTGACAAATAAAGTTTAATTTCTCCCTCTTCTCCATCTCTTGTTTTGTCAGAGCTGGCCTGCTCAGAGCCAAAGACAACTCTTACTGTTGGAGAGAAGGACAGTGTGGACAGGATGGTATCTGCAGTGTTGTAAGAGAAATAACCTAGGAAAGACAGAACAAGTTATACAAACATTTTACTCTTGCTATATTTATCAGAAGTTTTCCTTTCCCTTACAGCTAAAATGATTGCCACTGACTGGCTGTGTAGTCCAACTTCAAACACCTGCATTATCAAGTTTGGTTTGCTCTGCTCTGGATGAAGACTTTAGCGCTTCAGGGTCAAAGATAATCTGTCCACATTCCTCCAAGACAGAGGGGGCAGCACTGAGCCATGCTGCCGACTGAGGAGCAGAGGAATATAGAGTTAAAATACACTATGCCAGTCACTTGATGTTTTACACACATGGAATTACCTAAAATGTAATGTGAAGTATTTTCTATTCAGTTGTAGTCTGGCCATCTTTGTAAGACAGCAAACAATTTTTTGGGCATAAAACCTACTGTAAACTAAAAGGATCAAACGTATACTGTGATGCTTTATTCTGTACCTGTGTGAAGTCTGGTACAGGTAGCGGCTCCTCCAGTCCGGAGAGGAACTCCCACACCAGTACCTGCAGTGCTGTCATACCCGAGGGCCAAAGTGTGCTGGGAATAACTCCTGAAAAAGATATAATTTAACACAACATCAAGTGCCAATGCTGATACAAGTGATAAGCACCTTATAGTCACGAACCAGAAAGATCTCTTATCTGGAAGAAGTGCTCCCTCTCAGAAGGGTCTTCCAGTAGGGTTTGGACCAACTCCACAAAGAGACTCTGTAGCCTCCAACTCATCATCATTACTCTGTCAGTAAGCATAAACAAACCAAACAAATGACATCAAACATGAACTCACTACAACATATTGGCTGAAAACATCTTAAAAACATTCATATTTACTTCACTTTACAATGTTGCCAAAATAAGTTAACTTACCTCTTTGTGTACAGCGTATTCTGTCAAATAATGGATTTTGTCCAGGTGAGGCTGGATAGTCACGAGGTCAGCTGTGCTCTCACTGAGACACAACTCCAGTACCAGCTGAAAAAGAGGTAGACATGTGAGAGGCAGCCCCAGGGGAAAACATACTATTTGCAGCTAGTAGCTGCCCATACTTCTATCAGAATCCTCTGCATGCATTTCCACCTCTCTCACCCTTGCTCTCAGACCCAGAAGAAGTTGGGTCCTCTGCCTGGAACTCAGCAACTCTGGAACCCTCTCTGTCACTAAATGCACAAACTCCTCCAGCTTCCCATAATGCTTTACAATATGCTGCCGAGCCACTTGCCACATGAATGCTGACATCAGGCATAATGTTGGAGCAAGGAGACACAGTGAGGACAGAGTTAAACCGGGACCTACAGTGGGAAACACAAACAAGAAAATATGTATTACATAAGATAAAATCCAAGGACAAGTTTAAACCTAAAATATTGTATAGGTTAGATCTAAAATGGCTTTCGCTAGGATTTGGGATACTAGCCAGCTTCAACGAATATCTATAAAGCCAGCCACCATTTTAAAAGCACTTACTCAAAAAACACTGAGTTACCATTTTGAAAATGTATAGTACAACTTAATATCCGCCTCTGGCAAGGACTTAGGCTGGGTTGACTCCAAAAGCAAACAAGCATGAAGTTCTTGTTCGCTGACTGAGGACAGCATCCACGATGGCAAACTATCTTCTTCCACAAATGTTGGACCTATTTTTGCTAGTGTCGGTCTTTATTTTTTTGTATTCCGATTTCAGCTTTATTATTTTCTCTCTGCACTGCTTAGACAACTTCGTAGATCCGAGGGAAGCAAGCTCTGAACTAAGTTTGGTAAAAACTCTCTTGTTTCTCACTGCGGAGAGAAGCTGCTCCTGAACACTTCCATCTGCCCAGTGTTAACAATACATGGACCTCCTCAGTTGACCAGCTGGCTCGAGATTCATCTGTTAGCACCCCAGATCAGTTAAAAGCACTAACAAACTGGCAAACAATGTTAGCTAGCAAGATTATACATTTTCCAAATAGGTGTACTAGATAAGTGTTCCTCAACTTCTATTTTACTGTCCAGTCCCTCAGATGGTTAGCAGACATTACTAGAGGACTTACCATAATGTTCTCTTTCTTGTGGAGTATCAGTCAACTCCAACAGCATAGTAGGTGAATTTATCTTAGCAGTGGAGGTACCTATTCGGTGACCAAGGAAACCATGGACCTCATCAGGTGTCTGGGGAAGCACCAGATCAGTTGACAAACAATATTAACTTCCGAGCTTGCAGTTGCAGGCCAAGTTAGTGTTTTAAAAATGTGCACTAGTGTAGAAGCTGTACTAGACAACTTAACTTACTAGAATCTTTGACTTCTTGTGGGGAATCAGGTTGAGTTGACTCCAAAATCTTTCCATCTGAATCTATTACCAAAGTGCTTGGTTGGTGACGGTGGACACTATCCATGATGGCAAACCATCTTTCTCTACGGTGGTTGTAGCTCCTCTTCTTATTGTTAGCCTTGATTTTATGCTACTCTTGTTTCAGCTTTAGGATTTTCTCTATGCACCTCTTTGACCTGTTAAACCCCAGGGCAGTGAACTCTGAACTAAGTTTGGTAAAGACTCTATCATTTCACATTGCAGAGAAGCTGCTCCTGAACTGTCTGCCCAGAGTGTTAACAGTGCATGAACCTCCTCAGTTGTCCAGTGGAATGAAGATTCATCTGTGAATGCACCAGATCAGTTGAAAGACACTAGTAAGCACAGATAAAATGTTATCCGGTAAGGTCATTTTGGCTTACTAAAAATGTAATGGATCAGTGTTTCTCAGCTTACCATAATCCTCTGCTTTTTGAGGGGAATCAGCCGACTCCAACAGCCTAGATGCTGAATTTATCCCCTCAGAACCTGAAGTTCCTGAACGGTGACTAAAGAAACCGAGGACCTCATCAGGCATCCAACTGGATGGAGACTTGTCTGTGGAAGCAATAACTAGCAAGGCTTGTGTAACACAGTGTATGTGAGCTTTGTACTGTACTGCCTCTGTCCTATGTGGCAGAAGCTGCTTCATTCCCACTGCTGCTACCAGTGTAGCGGGAAAGAAGAGAGCTGCATCGAGGCTTCTACAGTGCAGATGTGAGCGCTTAACGGACTGTGCCACAAAAGCTTGGGCCTCTGGGCAGAGCTGTATAACGGTCACATACACAGTGTTAGCCTACACTTGCAAGTAGCTTTAGCTATGGAAACACCATACACCATTTCCAAACACTGGGAAACCAGTGGAGGCTGGTGGGAGGAGTAATGGCTAGTGGGAGGAGTAAATGCTGGAATAGAATAAATGGAACAGTATCGAACACATCAAACATATGGAAATCACGTTTGACTCTGTTCCATTAATTCCAATCCAGCCATTCCAATGAGTCCATCCTCCTATAGCTCCTCCAACCAACCTCCACTGGTTTCCCAGTGCCAGGAAAGGCATAGCAGTGTAGCCATGATGAAAAAAAGACAAATAGGCCATGGCCCAATACCCAATATCACTTATAGGAGGCGCTGTGTTGAAGCCAGTGTGCCTTCATCTTGGCACTCCTCCGCCATAGTAAAAAAATATTTTGGAAGCTATAGAAATGCATTTATTAAAGTCTACATTCATTTTTGCCACATTTATTTTATTCACAGACACCTTAGTGAAAACTTTCAAATTATATTGTGAGCTAAACATACAAATAAAAACAAAAACATTTTCCTTAAAGTATATTGTTTTAATTACTAATGTTACTGTCCACTACAACAACAAAAATACTTAAATGTAATTTTGTCCTTGAAACATTTAATTAAAATACTGTAGAATTCCATTAATTCCCATGGAGGGCTGCTCCTACTGGGGAGTGCCAACATGGCTGACCGGTAGCTTCAAAGCCTCTCAATAGCCAATACGCATTATCAATCTAGTGTTGATATACATCATTGTGTAAAACCCTGCATTGGAAAAGGGACATTTGTCTAAGTTACCGCGGGATCTTTCTCCTCTGGTGGGAAATCAGGCGTGGACTCGTTTGGTTCTGAACTAAGTTTCGCTCTGAAGTTTGGTAAAGCCTCTCTCGTTTCTCACTGCGGAGAGAAGCTGCTCTTGAACAATCCCGAACAACACCTCTACCTCCTCAAGTGTCACACACAATTGACATGCGCAAAACAGAGATTTGTTGTTTTTGAGGGTAATTTATTTGCTATTTGCAGAAGATTATTGAATAACCTTTTCACAATATTCTGCCTAGCACGGCTCGGTTCGATAAAAGTGGGCCGAGGTAGCCCACCTATTGAAGCCTCCAGGTCAGCATCAACGAATCACAAATTACTTCCGGGTCACCCTGTTTTTCTCAAAAATCCTTCAAAATATGAATATTCACACAGATAAAAGGGATTAGTTATCAATATATTTTGTATTCCCAATGGCTCTTAGTTACAGCAAAAAAGGTAAAGGTCCAATGCAGCCCTCAACAGCAAAATAATTTCTGGGTAACAATTAAGTATCTTACTATGATAGTTTTTAATCAAAACAGTCAAAAATAAGCTGTCTGGCAGTGGTCTGAGTGGGGAGGGGAAAACAAACTGTTATTGGCAGAGAGATTTGGAACTCTTTCTTACTGGTCTATTAACTAATTTAGCGCCTTGTGATGTCACTAGGCATGCCAAAACTCCATATCACCGAAACAGGCTTTAATTTCATGCAGCCTTTTCAAACAGCTCTTAAACTAAAAGGGCATTATTATAATTTTCACAGTATTATTCCAACCTCATATATATATACACACACATACACATTACCAGTCAAAAGTTTAGACACACCTACTCGTTCAAGGGTTTTTCTTTATTTTTACTATCATCTGTTCACCTACTCTGCATCTCACAAAGACAGAGGTTGGAACCAAAAATCTCAAATTTGGACTCATCTGACCAAAGGAAAGATTTCCACCGGTCTAATCCATTGCTTGTGTCTCTTGGCCCAAGCAAGTCTTATTCTTATTGGTTTCCTTTAGTAGTGGCTTCTTTGCAGCAATTCGATCATGAAGGCCTGATTCACAGTCTCCTCTGAACAGTTGATGTTAAGATGTGTCTGTCACTTGAACTCTGCAAAGCGTTTATTTGGGCTGCAATCTGAGGTGTAGTTAACTCTAATGAACTTATCCTCTGCAGCAAAGATAACTTTGGGTCTTCCTTTCCTGTGGCAGTACTCATGAAAGCCAGTTTCATCATAGCGTTTGATGGCATTTGTACTTGAAGAAATGTTAAAAGTTCTTGAAATGTTCCGGATTGTCTGACCTTCTTAAAGTAATGATGGACTGTTGTTTGTCTTTGCTTATTTGAGATGTTCTTGCCATAATATGGACTTGGTCTTTTACCAAATAGGGCTATCTTCTGTATACCACCCGTACCTTGTCACAACACAACTGATTGACCTCAAATGCATTAAGGAAAGAAATTCCACAAATTAACTTCAACAAGGCACACCTGTGAATTGAAATGTATTAGAGGAGACTACCTCATGAAGCTGGTTAAGAGAATGCTGGCTAATGGAAAGAATCTAAAATCATAAATATATTTTGATTTGTTCAACACTTTTTTGGTTACTACATGATTCCATATGTGTTATTTCATTATTTTGATGTCTTCACTATTATTCTACAATGTAGAAAATAGTAAAATTAAGAAAAACCCTTGAATGAGTAGGTGTGTCCAAACTTTTGACTGGTACTGTATGTTCAAATAGATTTCGCGCCATTGCTTATGTGACAAAGTTCCAATGAAAATCAGGAGAACGTCGCATTGCAATCACATTTTGTTGCAATAAATTAAAACGGGTTAATTTACAAAAGAAAAGTACAATTTCACAAACTCCTCTTCTTCGATGGAGTTTAACGGCGGTTGGCATCCAATGTTAATGGTGCATTAACGCCATCAGCTGGATGGGGTATTGAATAAAAACAAAAAAGATTTCAGGAAAGGGGGAAAACAATGCCATACAAAATAAAACATGTCAACAAAATAAATACAAATATTAAACATCATACTTCTTCAATCACAGTCCACGCCAAAATACATCCCTATACAGGCTCAGGGGCCTGTGATGGGGGTACATTCACCGACAGGATTTCTTGCACCGACCCGGCAGTGAAATCAAAAAGACCCAAAAAACATTCTGCATCATTCACGATTCCAATTTTCAAAGACTTCTTCCCCGCTTGTGCTGTACAATTTATGACCATTACAATAAACAAAACAAAGTCCACTTTTTTAACATGTAGCAATTCACTATCCCTCGGTTGATGAGAAACATTCACTGGTCGTGGTGGTTCTACTATCATTGCTTCTTACCCGCCACTCGTTCCTTTCCATTTTCTCACCGCCTCCAGTTAGGAGACACGCTGGACACTGCATACCCTTGCCACCTCATTCTCCTTACAGGGCACTCCCAAGAATTCAGGTGCATGTTCACCTCCACAGTTGCAGCATTGCCCTTCATCTGGCATATGATATTCTTCCCTTCTGCACACACTTGACACATGACCAAATATTTTACATTTATGACACTGAAGGGGTGTATCTCATGAATCCTAACTTTACATGAGAAGGGGGAGACTCTTCCTCAAAGAACAGTAGCATAGATGAAGTGAACTTCTTTTCTCCGTCCACCATACAGGTCAATCGACGTGTACCAACCACTCCATCGATGTCTTCAGTTATATGCTCTGCCTTTACTTTTCGTTCCACCCCAGAAATAACCCCCTTGACAGGCGCCATGCTACGAAAATCCACGCAGGAAACAATCCAATCCGATATATTTTTTGTCTTAACACACGCTTCTTCTGCTCCGCAGACACACAAAAAATTCAAATAAGACTACTTCTTGTGACTCTCATCGACTCCACACTTTCTTCCAACACATTCCAGATTTTCCTGGAGACTTTAAAACAGATTTCCCAAGTAGCATCGATCCAAACCCTGACTCCGACCAAAAACGAGTCTAGTGGTTTCCTATTTTCCAACATAGTTTTACTTTTCATTTCCCTTTTTCTTCACCACTCTAACCCACTCACTCACTTTCTGTACTATTAGTTTCACGCGACTCACTAGCAGTTTCAAACAAAACCTCAGTTTCTGCCATTTTCTGTCCCGCTCCTTCCTCTGGTCTTCCCGACCTCCTTTTATAGCGGACTACAACCCCAAAAGGTGTCTTGCCACCACCAACTGCACGGGTTGAAACGAAAACAAGGTAAAAAAGAAAATCCATACGTAATTGGGAAACTAACTTAATCCACCCAAATGAAAATAGTACATTGACAAAACAAATCTCCCACTTCTTCCTTCTTTCAAATCTCCATATCTCACTTCTCAGGCACTAGGGCCTGAGAGGGTGGTATGGCTGGACCTTCTCTCCACCTTGGCAGTGCCATTAAATCACCATAGCTATAAAGGCCACAAAGTCCACCTTCTTAATCTTTCAAATGTCAGGATCCTGCTGGTGAAAGGCAACCCCTACAGCCTGCGGTGAAGGCCTGTCCATCACCATGGACTCTTCAGGTGCACAGTTCAAACCCTCAACCCTTTTAACAGCTGCTGCATATGAAATGCTCTTAAAAGCCCCGACTTTGGCCACCTCATTCTCTTTCACCTTTGTGGAGCAATCGAAAGACGTGGCTTCATGGTTCCCACCACAATTGCAACATGTCACATTTGCATCACTTTTATAACACATTATATGATTTTTTCCCACAACTTGGACATCTCAGCTTCTCCCTTCTGCAAACACCTGAAACATGACCAAAAGCTTTAAAATGATCACACTGCATTGGTCTTGGGATAAATGATCTGACTCTGTAGTTAATATACCCTAACTGCACTTGAGTAGGGAGAGACTCTATCAAAAAACAATAGAACAGATACTCTTCACTTTTTCTTAATTCACCACACAGATTCAACTGACGTGCATCAATCACTCCAGGAATATTTTTGATCTCTTCAACATCCCAATAAACGGTACATTTCCATCCCTAACTATAACATTTTCCGACAAGATAGAACTGCCAAAGGGGGCGGTGTTGCAATCTACTGCAGAGATAACCTGCAGAGTTCTGTCTTACTATCCAGGTCTGTACCCAAACAATTCGAGCTTCTACTTCTAAAAATCCACCTTTCCAGAAATAAGTCTTTCACCGTTGCCGCTTTCTATAGACCACCCTCTGCCCCAGCTGTGCCCTGGACACCATATGTGAACTGATTTCCCCCCATCTATCTTCAAAGCTCGTGCTGCTAGGTGACCTAAACTGGGACATGCTTAACACCCCAGCCATCCTACAATCTAAGCTTGATGACCTCAATCTCACACAAATGATCAATGAACCCACCAGGTACAACCCCAAATCCATAAACACGGGCACCCTCATAGATAACACGGGCACCTTCTTAACCAACTTACCCTCGAAATACACCTCTGCTGTTTTCAACCAAGATTTCAGCAATCACTGCCTCATTGTGTAACGCTCTGGGTGTCGGGAGTGTGAAGTCAGGCGCAGGAACAACAGAGAGTTCAATATAGTGCTTTTAATGCACACACGGTAAACAACGGCCCCACGAAAACACTGGGTGTACAAACAAATGCCCCATACACAGGGGACGAAAAAACAGTCCAATACACTCTACGAACAAATAAACAATACGTTCGTCTACTCCCGATACCAAGGTACAAAATGATCAATTCCGCACAAAGAAACAGGTGGGCTGGCTGACTAATAAAGCCCAACTAATTACAATCACCTCAACACAGGTGTAACCAATAAACACATAAGGAGGGGGAGGAAAAGAGTCAGTGGCAGCTAGTAGGCCGGCGACGATGACCGCCGAGCGCCACCCGAACGGGAAGGGGAGTCACCTTCGGTCGGAGTCGTGACACATTGCCTACATCCGTAACGGGTCTGCGGTCAAACGACCACTCCTCATCACTGTCAAACGCTCCCAAAAACTCTTCAGCGAGCAGGCCTTTCTAATCGACCTGACCCGGGTATCCTGAAAGGATATTGACTTCATCCCGTCAGTAGAGGATGCCTGGTCATTCTTTAAATGTGCCTTCCTCACCATTTTAAATAAGCATGCCCCTTTCAAAAAATGTAGAACCAGGAACAGATATAGCCCTTGGTTCTCTCCAGACCTGACTGCCCTTGACCAGCACAAAAACATCCAGTGACGTACTGCATTAGCATCGAATAGCCCCCATGACATGCAACTATTCAGGGAAGTTAGGAACCAATATACACAGGCAGTTAGGAAAGCTAAGGCTAGCTTTTTCAAGCATAAATTTGCATCCTGTAGCACAAACTCAAAAAAGTTCTGAGACACTGTAAAGTCCATGGAGAATAAGAGCACCTCCTCCCAGCTGCCCACTGCACTGAGGCTAGGAAACACTGTCACCACCGATAAATCCACGATAATTGAGAATTTCAGTAAGCATTTTTCTACAGCTGGCCATGCTTTCCACCTGGCTACCCCTACCCCGGTCAACAGCCCTGCACCCTCCACAGCAACGCCCAAGCCTTCCCCATTTCTCCTTCACCCAAATCCAGATTGCTGATGTTCTGAAAGAGCTGCAAAATATGGACCCCTACAAATCAGCTGGGCTAGACAATCTGGACCATCTCTTTCTAAAATTATCTGACGAAATTGTTGCAACCCCTACTACCAGCCTGTTCAACCTCTCTTTCGTATCGTCTGAGATTCCCAAAGATTGGAAAGCTGCTGCGGTCATCCCCCTCTTCAAAGGGGGAGACACTCTAGACCCAAACTGCTACAGACCTATATCTATCCTACCCTGCCTTTCTAAGGTATTCGAAAGCCAAGTTAACTAACAGATTACCGACCATTTTGAATCCCACCTTACCTTCTCCGCTACGCAATCTGGTTTCAGAGCTGGTCATGGGTGCACCTCAGCCACGTTCAAGGTCCTAAACAATATCATAACCGCCATCGATAAGAGACATTACTGTGCAGCCGTATTCATCGACCTGGCCAAGGCTTTCAACTCTGTCAATCACCACATTCTTATTGGCAGACTCAACAGCCTTAGTTTCTCAAATGATTGCCTCGCCTGGTTCACTAACTACTTCTCAGATAGCGTTCAGTGTGTCAAATCGGAGGGCCTGTTGTCCGGACCTCTGGCAGTCTCTATGGGGGTGCCACAGGGTTCAATTCTCAGGCCAACTCTTTTCTCTGTATACATCAATGATGTCGCTCTTGCTGCTGGTGACTCTCTGATCCACCTCTACGCAGACGACACCATTCTGTATACTTCCGGCCCTTCTTTGGACACTGTGTTAACTAACATCCAGACGAGCTTCAATGCCATACTACTCTCCTTCCGTGGCCTCCAAATGCTCGTAAATGCAAGTAAAACTAAATGCATGATCTTCAACCGATCACAGCTCGCACCTGGCCGCCCGTCCAGCATCACTACTCTGGACGGTTCTGACTTAGAATATGTGGACAACTACAAATACCTAGGTGTCTGGTTAGGCTGGAAACTCTCCTTCCAGACTCACATTAAGCATCTCCAATCCAGAATTAAATCTAGAATCTGCTTCCTATTTTACAACAAAGCATCCTTCACTCATGCTGCCAAACATACCCTTGTAAAACTGACCATCCTACTGATCCTCAACTTTGGCGATGTCATTTATAAAATAGCCTCGAACACTACTCAACAAATTGGATGCAGTCTATCACAGTGCCATCCGTTTTGTCACCAAAGCCCCATATACTACCCACCACTGCGACCTGTACGCTCTCGTTGGCTGGCCCTCGCTTCATACCCGTCACCAAACCCACTGGCTCTAGGTCATCTACAAGTCTCTGTTAGGTAAAGCCACGACTTATCTCAGCTCACTGGTCACCATAGCAGCACCCACTCGTAGCATGCACTCCAGCAGGTATATCTCACCCCCAAAGCCAATCCCTATTTGGCCGCCTTTCCTTCCAGTTCTCTCCTGCCAGTGACTGGAACGAACTGCAAAAATCACTGAAGCTGGAGACTCATATCTCCCTCACTAGCTTTAAGCACCAGCTGACAGAGCAGCTCAACGAAATTAAGGCAAACGGTTCCGACCGCTGGAGTTATTGTCCACCATCATGGTTCGATGCCATGGACGCTGTACTGGGACAGCGAATCAGAAAGCCAGTACTGAGTGGCAAAGCTACCGTATCACAAAAAAACAGTAAATATTTTTTTTCTTAATTTGCTTTAGAATCCGATAACAGGTCGTGTACAGGTTGCTATCTGCTTTCTTCACGTACTAGTCGGAACTAGAAAACTCGAAAATGTCCGACTTGGAAATTAGTTGTACATCCGGCCGTGATTGGGAGTCCCATAGGGCGGCGCAAAAATAGCCCAACGTCATCCGGGTTTGGCCGGGGTAGGCCGTCATTGTAAATAATTTGTTCTTAACTGACTTGCCAAGTTAAATGAAAAATGTTTGCACTAACCAGGTTTTCATCCAAACTTTTTATGCGAGTAAAGTACATGACAGAAAGTGTCACGACTGGTCTGATGGCAATAGCAAATTTGTCAGTAAAAACTTTCCAAATGTTAACAAAACTAAAAAATATGCTAAACAAGGTGTCAGTCAAATTAATTATGCGAGAAATGGCAGTGGAAACACCTTTATGCGCCAGTATTGATATAATAACCATCATATCGTAGTAAACTTGGAATCATGTGAGGAAATGTTGTGTGGTCCTCCCACTACAACTCGGGAAAGCATGCATTATTAGGCCACAGATTAAATAAATGATGATGAACTTCACAGGGTGGTGAAAGTACACTGATGAGCTTATTTCTCCTTTTCAATAAATATCAAGGGTCATATTCTGGTGACATGATGACCGATGCTTGGCTGCCGTTTGACAAATAAAAAGAATCTTGTTCTTATCCATAATAATGTCATCGTGTAAGTAGCCTTTCCACACTGTATCTGCGAGTTGTTCGCTGGGCACATTCGCTATATAACGCAACATTTGTTGTGCCAAAACCATCAGTAGAGTTGAAAATTGAACTTGTATTTTTTATTCAGTATGTGGGAATTTTTTTTGTTTTTTATTTTTTAAATTTTATCCCCTTTTCTCCCCAATTTTCGTGGTATCCAATCGCTAGTAATTACTATCTTGTCTCATCGCTACAACTCCCGTACGGGCTCGGGAGAGACGAAGGTCGAAAGCCATGCGTCCTCCGAAGCACAACCCAACCAAGCCGCACCAATGTGTCGGAGGAAACACCGTGCACCTGGCCCCCTTGGTTAGCGCGCACTGCGCCCGGCCCGCCACAGGAGTCGCTGGAGCGCGATGAGACAAGGATATCCCTACCGGCCAAACCCTCCCTAACCCGGACGACGCTAGCCCAATTGTGCGTCGCCCCACGGACCTCCCGGTCGCGGCCGGCTGCAACAGAGCCTGGGCGCGAACCCAGAGACTCTGGTGGCGCAGCTAGCACTGAGATGCAGTGCCCTAGACCACTGCGCCACCCGGGAGGCCCCAGTATGTGGGAATTTAACCGCAAAATATATTTTTATGTTCACTTCATCATCACAAACAGCCTTTTATCCGCAACAAGTCAATTTGATGGAAACATCTCTGGTGGGAAAATGCGAATATTGTTTTTATGCAGATTTGAGAATATTCACATTAAAATCTGTCACCAAATGAATGGAAACCTAGCTACTGATAACAATATGGTTGAATTGATCTGTTTTAGTATCCTATTTCCCTCACCTCTCAAGTTCCTTTGCTCCAAGGAGAAACATAATGCCAGCTCGGGTGTCTTTGAGGGTCAAAGGCACAAGGATTCTGCGGATTATGTTATGAGGAAAATCCCTGGGCAAAGAGGAATAAGACACAAACTTGTATTAGGGATGTGTTAAAACAATTACAGACATAAAACATTGTATCAAGGCAAAATAATCCCAATTAGAATCTGGAGGTTACTATCTTCGCTATAGAGCTAAGAAACAGTCAAACACCCAAAACATGAAGATGAGACAAACAATACCAAAACCATCTTAAAGACAGGTGAACTATGTCAGCACAGCTCAGGTTTTAGCCTTGAAATGGTAAATGAAGTCAAGATGTGAAAATTAAGGATCTTAGATTTATCATCTGATGTCTGCAGTTAGCTCGATAAGGTTCTCCTTCACAGCGATGTGGCGCAACCCTGTGGCATATTTCTTCCGGCTCCCAATCTGGCTGATCTCAGTCACCAGGGCATCATAGAGGTTATGGAGTAGACTCTGCCATTTGGCCCAGTCCTCAGCATAGGGTCCTGGAACAGTGAGGGGTGGCATGGGCAAGAAAATATGTCAGATGGGCTGTATCAATCATAATCTAAAATGGCATACTACTTCATCAAGAGTTTCAGTGATGAAAACACTCCACACCTGTCTGTTGTTCTACACCGTTTTTATTGTTTAACATCTAAACAGATTCATAAGACAATGGTGATTTTTCAGTTTTCAGTCTATTCACAACATTCCAGCCATTCCTGTGTCTTGTGTCTTTGACCCTTGAGATGATGTACACAGAGCTGCAGGTTGAATAACTCTACTATCTCCTCTTTGAGAGTGCTGCTGGGCCTTGTCTGTCTCCATACGTAGAGCACAGAGGGCAGGAGCTCCTCACCCAGCCGACACACCCTCATACGGCAGTTCATGGCAGCAGACCAAGTGCTCCACCACCGGCAAGTGTCTCTCCCGCCTGGAGAGAGAACAGATCACACACAGTGTAATGGATTAAATATCTTGATGGTAGGTCTCACTGTAGACCAGAGGAGGCTGGTGGGAGGAGCTATAGGATGATGGGCTTATTGTAATAGCTGGAATGGAAGGCTATGAAACATATGGAAACCACATGTTTGACTCCGTTCCATATATTCCATTCCAGCCATTACAATGATCCCGTCCTCGAATAGCTCCTCCCACCAGCCTCTACCGCTGTAGACTCAATTGCTAAGAGTTCAGTTCAGTAGGTTTACACTTTAGAACACTTACAGTCTCTGAGGCGCGTAACTACTGAAAAATGACTGTGGCAACTCCCTTGCATGATACAGGTCACCTTTCGCAGTAATGGAGTTGACTAGGGTGTGTGTTGTTATTGTCATCGTACCTGACATTGAGCAGTGCTCTGGAGAAGAAGCTGAAGAGTTTATGGCTGAAGCCCTCAGTCTGCAGACAGAAGCCCTGGACTGCAGTGTGGATGATCCTGTTCACAAGCACACGGTTTATGGCCTTGGGGGAACCAGTGAAAATGCCACAATAAATATCCAGCGAATCTAGTTACATATGAGAAAGAAGGGATTGTTCAGAATTAGATTGGAATTAAATCGAATCTAGACAGTACATACCAAATTGTGTGCAGACCCATGACTTCTTGCTCTTCAATCAACCATTTACATTGCATTTGTTTGTATTTCCTATTACTGGCTGCAATTACCCCAAAATATCACCAATTACTTCCCCATTACTAGCTGCAATTACCCCAAAACATCACCAATTACATTCATAGATTACCACAGCACATAAAAATCTAAGTCCCTGCTGTATTGAGAGAGCAATAAGGACCACTGACTGTACCACTGCTGCTGGGTGATCTCACACCAGTACTTGCGGAGAGACAGGATGTTCTTGAGCAGGATGCTGCTGTAGTCCTCCCCATAGGCCTAGCAGCTGAATGAGCTCCGCAGCACCTCCATCACATGATTCAGGAGCTCGCCACACACCAGACAAGGCCATCCTGTAGGGAGAGAAGTGGGGGGTTAAAGTACCCAGAGGGATTACAAAACAGTCAGTGTGTCCAAAATGGAACTACTTTTCATCAGAGACCTATAGGTCCAAAAGTAGTGCACTATATAAGGAATGGGAAGCCATTTCGGACACACAAGGGATAGATAACACAGGGTGTGGGAATTAGGCTCTATAAGCCTCTGATCTGGTCTGTGATTCTCCAAACCCATACTCTTGTTGGCACAGCGGATGAAGTATTTGACCAGGCTGCTGATCTCCTGCATCTTCTTCTGATGGTTAGCCTTTGTGGTGGTCGACACGTTGGCTTTCTCTGACTGGAACAGCTCAGTCTTTTTGCAGATACCTCTGCAGAAACCTGATAGAAGGCAATGAGAATGCAAACAGTGAGAATGCAAAGCGATGATGGATTTAATAAATATTGTCAATAAAATAGTAGCCTGGCTACACCTCAGTCCCCTAATAGTGGGATTTGGGTGTTAGGTTCTAAATAAACAGAGTAAAAAATAACGGACAACTAGGAAAAGCTCAAACCGAGTTTAATCACCCAATAGGTCAGACAGCTGAACAGACAAAGACATGTTCCCACCAGCAAAAGTATATATACCCTATTTTAGGTAGTCTCCTCCTTTTCTCTAAACATTACATCTTTATTGCTAGGCAGGAAATTAAGATGTGGGTAATAAACTGTTCCTTCTCCCTTAATGTGGCGTGACTTGACCTCGGCCCCCATTCCTCACTAATCCACCCTTATCAGTGACCGCAACCATGTGATTGCCTTTCCCTTACTCAATAACATTACAAGCCCCTGGCTCACACAACCTTAATTGACCCCACCATATACATTCCTCCTAGAGATAACCATTAACTTCTGGTGTAGCAAGTATTTCAAATTACAACCCAACAACTGAAAGCAGACTGTGGCCCTTCTCCATTCCATAGGATACCTGATGTCTAACAATAACATGTTCTGCATTCCCCTCTCTCCCTCAGTACCATGAACAAGGATATTTCATAGTTCAAGTTTAGAATTAAGAACCCATCCGGGTAATAAACTGTGTAGGAAGACATACTACCTGAAGACTGCATTCCAGGTGAGCTGCTTGGAGCCTTGAGATGCTCTGGTTCCAGAATGTGATGCAGCTCCTCCACTGTGTCAGGAGACCGGATGAGCCGTCTGAAGCTATAAGCCTCTTTCTGTATACAAGAACATAATGTTTTGTGCACAGATGCAAAAGCCACCACAAGTAATAACAATCATCAAAACAAACTCCAATGACAAAACGGATATCAGCTTCTATATGTAACGTCGTGGAAGTAACTTGAAATTAGCTAATAACTGAAAGTGGACACTCACCATTGAAACACAGTTTCCCATAATGCACATCTTCCAAATATGATGGAAATTCCGGGTTACGTGTGCTCGAGTTCCCCGCCTTTTCACGAATCGTAGGATGTTGCGTACACAACACCCTGGATGTTTTGACCAAATGTAACGTTACTTGTTTTATTCGGGATTAATGTATTCTTACTTGATTTTACAGATAATGTAACTTGTAATTGTTGCAATAATTCCACATTGCAGCCATGTTGCTTCCGTCTGACATAGCGCGGCTCGTTTTAGGTAAGTCTGAACTGGGTCCTGTTTGTATTGCTAGCTAACCTACAGCTACCTAGCTATGTGGCAGTAGCAGTAAGCTAGCTAACGTTAGAATAATATCTGCAATGTCCTGCTGGTGATATTGCATCCAGGGCTGCACTGTAGCAAGCCAACATCAATATGATTTTGACTTTCTCTTACTATGGCAAGCTAAGCCTCCAATTCTGCTACTCTTGTACACTGTTTTTTTTACAGGATACATGCAACAAGAGGGACTGTGTTCTACAAGCCAGGCATTCATTCGTGAAAGCCCCAATTTGAAGGAGTACGCAGAACACAGCTCAGATGATGCAGCTATTCCTGCTTGTGTGTTTGTAAGTTTCTTAGTTCATACTGTATATAGTTGTGTTCAACTCTCACTGTAATAACTATATAGTTACAGTGAGTTCGTTAGTGGATTAACGTTACTTAGCTAGGTAGCTAATTCATGTGTACTCCCATTGCAGTCCCTCTTTGGAAAAAACCTGACAACTATTTTGAATGAGTATGTTGCTGTCAAAGCTAAAGGTAAGCGTGACCTCTACCACTTTCAGTAAATGAGTACAGGACTTTCACGTTTGTATTTTATTCTTGGTTGTCACACTTCCCTGCTATTTCTCCTTAGAGACGATAGAAGAGACTCAGATACCTGTCATGATGACATCATTGTGGAAAAAGCTTGATTTCACACTAAATCAAATCAAGTAAAGACCTATTTTTATCTATAAAACGGCAAAGAAAAACTTGCCAACAGATTGCTGTTTGGTGTCACTTTCTGACATCTTCAATTCTACTTATTTCTTTCATTAGGTCTATGCAGAACTCCCCAGCTATTATCCAGAATCAAAGACGTAAGTGCATAATTAAATATTCTTGCACATTAAATGGTTATGATCTTAGTACTACCTCTGAACTTGGATTTCATTGCCTCTTTGTAATGTTGCCTTGTTGTAATGTTGTGGCTCAAGCCGTCAGGCAGAGTGTTGAACTCCATGGCTGTATGACAGGGGTCCCTAATTACATTCAGCTGCGGGCAGTTTTTTTTCCTTGGCGAGGTGCCGACCTGGAACATAGTAATAAATCATTTGGAGTGGCTGTGATTCCGAATTTTCTGGATTCAGACTTGCTGTTGCAAAAAATACGGAGACTTCTGCGCATGCATGATCTACTAGCCTATCTCCTTTCAGTTGCTACTCAGTCGCTTGTGACGCTGCCACTTGTTCACAAAACAGCAGTCAATAGTGATTTAATGTAATTTTTTCATTGTCATTGCAAACATTGTCTAAACAGTAGGCAGACTGCTGGTTATATGGCAGCATAACTATAAAGATTACATCACACAAAACACAAATTGTTTTGTACACTGCATATTGACCGCAAGAATCCCAAACAGAGTATTTGATAAAAACAATCATTTAAAACCTTCATTACATTGGTATATGATCACATGTTCCTCTCTGTTTATGCGTAGGAATACTAATTTCCAGGGGATTTTACAATATTTTATGTCAAAGCGATTTGACATAAAATAAATTTACCCACGGGCTGTCTATTGGGGGAAACCTGCTGTATGGTGTGATTCATAAACCTATTTCCTCTGCAGTCCACACATGTAATGGGATCGTGAACATGAGGGGGCGACAGAGAGCCTTGTCATCAACGCAGTCCCCCAGCTCTGGGTTTCTGTCATCGTTGGCCCCCCCGTCGGTCCAGGGCATCGCCACCCCAGTCTGCTACAGCTCCCAGCAGACCAGACCCTCCCCCATCTGCAGCACACAGCCCCAGATCCAAGATGGAGGACGTCTGCTCATCAATGTGAACCGTAAGTAAACTCATCCATGAGCAGCAGTGTACTGGGGAAGGTTGTTACAGTAGGTGTCTATCACATCTCCTTTTAACTGGCAATTGCTGTCATCATTATGAACATTAATACCAACTTATAAAAAGAAAGATTGTCAAAGCTTCATTGAATAATGGACACTTACTTTTTATTACAGGGGAGTCACCTTTGCAAATAACGGTTCCAGACAACCGGTTAACCACAGGACCATTATCCCCAGGGCGTCGGAAATGGTAAGATAGTCATTCTCATCTATTTGTTTACTTCTTTGTAAGTTCTTCTTACGCATGTGTAGATTGTAGGGATGTACCAATTCAACTGTACGCATTTCCCGATTTTTAAACTGTTTAAAGATACAAATGCATCGGACGGTGGACCCCAAACCGATCCAAATGTAGCATGCATGGGTCAGAAAATCGATTCAATCGGCGCTTCACTAAAATGTTTTGCTCATTATGTTATTTTTCTACCTCTCATCTTTGGTGACAACTGATTCAGTATCGAACTGCATGGGCCTTCAGAAAGTAAGTAGTCGTACCACTTGACTTATTCCACATTTTGTAGTTACAAATGGAATTCACTCACCCATCTACAGGCAATACACCATAATGACCAAGTGGAAGAAAAAATGGGACATTTTTGTACATTTTGTGAAAATGAAATACAGCAATATATAATTTACCTAGGTATTCATACCCCTGAGTCAATAGTTTGTAGAAGCACCTTTAGCGGTAATTACAACTGAGTCATCTTGGGCAGGTCTGTATCAGCTTTGCCCATCTGGATTTGGGGATTTTCTCCCATTCTTCCTTGTAGATTTTCTCAAGCTCTGTTAAATTAGATGGGGAGCGGTGGTGAACAGCAATCTTCAAGTCTTTCCACAGGTTTTCAATGGGATTCATGTCTGGGCTTTGGCTGGGCCACTCAAGGACTTAAACATTATTGTTCTGTAGCCATTCCAGTGTTGCTTTGGCTGTAGACTTGGTTATTGTCCTGTTGCAATGTAAATCTTCGCCCCTTCTGTCGTTTTCACTCTGAAGCTGGTTCTCGTCAAGGATTTGCATGTACACTGCTCAAAAAAATAAAGGGAACACTTAAACAACACAATGTAACTCCAAGTGAATCACACTTCTGTGAAATCAAACTGTCCACTTAGGAAGCAACACTGATTGACAATAAATTGCACATGCTGTTGTGCAAATGGAATAGACAAAAGGTGGAAATTATAGGCAATTAGCAAGACACCCCCAAAAATGGAGTGATTCTGCAGGTGGTGACCACAGACCACTTCTCAGTTCCTATGCTTCCTGGCTGATGTTTTGGTCACTTTTGAATGCTGGCGGTGCTCTCACTCTAGTGGTAGCATGAGACGGAGTCTACAACCCACACAAGTGGCTCAGGTAGTGCAGTTCATCCAGGATGGCACATCAATGCGAGCTGTGGCAAAAGGGTTTGCTGTGTCTGTCAGCGTAGTGTCCAGAGCATGGAGGCGCTACCAGGAGACAGGCCAGTACATCAGGAGACGTGGAGGAGGCCGTAGGAGGGCAACAACCCAGCAGCAGGACCGCTACCTCCGCCTTTGTGCAAGGAGGTGCACTGCCAGAGCCCTGCAAAATGACCTCCAGCAGGCCACAAATGTGTGAGAGCACCGCCAGCATTCAAAAGTGACCAAAACATCAGCCAGGAAGCATAGGAACTGAGAAGTGGTCTGTGGTCACCACCTGCAGAATCACTCCATTTTTGGGGGTGTCTTGCTAATTGCCTATAATTTCCACCTTTTGTCTATTCCATTTGCACAACAGCATGTGAAATTTATTGTCAATCAGTGTTGCTTCCTAAGTGGACAGTTTGATTTCACAGAAGTGTGATTCACTTGGAGTTACATTGTGTTGTTTAAGTGTTCCCTTTATTTTTTTGAGCAGTGTATTTGGCTCCATTCATTGTTCCCTCTATCCTTACCAGTCTCCCAGTTCCTGCTGCTGAAAAGCATCCCCATAGCACAGTGGTAGAGATGGTGTTAGACTGGTGATGAGCTGTGCCTGGTTTTCTCCAGACATATCACTTTGCATTCAGGCCAAAGAGTTTAAGTTTTGTCTCATCGGATCACGTAATCTTTTGCCTTATGCTCTGAGTCTTTCGTGTGCCTTTTTGCAAACTCCAGGCGTTCTGTCATGTGCCTTTTTCTCAGGAGTGGCTTTGGTCTAGCCACTCCCATAAAGCACAGATTGGTGAAGTGCTGTAGAGAGCGTTTCTGGCAGGTTCTCCTATCTCGGTTCTCCCATCTCAGCCAAAGAACTGTCAGAGTTGGGTTCTTGTTCACCTCCCTGACCAAGGTCTTTCTTGCCCGCTTGCTTAGTTTGGTCGGACGGCCAGCTCTAAGCAGAGTCTGGGTAGTTCCATTTCCCAATGATGTGCTCTTGGAAACTTGCAACTCTCTAGGAATGGTTTCATACCCTTCCCATCAAAATGATATCTCAGATCTATAGACAGTTCCTTGGACTTCATGGTGTAGTTGCTGCTCTGACATGCACTGTCAACTGTGGGACCTTATATAGACAGGTGTGTATTTATAAATCATGTCCAAATAATTGAAGGTTTGAAGGTTGAGAGCTTCAAATTCCTTGGTGTCCACATCAACAACAAACTAGAATGGTCCAAACACACCAAGACAGTTTTGAAGGGGGCACGACAAAGCCTATTCCCCCTCAGGAAACTAAAAAGATTTGGCATGGGTCCTGAGATCCTTAAAAGGTTCTACAGCTGCAACATCGAGAGCATCCTGACTGGTTGCATCACTGCCTGGTACGAAAATTGCTCGGTGTCCGACCGCAAGGCACTTCAGAGGGTGGTGTGTACATCACTGGGGCAAAGCTGCCTGCCATCCAGAACCTCTACACCAGGCGGTGTCAGAGGAATGCCCTAACAATTGTCAAAGACCCCAGCCACCCCAGTCATAGACTGTTCTCTCTACTACCGCATGGCAAGCGGTACCGGAGTGCCATGTCTTGGACAAAAAGGCTTCTCAACAGTTTTTACCCCCAAGCCATAAGACTCCTGAACAGGTAACCAAATGGTTAACCGGACTATTTGCATTGTGTGCCCCCCCTGACTAACCGGCCTCTTATGCTGCTGCTACTCTCTGTTTATCTTATATGCATAGTCACTTTAACTATACATTCATGGCCTCCCGGGTGGCGCAGTGGTCTAGGGCACTGCATCGCAGTGCTAACTGCGCCACCAGAGTCTCTGGGTTCGCGCCCAGGCTCTGTCGCAGCCGGCCGCGACCGGGAGGTCCGTGGGGCGACGCACAATTGGCATAGCGTCGTCCGGGGTAGGGAGGGTTTGGCCGGTAGGGATATCCTTGTCTCATCGCGCTCCAGCGACTCCTGTGGCGGGCCGGGCGCAGTGCGCGCCAGCCAAGGGGGCCAGGTACACGGTGTTTCCTCCGACACATTGGTGCGGCTGGCTTCCGGGTTGGAGGCGCGCTGTGTTAAGAAGCAGTACGGCTGGTTGGGTTGTGCTTCGGAGGACGCATGGCTTTCGACCTTCGTCTCTCCCGAGCCCGTACGGGAGTTGTAGCGATGAGACAAGGTAGTAATTACTAGCGATTGGACACCACGAAAAATTGGGGAGAAACTGGGATAAAAATTTAATAAAAAAATAAAAATAAAAAAAACTATACATTCATGTACATACTACCTCAATTGGGCCGACCAACCAGTGCTCCCGCATATTGGCTAACCGGGCTATCTGCATTGTCCCACCACCCGCCAACCCCTCTTTTTACGCTTCTGCTACTCTCTGTTCATCATATATGCATAGTCACTTTAACGGTACCTACATGTATATACTACCTCAATAAGCCTGACTAACAGGTGTCTGTATATAGCCTTGCTACTCTTTTTTTTCAAATGTCTTAATACTGTTTTATTTCTTTACTTACCTACACACACACACACCTTTTTTCCCCGCACCATTGGTTAGAGCCTGTAAGTAAGCATTTCACTGTAAGGTGTACACCCGTTGTATTCGGCGCACGTGACAAATAAACTTTGATTTGATTTAATCCATTCTGAAATCAGGCTGTAAAATGTGGAATAAGTCAAGGTTATGAATACTTTCTGAAGGTACTGTAACTGTGTTGACAGTAATTGATTTATAATTAATTTGGCATGCCGAACAACACCAGGCAATATCAGTAGCCCAGTCAAACTGCGTGCTGACCAACGTGAGGTAGGCGGCCTGTTCTTGAACTTCCATATCTGTGTGGCACATTCAGCATTAAAATACTACAATGGCTTGCGTGATATTAGGCTTTATTAGTTGTGGCAACCTATGTCATTTGCTAGGTTATTGTTATCTATGCGCTGTTGAAAATGCTGTTTTAGTAAGTTACTGGTACGCAACTCTTATCTGGCTGTATCTGCTGAATGGGGCTTACAATAGATTTTATTTTGAGATGGGAGTGAAATCTAAAGTTGTGCTATATAGTCGTTGGCTGTGTCATAGCTCATTTTGCTATGTTCAAATCGCACCGACTCGTTTCAAACTAAAACGTATCGTTCCTGTAACATATTGGAGCCCATGTATCTAGATGCGTATCGAATTGTCTTGAAATGGAAAGATGCATATCCCTAGTAGATTGAGTTATGATAAGAGTAATCTTCCCAGTGACTCCCCCAGGAGGAGAGGTGGGGGCTCTAGTGGATCCGGTGGGACTGGAAGAGCCAACATGGCGGCCAGTAGCCTGACAGCAGAGCCCCAGAGTGAAGAGGCAGTCACAGAGAATTTCCCTGTGAGTAAAAAACAAAGTTAATACTCTGCATTTGAAACACTGCTAACCCCATTTGACTGATGTGAATTTATCTTTAAATTGTGTTTTTGCAGCAAATGTTGATACAAAATGCAAGAGAGAGGATTCTAAATGACAAGTCTTTACAAGAGAAGCTTGCTGAAAACATCAACAAAATTCTAGCAAGGTAATAATAAAAGTAGATATTCTTGAGTAACATTTGAACAGTACCGACTTCATTACTTATTACATTTGGCTGTTGGGTAGAGTAGATATTCTTTCTTACCTGTGCATGTGTTTCTTACTCTCTACGTGTAGTGATGTCAGTCCTCAGGCTTTAAAGGCATCATGCAGCACCATGGAGCCTGACCAGTCAATAGATGAAATTCTGGGCCTGCAGGTAATGTCATGTTCTGACAGACTTGATATACCCCATTTCTCCATTCGAACTCCCAGAACCGTGTCTGTCTTTAGTGCATAGAGTGTAGATTTGTGCTTTCTACTGACGTTTTACTCTGTGCAGGGGGAGATTCATATGTCTAATGATGTTATACAAGACATATTGGAGCAGACAGAGTCCGACCCAGCCTTCCAGGCTCTTTTTGACCTCTTTGATTACGGTAAACATTTTAATCTTTGCTGATGACTTAATCTAGATCATGTGCAGGATTTTGTTGCTCCTGACAATGCATGAAGTGGGTCTGGTGATTGTTTGACTAAGATTTTATCAAATTTAATTATTCCTCTAAATCTCTTGATTCTTTGCATTAAGGCAAAAGCAAAACCAGTGAGGATACTGAACAAGGAGCTGGGAACGTGAGCAATACCACCACAGAGAATGGTGAGACTGAGACTAGATGTATTGATGGCTCTCCTGAGACTGGAGACCCAGGTATGGACAAAGTCCTCATGACCTTGTAAATTATGCCTGTTGGAATCATATACTAAACAATATTGATGCTTCATCAGCAATCTCTTTCTGACAATGGGATTTCTCTTTAATTTCTCAGGCACTGGGCCTGAAAACTCGACATGTGGACAAGAAAATAGAGTAACAAAGTCCAGTCAAGAGCCCAAGAGTAAGAAAACAAGGAAAGCTGCACCTTCTGTTTCAAGCACTTCAAAGGCAACTCCTGGACCCAGTAGCAGAGGGTTGAGAAGGGGAGCTATCTCAACAACTCCTGGACCCAGTAGCAGAGGGTTGAGAAAGGGAGCTAGGTCTACAACTCCTGCACCCAGTAGCAGAGGGTTGAGAAAGGGAGCTAGCTCAACAACTCCTGGACCCAGTAGCAAAGGGGTGAGAAGGGGAGATATTGCAACTCGACCCTCAGCACGTATTGATCAATTTACCGCCGCTGCTTCTTCTGCCGCAAAGGACTCTGATAGGGTTGACTCAGGCTCCATGTTTAATCCGGATGTATCAGGTGTGGATATAGATGACCCTCTGAATACCCCTCTTGACAGTATAGCTCCGCCAGATGTCTTTGAGCCAGTCAGACAGGAGAGTGGAACAAATCGTCCGGCGTCAGCATGCAACACACCTTCATCTGAAACCAGGACGGTCTCTGCTGTGAAAAACATATTAGGCAATGAGAACACAGTGGGGGCTGATGGTAGACAAGTGATGGATAACCAAGCTTCACTTCTTAACTCTTCACCTTCCCTGTCCAATTC
This sequence comes from Salvelinus fontinalis, assembly GCF_029448725.1. Lineage (NCBI taxonomy): Eukaryota > Metazoa > Chordata > Actinopteri > Salmoniformes > Salmonidae > Salvelinus > Salvelinus fontinalis. Next base: position 21,821,611 of record NC_074688.1, on the reverse strand, counting down.
CATGCCAATGCTGGATCAGTCAAACAAGGTTCCCATACAGGCCTCTAACCTGCCTCATAGAAATATTACCCCTCCCAGCAGTGTAGGAATTTCACAACCTCTACCACAGACCATACACTCTATGGCTGTCCCCTCAACAGTTACAACAACTCCTGCTGCCCCAACCTTCATCCCAAACCCCAACCCTACAGGCAAGGAAGTAGACCCCAGTAAGATTGTGGCCCTGAAGATCATAATCAGCGATGAGCAGGAGCCCTCCAGTGACTCAGCCCTGAACCAGGCTGTGTCCAGCATCACTGGGGACAGGATCCCCACCATTTTCCTCTCCTCCCCCACCAAGTCACCTGCTAAGGCCCCGGCCCTCAGTAGCGCCCCCATGAATCAGGAGGAGACTGTGCAGGCGGTGAGCAGCTTACAGAGGACAGAAGTCCTCCAGCCAGCAGAGACCAATCCTCTTAGTGGGCAAGCAGGGGATGTGGCAGCATTGGCAGGGACGTCAACTGCGTTGACACAGCCTGGCTACTACATTCAGCTGCCCTTTGATTCAGCCACATCCACCAACAGCTACATCTTAATGACAGACACAACAGCCACAGACACCCAGTCCAACAAGGTGATATTACCCAGTGGCGCCCCACGGGTACAGACTGTACCCCCTTCCTCATATACTCTGGTCACTCCACCCCGCTATTCCCCTGGTAAGACTGCATTTAAATACTTAGATGCACTATTCAAAAATCACCACCGTTTCCTGGTTGCCAAAATTCTAATAGTTCACCTAATTTCAGTTTGTGAAATATATTTTCCTTAACCAAAGATATTATATTTTCAGCTTTTTGAAGCTGGTGTACAAAACCGAAAATAAGACGCTAAAATTAAACTTTGTCTCTTTTGAATGTCAGCCATTTGACCTTTGGTTGATCCGCATGGCAGAGTGGACTCTTTTCCCGGCTTACAGACTGGTCGTCAGTTGCCCAGTCATCTAAGAACTGGAAGCATAGAAATAGTGCAAATAAAACAGATATACTGTTTGTTAGACTTGCTTTCAATAAGTGACAGATCTATAACACACTTATGTGAATTTGGTTGGGTCGCCTAAAAAGTTACATATTGTATGTCAAATTGGGTGACAAATGAATGCGAAGAGTCACATTTTTTATTATGACGCATACATTTTCTGGCCATTTACCATCCTAAAAATTAGGAATAAGCAAAAGCTTTGATTTCTGGTCAAACAGATAGAAAGGGAGTCTTAGAAGACATAAACTAGAATAGGTCTTATAAGGTATTAGAAATATATAAAAACACAATGTTAAAGAAATTATCCCTGCCAACTTATATCAACACTTTTATATGTCGTTTTGGAGAAAATGTTCTGCCTTCTGTAAGTTTAAGAAACATTGTCATGTGCCTTGAAATTCCGTTAACATAAACTAGCATCTTTAATATATTTTCTCATTTCTCTCCCTCTTGAGGGAAGATAATGAAAGTTCAGAAGTAACAAGAAAAGGTAGACCTATGAATTAGTTATGGTGCTTTTACTGTTAACACTTTTGTTTATTGATTATTAAGTGATTAAAACGCGAATTTCTGAAAAATCGTAAATGGAATTTCTGCTATTGAATTGGCGACAATGGGAAATCATAGTAGTCACAAACCACACTTTGGTTCACAAGATTGAACAGCACAGTTCAGTAGAGAATAGTATATAGTTCAGTAATGTAGAGTTCGGTACAATTAGGAAAAGTAGAATACAGTACACAGTATAGCACACTAGAGTTGAGTACACTAATGTACTGTACTGAGCAGTACTTTGATGTCCAAACTTGTGAAACAAAGACGTATCTAATTGGTTCAAATCTGGTCCGGTCCTGACCAACCAAATTTGGTCTTGTTTGGGGGCAGAGCTCATTAAAATTATAGCCAGTGTGTAGAATAATACCCAAGTATGGAATGTGTACCTATTTAGGATACACCATGAATAGAATGATATTCATATCCATAATTATGCATTTCTGTGTAGTACAGATCAGGGATCCATTATGAAATTCCGTTACCTCAATTCCGTTAGTGTGTAAATCCACTTACTGTAGTTCAATAACCAAAAGAGATTTTTTCAAAGTCAATAACTGACACCTCATTCTTTCTGCAGACATCATTGAATTCTTAATTCAGAGTATATATTTAAACATTTTGGGGAAAAGTAGACAGATAAAAAAACAAAGGGATGTTTTACCGAAATTCTGTTACCAAACTTTGCACCTGCACAGTTCTTGCAGTACACTTAATTTATTAACATTTTCTGTGTAAATTGTTAAAAGTAGTCTTTGTGCATGAAGTTGTATGGTTTGTTAAACTTTAAAATCAATGTTTTTTTGTTTGGCATACATTTATAGTGGAATGACCCCAATAGTCATCACTCACTTAATTTGCCATGCTGTTTTGCTGGTGGGAAATGTCTAACCAGTTATATCCTCCCAGGATCTAGACTCATCATATCTTCATCAGTTCAGCCCATGCTGCAAAGCATGGTGGTTCCTGTATCTGTTGTTGGGCAGAACAATGCAACACAGTTCTCTGTCGTTCCTAATCAGGTAAGCATTCCTTTTTTCTTTTTTTTTACTGTTTTACATATTTGCATTTAATCATTTTCTTGAACCAATGGGCTAATTTAGCTACAATAACATGTGCATCTAGTGATCATTTGTTTGTTTCAGTTGATAGCCATGCCTAGCCCTGCTTCAGCAAAGCAGCCAGCAGCAGTGAATACCAACCCTAAACTGGCTCCCAAGGATACCACAATCTCGGGTAAGGAATGGTGTTCAGTCCTCCATAATGTCATTGTCTGTTTACTGTTATCCTGTAATTTTATTCACAAATGTTGTTGCTTGCTTGTGCATTTCAGGAAAAACGGGAGCTACTGGATCGAATATGGTTACAAAGCAGGTCCACCCGCAATCCTCTAAAAGCACAGGGCAGCAGAAGGTAGCAGTTGGCTCGAGCCCCAGCCATAGGAGGATGCTTTGCTTTGATGGGTCTGCTGGTGAAACTTCTACCTCCAAAGCTACAGCTACTCCTGTATCACCTGACCAACAGGTGGAGAAAGAGATACCTAAATCTGCCTCTGCTCTCTTGGGGAGAAGCAGGCCAAAAAGGAGAATAGAGACTGTAAGATGTACAGACAACACTCAGACATCATGGACCGGAACAGAGACGGAGAAATCCTCCACTGTCCAAAAGCAAAAAGAAGCTGCGAAAAAGACCCCTTCAAAGAGGGACGCAGATCAAAATGCTAGAGGTCAAAGTGCAAGTACCAGTAGATCTCAGAGTGCTGGTAGCAGTAGGACTGATGCCTCACAGTCAGAGTCCAGGAAGAGATCTCAATCAGCAGACAAGAAGGATGATGGTGGAGCAGGACCTAAGGATGCCCAGAGCTCCAGGTCCTCTTCCTCTGATCACAGACTCAGATCAGGGAGCAGGAAAGAGAAAGACGCATGTAGACAAGAGCCTACTGAGAAATCTCCTGCCAAGGAGCGGGAGGGACGGACAGTGAAAAGGACATCTTCTCAGGACCCCCCTCATGTCACTGCCAATAAGGAGAATGAGCTGGAGGGGGGAAGGCGAGAGCAGCAGCCCACACCAGCACCAAGAGCATTCAGCCCGGCCCCAGTGGGCTCACAAACCTCTGTCACTCAGGCTTGCTCCAGCAAAATCCCCTCCAAGACCAGCCCACTGACCAAGCAGGCAGCTGAAATGCTCCACGACATCCAGGGTCTAAACCCTCCCTCCACCCCTCCTAAGAGGACAGGCATGGGCTGTCTGGAGCTGCCTCTTCCTCGGACCCTTGGCCGTCTCCAGGAGTCTCTATACTGCCCCAGGACCCCTGCACGTCAGAGGCTGGACAGAGACAGAGAGGGCACCCCCAGGCACCTGGTCCCTCCCACCACCCCGGACCTTCCCTCCTGCAGCCCAGCCAGCGAAGCAGGGAGTGAAAACAGCATCAACATGGCGGCTCACACACTGATGATCCTATCCCGAGCAGCCATTGCCAGGACAGGCACCCCACTGAAAGACAGCTTGCGCCAGGAGGGGGCTGGAGCAGTGACCCCTGTAGCCTTCAAGAGCAAGAAGCGCAAGCAGCCTGAGCCCCTGGCCAGCCCGCCAGCAAAGAAAGATATCTCAGGTTCATCTGGCAGTAAAAAGAAAACAAAGGTGAGCAAAACATACAGAATGTTCTATTCAATCTGTGTATCCTAATCTATTCTGAGGTTCATAATTGAATGTGATCGCATCAACCCAGTCTTAGATATTTGGCATAATCTCCTGCATTAAATGTGAACTCAGTTTCCTTCTTTGCTTGTATAATGAGAAAGCACATTAAAACCACTGCATCTCTTTATGATTTGTACCACTCAGAAACAGCAGAAGCTAATGGATTCCTTCCCCGATGACTTGGATGTGGATAAATTCTTGTCTTCACTGCATTATGATGAGTGATGGGTTGAGTTATAGCAGTTGGACAATGAGATGAGAATCTCCCAAACACTACCTACCTACTCTCCAGGAATTGAACAAGCCATAATTTACTGTCAGTGCTAGGAACCTGTGGTGTAGTGGAGCATGTCCTCAGTTATTATTTTTTCTTCTATGGTATGTCTGCTTGTAGGGTTTGTCCTACATCCTTTGGCTTAACAACTAATTATACATGTGATGTATATACTGTATAGAAATTATTGCAGAAATGCTAGATTGAGAGCACTGGTTCCATTCAAGGACTGTAATGTTAAGAATGGTTTCCCAATCTTGTTGTATTAATAATTTCAAGAATTCAACCCTTTCCTTGGTCAATATTTCACTGTATCTAAACTTTAAATGATCCACCCAACACACTATGGCTGTGGTTAAACAGGCAGCACAATACTAATCTTTATTTCACTAATTGGTATTTTGACCAGATCAGCTGTGATCTGATCTGGTCAAAAAGACCAGTTAGTGGAAAAAATATCAGAATTGGGCTGCGTGGTGTGTATGTAAAATACATTTGTGCAGATGTTTTCTTTACTAGTGATTTTAAATTAAATCTTGTTTTAGAAAAATCTAGTTCCATTTAATATTGTTTCTGTGCAGGTAAAAACTGACCAGTTTTCAGTCCAAAGCAAAATATCACTATCAGAACACATAGTCTGATAACCCAATCTGTGAATTTCACTATAACCAAGTTAATATTGCACCATTTTATTCACTTGAGTTAATTACTACTATATAATAGGCCTATATCATCACAGTGATAGAAGAATCTCTACTGGCACAGCGGTCTAAGGTACTGCATCTCAGTGCTGCATCACTACAGACCCTGGTTCGATTCCAGGCTGTATCACAACCGTCCATGATTGAGAGTCCCATGGGGCGGCGCACAATTGGCCCAGAGTCGTTAGGGTTTGGCCGTGGTAGGCCGTCATTGTAAATAAGAATTTGTTCTTAACGGACTTGCCTAGTTAAATAAAGGCTAAATTAAAAACGTAAAAATAAATTATCCTATCTTTATAACAATGCCACACATAGCACAGGTAAGACAATCAAGCATGTTTAAAGGACAACTCCACCAAAACAATATTTTGGCATTTGTTTCATTAGTTCATTGTTGATATAGTCCCAAAATGTTTTGCATGTCAGCAATCAAGTTAAGACATGTAACTTTCAAAATACATAAGTCTTGCCCGTATGATGCATTTTGCATCATATGATGCTGTGTCTTGGTAAGCAATTTTGGCCTTGTGTTTCAGGTTATTGTCCTACTGAAAGGTGAATTTGTCTGTCTGTTGGAAAGATTTTCCTCTAGGATTCTGCCTGTGCTTAGCTATATTCTGTTTCTTTTGATCCCCCCCCCAAAAACGTGAGTCCTTACAGATGATAAGCATACCAATAACATGCTTGAAATTTGAAGTGGTACTCAGTGATGTTGGATTTGCCCCAAACATAATGCTTTGTGTTAAGTTATTTGCCACATTTCTTTGCAGTTATACTGTAGTGCCTTATTGAAAACAGGATGCATGTTTTGGAATATTTTCATTCTGTACAGGCTTCCTTTTCACTCTGTCATTTAGGTTAGCATTGTGGAGTAACTAAAATGTTGATCCATCCCCAGTTTTCTCCTATCACAGCCATTCAACTCTAACTGTTTCAAAGTCACCATTGACCTCATGGTGAAATCCCTGAGTGGTTTCTTTCCTCTCCGGCAACTGAGTTAAGAAGGACACCTGTATCTTTGTAGTGACTTGGTGCATTGATACACCATCCAACGTGTAATTAATAACTTCACCATGCTAAAAGGTATATTCAATGTCTGCTTAAAAAAAAAGTTTTTACACATCTACCAATATGTGTCCTCTTCGAGCCATTGGAAAACACCTCTGGTCTTTGTGGTTGAATCTGTTTTTGAAATTCACTGCTTGACTGAGGGACCTTGCAGATAATTGTATGTGTGGGGTACAAAAATCATTTTAAACACTATTGCACACAGTGAGTCCATGTGACTTGTTAAGCACATTTTTACTCCTGAACTTATTTAGGCTTGCCATAACGAAAGGGTTGAATGCTTATTGACTCAAGGCATTTCAGCTTTTCATTTTTAATTAATTTTCCAAGTTTTCTAAAAATGTAATTCCACTCTTGACATTATGGGGTATTGTGTGTAGGCCAGTGACAAAATCTCAATTTTAAATTCAGGCTGAAAAAAGTTGAGGGGTGTGAGTACTTTCTGAAGACACTATGTGTATATATAGGTATGGATAAAGTGACTAGGCAACAGGCTAGATGATTAAACAGTAGCAGCAATGTATGCGAAGAGTCAAGAGTTAGTGCAAAAAGGGTCAATGCAGATAGTTATCCACAGACAAACTATTTAGCAGTCTTATGGCTTGGGGGAAGAAGCTGCTCTTGGCCCTCGACACTGAACAATCTCCCTCTCCAATAGCCTCTGTTGGTCTTCCTCCTGGGAATCCTTGACAATGGACTGAAGTCGGTCCAAGTCTGTTAGTGTAATGCAGATGGAGTCTTGCCTGTTCTAACCTCGATTATTTATTTTTGTCTGACTAGTATTGATGCCCATGGTTCTCTTCTGGGGCTTGGATCGTTCTTAAAATGAAGAGCGAGAAAAAAAACACAAAGCAAGTCACTGAGCAAAACACCCATTGCAAAAAAAAGTTTAGATGCCCCACCCCCAATTACAAAAACAACATGGTTTATCACTACTGAATTTGAATTGCAGAATGGCACTCGTGTTCCTCTGCTTTCTATATAGTGCACTAGGTTTGAGCAGGGCCCATAGAGAGAAATAAATAACCTTAAATGTAATTTTTTTATTTAACCAGGTAGGATAGTTGAACAAGTTCTCATTTACAACTGCGACCTGGCCAAGATAAAGCAAAGCAGTGCAACACAAACACAGAGTTACACATGGAATAAACAAACATGCAGTCAAAACAATAGAAAAAGTCTAAATACAGTGTGTACAAATGAGGTAGGATAACGGCGGTAAGGCAATAAGGGGGGGTGACCGATTAAATATACCTGCTGGAGCGCGTGCTACATGTGGGTGCTGCTATGGGGACCAGTGAGCTGAGATAAGACGGGGCTTTACCTAGCAAAGACTTATAGATGACCTGGAGCCAGTGGGTCTGGCGAAGATTATGAAGCGAGGGCCAGCCAACGAGAGCATACAGGTTGCAATGGTGGGTAGTATATGGGGCTTTGGTGACAAAAGATGGCACTGTGATAGACTACATCCAGTTTGCTGAGTAGAGTGTTGGAGGCTATTTTGTAAATGACATCGCTGAAGTCAAGGATCGGTAGGATAGTCAGTTCTACGAGGGTATGTTTGGCCGCATGAGTAAAGGATCCTTTTTTTATTTATTATTTTTATCCCATTTTCTCCCCAATTTTTCCTACCGGCCAAACCCTCCCTACCCCGGACGACGCTATGCCAATTGTGCGTCGCCCCACGGACCTCCCGGTCGCGGCCGGCTGCGACAGAGCCTGGGCGCGAACCCAGAGACTCTGGTGGCGCAGTTAGCACTGCGATGCAGTGCCCTAGACCACTGCGCCACCCGGGAGGCCCTGAGTAAAGGATCCTTTGTTGTGAAATAGGAAGCTTATTCTAGATTTAATTTTGGGTTGGAGATGCTTAATGTGAGTCTGGAAGGAGAGTTTACAGTCTAACCAGACACCTAGGTATTTGTAGTTGTCCACATATTCTAAGTCAGAACCTGTCCAGAGTAGTGATGCTGGGCGGGTGGGCAGGTGTGAGCAGCGATCAGTTGAAGAGCATGCATTTAGTTTACATGCATTTAAGGGCAGTTGGAGGCCACGGAAAGAGAGTAGTATGGCATTGAAGCTCATCTGGAGGTTAGTTAACACAAGTGTCCAAAGAAGGGCCAGAAGTATACAGAATGGTGTCGTCTGCGTAGAGGTGGATCAGAGAGTCACCAATAGCAAGAGCGATATCATTGATGTATACAGAGAAAAGAGTCGGCCCTCTGATTGAACCCTGTGGCATCCCCATAGACACTGCCAGAGGTCCGGACAACAGGCCATCCGATTTGACACACTGAACTCTGTCTGAGAAGTAGTTGGTGAACCAGGCGAGGCAGTCATTTGAGAAACCAAGGCTGTTGAGTCTGCCAATAAGAATGTGGTGATTGACAGAGTCGAAAGCCTTGGCCAGGTCGATGAATACAGCTGCACAGTATTGTCTTTTATCGATGTCGGTTATGATATCGTTTAGGACCTTGAGCGTGGCTGAGGTGCACCCATGACCAGCTCGGAAACCAGATTGCATAGCAGAGAAGGTACGGTGGGATTCGAAATGATCGGTGATCTGCTTGTTAACTTGGCTTTCGAAGACCTTAGAAAGGCAGGGTAGGATAGATATAGGTCTGGAGCAGTTTGTGTCTAGCTTGTCTCCCCCTTTGAAGAGAGGGATGACCGCGGCAGCTTTCCGAAACGAGAGGTTGAACAGGCTAGTAATAGGGGTTGCAACAATTTCGGTGGATCATTTTAGAAAGAGAGGGTCCAGATTGTCTAGCCCAGCTGATTTGTAGGGGTCCAGATTTTGCAGCTCTTTCAGAACATCAGCTATCTGAATTTGGGTGAAGGAGAAATGGGGGAGGCTTGGACAAGTTGCTGTGGGGCGTGCAGGGCTGTTGACTGGGGTAGGGGTAGCCAGGTGGAAAGCATGGCCAGCTGTAGAAAAATGCTTATTCTCAATTATTGCGGATTTATCAGTGGTGACAGTCTTTCCTAGCCTCAGTGCAGTGTGCAGCTGGGAGGAGGTGCTCTTATTCTCCATGGACTTTACAGTGTCCCAGAACTTTTTGGAGTTTGTGCTACAGGATGCAAATTTCTGTTTGAAAAAGCCAGCCTTTGCTTTCCTAACTGCCTGTGTATATTTGGTTCCTAACTTCCCTGAAAAGTTGCATATCGTGGGGGCTATTCGATGCTAATGCAGTACGCCACAGGATGTTTTTGTGCTGGTCAAGGGCAGTCAGGTCTGGAGTGAACTAGGGGCTATCTGTTTCTGGTTCTACATTTTTTGAATGGGGCATGCTTATTTAAGATGGTGAGGAAAGCACTTTTAAAGAATAACCAGGCATCCTCTACTGACGGAATGAGGTCAATTAGAAAGGCCTGCTCGCTGAAGTGTTTTAGGGAGCGTTTGACAGTGATGAGGGGTGGTCGTTTGATCACAGACCCGTTACGGTTGATGATGTTATTGTCTGACTGCTTTTTGCTGGTGTCCCTTTCACATCAGTGCTACCAATACAGAAAAATCATATTGATATTTGAACAACATGCTGTGCTGAAGACTGTGGGGAGACCATCCTTCCTAGTGTGGTTTAGAATGTTTGGAATCAGGCAGATTGTCTAATATTTCAGAGCAGGACTCACCGCCATCATCATGGACTGACTCACTAGACCCTTGGCTGCTGCTGGTGGTGGCAATTTTATTAGATGCCAGATTGCTTCCCCAGATAGCGTCACACGGTGACATATAGCCAGTCGTCACAGTCACCATACCTGTGGCTATTGTCTCTTCAAATTGTCAGTTTTCTGCAGACCTTGTTTTTACTCCTCTTTATGCCACTGCTGTGCAGTAGGACTGTGATCTTACTATCCACCTTGCTGTTGTCTGGTACCAGACATCTGTGCACAAATCTCTGTATGTATCTGGAGAAGGTCTGCAATTTCTACATTGGACCAATGTATTGTCTCTTGAATTTTCTGTGCATTCTGAATCTGAGAACACGCTACAATTTGCTCCTGACCCTCAATCTCCCCACCTTCCTCCTGGGAAGTCGTCTTGTCCATTGACTGAAGTCGGTCTGTTAGTGCAATGCAGACGGCGTCTATCGCCTGTTATAAAAAGGAGAAACACACGGAAAGCAAATCATTGTCATAAATAATACCCATTGCAAAACAGGTTTAGACTGACGATGGTCGGACAATTACACTTTTATTTATCTAGGCAAGTCAGTTAAGAACAAATTCTTACTTACAATGACGGCTTAGCCCAACCCGACCAAACCCTAACCTGGACAACGCTGGGACAATTGCGCGCCGCTCTATGGGACTCCCAATCACGGCCGGTTGTGATACAGCCTGGAATTGAACCAGGGTCTGTAGTGATCCATTGCCTTAAACCGACGCACCACTCGGGAGCCCCATTTACTCCATGGGTCCTGTTCAAAAGTAGTGTATCCAATCTGCCAGTCATTGGCCTTGGGAATATGTAGCCCTTGATCATGACTAAGTTCCATTACATTACACATATAGGACGAAGGCGTCTTCCGTGGTGCCCGGGGCTAGTTATGGGAGCCGCGACGCTTGGTCTGAACATTAACATCATCGCTAGCTATACGGCTTTGGACGTATAAGGACCATATCTTTCATATCGGCGAGAATACATTTTCAAAAAACGAAAGGTTAAATTGATACACCTTAATATGGTTAGGGTTCCCACACAACCGTATTTCCATTTTACAGCGCTTGTTTACTGAAAACAGAAGGAAGACAGTGTACTAACCTGTACTAATTAGCTTTCTGCGTCTGATCACGTGTTTGGTTAAACGGGAAGATAGACGCTACAAACGTATTTTCACTGAAAAAGACAGTTACAGACAACAGTGTTAAACACGTTTAAAACAGTGTACAGCAAGTGTGCGTTTTGAATTGGTTTAATATATGAAAGTAACAGGGATTTATGTTTTTAGAATCGTACCGCAATTGAGAATCGATTCACGTGTGGATGGGGTATTTGCTGTTTTGTCTTCTAGAGACAATTCCCCCATTAAAAACAGATTTTGTAAGGTCCTTGAACTAAGGAGTAACGCTAATTTAGTACAATATTGAGCTAGGGAATATGGTGTAAGGCACAGCCAAGTTGTATAGACGTTGGCCCAAACATTAACGGATAGTCTACGACTTTGACCAACTCATTGTTGAATGAGACCTCGACAGAGGATGCCATTTATTTACATTAAACTCATCTTGGGCATTTGGACCAGGCTGGGTTTTCCAAACAGGACTCGTCGCCATTATTTCCCAGTTCATGGCAGCGTCACATATGTCCAGTTCTTGCTGTTGGGAACAGTTTGGCCATTCCCGTCCTTTATTTTCTTATACCAAATATTCAATTTCAGTTCGCTGACAATCTGTTCTTGAGTCCACTTTATTCCCCTGCTCTGGAGTGCGAATTTCCATGTCTGACCAATGTGTCATTATGAAAATAAAGTTAATTCAAAAAACCTGCATTAAAATTACCTCAACTGTAGGATCTAAGATGAATCAACTGAAAATAAATACCTTTGTTTTTTGAGGCATGAAATGGGCGTGTTCTTCTAGTCCTCTGTCGAAATTTTTTGTTGGACGTGTTAATTTGTTCATGCTGCGTTCATAACCAAGTGGGACAGTGGTAATTACCAGTTGTGAAGTGGTAAAACCTCGTTTGATATGTTCAAGTGCATTAAACTAATTGAGAAACGCAGATTGGCTAATCGGCAAAAACCTATGTCACCATAAACTAAAAGTACCGCTATCATGCGGTACTTTTAATAAATTGTTTTTTATAAATTATGTTTTTTTGTTGCGCTTAACTGACGATAATCTCTCGTGGACAGATGAATCTGAGAATATGTCAAGAATATGTCAAGGCTAATTTAGAATTATGCTATTTCGAGCAGCAGTATTTCCTGGTTTGGGGTTTTTGTCATTTATTATTTGGACAAATCAGGATTGGGTAAAGGTGGTGCTGTGATTTTCAAATATGTGTGCGGATGATAAACGGTTTCCACTAGATTACAGTCAAAATGGTCAATCTCGTAAAAATGTATGAAAACTAAAATTCACTTTTTGGCCATGATATTGGTGAAATTAGCGGAAGGGAGGGGTTTGGCCAAGAGTTTCGGTTTGCACAAAGGTAATCAAAATGGTTAATGGCATTCCCCATAAAACAGGAAATTACAAACTTGGAGGTCATTTTACTTTTGGATAACTGAGATTAAATTGCAGAAAATTCTGTTATCGAGGTAATTTCCTTAGTAGGTGACGTCAGAGGTCATCATGTGGGAGCTCAGGGTGATAGACAACGGAGTACAGCCAATGATATATATGTTTTCCTCTACTCGGGCATTGCTGACGCATGCCAAATCTTACAACGCCTGGATAGGTATTTTATGTATTAGCTAACCACATCATATAGCAATCTGTCAGTCAATGATACAGTTGAAGACATGGAACGCAACCATTGGTTGAGGCAAAGTCTGAGCAGGGGGACGTGACCATAATCTTCAACCTAACCAGTCCTGCAGTAATTGGCTACCATCAGCAAGCAACTTCCATTCCCTGCTACATGAAAGGCTCCAAAATTGGGATGAAACACTTACGCCGCATTCAAAACAACTGGCAACTCTGAAATCTCTGACTTCAGTGCATTCAAGACAACTGGAAACTCAGAAGAATACGAGCTCTGACTGGAAAAATAATTTAATGGTCATTCAATTCGGAATTCCAAGTCGGAAACTCTGGCATCTTTCTAGAACTCCGACTTTCTGACCTGAAAATCCCTGAAGCTGTGATTTGACCTCGTATTTTTTCCAAAGTCCCTCTTTGCCATGCAAATGAACTGAATGCCCTAAAAAACATTTCCACTGCATTTCAGCCCTGCCACAAAAGGACCAGCTGACATCATGTCAATAATTCTCTTGTTAACACAGGTGTGAGTGTTGACGAGGACAAGGCTGTGAGTGTTGACGAGGACAAGGCTGGAGATCACTCTGTCATGCTGATTGAGTTCAAATAACAGATTGGAAGCTTCAAAAGGAGGGTGGTGCTTGGAATCATTGTTCTTCTTCTGTCAACCATGGTTACCTGCAAGGAAACACGTGCTGTCATCATTGCTTTGCACAAAAAGGGCTTCATAGGCAAGAATATTGCTGCCAGTAAGATTGCACCTAAATCAACCATTTATCGGATCATCAAGAACTTCAAGGAGAGCGGTTCAATTGTTGTGAAGAAGGCTTCAGGGCGCCCAAGAAAGTCCAGCAAGCGCCAGGACCGTCTCCTTAAATTGATTCAGCTGCGGGATCGGGGCACCACCAGTACAGAGCTTGCTCAGGAATGGCAGCAGGCAGGTGTGAGTGCATCTGCACGCACAGTGAGGCGAAGACTTTTGGAGGATGGCCTGGTGTCGAGAAGGGCAGCAAAGAAGCCACTTCTCTCCAGGAAAAACATCAGGGACAGACTGATATTCTGCAAAAGGATTGGACTGCTGAGGACTGGGTTAAAGTCATTTTCTCTGATTAATCCCCTTTCCAATTGTTTGGGGCATCTGGAAAAAAGCTTGTCCGGAGAAGACAAGGTGAGCGTTACCATCAGTCCTGTGTCATGCCAACAGTAAAGCATCCTGAGACCATTCATATGTGGGGTTGCTTTTTAGCCAAGGGAGTGGGCTCACTCACAAAGAACACAGCCATGAATAAAGAATGGTACCAACACATCCTCCGAGAGCAACTTCTCCCAACCATCCAGGAACAGTTTGGTGACGAACAATGCCTTTTCCAGCATGATGGAGCACCTTGCCATAAGGCAAAAGTGATAACTAAGTGGCTCGGGGAACAAAACATCGATATTTTGGGTCCATGGCCAGGAAACTCCCCAGACCTTAATCCCATTGAGAACTTGTGGTGAATCCTCAAGAGGCGGGTGGACAAACAAAAACCCACAAACTCCAAGCATTGATTATGCAAGAATGGGCTGCCATCAGTCAGAATGTGGCCCAGAAGTTAATTGACAGCATGCCAGGGCGGATTGCAGAGGTCTTGAAAAAGAAGGGAGGGGATTCAATCTTGCAACCTTTCAGTCACCAATGCTCGAACCACTAGGCTACCTGGCGCCCAAATACAGGTGTGCCAAGATTTTAGCGTCATACCCAAGAAGACTCGAGGCTGTAATTGCTGCTAAAGGTGCTTCAACAAAGTACTGAGTAAAGGTTCTGAATGCCTATGTAAATGTCACATTTCAGTTTGACATTTTTAATACATTTGCAAAAATGTTGCTTTGTCATTACGGTGTATTGTGTGTAGATTGATGAGATGAAAGCACTAATACATTTTAGAATAAGGCCATAACGTAAAAAAGTAATGGGGTCTGAATACTTTCCGAATGCACTGTATAAACTAGGATTGGGATCCAGTCCTTTTCACTTCATCCCCTGAATTGGCTGAATTGAAATGGAATTGGCTGCAAACCTGGTGCCACGTATGCCAACCCTTTCAGGGTGCGCTAACTACAACCAAGCAGCAGCCAAGTGAACCTGCAGTAGAAAGTATAAAAGCAGTCTTAATGTTTGTTTCTCGGACAGACCTAACTTTCTGTATCACTGTTGGACTTTCCACAGCAAATCGACAGCCTGATTCACAGTAACCTGGCAGACATTGTGGTGGAGCTGTTGATGACCCTGTATGATGGGGCTGCTACTGAGGGGGGCAGAGGGGACCTGAGGAGGTGCATAGGGTAATGTTCATTACACATCACTCCTTACCACTCCACAACACTTGCATTCACAACCTTTCATTGTCTGTGATGATATGTTCCATGTTCTCTCTAGGGAACTGGACCCAGCCCCAAACCCCCCTCCATCAGCTCCAATGTTATCAAAGCCACACTGGATTACCTCAGCAAATGTCACAGTGCCAGTCACAAGTCCCTGGTGGCCATTTTATCCAGGACACTGGTAAAATGCTGTCCTTGTCTCATAATTGTGTTGCAATTGCTGTAGAATGTTATTATAACACAATGGAACAGAATTTGGCTTTACAAAGTTGAGTGGTTTCCTGGGCCCAGTTTTTAAAAAATAATAATAATCTGGAAAGGAATCTGGATTCTGTGATCAGCTTGTTGTGATTCTAGATCTCCATCCAGAGGATCCTGCTGGCGGTGTGTCAGAAGGCAGCTGAGACGATCAATGCTTACGAGAGGCACCGTCCTACTGATGTACCCCATGCTTGTCTGTCTACTGCTCAGGGAGGTCAAGGACGGCCTGGGGGGAGCCTGGGCCTTCGTCCTCCGAGACATTATCGACACACTTATCCACCACATCAACAGCAGGTTAGGGGTTAACACACACACAATCTGCTGCTCTCTCACACATCCGATGGAGAGACTCGTCATTTTTGCTCTCTAATAGTTAATTGTTTTTCTACCTGTTCTTGTTTTGGCAGGTCGGCCCAGTTGGACGAGTTGTCGAGGCGTAGTTTCTCCCTGTGTTGTGACCTACTGACCTATGTGTCCCACAGACGTGTACGTAGTTCTGTGACGACACTGGAATGCCACCTACAGGTCATTGTTGGTACTCAATGCCCAGGTGACCAACCAACTTGCCATCTCACAGCAGGTAAGACATGGTTGTTTCACATGGCCAGTACGCTCAGAATAATTTGCTCAAAGTAGGTATTAAACTGTTCCCTGTTCTCTCCCTCTCTTTCTCTTTTTTCTCTCGGACTCCTCTTTCTGTCTCTCTTTTCGCTCTCCCCTCTTTTCGCTCGCTCTTCATTTTCTCTCTCATGTGCTATGCCTTCTGAGTGTGGGTGACAGGTGATGAGAGAGATGTGGCCTCCTTCGGGCTTTGTGAAGATTTTATTTTCCACTGTCCTCTCTGCTCAATACCTACTATGTGTGTGTGATATTGCAACTCCCTCTCCCTGTCTCTCCCAGGTATACACAGAAGGTGCAGTGGGAGTTTAAGCTGGAAAAGAGGGCTCTGTCCAACCTGCAGGTTTACAGAAGGAACTTCCTGTGTAAGGCTGTAGGGAACTACATCCAGTGTCTGGAGCAGGTTGAGGAGCACGACACCTGGGTGTTCCGCCTGGCCTCACTGTGGTTGGAGAACGCTGACATCAAGACAGTCAATGACATGAGGGTGAGTTACTGATATCACACTAACATCACCCAATACTCATGACTAGAGGTCGACCGATTATGATTTTTCAAAGCCGATACCGATTATTGGAGGACCAAAAAATAAACCGATACCGATTAATCGGCCGATTTAATGACAATTACAACAATACTGAATGAACACTTATTTTAACTTAATATAATACATCAATAAAATCAATTTAGCCTCAAATAAATAATTAAACATGTTCAATTTGGTTTAAATAATGCAAAAACAAAGTGTTGGAGAAGAAAGTAAAAGTGCAATATGTGCCATGTAAGAAAGCTAACGTTTAAGTTCCTCGCTCAGAACATGAGAACATATGACAGCTGGTGGTTGCTTTTAACATGAGTCTTCAATATTCCCAGGTAAGAAGTTTTAGGTTGTAGGTATTATAGGAATTATAGGACTATTTCTATCTATACGATTTGTATTTCATATACCTTTGACTATTGGATGTTCTTATAGGCACTTTAGTATTGCCAGTGTAACAGTATAGCTTCTGTCCCTCTCCTTGCCCCTACCTGGGCTCGAACCAGGAACACATCGACAACAGTCACCCTCGAAGCAGCGTTACCTATGCAGAGCAAGGGGAACAACTACTCCAAGTCTCAGAGCGAGTGACGTTTGAAACGCTATTAGCGCGCACCCCGCTAACTAGCTAGCCATTTCACATCGGTTACACCAGCCTAATCTCGGGAGTTGATAGGCTTGAAGTCATAAACAGCGCAATGCTTGAAGCACAGTTTAGAGCTTCTGGCAAAACGCACGAAAGTGCTGTTTGAATGAATGCTTACGAGCCTGCTGGTGCCTACCATCGCTCAGTCAGACTGCTCTATCAAATCATAGACTTAATTATAACATGATAACACACAGAAATACGAGCCTTAGGTCATTAATATGGTCGAATCCGGAAACTATCATCTCGAAAACAAAACGTTTATTCTTTCAGTGAAATACGGAACCGTTCCTTATTTTATCTAACAACCTTCAATGTTATGTCATAATTACGTACATTTCTGGCAAATTAGTTTGCAACGAGCCAGGCGGCCCAAACTGTTGCAAATACCCTGACTCTGCGTGCAATGAACGCAAGAGAAGTGACACAATTTCATCTGGTTAATATTGCCTGCTCACCTGGATTTCTTTTAGCTAAATATGCAGGTTTAAAAATATATACTTCTGTGTATTGATTTTAAGAAAGGCATTTATGTTTATGTTTAGGTACAGTCGCGCAAATGCGCTTTTGTTAAATCATCCCCCGTTTGGCGAAGTACACGTTGGAGCAAAGACAGTCCATTTTTGGCGAATGCGCACCGCATCGATTATATGCAACGCAGGACACGCTAGATAAACTAGTAATATCATCAACCATGTGTAGTTAACTAGTGATTATGATTGATTGATTGTTTTTTATAAGATAAGTTTAATGCTAGCTAGCAACTTACCTTGGCTTCTTACTGCATTCGCGTAACAGGCAGGCTCCTCGTGGAGTGCAATGTAAAGCAGGTGGTTAGAGCGTTGGACTAGTTAACTGTAAGGTTGCAAGATTGAATCCCCGAGCTGACAAGGTAAAAATCTGTCATTCTGCCCCTGAACAAGGCAGTTAACCCACCGTTCCTAGGCCGTCATTGAAAATAAGAATGTGTTTTAACTGACTTGCCTAGTTAAATAAATGTGTAAAAAATAAAATCCGATTGAATCGGCCCTAATTAATCGGCCATTCCGATTAATCGGCCGACCTCTACTCACTAGGTTGATACAAGATTGTTTGTTACACCGTTTGTTTAGTCTGGGCTACATTCCAAACTTAAATCTCTCTTCACAATCAGTTTGGATCCCAGGCTACCCAGCATGAATGTGTCTTCCCATTTAGATGAGAGAAACTACAGTTTGTTTTACTATTAGTTTATTTTCTTGTGCTTCAGGGAGGTGTGAAGAGGATCCCATCCTATAAGTTTCTGCCTCTCGTGTACCAGCAGGCTGCCCGCACAGGGATAGAAAATGTCTGCTAAAGTGGCAGAGGATGTGGGTTTCCATGATGTTCTCAATGAGGTGAGACTTTAATATGTTTCAATAGGCAACAGAAGCCAAAAACATAAATGCACCTGTGAACTATAGAGTTTATCTGCCTGACACTCTTTCCTCTGGTCTAAAAAAAGATCCCAGGGCAGTGATTGGGGACATTAGCCTGTGTAGTGTGCTGGTTTTCCTGACTCTCTGTGGTCACTGAAAGATCCCATGGAATGTAAGAGTAGGGGTGTTAACCCTGGTGTTCTGGCTAAATTCCCAATCTGGTTCTCATACCATCATGGCCACCTAATCATCCCCTGCTTCCAATTGGCTCATTAATCCCCACTCCTTTCCCATGTAACTATTCCTTAGGTCGTTGCTGTAAATGAGAATGTGTTCTCAGTCAACTTATTTGGTAAAATAAGGGTTAAATCAAATAAAACACAACCACCTTCACAAATGACTTTTGGGCTTTTACTGGTGTATGAGGTTACCGTCCCTTGTGTTCCTCTGTATAAGCCATCCCCTTTGACCTGCCCATCATGCTGATAAAGAACCTATATGATGTCGTCATTCCTACGATGGAGATCAAGGTAGAGAATGGGTTTGATCATCTGTGGATCCCTCACTAATCTATCACCTGACATATGGGGATTTTTGTTATGCAATATGATGTTTTGCAGCCATTTTGCATAGAATTTGCACTGTAATGTATGTATACACTGGCTCCACGGTATATATTATAATTCAGAAATGTTCACAAGTTGTTCACTGTTTTCACAAGAGACAGACTGACACACATTTTCTGTTTTGACTGAGTTTATGGTATACCTGCCGCCCCTACTCTGCTCTCCACAACACAATACAATCATTACTAAACCTACAACAAATATTTTCTTAAACATTTGGCTATTCCTCTGATGGTACTGTAGTACCAGTCAAATGTTTGGACACACCTACTCATTCAAGGGTTTTTCTTAATTTTTTACTATTTTCTACATTGTAGAATAATATTGAAGACATCAAAACTATGAAATAACACATATGGAATCAAAAGTGTTAAACAAATAAAAATATATTTGAGATTCTTCAAAGTAGCCATCCTTTGCCTTGATGACAGCTTTGTACGGTCTTGGCATTCTCTCAACCGTGTTGTGTTGCTCAGAATTATTTTAATCAAATGTCTGATATATAATCTATTTGATTATTTTTAAAGATAATTTTGTTCTAGTACAGGTTCATTGTATCATAGGATAATAAATAGCTGATGTTAGATAAAGATAATTGATTTTTGTTCATATATTTCTTGGAGGGCTTATTCAAAACTGCAGTACAACACAAATGGAGAGGCTCTTGTACGAGAGACAAATTGAGAGCTTACTCCCTCGAGTCAATCTGAGGTGTTTAAATGGGGGCGGTAAAGTTCCACATGAGTGGCTAGTAGGGCCACCACTCATACAGACCTGACACCAGTTTGTTCAGTGTAGTGTTGAATGAATGGACTCAAAGGAGATGTAGACTTACCTCAACAGGTGGTCTTGCAAGTAAGTGTTTTTATTTACATTTTCTTACCTATAGAACCTGCCTATGCAGTTTTGAATGTTTTCTGTGTCTTATTTCCTACACCGTGGACATTAAGAATGACTGAATTGTTTTGTTTCATTGACTTTCAAGAATTGTAAAAAGTACGTTTTATAATTGTCTATTCTAAGGTTTCCTTAAGACAAAATGCATAGGACATTCACATACAAACTGGAAATTCTACCTAAAGAGTCAAATATTTGTGGCATTCCTGAATTGTTCTGAGTTGTTTAATTGCCTTTTTTAGTGTGTTAAATGTAGTTATTACATTGTAGCAGAAGTGGTCAAACTGTTTATTTAATTTCACTTGACCTTTTAATCTTGTTTACTGTATGTCTTCTTCACAGTACCAGGAGTCAGATCCCTACGTCCCTAACGAGGGTTTCCATGAGGGTAAGGGGGGGTCCTCCACTCAACCCCTCTGCAGAGGAACTACCCCAGTTTCTACACGAACTGGGCCCTGCACCTCCTGATAGCGCTGCCTCTATACCTGACCGCAAAGGTGTCTTCCTCCATTTTTTGACAGTTGTTACATGCATACATTTTGCCCTCTTCCTGTCAGACTATTGTAATTAAGCAACAAAAATGTTTTGTGTTTAAAGCCTTGTTAGTAGTACAAATGAGTAAGTCTTTGATTATGTTAAAGAATGTAGAAGAATTCATCCATCAAGTACATAGGGACCACTGTCATCAGTGTGCTCCTTCTCCTATTGGTTGCTTGGATACTACTGTAAGTACTTGTGTTTCCCTCTTATCATTCGGCATCTACCCTAAGACAGGCATACGTCATTCACTTCAATTTGATGAATAAAACTTGTTCCCTTCCGACCATCCCTATACTCACCCTCCAGTGTCCTCTAGCCGTGCGTGTGGGGTGGCGTGTGGCAATACTCGCAGTGTCAGCCAGTCTCAGTGGTGTGATGTGGTAAGACTGTCCAGCAGGGCAGTATGAAGCTCAGTGTTTTTAGTATCCATTTTAAATTACATTTTGGTAATTAAGCAGACAATTTACAGTCAGTGCATTAAACTTTAGTAAAACCGCAAAATAAACTTATCTGAATAAAGCAGCTATCAGCAACATCTTTGCTAATAAGAAAAGACAAGCTCAAATGTTAGTGCAAGAAAGGCAAGTACAACAGTAAGTGTTACATTTATAAAATAACCTTTCTTAGGGTGTTGCTAGGGCGTTCAAACGAGTTACTCTTTGAAGTTAGGTTTTCGGACGCTTTACCTTTACCCATTCCGACCCCTGGTCATCTACCCTGACAAAGATCTGTCTGGGAGATTTTACTCTACAGGTACGGTCTCCCCTATGCTTGAAGAGTGGTCTTGGTAGTTGCTCTTGAATGCAAGATTACAGAGAAACAGAACCTGCACCATGGTGCTCTCTACTTGTGTAACTCTTTATTCATAATATTCAAGTGAATAGTGAATAGTTTTTATCCAGGTTGGAATAGAGGCCGGGCGTTTTATCACGCTGGAATGAGAGCCTTTACTTTAATCTGATCAATTGAATTATATACAATCACAATTTTGGCACTGATACATTTAAACAATCCTAAACAGTTTAATTTAAATCTGCACCTGATTTTGTATCAAACACCTTTGCAAAAAATTATTTAACTTTTTGAAAATACAGTACAATACTTTTTTTGGCCCCTATTGAAATCATGGGTGATGTAAAATGTAGAAAATGTTATTTAACATAGAAATACTCCAATATAAATGTGGCATTACAAATCAGGTTTCTGTATGTCTACTAATGGTGAGGTTTTGAAATATTATACAATCATTAATTTTGACTTAAATATCAAATATGTATATTAAGTACACAATGTCATTACAAAATCCTATTATCACGGATTGCTTCATTCTCACTCATACAGATAGAGTGATATTCATAATTTGACACTTTTGATCACTTTTTGCAGTTAAACAGAATGTCGCAAACCCATGCTAGTTCCCATATGAGATGCCTGTGACTTGATAGCATTGTAAACGACAAGGGACGTATATCAACCTATGTGTATCATCTTCTATTGTCTGTGACCTCCTGGTTGTACTTTGAATGAAAACATTTAGTCAACTCCAACTCTTAATAAAACAGCTTGACAAAGGACATTTCCTACAAAACGTTCCTCCTTTCATCACACAGCAAAGAAAATTGTAATGAAAGAATGGTAATGATACCTATGGGGAACCTTCAACAAGCTCGAGTAATTTACAATATGCTATTTTGAGTTGAGGCTTCTGAGAAGTAAAAAGAAACATTGCTGTTTAAGAGTTCTTAGGACCTTGTCTCAGGTGAGGGCAGTGCACTTCACTACCATGTTGTAGGCAGTGGGGAATCAGCAGGAAATATGTGCAAGGAGGGACTAGGCTGGCATAGAGATAGCATTCCTTTCTGCTACCCAACCTTCAGTCTAATAATGTGTCTAAATTAAATCAGAGGTTGCTGTGAAACTGGAGTGCAAAGAAAACTGGTAACATCTAAACTAAGAAGAGCATTCTCTGGTCAAACTGCAGTCTCCATGATGTGTCCAGAGAACAGTCCTATTGGTCACTGCAGCCCCAACCCCTCCCCTCTCCCTGCCTCAGTAGAATTGGAACTCCTGGTGGCCATCGTCGTCCCACCCGAGGCCCGCCTCAGTCATTTGATGCGGTGGCGGACCAGCGAGGACTCATCAGTGATCTCGCCGGACCGGTCTCGGTGACGACAGGGCAGGACGAGGAGGAGGAGCAGGATGAGGAGCACCACAACACAGACGGCCACCAGGGCGTAGGAGATGACCCAGAGAAGGGGCTCCTTCAGCAGCCCTCCAGCAGCACAGTTAGATGCCACGTCTGCAGATGAGAAGGGCCCAGAGGTCTCTGACACGGCTATCCCACCGTTCACTGGAGAGAGGAACCAGGGTTATAATAGCTAACGTACTGTGGAATGTAAGAAGGGTATACGAAGAACACTTGACCAGGCGCATAAACGCTTACTAGCCCCCCCAAAAAACATTGTCTGGTGCTATAGCCATACTATATTGGAACACCAAGGCCATATCTAAGACCCAATAATAATGTCTCCAGCACTCACCTGCACATCTGCTGACAGCGAAGCCCACTCTCTTCTCTGCCCGGTCAAAGATGACATAGAAGCCCTCCATGACGGTTGCTCCTATCACCAGGCCGTTGGCTGACGACGAGATGCCGAAGCGGAAGCAGTCCAGCGTACCGTCCACATCTGTGATTGGCTGGATATACAGCTACAGGGAGCAGTCACACTAATGTCAATAAAAGAGCTGTCGACAAACAGATCTAAAGCTCATAACAAGATGGCTGATGTTGGTTAGAGTAAGCAAACAACAAACACACAGAGGCAACATGGGGACGTTTGTTGTGTCACCTGAGGGAGGATGGAGATTTTGAAGGACTGGCTGGTGTTGGTGGCTCTCAGGTAGATGGACAGTTTGGGGAAGAACCTCCACGGTGTCTCCCCCTTCAACCAGCAAGCCAGTTTAGTGCCACCCCAGAACCCTGAGGTGAAGTCCTGGATCTGGACCATAGAAAGACAGTGATAGATTAAGACTCCAATAAAATGACTGAGTTGTGAAAAAAAGGTGTACTTTTACATAGATAACCACTCATTTTCTCTCAGATCCGTAGACCAGAACAAAGATGCCATATAGGGGTGGACAAATATAAGCCATGGAAAGGAAATAAGTTGCAGTGTCCTCAGTCTACACAGTTACTGAAGTGTTCTCAGACAACCAGGTTATCCTAGAAGTTCTTTGTCATTTGATCATGGGCACAGCAGCTGACATACCAGAGATGTTCTTGAGATGGCCTCAACCACAGCACTGAACACATTCACAGGCAACCGCAGAAGAGTGGTTCCACTGTCCACTATGGCTTTATCCTTGTTGTACTGAGAGAAGGAGAGGGAGAGAGAAGGAAAGAGAGAGAGGAAGATGTATAAAGAAAGGGGAAACATTTTTTTTTTTCAGTTGCATATTTCATTTCAGAAGACCTTGATCAAACAAAAAGCTGAAATGTCCACCTTGGTTCCTGGAAGGCTTCAGAAACAGGTTTAGCACATTCTTGTGTCTCAGCTCAGGCATGCTTTATTAACTGTTGCTTTATATCCTCTTTCCAGACCTGCACTACAGGCTCATCCAGAAAGAATGCTCACTAGAAACAGCCTTAGTCTTATGGCCACGGTTAGGCTTTGTTCCTCAAACCTGACGTGTTGTGCAGATTGAAATACTTTGCAAACCATTTAGACCAGGAAAGGGCAATTTAGAAAACAACAGTGGACAGTTTGTCTCACACCTCTTTGCAGTCCAGGTTTAGATTCTGGTCCCCAACCTCCATCTTCAATACTTCCACCTGATAGTACCACTCTTCCTTTATTGGGGTGTACCACATGGACCCCGAATACAATGTTGGTTCAACCCCTCCCATGACCTGAAACAAAACAGGATTTTTCATTCACTTTACAAATGACTGAATACAATGATAGCCTGAATACTGTAATAAAACTACAATGGCATGCCTTGGCAATGTTTGGCATGGCATTGCAGACACTGATTACACCCCACTATCTCTCCCATCTGCTACGCTCACTCACGTGGTCGGCTCGACCGCAACTGCTCTTATAACACCAACAGACCTGCCCTCGGCAAGGGGCTATCTTAGCTTAATTAGCCATTCGCTAACTAGATTCGGTGTCCAATGGGGAAACGCATTGAGAGGCGCAGAGACTTGCTAGCGATCATGTTTCTAAGAAGCACTATGCCGCTCAGTCTAATCCACCCTTGAAAGGTTTATCTGGTCTGGGCGTCGGGTGAATTATTATGCCAAGCAACTGCCTAGCGTGTGTGAGATGAACAGCCTCAATAATCATCTTCTTTGACAGTACAACAACCAGCCTTTGTAAGGAAGTACCCCCCCCCCCCCACTCCTCCCATTCATAACCTTTAGCTTTCTCCTCCTGACTACTCACAAGACTTCCCCCTGTGGGGTCGGCAGTGGTGCTGGCTGACAACCCAGCTCCACACATCTGGAGGGAGAACACATCTGGGATGCCTGTCTGTCGTACCATGGAGTTAAAGAAAGGCTCCACCGAGGAGTCAGGCTGAGAAACAGGAGACAAACACAAAACACTCTGGTCATTAACTTAGTGTAAAATAGTGTAACGTCTTGGCTGTCCTATTGGTCAATAGTGAAGCTGTAAGCACAGAGAATGACAGGAGAAAGTCTTATCAGTTATCACCCTGACTAAACAGGATCCCCCCTCTATACCTTGACTTCCCATGGTGTATATATCAAGGGCCAGATCTGAACCTGAACAAAGCTGAGATCCACAGTACAGAGTGGACACTGTATGTCAATGATTTAAAATAGTTGACCTCAAAATCTGCATAAGGCATACATTGTGTAAGCTCAGAATAGCCTAACCAACATTACGCCCCATGGTTCTGTGTGATGATGAGATCACAGTTCCATTCTGAACAGTATCATGTGTGTGAACCTTCTCCGGTTGAGTTGATTTGATCTTTGATAACATTCAGTAGCTCTTCACGCCCCACCACGCTTACGGACACCACTGTGCCAAATCAAACAGACATGGCGATATCCTTCATATCCAGATTCCCAGAGGGCATGAGGACCCCTCCCCATTTACCCGAGCCAGCAGGGGGTAGGCCAGACCCAGGATTCCCTGCCAGTTGACCCCCGGGAGGAAGAATCCGTCAGAGGAGAGGATGGTGGCGATGTTGATGGTGAGGGTGCCAGCGATGCTGGGTATGAGGACGCGGTCGGTGCCCAGCTCGCCCTCCCAGTTGCCCTGGGTGTACTTGACGGCCACGCCCCTGCCAGTGGACTTGTACGTACTGGAGCTGAACACAGGGATGGTCGGGGAGATTAACCAGCACTCTTAGACAAAGGAAATCTTATCAAACGAATGCCTGAGACAATTATAAACAAACATAAAACATGATCAGATTGTAGTATAAATTATGAGATTGATGTGAAACACTGATTATTTAATTAAGGCATTTTCTAATATTATGAGGCCACCAAATATAATGCGTAGCCTTCTCATTGACCTAATAGAAAGAGATATTCCATAGAGCAAATATGTGAGCCTGACTCACAGTGCTGTGTTGAAGAAGTGTGTGATGAAGGGATGTGCTGCTGCAGCCACTGCAAAGTTACTGCTTCCCGTATCAACCAGGATATTCAGCTGGAAAAACAAAAGAGTAGTGAGTACTTTATCAGTCATTCAACCATCTGTGTTACTCATCCGCACCCTTCTTAAAACCTCTCTGGGATATATGGGACGCTAGCGTCCCACTTAACCAACAGCCAGTGAAATTGCAGTGCGCCAAATCCAAAACAGAAATCTCATAATTAAAATTCCTCAAACATACATGTATTATACACAATTTAAAGATAAACTTCTCGTTAATCCAGCCACAGTGTCTGATTTCAAAAAGACTTTACGGCGGTTTTGTTCGATAAAGTCCATCATTTATGTCCAAATACCTCCTTTTTGTTCGCGCGTTTAGCCCAGTAATCCAAATGCTCAATGCGCGATCACTTAGTTCAGACGAAAAGTCAAAAAAGTTATATTACAGTTCGTAGAAACATGTCAAACGATGTATAGAATCAATCTTTAGGATGTTTTTATCACAAATCTTCAATAATGTTTCAACCGGACAATTCCTTTGTCTTTAGAAAGGAAAAGGAACGCAGCTAACTCTCACGGCCGCACGCCTGACTGAGCTCATTGCATTCTGCCAGACCCCTGACTCAAACAGCTCTTATTCTCTCCCCCTTCACAGTAGAAGCCTGAAACAAGGT
Source organism: Salvelinus fontinalis (assembly GCF_029448725.1). Taxonomy (NCBI): domain Eukaryota; kingdom Metazoa; phylum Chordata; class Actinopteri; order Salmoniformes; family Salmonidae; genus Salvelinus; species Salvelinus fontinalis. The sequence goes on along the minus strand of NC_074688.1, from coordinate 21,794,673 downwards.
TCTAAAGACTGTTGACATCTAGTGGAAGCCTTAGGAAGTACAATATGACCCCATAGACACTGTATATTGGATAGGCAATGAATTGAAAAAATACTAACCTCAGATTTCACACTTCCTGGTTGTTTTTTTCTCAGGTTTTGCCTGCCATATGAGTTATGTTATACTCACAGACATCATTCAAACAGTTTTAGAAACTTCAGAGTGTTTTCTAACCAAATCTACTAATTATATGCATATTCTAGCTTCTGGGCCTGAGTAGCAGGCAGTTTACTCTGGGCACCTTATTCATCCAAGCTACTCAATACTGCCCCCCAGTCCCAAAGAAGTTTAAGACACACCATAAACACACAAACTGACTCAGTCAGCGATCGTGCTTTGAGCAGGACAGGTTATTTACTATGCTTCGGACGTGTGAAGATATAAAAAAAAAAGCTCTCTGGTCTGGTATCTTTTGAAAAAACATGACCAAGTTACGCCCGCCCATTGCTCCAGTCTAAAACTCCCTCCATCCTGGTATGTCAGTAGTGTGCAAGCAAGAGCAAAACGTGAGCTAGCAAAGCAGCAGTTGAGATCATGTTGTCTCAGGCATCAATTCAACTAGGGGAACTAATGAGATAACCGACTTCTGTCACCTCGGTGACGCGCAGAAGGGTCATTACTGAACATTCCTCATCATTAAAGAGGCTGTGCTCTCCACAGCTCCACTCGCAACAAAGGAGTTTATTTACCATTTAAACGTGTTAGGCTGCTTAACTAGCCTTTAAAGCACTTTGGATTGATGGAGGAGAGGCAACAAAGGGAACACACAGGAAAGCGGTCTGCTGGTGTGACATTACACTTCCTGCGTCTTCCCTAAAGCAGCCTGAGGAAAATGTGATTTTCGGGATATTTGTTTCCATTCAACTAAAGCGGGGCTTCGTCAAAGCTAAGAATAAGAAGTAACTCATTCAGAAATTTTACAGTGAAGACCTTACTTGACACTCAGACAAAACAAATGTAGCATTCTGCTCTCAATAACTAGGCTACTCAAGAGTATTCTGCATTCTTGTTGTCGACACGGTTCTGAGAAAAAAAACCCAGATGAGCAGGAACTATTGATGACCGACAAAAACGGAGTAAATAGGCCTAACTATCCCTCACAATATAGGCTATACAAAAACCCTAGCAGGATCTACACACAACACCCAATAATGACAAAGTGAAAACATGTTTAGACTTTTTTGCAAATGTATTGAAAATGAAATACAAATTATTAATTTACATAAGTATTCACACCCCTGAGTCAATACATCACATTACAGCTGTGAGCCTTTCTGGGTAAGTCTCTAAGAGCTTTGGACACCTGGATTGTACAATATTTGCACATTATTGTTTTTAAAATTCTTCAAGCTCTGTCAAAACTAACTAGGTCACTTAACTCCATTGTATATTTGGCAATGGCATGCTTTATATTTTATGTTACTGTCCTGCTGAAAGGTGAATTTGTCTCCCAGGAAAGCCTGAACCAGGTTTTCCCTCTAGGATTTTGCCTGTGCTTAGCTCCATTCCATTTCTTTTTATATATATAAAAATAAATAAACTCCCTAGTCCTACCCAGAACATGGGTAGGACTAGAAAAGCCTACCCAGAACATGATGCAACCACCACCATGCTTGGAAACATGAAGAGTGGTATTCAGTGATGTGTTGAATTTGCACCAAACGCTTTGTATTCAGGACATAAAGTTCATTTCTTTGCCACACTTTTGGCAGTTTTACATTAGTGCCTTATAGCAAACAGGATGCGTATTCTGTACAGGCTTCCTTTTCACTCTGTCATTTAGGTTAGTATTGTGGAGTAACTCCAATGTTGTTGATCCATCTTCAGTTCTCTCCTATCACAGCCATTACAAACTCTAACAGTTTTAAAGTCACCATTGGCCTCACTGTGAAATCCCTGAGCGGTTTCCTTCCTCTCCGACAACTGATTTAGGAAGGATGCCTGTATCTTTGTAGTGACTGGCTGTATTGATACACCATCAAAAGTGTAATTAATAACTTCACCATGCTCAAAGGGATATTTAATGTCAGGTTTAAAAAATAAAACAATCAACCAATATGTGCTCTTCTTTGCAAGGCTTTGGAAAACCTCCCTGATCTTTGTGTCTGAAATTCACTGCTCGACTGAGGGACCTTACAATTATCTGTATGTGTGGGGTACAGAGATGAGGTAGTAATTCAAAAATCATGTTAAACACTATTATTGCACACAGAGTCCATGCAACTTAAGCACATTTTTACTCCTGAACTTATTTAGGCTTGCCATAACAAAAGGGGTTGAATGCTTATTGACTCAAGACATTTAAGCTTTTCATTTTCAATGAATTAGTAAATATTTCTAAAAACATAATTCCACTTTGACATTATGGGGTATTGTGTGTAGGCCAGTGATACAAAATCTCAATTTAATCCATTTTATATTCAGGTTGTAACAACAAAATGTGTAAAAAGTTGAGGGGTGTGAATACTTTCTGAAGGTACTGTACTTCCTCAAAGCTCTGTTGCATCCCTATCAGTGTTCCCTAGTTGGACTGGCCGAAGTCCCACCACTATGGCTCTGCCATCTGAAACCCTACTGCCACCACACAGATGGCAGCACGCCACTCACGCTGGGCCCAAAACAGACAGACCATCCTGACGAAGCCTGTTGGGGAAAACTAGGGACATTTCCTTGTACCTCCTACCCTCTCAATCCTCTTCTGTACTCCCCTAGCTTGGCTGGGCTGAACCACCAGGCAAATCCCTTCTCTTCCCCATCCCTGAGCCAGCATGGCGGCTTGGTCGCCTGTGGTTGAGCCTTGCCTGGCTAATTAGCAGAGGCTCTGTGGCGGGGTTGTGCATCTGCTACCTGTTTGTACCAATTAGCAGATGTGAGGCACTCCAGCCGACACCTCGGCCTAGCTGCGATGGGGCTAACAGATGTGGCAATTAGTGGTTCATCTGAATAACACCTTGTTTAACACCAGGCCTTTAATTATATCATAGATAGAACTGCTTGAGGATTAGTATTATTATGCCCCCCTCCCCTTGTTCTCTCTTCCCCTCCCCTCCCCACCTCTTCTCTCCTCTCCCCTCCCCTCCCTACCTCTTCTCTCCCCTCCCTACCTCTCATCTGATTATAGTCAGAAGTGTTGCTTAGCAAGGTTCATTTTAGTGAGGTCAGATTCCTTCAGTGTGATCATTCCACTAATAAGCACAGGGAAATGACAAGGCAGAAATATGCTTGATAAGATTGTGGGAACCAGAGTCTGGCTGTGCCATAGCCATGGTACCTTGCTAACACCCAACTCTTGGTCCAACAATAAAACGTGTTCCAGCTAAGAACACACTGGCTTTATCAAGAACATACTAACATATTGTAAACATTCCAAATTCTGGGAAGTGTGGGTACCTAAAACTGCATGCACTTAGGGCCAAATTGCAAAACCAGGCATAAATGAGGACAGGGGGAAATAGATGGTGATGGAGAGGGAGATATTTACATAAAACCTAGAACAAAAGAAGAACTGAAACTGTGGGCCACATTCCTCCAGATCCATTGGTAGAGTTTGAGCAGATTTCAGCTTTCTCCCTGAGCCTTTGTGCCTCATAATCCTGGTCAGCTGCCTGGCCAGTGTAGCCCAAGCAGAGGCCCGAGTCTAGCAGCATCATGTGAGCTCATGTGCGTGGGGGCTTACATGGCAGAACCAGGCCCTGGGCTCAGAGCTGGCTGCAGTCTCACTCTCGCCATCACCCCCTCCCACCCGCCCGCGCCCCAGGGGCTAACAGCCTCCCCACACCCTCTCTCCATATCACATGCTGGCTAGAATAACTATTTGCAGACAGACAGGCTTGGTCATAAGTTAGCCTATTAAATATCATGGCCTAAATGTGAACATGATTTGCATTATGTAGTTGAATTTGTAGGCTCTATTACAGTGTATTAACAACACTTTATTATATATATATATATATATATATATATATATATATATATATATATATATATATATATATATATATATATATATATACACACACACTGAGAATACCAAACATTAGGAACACCTTCCAGTGCTTGACTGGAGCTCACAGGAGCAGAGTACCGGCGCCTCAAATTTTCTACTGCTTGAGCTCCTATTCCTCTTATAGAATATTAGCTCAAAAGTATTTTGGAGGTCCTGCACCTAAATATAAACAATACCAGCACCCAAAATGAGTACTGGAACCTAGTTCAGTCCAAGTCAAGCACCTTCCTAATATTGAGTTGCATCCCCCCTTTTGCCCTCTGAACAGCCTCCATAACAGCCTCCATTAGACCTCCACAAGGTGTTAAAAGCATTCCACAGGGATGCTGGCCTATGTTGACTCCAATGCTTCCTACAGTTGTATCATGTTGTCTGGATATCCTTTGGGTGGTGGACCATTCTTGATACACACGGGAAACTGTGGAGCATGAAAAACCCAGCATCGTTGCAGTTCTTGATACAAAGAGTGCGCATGGCACTTACTACCATTCCCAGTTCAAAAGCACTTAAATCTTTTGTCTTGCCCATTCATCCTCTGAATGGCACACATACACAATCCATGCTCCAATTGTCTCAAGGCTTAAAAATCCTTCTTTAACCTATCTCCCCTTTCATCTACACTGATGGAAGTGGATTTAAAAAGTGACATCAATAAGGGATCATAGCTTTCACCTGTTCAATCTGTCATGCAAAAAGCAGCTGTTTTGTACACATACATACATACATACATACATACATACATACATACATACATACATACATACATACATACATACAGTCTACTTCATTCGATTACATTTGGACTGTGAAACTAAAGAGGTCAAGAAATGTATTCCACATTGAAAACTTTAAAACAATAGGTCATATTTTGATATACCTTTTGACCAGGGGTACCCAGTGTCAGCTCCATGTAGTAACCTCTGCCAGAATCGCCTTGTAAGTTATTGACCATGTCCAAAAAGTTCACTATTCCAGCTGGATCAGATGCCAGGGACAGTCCATTTCCTGAGGCTTGTATTAATTTCCGAGGAGTTAAATCCAAATCCAAAGAAGAGTTAAACTTACCTGTAAATATTTTAAGTGGAATGGTATAGAGAGATTTTGCCATTCCAAAACAGAGCATGATAAATAATGCTCTAAGGGGGATCGAACCGTTATGGTAAGCCATGGCAAATATTATTCAGGGAAAGTCAAACCTCGGAAAAATTCCTGCTCCTTGTTCAAAGTTTGCTCCTTAGTTTTCAGCTTGGCCATCATGAGACCTCCAGTGAGGTAATCATGGTGATCGTGATGTTCAGACGACGACGCTGAAGAAACATAAGAAACAACCTCGGCTTTCACATTCAGACGCTTTCAGAAGTTTACTACTCTCTCCAAAACTTGTTTGCTTTATTTATTATTTTCGGACGGATGACTTCCTGAATTCCATATCACGGATGTGACGAAGTGCCACAACTTTTATTTTTTTGGTCAGGGAAGATTTGCTTGGAGGGCGCCTATGGGGCGCACCATAGAGATAGTTAGAGGACTTATATCCGTGTCGTTATAGCGTATGTGACAGCATGGGCAGCGCCAATGAGGCTACAACCCATAGCAATCCCCACCCAGTTGACTACTCGGACTACTTTAACATGGTGGAAGCCCTCATTGGCGCTGCCCATGATAAAATTGACTTTTGGACACTAGAGGCCTCTATCATTGTCAACGTGATTTCCGTGTGTTTTGTATATACTTCCACACTATGAATTTGGAATAATACTGTAAAATTGTGAACATGGTGATAATGCTGTTTTAGTGTAAGAGCTGTTTGAAAAGACCGGCTGAAATTTATGCCTGTTTTGGTGGGATGGAGGGACATCACCATACAGTAAATTAGTTAATAGACCAATAACAAAGAAAATTCCAAAACTCTGCCAATAACAGCTATTATTCAGTTTCCCCCTCCCTACTCAGATCACTCCCACACTAACTTAACATAGTAGGCATAAAATAATTGCCCTACATACTGGCCTTGAGGAGCAGAAGAAAAACTGTCCAGGGGAGGGTCTCTTCTGCACTGTTCAACCAATCTAGTCAATGTGGAGGAGGAGTTAAGATAGAGTGTCACCTTGTTATTATCTTCCAAAAGTGGAAGTCAGATTACAGGCTCTCTTTCCATTAACCCCTGAAAACTGGAACATCCGGTTGCTGGGATACTCCCAGATAGTTGTCGCAAAATTCTTGCTTGAGAAATTGCGATTTGCTAAGAAACCTTTATTTTATTTTTTTACCAAATCAAATTGTATTGGTCAAACACATGGTTAACAGATGTTAATGTGAGTATAGCGAAATGCTTGTGCTTCTAGTTCCAACAGTGCAGTAATATCTAACAAGTAATCTAACAATTCCCAACCACTACTTAATACACACAAATCTAACAAGTAATCTAACAATTCCCCAACAACTACCTAATACACATGAGATATGAGTAATGTAAGATATGTAGACATTATTAAAGTGGCATTATTTCAAGGGGTATTGTTTAATGTGACTAGTGATCAATTTACTAAATTGTCCAGTGATTGGATCTCAATGTATGCAGCAGCCTCTCTGAGTTAGTGATTGCTGTTTAGCAGACTGATGGCCTTGAGATAGAAGCTGTTTCTCAATCTCTCATTCCCAGCTTTGATGTACCTGTACTGACCTCGCCTTCTGGATGATAGCGGTGTGAACAGGCAGTGGCTCGGGTGGTTGTTGTCCTTGATGATCTTTTTGGCCTTCCTGTGACATCGGGTGCTGTAGGTGTCATGGAGGGCAGGTAGTTTGCCCCCGGTGATGCATTGTGCAGACAGCACTACCCTCTGGAGAGCCTTGCGATTTGAGGGTGGTGCAGTTGCCGTACCAGGCTGTGATACAGCCCGACAGGATGCTCTCGATTGTGCATCTGTAAAAGTTTGTCAGGGTTTTGGGTGACAAGCCAACATTTCTTCAGCCTCCTGAGGTTGAAGAGGCACTGTTGCACCTTCTTCGCCATACTGTCCACACATTTCAGTTTGTCTGTGATGGGTACGCCCAGGAACTTACAACTTTCCACCTTCTCCACAGCTATCCCTTCGATGTGGATAAGGGGGTGCTCCCTCTGCTGTTTCCAGAAGTTCACGATCATCTCCTTTGTTTTGTTGACGTTGAGTGAGAGGTTGTTTTCCTGACACCACACTCAGAGTGCCCTCACCTCCTTCCTGTAGGCTGTCTCGTCGTTGTTGGTGATCAAGCCCACTACTGTTGTGTCGTCTGCAAACTTGATGATTGAGTTGGAGGCGTGCATGGCCACGCAGTCGTGGGTGAACAGGGAGTACAGGAGGGGGCTGAGCACCCACCCTTGTGGGACCCCAGTGTTGAGGGTCAGCGAAGTGGAGATGTTGTTTCTTACCTTCACCACCTGGGGGTGGCCCGTCAGAAAGTCCAGGACTCAGTTGCACAGGGAGGGGTTGAGACCCAGGGCCTCCAGCTTGATGATGAGCTTGGAGGGTATTATGGTGTTGAATGCTGGGCTGTAGTCAATGAACTGCATTCTTACATACAGTGGCTTGTGAAAGTATTCACCCCCCTTGGCATTTTTCCTATTTTGTTACCTTACAACCTGGAATTAAAATAGATTTTTTGGGGGGGTTTGTATCATTTTGATTTGCACAACATGCTTACCATTTTGAAGATGTAAAATATATGTTTTTGTGAAACAAACAATAAATAAGACAAAAAAAACTTGAGCATGCATAACTATTCACCCCCCAAAGTCAATACTTTGTAGAAACACCTTTTGCAGCAATTACAGCTGCAAATCTCAAGTGGTATTTCTCTAAGTTTCGCACATCTAGCCACTGGGATTTATCCCCATTCTTCAAGGCAAAACTGCTCCAGCTCCTTCAAGTTGGATGGGTTCCACTGGTGTACAGCAATCTTTAAGTCATACCACAGATTCTCGATTGGATTGAGGTCTGGGCTTTGATTAAGCCATTCCAAGACATTTAAATGTTTCTCCTTAAACCACTCGAGTGTTGCTTTAGTAGTATGCTTAGGGTCATTTTTAAATTGATTTATTACATAACTAGGCAAGTCAGTTAAGAACAAATTATTATTTACAATGACAGCCTAGGAACAGTGGGTTAACTGCCTTGTTCAGGGGCAGAACGGCAGATTTTTACCTTGTCAGCTCGGGGATTCAATCTAGCAACCTTTCGGTTACTGGCCCAATGCTTTAACCACTAGGCTACCTACCGCTTTGTCCTGCTGGAAGGTGAATCTCTGGAAGACTGAAACAGGTTTCCCTCAAGTATTTCCCTGTATTTAGCGCCATCATTACTTCAATTCTGACCAGTTTCTCAGTCCCTGCCGATGAAAAACATCCCCACAGCATGATGCTGCCACCACCATGCTTAACTGTGAGGATGGTATTCTCGGGGTGATGAGAGGTGTTGGGTTTGCGCCAGACATAGCATTTTCCTTGATGGCCAAAAAGCTAAATTTTAGTCTCATCTGACCAGAGTACCTTCTTCCATATGTTTGGGGAGTCTCCCACATGCCTTTTGGTGAACACCAAACGTGTTTGCTTATTTTTTTCTTTAAGCAATGGCTTTTTTCTGGCCACTCTTCTGTAAAGCCCAACTCTGTGGAGTGCACGGCTTAAAGTGGTCCTATGGACAGATAATCCAATCTCCGCTGTGGAGCTTTGCAGCACCTTTAGGGTTATAATTGGTCTCTTTGTTGCCTCTCTGATTAATTCACTCCTTGCCTGGTCCGTGAGTTTTGGTGGGCGGCCCTCTCTTGGTAGGTTTGTTGTTTTTAATTGTGGATTTAATGGTGCGCCGTGGGATGTTCAAAGTTTCTAATATTTTTTTATAACCCAACCCTGATCTGTACTTCTCCACAACTTTCTCCCTGACCTGTTTGGAGAGCTCCTTGGTTTTCATGGTGCCGCTTGCTTGGTGGTACCCCTTTGCTTAGTGGTGTTGCAGACTCTGGGGCTTTTCAGAACAGGTGTATATATACTGAGATCATGTGACAGATCATGTGACACTTAGATTGCACACAGGTGGACTTTATTTAACTAAGTATGTGACTTCTGAAGGTAATTAGTTACACCAGATCTTATTTAAGGGGCTTCATAGCAAAGGGACGCACCACTTTTCAGTTTAATTTCTTTTGTCGTTTCACTTCACCAATTTGTACTATTTTGTGTATATCCATTACATGAAATCCAAATAAAAATCTATTTATATTACAGGTTGTAATGCAACAAAATAGGAAAAACGCCATGGGGGATGAATACTTTTGTAATGCACTGTAGGTATTCTTTTTGTCCAGATGGGATAGGGCAGCGTGCAGTGTGATGGTGATTGCTTCATCTGTGGATCTGTTGAGGCGTTATGCAAACTGAAGTGGGTCTAGGGTGGCCGGTAAGGTGGCGGTGATATGATCCTTGACTAGCCTCTCAAAGCACTACATGATGACAGAAGTGAGTACTTCTTGGGTACAGGAGAAACGGTAGCCATCTTGAAGCACATGGGGACAACAGACTGGGATAGAGAGCGATTAAATATGTCAGTAAACACACCAGCCAGCTGGTCTGCGCATGCTCTGGGGACGCGGCTAGGGATGGCGTCTGGGCCAGCAGCCTTGCGAGGGTAAACATTTTTAAATGTTTTACAGTACCATTTTAATTAGAAACAATCACAGTGAGGTACTTAATTGTTTCCCGTAAATTATTTGATATTGAGATAAATTGGCAGCATTGGACCTTTAAAAGTGATTTGTGTGCTGTATGGCTAGTCTTTCACTAGAGGAAATATTTTTTAATTTAGGACTTTTTTGTAAGATACAAAATAAATAGGCATACATGAGCTTATATTGTAAATGGAAGAATAACATGGAAATTATTTTGTATTTTTCAATGGTGAAACAGAAGTTTGCCACACAATGAACCATGTGCACAGAGAAGTGTTATTGTTCTATTTGCATCGTGTTCTGATTTGACCCTTGCCCTCCTCGTCCTACCTCAGGCAACAACTGCTGATCCATATGATTGCATAAAAATGACCCAATTACCTGCTCCAGTGTCATTAAGTGTCATTAAGGTGGATTCCCTTTAGGCCCTGTCTCACTCACTTGACCAATATGGTGTGGATGACCAGCAAACTGCCACACTGTCCAGTCCGTCTCTGTCACCACAAGTGGAGGGAGAGAGACCCTATTGGTCAGGAGGATCAATATGACACACCACATCACCACATTGTATTATCTAAAAGCAGCACAGACAGGCACTGTCTCTCTCCACAGCCCCAATGAGTTCCACTTGGGCTAAGACAGTTCCAGTGTCACATGTCCTCAGTGAAGTTCCACAGCCTACAGCGGAGCTGATAGAGTTTTAATCGCCAGGGAAAAGCATTTACCAAGCTGCTCCATAGCAACACAGCTGCATGCACTGTAGGGCCTCCTATGACATAATGAAATGGTACCTACTATGGATAGCACCATTTATATAACACCTGATGTTCCTGTATTTAAACTGTACGTAATGTTAGCATCAATGCTTTCCTTTGGCCCCTGCCTTTTATGTCAAGAAATGTATTCCAGGCAGTCTGCAAGTCAACAATTCATCACAGTTGTAACATCTCCACATTAAATGTGGAATGAAATTAAACAGAAAGAAAGGTTTGGCATGTGTTCCTAGGTTAAAAAAAAAAGAAATGTGTACATGTGTAGATCCATGCCATGATTTAAATGCCAGGTTGAAATTCTGTTGATTGACCAGAATTATACCTGCCACTTTATGGCGTCATGTGAGTAGGGATAACAAAGCAAAATTGCTGTGGTATGAGAACAATGAATACAATGTTTGTTTGAAAACAAAATAGTTCAGTAATTGTGCTGTAGAAAATGGTTTAATAATTTGCCTGGAAATAGGGAATTACTGGACTTCTCTCACATCTCTCTCAAGAACTTCCTATCATCACGAAGGAGTGGTGAGTGTACTGTACTGTATCAGATTGATACAGTATTTCCTATTTGATTATAATTCCAGTTTTTGTGGATTTACTGTTTTTTGGGGGGAAAGAATTGAACTGAATTGAATTTGCTCTGGCTCAGCTGGAATATTGGTATTGTGTTTCCTTGGTGTGCATTCTATCCTTCTTAACTTCCTGTAAAGACATTATTATCATAAACTCATAGCAGCTTTATGGTCATTCATCATTTTGACTGTGCGTGTCTTTGTGCAGGGCCTCAATGGGTCTGTTGTCCATCATGAACTCAGCCAATCAGAACAAAGATATCTTTAAACTCTTCCTTGCACACATTGAGGGGATTCGATTAAGCTGCCCCAGAAGCCAGCTCTGCTAAAACGGAATGGTTTACGGAATCTGCGTCGCTCTGTCATATTGTCATCAATGCAGTATGGTGCATCTCTTTTCCATAAAATATTTGTTCGAATTATCAAACTAGTTTTCATTGGGAATGCAGAAAGCGTTTTTTCACATGCAAAACCAATCACTTTTGCATGTGAAAACACAGAATCCTACTTATTACTGCAACCGTAACATAATTAACCTAACCTGCTTTGTAATTCTCCTAATCTCCTGTTGAGGTTCTCCTAACCTGATACGAAAAGTCAACTCTGACAAAAGCTGTATCTCACCTAGTCAAAACCCGGTTCGCCCAGGGCGTTAATCGAATCCCTTAATGCTGCTCCACCAATGACCAGAAGAGGGCACTCCTGGCTATTACCTTTCTCCCATGTGAGCTGGAGGCACTGTGACATACTGGTGAGCAAATTAGTCAGATTAGTAAACAGCCTCACAGTGCTGTGCAAAGCTTATTCAGAGGAACATTGGTTCCTAATCCTCAGAGCTCTGATCATGACGTCTGATGAGAGACTGGAGAGATGACCACACAGAGAAAGAACAACAACTCTTCCTTCAACTCACCTCCTTCATACATGTCAAATTCTAGAGTTTATATATACACATATGTCTAGATGAGATGAGATTTCACAGCCTAACACGTTACAATTCAGGTACAATGTAAACATATGATGAGACCTTTTTTGGCTCAGACTATGATATTTTGATTGCACACATCGTGATTGTATAATACAGTGTTAGCTGTAGTAGTTGTGTGCATTGCATGCTCAGAGGAGATCTGTGAAATAACTAGACATTGTTGGTGTTTTTCACTCTCATTATGACCACAGTTTACATTATGGAGGCAGCGCATCCTCTGAAATGGCTTCACATAATGGCCCCTGAGTTGTCCACCTGTATGCATGCCTGTCCTTCCATCCATCCACCTTGCCCTATTGCCTTAGCCAGAGCACAACAATGGTGTATTCAGCATGCCTTGTACAACAAGCATAATGACTGGGACATCTCTAAGTACATAATGCTCGTCTTAGACGCTGTGCATCTGTTGGCATTTCCATGTGATATTGGATACTGTGTAATTACAGCCAGGAAAGAGCTGGACAAGCTGGGATTAAAGGGGATGGAGCGTAATGAACTGGCCACATGTTTCTGCTGAAAATCTAATTTTCTACCATCACCCTGCTTGCCTGGGCCTTTTTATTGGGCAGGTAATAGCATTGTTTGTATAGAGCTTCTTAGCCTACCTACTCTGCTTCAGAATTTTGTGGAGATCAGAAAGTCTGTGATAAAATCAAATCAAACTTTATTTGTCACATGCGCCGAATACAACAAGTGTAAACCTTACATTGAAATGCTTACTTACAAGCCCTTAAATTAACCAACAGTGCAGTTCAAGAAGAGTTCAAATATTTAGCATATAAACTAAAGTAAAAAAATTATAAAAAGTAACACAATAAAATAACAATAACAAGGCCATATACAAGGGGTACCGAGTCAGTGTGTGGGGGTACAGGTTAGTTGAGGTAATTTATACATATAGATAGGGGTGAAGGGACTATACATAGATAATAAACAGAGAGTAGCAGCAGTGTACAACACAAATGGAGGGGGTAGTGGCCATTTGATTAATTGTTTAGCAGTCTTATGGCTTGGGGTAGAAGCTGTTAAAGAGCCTTTTGGTCCTAGACTTGGCGCTCCGCTACCGCTTGCCGTGCGGGAGCAGAGAAAACAGACAATTTTATGGGCTTTCCTCTGACACTGTCTATCATATAGGTCCTGGATGGCAGGAAGCTTGGTGCCAGTGATGTACTGGGCCGTACGCACTACCCTCTGGAGCACCTTATGGTCAGTTGCCGAGCAGTTGCCATACCAGGCGGTGATGCAACCGGTCAGGATGCTCTCGATGGTGCAGCTGTAGAACTTTTTGAGGATCTGGGGACCCGGGGCGGCAGGTAGCCTAATGGTTAGATTGTTGGACTAGTAACTGAAAGGTTGCAAGAGTGAATCCCAGAGCTGACAAGGTAAAAATCAGTCGTTCTGCCCCTGAACAAGGCAGTTAACCCACTGTTCCTAGGCTTCCATTGAAAGTAAGTATTTGTTCTTAACTGACATGCCTAGTTAAATAAAGGTTAAAAAAAAGCCAAATTCTTTTCAGTCTCCTGAGGGGGAAAAGGTTTTGTCGTGCTCTCTTCACGACTGTCTTGGTGTGTTTAGACCATGATAGTTCGTTGGTGATGTGGACACCAATGAACTTGAAACTCTCAACCCGCTCCACTACAGCCCCGTCGATGTCAATAGGGGCCTGTTCGGCTTGCCTTTTCCTGTAGTTCACGATCAGCTACTTTGTCTTGCTCACATTGAGGGAGAGGTTGTTGTCCTGGCACCACACTGCCTCATACTTGTTGCAAAGAGATTTGACCATCGTTGCCCTACAGAAAGATTTATACTCAGTCACTCATTGACCCTTAAAAGGGGGATTACTGTGGACACATATGATATGTAGTAGGATATAGCAGCAAAGCAGTCCCTGTAGGAGTCAGGATCCCTGCCACCTCCTGCTCTTAGCCCCCACAGCAGACACTACCCTTACCCACCGTTTGCAGTATTACACACACACACCATCTGTGTTAGCATGGTGCCCGCCAGATGCTCACAGCAGCTCAACACAGATGTTCCTATGGTAGCAGCAGGAAGGGAGGCTGGTGGTTGGTGGCAGAGCAGAGTAGTTTTCGTGGCATGGTGTTTAAAGTACAGTATGGAGCCCCTGGGGAAGAAAGAGTAACTCCAAAGAGCTCCCAGGATGAGTTCATATCTCCAAGGTAACGTACAGTTGACAATCAGAGGCATGATACTGGGTTTTGTGGCCAAGAGAGTGAGAGATCAGATACACTTACCAGATTTGTTTGACTATCTGTAGGTCTATGTTCCACAGCAAATTGGTTCAGTTTGGTTAATTCATCTTTAAATGTCTGTTGTGGTTCGCTCTGTTCCCTCTGTGCTACTGCTATCTATTCATTTCATGGCATGCAATCTGCATCTCCACTATCTCCCGCCCATCAGTGCTGTATGTGTTGTGTGGCTGTTTTCTGGTTCAGATACCCTTCTATAATGAAAGAAGGGATCTTCCAGGCAGAAACACCCACCCCGCTGCTGCCTTAGCCGGGGTAAGAGAGTGCAGAGTGTGCTTGCCCCCTGGCTGTGTGCTGGTGATTGTGCTCTGAGAGGAGGAGATAAATAAACATAGAGGTGGGGAGGAAAGAGGGTCTTCATACATTTTTTGACCAAATGGATAAGGTCAGTTGTGTGCCATCGTTACTAGGCAATACTGCAACCCTGTGTTGGATTGAGTTGTGAAGCTGAGAAGTCAAATTCCACATTCTTATTGCCGTTATGCTTCTGCGTTTGTTAACAATCAGGCAGCTCACTGCTCCATGCATGGTCTGTCAAGACCGAGAGACTAGTTTAGTGATTTGAGTGATTAAAGGCAAACACATTATTGATAAGAGAATATCAAAATGCGATTACACCATTGTTATAACACTATAATAACATTGTGGTGAAATTATCTGATGATCATGATGGGTTGAAAAGGGTTGTTCATTTAGGAGATGAAATGCATAATGATGATTTATTGATCTTTCACTTTTCCAGTGAGGAATGGGAGAGAGGGAGGCAAGGGGAATGCAGCTATAAGCACCAAATCACCAAACAGCCTCTTTTCGTCCTCTCTATCCTTTCCTTCCTCGCTCCTTTCCTCCCTCTCTCCTCTCACTTTAGCCCCCTCTAGCCCCCTCAGCGCCCTAGTTTAGCACGTCAAGATTGGCTACAGATATGCTGCTCCGTGCCTTGGGGCTAGCCAATGGAAGGCCGTCAGTAGTTGCGGTAGTAGGGTGGGGTGTTGGTGTTGTGAAGTGGTACTGGATTGCTCGGGGAGTAGAGGTAGGGGGGTGGATAACTGATCTCTATGGATGAAGGGGAATGGGTGACAAGTCATAGAGGGAGAAAGACAATGGAATGCATGTGTTTGTAAACACAATACATAATTATTATTAGTCCATCAGTGTTGATCATATTTCTACTTTCTATATTTGTGATTTGTTTACACAAAATACTTTTATATTGATCCTGCAATACTGTTTGCAATGGTTGGCAGGTTATTTTTTTCTTGACCAAAGAACATCACTGCTCATTTTTATATCTTGAGCACTCAGACTCACAAGCTCTCTCCTCACTTGGAGTTCCTCATGTAGACTGTGCTGATATTGAATGATTCACGTGTTTATCTCCTCTGAGAGTGATATGGTTGATAACAGAACACCATCATGTGTTGTCTTTAAGTGTCACAACATTCTCCCTCAGCCAACTTAACTCTACACACTGTTATATTTGGAGCCACACGCACAGTTTGTCATTTATCAGCATCAATGTTTTAGTCAACAAAGGGGATCATTTACTGGTGCTGTGGACAGTTCTATTCTGAGCTAATGGGTTGCATAGTGAGAGGGAACCTGATCCTCCTTTGGGTGACTTGAAAAAGGGCCGCCTGACATTTTTCTGATGATAGGTAAGTCTGTATTTTGTTATAAGAGACACCCGGCTCCAGAGAAGTTGTCAAAACAAGAATGCTGTCCTGGCAATTACGCCTAACCCACCATCTGCAGCACAAGTGCCATGGAAAGGCCAGGGGAATGATGATGGGAGAGAGATTGAAGTGAACGGGCAGACTGGATAAATGCAGCAGGCAGGGGCATCATGGAGATAGGTCAAACAGTTCATTAGATCTCGCTCATTGTTTTGGATGGAAAAAGTGCAGACAGGAATAAAAATAAAGAAATAGGCCTTCACCATTATGTCTTTTTGCCAAAAATATGAACATTTTGAAGTAACTTGTTTTAGTATATAGTACTGTTGCATGACCACAGTTTGTATTGGATATGATGACATAGAAGAAACATCAGCAACACAAATATTCAACCCATTTTGTGAAAGCAATGTGTGTATTTCTGGTGAGTGTGTGTTTATGGGGAGTCATGACCTTCAATATAGAGATATTTCTTCTTAGTTCCGTTATTGTCTGCCACGACCACACGGCAAGAGCAAGCCTGCATGCGTAGCCCATTGGCCTCATTATCAGATGCATTTTCCAGTATTTGAACAACTTGATGGGAGGTTAAATTACACCCCACCTCCACCTAATGAAGTCCTTCCATTATGTGTGTATACAGTATATCTGAAATACATTTACACTGATAAACCTGCATTGGAGTCGCTACTGCTTTGCTGAAAACTAACCATCTATTGTCACGCCCTGACCGTAGAGATCATTTTTATGTCTCTATTTTAGTTGGTCAGGGCGTGAGTTTGGGTGGGCATTCTATGTCTGGTGTTCTATGTTTTCCTTGTTTTGTATTTCTGTGTGTTTGGCCTGGTATGGTTCTCAATCAGAGGCAGCTGTCTATCGTTGTCTCTGATTGAGAATCATACTTAGGTAGCCTGTTCCCACCTGTGTTTGTGGGTGGTTGTTTTCTGTTTAGTGTATGTCACCTTGCAGAACTGTTTCGTTTTCGTTTTTTCCTCGTTGTTATTTTGTGTAGTGTTCAGTTTTGATTAAATTATTATCATGAACACTTACACGCTGCATTTTGGTCCTCTTCTCCTTCTCCAGACGACATTCGTTACAGAACCACCCACCAACAAAGGACCAAGCAGCGTGGGAAAATGGACTCCTGGACATGGGAGGAAATTTTGGACGGCAAAGGACCATGGGCACAGCCGGGAGAGTATCGCCGTCCGAAAAAAGAGCTGGAGGCAGCAAAAGCGGAGGGGCGACGCTATGAGGAGTTGGCTCGAGGAGAAGTGCACGAGAGGCAGCCCCAGATTTTTTGGGGGGGGGGGGGCACACGGGGAGATTGGCGGAGTCAGGTAGGAGACCTGAGCTAACTCCCCATGCTTACCGTGGCGAGCGTCGTACTGGTCAGGCACCGTGTTATGCGGTGGAGCGCACGGTGTCTCCAGTACGTGTTCTTAGCCCGGTGCGCTACATCGCAGCTCCTCACATCTGCCTGGCTAGAGTGGGCATCGAGCCAGGAGGGATGATGCCGGCTCAGCGCATCTGGTCTCCAGTGTGTCTCCTCGGCCCGGGTTATCCTTCGCCAGCTTTGCGCACTGTGTCTCCAGTGCGTCTGCACAGCCCAGTGCGTCCTGTGCCTGCGCCCCGCAGGTGCAGGGCCAAAGTCACCATACAGCCAGGACGGGTTATGCAGGCTTTTTTCTCGAGACCTCCAGTGCGCCTCCACGGCCCAGTGTATCCTGTGCCTCGGCCAAGGACAAGGCCTCCTGCATGTCTCCCCAGCCTGGTGAGTCCTGTGCCTGTGCTAAGCTCTAACCCTCCTGCATGTCTCTCCAGCCTGGGGAGTCCTGTGCCTTCTCCCAGAGCCAGGCCTCCTGTGTGTCTCTCCATTCCTGTGAGGATCCATGGCACGAAGCCTCCAGTGATGATCCATGGCACAAAGCCTCCAGTGATAATCCATGGCACGAAGCCTCCAGTGACAATCCATGGCACGAAGCCTCCAGTGATGATCCATGGCACGAAGCCTCCAGTGATGAACCATGGCAAAAAGCCTCCAGTGATAATCCAAGGCACGAAGCCTCCAGTGATGATCCATGGCACCAAGCCTCCAGTGATAATCCATGGCACGAAGCCTCCAGTGATGATCCATAGCAAGAAGCCTCCAGTGGTGATCCATGGCACGAAGCCTCCAGTGATGATACATGGCACGAAGCCTCCAGTGATGATCCATGGCACGAAGCCTCCAGTGATGATCCATGGCATGAAGCCTCCAGTGATGATCCATGGCACGAAGCCTCCAGTGATGCTCCATGGTAAGAAGCCTCCAGTGATGATCCATGGCACAAAGCCTCCAGTGATGATCTATGGCATGAAGCCTCCAGTGATGATCTATGGCACGAAGCCTCCAGTGATGATCCATGGCACGAAGCCTCCAGTGAAGATCCATGGCACGAAGCCTCCAGTGAGTAGTTATGGCACGAGGCCTCCAGCGACGCCCTCTAGTCCGGAGCCTCCAGCGTCGCCCTCTAGTCCGGAGCCTCCAGCGACGCCCTCTAGTCCGGAGCCTCCAGCGACGCCCTCTAGTCCGGAGCTTCCAGCGTCGCCCTCTAGCCCGGAGCCTCCAGCGACGCCCTCTAGTCCGGAGCCTCCAGCGTCGCCCTCTAGTCCGGAGCCTCCAGCGTCGCCCTCTAGTCCGGAGCCTCCAGCGCCGCCCTCTAGTCCGGAGCCCTCAGCGACGCCCTCTAGTCCGGAGCCTCCAGCGTCGCCCTCTAGTCCAGAGCCTCCAGTGACGCCCTCTAGTCCGGAGCCTCCAGCGACGTCCTCTAGTTCGGAGCCTCCAGCGACGGGCTCAAGTCCGGAGCAGCCAGAGTCTCCCTCCTGTCCGGAGCAGCCAGAGTCTCCCTCCTGTCCGGAGCAGCCAGAGTCTCCCTCCTGTCCGGAGCAGCCAGAGTCTCCCTCTTGTCCGGAGCAGCCAGAGTCTCCCTCCTGTCCGGAGCAGCCAGAGTCTCCCTCCTGTCCGGGGCCCGCTGCGAGGGTCCGGGGTCGGCGATAAGGGTCCCTGCTCCAGAGGCGCCACCTAAGTGGGCCAAGACTAAGGTGGAGCGGGGTCCACGTCCCGCACCAGAGCCGCCACCGCGTTGAAATGCCCACCCAGACCCTCCCCTATAGGTTCAGGTTTTGCGGCCGGAGTCCGCACCTTTGCGAGGGGGGGTACTGTCACGCCCTGACCGTAGAGATCCTTTTTATGTCTCTATTTTGGTTGGTCAGGGTGTGAGTTTGGGTGGGCATTCTATGTCTGGTGTTCTATATTGTCCTTGTTTTGTATTTCTGTGTGTTTGGCCTGGTATGGTTCTCAATCAGAGGCAGTTGTCTATCGTTGTCTCTGATTGAGAATCATACTTAGGTAGCCTGTTCCCAGCTGTGTTTGTGGGTGGTTGTTTTCTGTTTAGTGTATGTCACCATGCAGAACTGTTTCGTTTTCGTTTTTTCCTCGTTGTTATTTTGTGTAGTGTTCAGTTTTGATGAAATTATTATCATGAACACTTACCACGCTGCATTTTGGTCCTCTTCTCCTTCTCCAGACGACATTCGTTACATCTATGCTTAGCCTTACTTCATTAACATCTAGTACATTGTGAACAGTCAGTGGTCCAAGGATCTGCTCTGGGAGTGTGAATGATGGTATTGTGTTTCACAATGTAAGTAAACCACAGAGATTTTACATCTGTCACTGCATTGAAGTGATAAATGAAAGCACCTGCTCTCCATAAATGTGAGGGTGTTGGTGAATGGAAAAATGTGGAGTCAGGCGCAGGACACAGATATGAGTAATCGTCCGAAAGTTGACTCAAATTAAGATAATGTTCCAACAAGGAAAAACACAAAATAATCCAGAGCACAAGAACACAAACCCACATGACAAACAATAATGCACAAAAAAGTTCTGTTATACTCACAGACATGATTCAAACAGTTTTAGAAACTTCAGAGTGTTTTCTATCCAAATCTACCAATAATATGCATATATTTTCTCCTGGAGATGAGTAACTGGCAGTTGAATTTATTATGCTTTTCTTCCAAACGTGAAAATGCTGCTACCCTAGAGAAGTTAATGGAATGAAAACCAGGTGTGTATGATCAAGACAAAACAAAACAAAAATGAAACATGGATTGGTGGCGACTAGAAAGCCGGTGACGTCGACCACCGAACGCCGCCCGAACAAGGAGAGGGACCAACTTCGGCCGAAGTCGTGACAGTACCCCCCTCTTGACGAGCGGCTCCAGCAGTGCGCCGACACCGGCCTCGGGGACGACCCGGAGGATGAGGCGCAGGGCGATCCGGTTGGAGGCGGTGGAATTCCTGCAGTAATGATGGATCCAGGATGTCCTCCACCGGCACCCAGCATCTCTCCTCCGGACCTTACCCCTCCCACTCCACGAGGTACTGGAGGCCTCTCGCCCGACGTCTTGAGTCTATGATGGCTCGCACAGTATACGCCGGGGCCCCCTCGATGTCGGAGGGGAGGAACCTCAGACTGCTGAAGCGGCCCAGCCACCACCGGCCTGAGGAGGCACATGGAACGAGGGGTTAATACGGTAATCAGGGGGGAGTTGTAACCTATAACAAACCTTGTTCAATCTCCTCAGGACTTTAAATGGCCCCACAAACCGAGTGCCGAAACCAGTCATCCACCGCAGGAGCCTCGATCTGGCTCTGATGCCAAGGTGCCAGGACCGGCTGATAACCTAGCACACACTGGAAAGGGGATAGGTTAGTGGAAGAGTGGCGAAGGGAGTTTTGGGCCATCTCCGCCCAGGGGATGAAAACCGACCACTCCCCCGGCCGGTCCTGGCAATAGGACCGCAGAAACCTACCCACATCCTGGTTTACTCTCTCCACCTGCCATTTACTCTCGGGTGAAAACCTGAGGTGAGGCTGACCGAGACCCCCATGCGTTCCATAAACGCCCTCCAGACTTTAGACTTGAATTGGGGACCCCGATCAGAAACTATATCCTCAGGCACCCCGTAGTGCCGGAATACGTGGGTGAACAGGGCCTCCGCAGTCTGTAGAGCCGTAGGGAGACCGGACAAAGGAAGGAGATGGCAGGACTTAGAAAACCGATCCACAACGACCAGGATCGTGGTATTACCCAAGATCCGTCACGAAATCTACCGATAGGTGTGATCACTGTCGTTGTGGAACGGGAAGAGGCTGTAATTTCCCTCTGTGCAGGTGTCTAGGTGCCTTGCACTGTGCGCACACCGAGCAGGAGGAAACATAAACCCTCATGTCCTTAGCTAAAGTGGGCTACCAGTACTTCCCAGGAAGACAGCGCACTGTCCGACCGATGCCAGGATGACCCGAGGAGGGTGACGTGTGGGCCCAACAGATCAAACGATCGCGGACATCAAACGGAACGTACAGACGCCCAACTGGACACTGTGCGGCGGTGGGCTCTGCACATGACGCCCGCTTGATTTTGGCAAAAAAAAAATTGGGGCAAATTCATGAAAAATAATAACAGTAATACCTTATTTACATAAGTATTCAGACCCTTTGCTATGAGACTCGAAATTGAGCTCAGGTGCATCCAGTTTCAATTGATCATCCTTGAGATGTTTCGACAACTTGATTGGAGACCATTTGTGGTAAAATCAATTGATTGAACATGATTTGGAAAGGCAGACACATGTCTATACAAAGTCCCACAGTTGACAGTGCATGTCAGAGCAAAAACCAAGCCATGAGGTTGAAGGAATTGTCCGCAGAGCTCTGAGACAGGATTGTGTTGAGGCACAGATCTGCGGAAGGGTACAAAAAAATATCTACAGCATTGAAGTTCCCCAAGAACACAGTGGCTCCATCATTCTTAAATGGAAGAATTTTGGAACAACCAAGGCTCTTCCTAGAGCTGGCCGCCCGGTCAAACTCGGGGGAGAAGGGCCTTGTTCAGGGAGGTGACCAAGAACCTGGATTGTCACTCTGACAGAGCTCTAGAGTTCCTCTGTGGAGATGGGAGAACCTTCCAGAAGGACAACCATCTCTGCAGCACTTCACCAATCCGGCTTTTATGGTAGAGTGGCCAGACTGAAGCCACTTCTCAGTAAAAGGCACATGACAGCCCGCTTGGAGTTTGCCAAAATGTACCTAAAGACTCTCAGACCATGAGAAACAAGATTCTCTGGTCTGATGAAACCAAGATAGAACTCTTTGGCCTGAATGCCATGCGTCACGTCTGGAGGAAACCTGGAACCATCCCTACAGTGAAACATGGTGGTGGCAGCATCATGCTGTGGGGATGTTTTTCAGCGGCAGGGACTGGGAGACTAGTCAGGATTGAGGCAAATATGAACGGAGCAAAGTACAGAGAGATCCTTGATGAAAACCTGCTCCAGAGCACTCAGGACCTCAGACTGGGGCGATGGTTCACCTTCCAACAGGACAACAACCCAAAGCACACAGCCAAGACAAAGCAGGAGTGGCTTCGGGACAAGTCTCTGAATGTCCTTGAGTGGTCCAGCCAGAGCCTGGACTTGAACCCAATCGAGCGTCTCTGGAGAGACCTGAAAAAAGCTGTGCAGTGATCCAATCTGCCAGAGCTTGAGAGGATCTGCAGAGAAGAATGGGAGAAACTCCCCAATACAGGTGTGCCAAGCTTGTAGCGTAATACCCAAGAAGACTCGAGGCTGTGTAACAGCTTTCTTCTGTGGACGAAGGAGAGGGCCAAAGCGCAGCGTGGTTAGTGTTCATCATGATTTAACCTGTCTAGCGGCACCCCCCCCCCCCCACCCCCACTGAAAAGGCAGAGCCGCGAAATTCAAAAGACATTTTTTTTTACAAATATTTAACTTTCACACATTAAAGTCCAATACAGCTAATGAAAGACACAGATCTTGTGAATCCAGCCAACATGTCCGATTTTTAAAATGTTTTACAGGGAAGACACAATATGTAAAGATGTAAATCTATTAGCTAAACACATTAGCATAATCCACCATCTTTTCTTTGTCCACCAACACCAGTAGCTATCACCAATTCGGCTAAACTAAGATATTGATAGCCACTAACCAAGAAAATAACTCATCAGATGACAGTCTGATAACATATTTATGGTATAGGATAGGTTTTGTTAGAAAAATGTGCATATTTCAGGTAGATGTCATAGTTTACAATTGCACCCACTGTCACAAATGGACTAGAATAATTACAATGAGCAACGTGTTTACCTAACTACTAATCATCAAACATTTCGTAAAAATACACAGCATACACTAATCGAAAGACACAGATCCTGTGAATACAGACAATATTTCAGATTTTCTAAGTGTCTTACAGCGAAAACACAATAAATCGTTATATTAGCATACCACATATGCAAACATTACCCCAGCATTGATTCTAGCCAAAGAGAGCGATAACGTAAACATCGCCAAAATGTATTAATTTTTTCACTAACCTTCTCAGAATTCTTCCGATGACACTCCTCTAACATCATATTACACAATCCATATACAGTTTGTTCGAAAATGTTCATATTTAGCCACCAAAATCATGGTTAGACAATGACAAAAGTAGCTCAGCTGGTCAGAAAATGTCCTGCACCATATTAGACAGTGATCTAGTCTTATACATAAATACTCATAAACTTGACTAAAAAATACAGGGTGGATTGATAGACAATTTAATTCTTAATACAATCGCGGAATTACATTTTTTTAATTATCCTTACTTTTCAATACAGTTTGCGCCAAGCGAAGCTACGTCAAAAAAGATGGCGTCCTAAGCCATTAACATTTTTCGACAGAAACACGATTTATCATAATAAATTGTTCCTACTTTGAGCTGTTCTTCCATCAGAATCTTGGTCAAAGAATCCTTTCTTGGGTCTAATCGTCTTTTGGTCGAAAGCTGTCCTCTTGCCATGTAGAAATGCACATTGCGTTCGGCATGAACTGGAACGGTGCCCAGAGATTCACAGTGTCTCAGAAATAAATGTCCCAAAATCGCACTAAACGGATATAAATTGCTATAAAACGCTTTAAATTAACTACCTTATGATGTTTTTAACTCCTATAACGAGTAGAAACATGACCAGAGAAATATAACTGGCTACACTAATGCTTGGAAAAACAGTAGGTCGGTGTCCTCCGCGCGCCTGACGCACCTAGAAAAGAGTTCCTACCTACACGTGTTTTTGTTTTATAGGGGCTGTGATTGGGCAATCGATACCATTCAAAGCGTCATCACGTAAAAGCATTCAGGGGAGGACGTAAGCAGTGTCCGTATACTCATAGCAATAACAGTGGCCTTAAAACTGACTCCAGAACAGGGGCCAAAATGTGTGAAATCTGACTCCATGCCAGGGAAATTGCTGTAGAATGAGTTCTGTTCCACTCAGAGACAAAATTTCAACGGCTATAGAAACTATAGACTGTTTTCTATCCAATAATAATAATAATAATATGCATATTGTACGATCAAGAATTTTGTAGGAAGCCGTTTCAAAAATTACACGATTTCCATAAATAGTGACAACAGCACCCCCTAGCCTTAACAGGTTAATTAATAAAGACGATAAACTTGAACACTACAAAATTACAAAACAACAAATGTGAAAAAAATGTAACAGTCCTATCTGGTGCATAGACACAAAGACAGAAGACAACCACCCACAAAACCCAACACAAAACAGGCTACCTAAATATGGCTCCCAATCAGAGACAAACGACTAACACCTGCTTCTGATTGGGAACCATATCAGGCCAAACACAGAAACAGGAAGACTAGACACACAACATAGAATGCCCACTCAGCTCACGTCCTGACCAACACTAAAACAAAGACAACACAAAAGAAAAGAACTATGGTCAGAGCGTGAAAGTCCCCCCCCCCCCCCCCCCCCCCCCCAAGGTGCGGACTCCGGCCGCAGAACCTGAACCTATAGGGGAGGGTCTGGGTTGGCATCTGTCCACGGTGGCGGCTCTGGCGCTGGACGTGGACCCCACTCCACCATTGTCTTTGTCCACCTCCTTAGCGTCCCTTGAGGGGAGACCCTCGCCGCCGACCTTGGCCTGGGAACCCTAACAAAGGGCCCCACTGGACTGAGGAGCGCCTCTGGACTGAGGGACAGCTCCGGATCGAGAGGTAGCTCATGACTGAGAGGTAGCTCATGACTGAGAGGTAGCTCATGACTGAGAGGTAGCTCATGACTGAGAGGTAGCTCAGGACTGAGAGGTAGCTCAGGACTGAAGGGCAGCTCCAGACTGAAGGGCAGCTCCAGACTGAAGGGCAGCTCCGGACTAAGGACAGCTCCGGACTGAATGGCAGCTCATGACCGGAGGGCAGCTCATGACTGAAGGGCAGTTCATGACTGAAGGACAGCTCATGACTGGAGGACAGCTCATGACTGCAGGGCAGCTCCTGACTGGCGGGCGGCTCCTGACTGGCGGGTGGCTCTGGCAGCTCCTGACTGGCGGGCGGCTCTGGCAGCTCCTGACTGGCGGGCGGCTCTGGCAGCTCCTGATTGGCGGGCGGCTCTGGCGGCTCCAGACTGGCGGGCGGCTCTTGCGGCTCCTGACTGGCGGGCGGCTCTGGCGGCTCCTGACTGGCAGGCGGCTCTGGCGGCTCCTGACTGGCGGGCGGCTCTGGCGGCTCCTGACTGGTGGGCGGCTCTAGCGGCGCTGGGCAGACGGGCGGCTCAGATGGCGCTGGGCAGACGGGCGGCTCTAGCGGCGCTGGGCAGACGGGCAGCTCAGATGGCGCTGGGCAGACGGGCAGCTCAGATGGAGCTGGGCAGACGGGCAGCGCAGGCGGCGCTGGGCAGACGGCAGACTCTGGCCTGCTGAGGCGCACAGTAGGCATGGTGCTTGGTTCCGGAACTGGTGGTACCGGACTGGAGAAACGCACCACTGGGCGAGTGCGGGGAGCAGGAACAGGGCACACTGGACTCTCGAGGCGCACTATAAGCCTGGTGCGTGGTCCCGGCACTGGTGGTACCGGGCTGAGGGCACGCACCTCAGGGCGAGTGCGGGGAGAAGGAACAGTGCGTACAGGGCTCTGGAGACGCACAGTAGGCCTGGTGCGTGGTGCCGGAACTGGTGGTACCGGGCTGGGAACACACACCACTGGGCGAGTGCGGGGATCAGGAACAGGGCACACTGGACTCTCGAGGCGCACTATAAGCCTGGTGCGTGGTACCGGCACTGGTGGTACCGGGCTGAGGAGACGTACCTCTGGGCGAGTGCGGGGAGCAGGAACAGGGCGTACAGGGCTCTGGAGACGCACAGGAAGCCTAGTGCGTGGTGTTGGCACTGATGGTACAGAGCTGGGAACATGCACCTCTGGGCGAGTGCAGGGAGCAGGAACAGCACACTCCGGGTTGTGAAGGTACTCTGGAAACCTGGTGTGTCTAGCCGGCATCAATTGCTCCGGTACTTCAACACATGCCTTAGGATGAGCACTAGGAACTGACACATGTGGCATCACACAGCTAACACGCTCCTCAGGGTGAATACCGTGCATACTACGCCAAACCAACAGCTCTCTCTCTTCACTCTCCTCCAATTTTATCAACAACTCCTCGAATGTCTCATAATCTCCCCTCCATTCACTCTCCTCCAATCTGTCCAATAACTCCTCAACATTCTCAGACTCATACCTCAATTTCGCCGACTGCTCTGATTCCATCCTCTGCTCCTTACAATAAGCACGGGGAGCTGGCTCAAGTCTCCTACTTGACCCAGCTACACTCCCCGTGTGCCCCCCCAATAAATTTTTGGGGCTGCCTCTCGGGCTTCCTTGCCAGCCGTGTTCCCTCGTAACACCGGTTCCCTTTCGCAGCTGCCTCCGCTCTCCTAGCTGCCTCCACCTGTTCCCATGGAAGGCGATCCCTTCCAGCCAGGATCTCCTCCCATGTGTAGCAACCCTTGCCATCCAAAACGTCTTCCCATGTCCAGGAATCCTGACATCGCTGCTGCTGCTTCCGCTGCCGCTGCTGCCCGTTACCACGCTGCTTGGTCCTTTTGTGGTGGGTGGTTCTGTAACGGCTTTCTTCTGTGGACGAAGGAGAGGACCAAAGCGCAGCGTGGTTAGTGTTCATCATGATTTAATAAAGATGATAAACTTGAACACTACAAAATTACAAAACAACAAATGTGAAAAAAACGTAACAGTCCTATCTGGTGCATAGACACAAAGACAGAAGACAACCACCCACAAAACCCAACACAAAACAGGCTACCTAAATATGGCTCCCAATCAGAGACAAACGACTAACACCTGCCTCTGATTGGGAACCATATCAGGCCAAACACAGAAACAGGAAAACTAGACACACAACATAGAATGCCCACTCAGCTCACGTCCTGACCAACACTAAAACAAAGAAAACACAAAAGAACTATGGTCAGAACGTGACAGGCTGTAATTGCTGCCAAAGGTGCTTCAACAAAGTACTTAGTAAAGGGTCTGAATATTTCTGTAAATGTGATATTTCAGGTTATATTTTTAAGAAAATTTGCAAAAATGTATAAAAACCTGTTTTTGCTTTGTCATTATGGGGTATTGTATGTATA
This sequence comes from Salvelinus fontinalis, assembly GCF_029448725.1. Taxonomy (NCBI): domain Eukaryota; kingdom Metazoa; phylum Chordata; class Actinopteri; order Salmoniformes; family Salmonidae; genus Salvelinus; species Salvelinus fontinalis. Next base: position 21,767,087 of record NC_074688.1, on the reverse strand, counting down.
TTGATAATGGTAAAAAAAACTATTTGATCAATTTTATAATAAGGACGTAATGTAACAAAATGTGGAAAAAGTCAAGGGGTCTGAATACTTTCCGAATGCACTGTTTGTAATTATTCTTGAAATTATAGCCCATAATGTAAAAGGGATTTTTTCCTCCTGCTGCCTACAGATGTAGGATTTTAATTTGAGCCAGTTTGCTACAGCTGGAAAATAATCCTGCAGCAACAGGAAATGTGACATTGTCAGTGGATTATAATGAATTGTTGTAGGATAAAATCAAGTCAGAAGCCTTTTAAAATGTCAAATACGCTGCAAGTTTTACATTTACTGCATCGTAAATGAAGATCCTACATCTGTATGCATCAGACATGGCTGAAAATCTATTTCATGGCATTGGTATTGTATCATTTATTTTTATTTTAGATGTCCATCAACATAAACCTCCTGGATACAAACATGTGGAAGTACCTTTATTATTTAGGCCTACCAGCTTTATAGGCAGATCACTTAAGGTTATTAGATCTCCTTTGATGCTATCTGGTATATTTATTTGCCACCAAACACACAGAAACCAAGTGTAAAGGAGGAGCATAATGATGATATGAAAATATTGTGGAAGGTCACCTACTGTACTTCCTCTGCAAGAGATGCTTGACCTTGGATAACTATTTTACATGATTTTATTCATAGCTATTTATTCTCCCTTGTTTGCCTTTTACGTAACATGAATATCAAAAACAAGCAGTGCAGATGTCGTCACTGGACTTAGCTATGCACTTTGCTAAATTGTGGCTATAAAGACCTATGAGAGACTCACTTGAAGTTACCTTAGACCACAAAGATTAGAGAATGTGTCATTTGTGAGATTCACAAAGAAATGTTGTTCTGTAGAAAGGGCTTACATGAGATTTCTGGCCACTTCCCTTCCTGTTCCTGCCAAGAAAAGGTGGTTGAAAGGAGACATATTTCTGACAGATGGAGGATTGGTACCTTCATAGAGGTTGGCCTGGAAAATAATCCTGTCGGTGACAGGAGAACAATGATGCATTGTTATTACACCCTTATTATTTATGTAATAACATAACTATTACAAAAATGTCTCACTTGTGCGGACACATTATGTTTGAGATGATACTTTAACTAAACAATCCCTACGCTATCAAAGGGGTACATTCAACTGCAGTATTTCATGTCCAAACTATGAAGCGTCCCCCATTTTTTTAATAAGGATCTCTATAATTGGCTTGATGACAGATATCATTAACATGCTCAAATTAAAATCAGTTTTGTTTCTTGTCTAGTCTCTAGTTAGCATGGAGCTGAATGGCTTACAGTGTATTCATACCCCTTAATTTATTACACATTTTGTGTTAGTCTGAATTCAAAATGGATTAAATAAATAAAAAATCTCTCACCCATCTACACACAATACGCCATAACAACTAAGTGAAAACATGTTTTTAGAAATGTTTGCAACATTATTGACAATGTAATACAGAAATATCTCATTTACAGTTGAAGTCAGAAGTTTACATACACCTTAGCCAAATACATTTAAACTCAGTTTTTCACAATTCCTGACATTTAATCCTAGTAAAAATTCCCTGTCTTTGGTCAGTTAGGATCACCACTTTATTTTAAGAATGTGAAATGTCAGAATAATAGTAGAGAGAATGATTTATTTCAGCTTTTATTTCTTTCATCACATTCCCAGTGGGTCAGAAGTTTACATACACTCAATTAGTGTTTGGTAGCATTGGCTTTAAATTGTTCAAACTTTTCGGGTAGCATTCCACAAGCTTCCCACAATAAGTTGGGTGAATTGTGGCCCATTCCTCCTGACAGAGCTGGGGTAACTGAGTCATGCCTCCTTGCTCGCATATTTGTATGCCTCCTTGCTCGCATATGCTTTTTCAGTTCTGTCCGCAAATGTTTTATGGGACTGATGTCAGGGCTTTGTGATGGTCACTCCAATACCTTGACTTTGTTGTCCTTAAGCCATTTTGCCACAACTTTGGAAGTATGCTTGGGGTCATTGTCCATTTGGAAGACCCATTTGCGACCAAGCTTTAACTTCCTGACAGATGTTTTCAGATGTTGCTTCAATATATCCACATAATTTTCCTCCCTCATGATGCCATCTATTTTGTGAAGTGCACCAGACCCTCCTGCAGCAAAGCACCCCCACAACATGATGCTGCCATCCCCGTGCTTCACGGTTGGGATGGTGTTCTTCGACTTGCAAGCCTTCCCCTTTTTCCTCCAAACATAACAATCGTTATTATGGCCAAACAGGTATATTTTTGTTTCATCAGACTAGAGGACATTTCTCCAAAAAGTATGATCTTTGTCCCCATGTGCAGTTGCAAACCGTAGTCTAGCTTTTTTATGGCGGTTTTGGAGCAGTGGCTTCTTCCTTGCTGAGCGGCCTTTCAGGCTATGTCGATATAGGACTCGTTTTACTGTGGATACAGATACTTTTGTACCTGTTTCCTCCAGCATCTTCACAATGTCCTTTGCTGTTGTTCTGGGATTGATTTGCACTTTTCGCACCAAAGTACACCCATCTCTAGGAGACAGAACGCATCTGCTTCCTGAGCGGTATAACTGCTGCGTGGTCCCATGGTGTTTATACTTGCATACTATTTTTTGTACAGATGAACGTGGTACCTTCAGGTGTTTGGAAATTTCTCCCAAGGATGAACCAGACCTGTGGAGGTCTACAATTTTTTTTCTGAGGTCTTGGCTGATTTCTTTTGATTTTCCCATGATGTCAAGCAAAGAGGCACTGAGTTTGAAGGTAGGCCTTGAAATACATCCGCAGTTACACCTCCAATTGACTCAAATGATGTCAAAGCCTATTTTCTGGAATTTTCCAAGCTGTTTAAAGGCACAGTCAACTTAGGGTATGTAAACTTCTGACCCACTAGAATTGTGATACAATAAGACTTTTCAAAACTATAGTTTGTTAAACAAGAAATTTGTGGAGTGGTTGAAAAATTAGTTTTCAAGACTCCAACCTAAGTGTATGTATGTAAACTTCCGACTTCAACTGTACATAAGTATTCACACACCTAAGTCATACTTTGTAGATGACCGTGGGTGGCGATTATAGCTATGAGTTGGCTTGGTTATGTCTGTATCACCTTTGCACATCTGGATTGGGAGATATTCTTCCTTGCAGATTTTCTCAAGCTCAGGTAAATTAGATGGGGAGCAGTGGTGAAGAGCAATCTTCATGTCAATGGGAGATTTTCTTTTTTTATTATGATTTATTTTTTAAACTTAAAAAAAAAAAGTACACCTTTTTTTATCCCCAATTTCGTGGTATCCAATTGGTAGTAGTTACAGTCTTGTCTCATCGCTGCAACTCCCGTACGGACTCAGGAGAGGCGAAGGTCGAGAGCCATGCGTCCTCCGAAACACAACCCAACCAAGCCGCACTGCTTCTTGACACAACGTACATCCAACCCAGTAGCCAGCTGCACCAATGTGTCGGAGGAAACACCGTACACCTGGCGACCTGGTCAGCGTGCATTGCGCCCGGCCCGCCACAGGAGTGGTGCGATGAGACAAGGATATCCCTGCCGGCCAAACCCTCCCTAACCCGGACGACACTGGGCCAATTGTGCGTCGCTCCATGGACCTCCCGGTCGCGGCCGGCTGCGACAGAGCCTGGGCTCAAACCCAGAATCTCTGGTGGCACAGCTAGCACTACGATGCAGGGCCTTAGACCACTGGGCCACCCGGGAGGCAATGGGAGATTTTAAATGGGATTCAAGTCTGGACTTTGGCTGGGCCACTCAAGGACTCACATTCTTGTTCTGAAGCCATTCCATCGTTGCTTTCGCTGTATGCTTGGGGTCATTGTCCTGTTGGAACGTAAATCTTTACACTCTGAAGTAGGTTCTCATCAAGGATTTTCCAGTATTTGGCTCCATTTCATTATTTTGGCCTCATCAGACAACATACTATTTTGCCTTATGCTCTGAGTCTTTCACGTGCCTTTTTGCAAACTCCAGGCGTGCTGTCATGTGCCTTTTTCTCAGGAGTGGCTTTCGTCTGACCACACTCCAATAAAGCCAAGATTGGTGAAGTGCTGTAAAGACTGTTGTCCTTCTGGCAGGTTCTCCTATCTCAGCCAAAGAACTATGTAGTTCCAAGGTCCTTTTGCCCAGTTTCGTCGGACAGCCAATTCTAGGCACAGTGGGAAGTTCCATATTTTTTCAATTTCACAATGGAAACTTTCAACACTAGACATTTTTTAAAGCTCTTCCCCAGATTTATGCCCCATCACAATTCTATCTCAGATATCTAAGGACAGTTCCTTGGACTTCATGGTATAGTTTGTGCTCTGTTGGACCTTATATAGACTAGTGTGTTTCTTTCTAAACCATGTCCAAACATTTGAATTGGCCACAAAGGTACTCAAATCAAGTTTTTAGTTAACCTTTATTTAACTAGACAAGTCAGTTAAGAACAAATTCTTATTTACAATGACGGCCTACCCCGGCCAAACCCGGATAAGACTGGGCCAATTGTGCACCGTTCTATGGGACTCCCAATCACGGCCGGATGGGATGCAGCCTGGATTCGAGGTACTGCAGTGACGCCTCTTGCACTGAGATGCAGTGTCTTAGACCACTGCGCCACTCGGGAGCCCGAGTGGATCATCACTGTAGTGACATCTCAATGACGATCAAAGGAAATTGGATGCACATGAGCTCCATTTGGAGTGTCATAGCAAAGGAGTGTGAATACTTATGTAAATGAGAGATTTCTGTATTTCATTTTCAATAAATTAGCAAATATTTCTAAAAACATGTTTTCACTTTGTCATTATCGGGTATTGTGTGATAACAAAAATCCATTTTGAATTCAGGCTGTAATACAACAAAATGTGTAATAAGTCAAGGGGTATGAATACTTTCTGAAGGTACTGTTATGTCCAACGCACCATAATATTTCCATGCGACCAGACCAGACCCCTCCTCTGCTCTTTCCCTCCCCTGTCTGAACTATGTAGCAGAAAAAAACTATTGCTAGCTTAATAACCGATATCATTAACAGGTTCAAAATAAAGCCTGTTTTTAGTTGTTGGCAAGGCGCTGGATGCTTTATGTATAACACACCATAATTCCATGTCCATCCCCCTCAGCTGGGAGGATACAGAGCAGCCATGGCAGGCCCATTGGACAGACCTGATTGATAATGAGATGTAGCTGGACAAGACGAGCCCCTCAGGTTGTAACGACTGTCTTTCGGTGAGTTAGTAGACCAAGGCGCAGCGGGTGATGAATACATAATGACTTTATTGTAAGACGAAGAACAGACAAGAAATACACTTGACTAATATACAAAATAACAAAACGAACTAGACAGACCTAAACTACGAACTTACATGAAACGAAGAACACATGAACAGGAACGACCGAACGAACGAGACGAGACAGTACCGTGTGGTGCAACAAACGCAGACACAGCGACAATCACCCACAAACAAACAGTGAGAACAACCTACCTTAATATGACTCTCAATTAGAGGAAAACGCAAAACACCTGCCTCTAATTAAGAGCCATACCAGGCAACCCAAAACCAACATAGAAACAGAAAACATAGACTGCCCACCCAAAACTCACGCCCTGACCATCACACACATACAAAACAACAGAAAACAGGTCAGGAACGTGACACAGGTGGTCTTCCAACAGGATTCCCATCTTCCCATCATCTGTAGGAAACAGAGGGCGCATCCATAGGCCATCTCTGCCTCGGACATCACAGCAATGAGCACCAGTAAACAGCCAAAACCACTGCACAGCCAGCCTCACAAAGCTACATTCCCCTGTCTTGGGGCTGGGTCCATTGTGCTTTTACAAATGCACAAGCTTACAAACCCATGCAAATAGTTGCATACTAGAGCAGACCATTCTAAATCCAATGTAAGTGGTTTGCAGGCACTGTTTGTTGACCCACTGGCCTGACTCCTCTTCCTGTCTGTCCCTGACCTCACTTTATTGGAGTGCTCATAATAAAAATACACTACATGACCAAAAGTATGTGGCCACCTGCTCGTCAAACATCTCATTACAAAATCATGGGCATTCATTTGGAGTTGGTCCCTCCTTTGCTGCTATAACAGCCTACACTCTTCTTTGAAGGCCTTCCACTAGATAGAACATTGGAACATTGCTGTGGGGACTTGCTTCCATTCAGCCACAAGAGCATTAGTGAGGTCGGGCACTGATGTTGGGGCATTTAGGTCTGGCTCGCAGTCGGTATTCCAATTCATCCCAAAGGTGTTCGATGGGGTTGAGGTCAGGGCTTTGTCCAGGCCAGGCAAGTTCTTCCACACCGATCTTGACAAACCATTTCTGTATGGACTTTTCTTTGTGCACAGGGCCATTGTCATGTTGAAAGAGGAAAGGGCCTTCCCTAAACTGTTGCCAAAAAGTTGGAAGCGCAGAATCGTCTAAAACAGGGCTGCCCAACCCTCTTCCTGGAGATTTACTGTCCTGTAGGTTTTCAGTCCAACCCTAATTTAGCTTATCTGATTCAGCTAGTTCAGGCCTTGTTGAGCAGCTAATTAGTAGAATCGGGTGTGTTAAATTAGGGTTGGACTGAAAACCAACAGGACGATAGATCTCCAGGAAGAGGGTTGGGCAGCCCTGGTCTAGAATGTCATTGTATGCTATAGCGTTAAGATTTCCCTTCACTGGAACTAAGGGGCCTACTGTAGCCCGAGCCATGAAAAACAGCCCCAGACCATTATTCCTCCTTCACCAAACTTTACAGTTGGCACTATGTGTTGGGGCAGGTAGCGTTCTCCTTGCATCCGCCAAACCCAGATTCATCTGTCGGACTGCATCCTATGACGGTGCCACGTTGAAAGTCACTGAGCTCTTCAGTAAGGCCATTCTACTGCCATTGTTTCACTATGGAGATTGCATGGCTGTGTGCTCGATTTTATACACCTGTCAGCAACGGGTGTTGGCAAAATACTGAATCCACTAATTTGAAGGGGTGTCCATATTCTTTTGTATATATAGTATAAATAGTATACCAAATTAAACGAAAGCTAGACCATTTTAATTTGAAAAAATCTCTTCTTGCGTCTGGAGAACTGTCCAGTTTAAGTAGCTTTTACCGAACAAAAGGAATGCTTTTGACGAGAGATGCTGGAACAGTGTATTGAGACAGAGAGAGACTGCGAGAGAGAACGTGCTGAGAACCAGGAAGAGGACACGTCCTCCTACAGCAACGTCCTCCTCACCAAGTTGAGAGACAGAGATAAAAACAACCAACAGAAAATCTGACACACACTCATCCTTTTAAAATCTCTGATTTCAAGTAAATTATTCAGCAACTAATAACATAGCCTCCTCACCATAACGTATCCCCATTAGCTATTGCAAAAGCAGCATCTACTCTTCCTGGGGTCCACATGAAACAGGACATAATACCGAACTGTGATGCACAAAATAGCGGTACATAATTTAGCAGGCTATATGCCTGGAGAAAGATAGGGACCAGTCCTGGATGTGTGGCTGCAGACAGAGGATGCTGACAGACAGGTCCTCTGTTTGCAGTGAATGGCCTCTTGGGCAGGTCTGATGATTTTAGAAGCTTATCAGACAGGATCTGCTCCTGGGCAGAGGCTGGGCGGGGAAAGGACCAGAGGCAGGTCAATGTTAAATGCACCAAATCCAGCTAGAATTCATAATCAAAACAATAGCATAATACTTGCTGATGTTAGAACATCATTTAGTATTCAATTCTATTTCAACAAAATGCCAAAATGTAATGCCAACCCGATATTTTTGGTTTCAATAAGATATCATTACATATTTTACATGCATTTCGCCGACCTAATGGTAGATTTGAGTGTATGATTAATTTCAAATCAATTTATAAAATGATTTCCCACAAAATATATTATTTAAAAAACTCAAGGGCTCTTTGCATCAATAACATTTTGAAGGCATAGTCCACTGTCCCTCTCCTGCATAAAAAATACGTGTATCGTCATGTTCCTAGTGTGCCTTTAATAAAAGTACCACTTATTTACTTACGCACGCACTTTGTGTGCCTGTATAACACTGTGCGTAAAATGTTCTCCTTGTTAACCGGCTCTTCAGGTGCGCCTTCTTTAACTGCAAATGTACCCTCCCTGCTGTACATGCTCTCACCTAGCGCCTAGGAGGACTGGCTGGCGCCTCTGCTCCTTTAAGGCAATGAGGAATTAAAGTGGCTGCAGAGGCAGGGGATAGGGTTATGAGGCAGCGAGGGTTACGGCATGGACCAACGCGATTTAAAGGGCAGTGGGAAGATGCGCGTGCTTGCCTCTTGCTGGACGGAGAGAGGTGGTGAAGATGGTCTGACTTCAGCTCATCCGGATTGGGTTTTCATTCTTATCGAACTGACCATTTACTCTTTATTTTAAGTTATTTTATTTGTCACATTTTGTTTCCCAACCTGCTTCTATTTTTCAGGTTTCGATTTAAGATGCGTTTTTTGGATTCCACGTTGTTATTGTTTAGGTGTTCCCGTTTTAACACCCAGACATTTTTTTGAGGACCTATGGTTGCCCGCGTGCCACTACCCTGACTCAGCATCACACCTGGACTGCAGGCGAGCACTGTAGCCCCCTCGAGCATCCCTTTGAAGAGGAGGGGAAGTAGCAAGGCACCGAGGACCAGAGTAGAGCTGCGCAGAGTCGGATCACAGCTTTAACCAAGACAATCAGAGATACACATACTATATCCTCCAAGCGTAAAGAGTGGTCGGAAAGGGGAGAGGAAGAGTAGGCTACGAGAGTACCAGGGAGGGAGTTATAGAGAAACAAGGAGGAGACGGTGAAGATATTTAGATCAGCAGAGAGTTGGACTGGTTACTACAAGCTAGTAGCAAATGTTTAACATTACACCTGCCACAGAACATAATTATAGGAAAGCAGTGGCCAAAGAGTGCGGAGGAAGACGAGAAAGCATAGCTTTGGGAGATTTGAACGGAGCGGGGCATGTGGATATTTGCAGTTATCTTTTTCCAGAGCATCTTAAATGGTAAGTTTAATTTTCACATTTGAATGTTAGTTATGTCAGTAATTCAGTGAGTAAAGCAAAGTAGATTAGGGGGTTGGAGGTCACCTGTGTTACACATGATAACATTGTATGTTTGCCAACAGTGCTAGGTAGAAAGGAACGGGAGAGAAATGTGCTTTAATCTGTTTTATCTATAATTGGTAAATAAATAATATCATTGGTTAGTATTTGATAGAATCACATATATTATGTTTTTAGGCAGTTAGGGGATTTCTTATGATGCCTTCATTCTTCAATTGCGTATTTCATTGCTTGCTGAGGAAATAAATTGATGTTGCCTTGCCTTGTTCAAGAGAGGTTTGATAAAGTAGACGTGACCTTAAGGTTTAAACCTTAATTGTTGTCACTTACATTTGCTACATCGAATGTAATCCATATTTTCATGTCTGGATGTATATACCGGTAGGCTATGATTTCAGTCCGAAGTAGCATGGGCCTCAATAATGAGTGACGTATTTTATATACTGGACATTTGGTTTAACCCTCTTCCCCTCCCCCATCCAATGTATTTATTTAGAGTAGTATATTTTAAAATTCAATGTAGGGTATTCAGATTCGAAAGGATATTCGAGACATATAAAAGCTGATAATGTAGCCTATCATTTTATGTGAATTAAATTCATTCATTAAAGTCCATCCTTAGAGATGTTTGGTATTAGATTAATAATAGTACATTGATTTTGAATACATGCATGCAAGTTTTCATTAAACAGTGCAATGCATTTCTAGCCGTTGCACAGAGGTGTAGACAAATGAAGACATGTAAAGGAACATTAATGGGGTATCACTGAAAGAGAAAAAATGTAAGCCACCAGGACCTGATAATGTTGAAAAATGGCTTACCAGAAAAGGGACCCCTGTAGACACTGCAAAAACATGTTTTATTTTTTATTGAGATTACTGCTGGTAAATAGATTTGAAAGAGCTTGCAGGCCATATATCATGTAAAATAAATAAAAAACAATGATATTATAGAATATTACACACAGAATTATTCTGTCTCATTTCATGTGATCAATTCATATTGATTTGCAATCTCCAAAGAGTGAAAAAGACCAAGAGATGATAGAAAGACAATTTCTCAATGCATTCAGTTAAAAGGTTTGTGTGTATATATTTGTGTAGTGTGTGTATATATTTGTGTAGTGTGTGTATATATTTGTGTAGTGTGTGTATATATTTGTGTAGTGTGTGTATATATTTGTGTAGTGTGTGTATATATTTGTGTAGTGTGTGTATATATTTGTGTAGTGTGTGTATATATTTGTGTAGTGTGTGTATATATTTGTGTAGTGTGTGTATATATTTGTGTAGTGTGTGTATATATTTGTGTAGTGTGTGTATATATTTGTGTAGTGTGTGTATATATTTGTGTAGTGTGTGTGTGCTTTCATAAATCTGTGAATTTGCAATCTGAAGCTGATTCGGGGAGAAGAGTAAATTGCTACAATTTATTACTTACACAGGATCAAATAAACCATTATTTATTGGATATAATCTCTTCCCCAGGAAGGGAGTTATGACAAGGCTGGGTGTGTACGGAAAGGGGTAGAAAATATATCTTCTTACAAAATGTAAAAGCTAAGAAGATGGGGGTGTTGCAGATATTGTCAGTTAACAGGGTAGAACCTCTGGTTGTGGTTATGTCGTAGAGGGTCGCTGAATTTACCGCATCAGGCAAAAAGGGGGCATTGGACGTTTGGGATTAACCCATTGTAGCACGTTCAACTTGTCACATCTGCGTTGGTATAAAATGAACACAACCCACTTGGCAAGAAAATCAATGGTTAATTTCTAGTTCCTTGTTTCACTCCACTCCCCCCCCCTCCCCCAAAAATCCCCAAACTTAAATGATACATATTTGACTATCATCCCTTTTTCCTTGTAATGCAATTCTCAGTCAGCTGCTTATTGACATCCATGTTAGGCTATTCCATCTCTACTCCACATAAAATGTTATCTCCCTCACTCACACTGGCTTCTGTGGAAACTCATAAAAGAACAATAAGCATTCGTTGTTAATCATTATAATTGTGCTGTGACATTAGATCAACTGTCTGGCCAGCCTGGATCCATATATAGTCTCAGAAGCCTTCATATTGGTAACCTAATATAAGAATAGAATAGACGGTACATGCAAAAATGTGTATTGTATTATTTGGGAATGGCTTCACCCATTTGGGAATGGCTTCACCCTTCTCAGTTGTTCTATTGTCCTGCATGTTATGCCTTTGTGGACAATGGGCATAGAATGCAGTTGAAGCTGTGATCATGCTTTATTTCGCTGCACTGTATTTCATAATGTTTTCTGTTTTTTTTTTCTGAAGATGGTGATTATCATGATAATGATGAGGTCTGTATTGACTGAGCTGAGCTGACGATGGCAGAATGAAAGACCTTGTAGTTACACAGAGAAATTGGATTCTAGAAAATGTTTACTTTTTAGAGTTAGGTTTATCTATAGATTCTATTAAATTACTGTTCTAAATACTTCAATTTGTATTCTAATTCCTAATTCTATAGGTCTATCACATGCTCACTGGCCTTTCTCTATGGAAACCTTCATTATGGGTGTCAGGAAAGTGTGAGTTTGGCTAAATAAGGCTATACTGAGCGGTGACCTGGAAGTGCTTGATAAGGGCCCAGCCACTTCCTGAGACCTTATTGTGCATATTCTGGCATAATGATAATTGAGGAAATTATACATGAAATGCACAATACAAGATACAGCTAAAATATCTAATTTTTGAGGAAACTTGGTCAGTAGATTCGTTTTCTCTGTTGTAATTAGCCCCCGAATACAAAATACTACAGGTATGATATTTTTAAGCATTCTTATAATTTTAATTCTGACCTATTGTGCTCTCATTAACTCCATGTATCCATATTTTCCTAAGATATTATGATTTTATTTTGAACCATTAAAGCATTTATAAAACATGAATTAATAATACGTAAATTAAAATATGTATTTATTTTGTGTACTGTGTGTTACCTTTGATCATTTATATTCAAATGTAATTGTAATTAAGAGATACAGTAGGATATAGCTATCTTTAGATGGCTAAGGAAACATGTTTATTTTTGCTCTCTGAAAGATGCCTGAAAGCAAAACCAATCCAAGCTGTAAAAATTATGAGGCGAGGAAGCTCACACAGGGCTCTTATTCATGGTGTGTACGTTTGTCTTAATATTGTTTTGAACATTAGTTTTAGGACTGATGCCCGACTGAGCGTTCTACTCAATGCATTGTCAATAAGTGCTGATAAAGATTTAATCAAAAGTGCATTACAGTGGCTTGCAAATACAATGAAATGTCAAAAGGAGGCAAATAATTAATAGGAAAACCCTTTCTCAGATTGACTTTAGATGTTAGCAGCTAGCTAAGATTGGGGAGAGACCACCGGATTTTAGCTAGCTAACGTTAGCATTGCTAGCTATTTTTGACAAACTTTGCTAGCTAATGACAACATTGCCACCTATCGAAAGTACATTTTACAACATGTACTGTATATCATGGCAAAGTTGTTTCCTACTAAATATGTGCAATGTCAATGTATTACCAGCCCACTATACTGTAATTTAGACAAAAAAGTCATTGGCCTCCATTCACAGTGACTGGGCTTATCACAACTTCTTGGGCACCACTATGGCAGAGGGCGGCTTGAGAAAGTTCATAACAATGGCATGCTGGTAAATAGATTTGAAAGAGCTTGCAGGCCATATATCATGTAAAATAAATAAAAAACAATGATATTATAGAATATTATACACAGAACTATTCTGTCTCCTTTCATGTGATCAATTCATATTGATTTGCAATATGTAGATTCCAGCACAGTGATTGAGAGACAGACCTGAGCAAGGCCGTTTGAGATGGCCTACATCTATTTTGTCTTCAATAAATTAACATTTACACTAAGGTCAATAGGTTACGCACACTTCTCATGTACACATTTCTATCTCAATCAACGTGCCCGTCTTTCTCGTTGTCGAGAGATGACTCTCTATATATAAACTAAACAAACATTTTAACACAACAATTTCAACATTTTTACTGTGTTATAGTTCATATGAGGAAATCAATCAATTTAAATAAATAAATTGGGCCCTAATCTATGGATTTCACGACTGGGCAGGGGTGCAGCCATGGGTGGGCCTGGGAGTCCATAGGCCCACCCACTTGGCAGCCAAGCCCACCCACTGGGGAGCCAGGCCCAGCCAATCAGAATTAGTTTATCCCCACAAAAGGGATTTATTACAGATAAAAAAATACTTCTCAGCAACCCCCCCTCCCTGCCAACATCACTTAGTCTGCCAAGTTAGCATGACAACACATTAGGAACCTGAGAAGGAAAATGCAATGGAGACTGGGGGCAGCTTGATTTGACTAAACTTGGCAGAGAGGAGGAACCTGTGTTTCAGTGGAGTTAATCTACTGGGGGCAATTAAGGCAGCGCACTGATTACAGATCCATCTGTTCCTGTATAGTGAGGTGCTCCTCTTGTAAGACGTATTCCTTTGAATCCTTCATATCTATTTAAAGATCTTTAAGACTTACCGTCTTTTGGTAGCAGTGGCCTCATGCAGGCAATTGAGGAGGACTTAGTGGACTAGATCTAAATCTAAATCAGTATTATTTGTTTAAACCTGTTTCCAGTTAGGGAACAGAGTCGTTCCATTTGATTTCAATCACTTTTTGAACGCACCCCTTTTGATTTTAACGAAACTTTCTATACATATTTGCCCATGGTAGAAGTGGTCAGAAAGCAACTGTTTTGGACCTGAATGACAGAACTTTTAGTAGATAGATGTGTTCAAAGTTGAACTGTTTTTCATACCCACCCTACCATGAGACATCCATGTCTTCGTCACTGGAAAAGATAAACAATTGGGTTTTATATAATTTAAAAGCTTACAAACAGGGTTATCAAACTATTAAAACATTTCTTGAAATAAATGTTATCAGCCAAAACATGACACTCACCGTCAAGAGTATGCTGTGTCTCAACCGATGGCGGGTACAACACAAACAGCTCAGATGATGTAAAATAGTCTAAGCTACAAAATATGTGAAAATTAAAAAAATCTGAGTTTACAATATTTTTGATCATTAACGTTAAAGGTAAAAAAAAAAAAAAAAGTAGATTTCTATTTAAAAAACACAAAAAAACGATAAATTAGATTTTTTTTAACAACCCTGTTTGTAAGCTTTTAAATGATGGCAAACTCAACCGTTTATCTTTTCCATTGATTAAGACATGGATGTCTCATGGTAGGATGGGGTATGCAAAAAATGTTAACTTTGAGCACATCTAACTCCTAAATGTTTTGTCATTCAGGTCCACAAAGTTACTTTCTGGCCTTCGTCAACTAGGTATCCGAGCAGCACATGTGACCTAGCTATGAAAACGTGTATAGTAAGGCAATAAAATATATAGTCTCACTGTGTGTTATTGTTATAATATATTTTTGTTGCATTTTACCCCCTTTTACTCCCCAATTTCATGATATCCAATTACGATCTTGTCTCAACGCTCCAACTCCCCAACGGGCTCGGAGAGGCGAAGGTCGAGTCATGTGTCCTCCGAAACATGATCCGCCAAAACGCGCTTCTTAACACCCGCCCGCTGAAGCCGAAAGCCAGCCGCACCAATGTGTTGGAGGAAACACCGTTCAATTGATGCCCGAAGTCAGTCTGCAGGTGCCTGGCCCACCACAAGGAGTCACTAGAGCGCGATAAGCCAAGTAAAGCCCCCCCCGGCCAAACTCTCCCCTAACCCGAACGAGGCTGGGTTCAGTTGTACGCCGCGCTATGGTACTCCCGATCACAGGCGGTTGTGACACAGCCTGGGAATGAACCCGGGTCTGTAGTGATGCCTCAATCACTGTGATGCAGTGCCTTAGGCCGCTGCACCACTCGGGAGGCACTCAATGTATGTATTGATAGATATAGTACCTATCTGAGAAGTAAATGTGAGTTCAGTTCAAAAATGATTTCATCACTTGTTTAAGGTCAATTATTCCCTAGAGTAGTTCCCCTTTGAGAGGGTGTTTGCTTGTGGGAAAGTATGTGGGGTTGCGTTGTTGTTGTCATTTCTGAGGAACGGTTGCCAATGGTAATGTCTGATAATGGAGACCCTGATGTGTAATAATGGATCTCCCAGTTCACACATACTGACTGCATAATGAAGATGCCTAGTAAAGATGTTCAGCAGCCGTTTTGCAGTCTAATTAGTAATGGGGCATCGGAGACTCACAGGGGTGGTGGTATGTTTCACTGAATGTAAAATCTAATTACAAATCAGACTGTGTATCCTTAAGGATTCTGCTGAATCAGAACAATATAATTGCATTAACACCATGTAAATGGCTTTCACATTAAAATGTTAACTATACCGTTTAGCATCGACGGGGGGAAAAAAACTCACACAGATTTATATGTTTGATCAACCATGTAGAGAGGGGGTGCATCTGGCAAAGACATGTCATGTTATTTTATGTTGTGTTATTTTATTTCATGTTATTTTAAAAGGCTGAGCACCTAGAAAAGTGGCTAAAGCAGTTTTTAGAGAACACCCACATCATAAATACATGCACTAACATTCTACCTATGTCTAATGCACATACTGTATGTTGGATTAGGACTACTGTGTGTGTGTGTGTGTGTGTGTGTGTGTGTGTGTGTGTGTGTGTGTGTGTGTGTGTGTGTGTGTGTGTGTGTGTGTGTGTGTGTGTGTGTGTGTGTGTGTGTGTGTGTGTGTGTGTGTGTTTGTGTATAGAGCCCAAGTATGATGTAATGTAACTCATAAGAACGCAGTGAACAGGACAGATGTTGTAAGTGTGGTTGATGTGGCTAATGAAATCAAATTGTATTTGTCACATACTTTGTAAACAACAGGTGTAGATTAACAGTGAAGTGCTTACTTATGGGCCCTTTCCAACAAGGCAGAAAGAAAAAAAAGAGAAATAATAGAAAAATAATAACACAAGGAATAAATACACAATGAGTAATGATAATTATTCACAAAGTCACAAAAATCACATAGAATTTATGAGGGAAAGAATTAATTAGTCACTTAATCTGGTACCTAAATGCCCATGCTTTGAACTACACACCCATGTGAATTAACTTCATTGATCCCTATATGCCCAGTGCACGTGTTTTCTCTGGTATGGATGGATCACCTTGGTGACTCTCTCACGGTTTGTCCCTGGATCCCTTTGAGCTTGGTACTTTCCTCACATTTCCTCTGCTTCTGTTTGTCTTATTGACTGCCACTCTTTTACCTCCTTCTAGTGTTTCATCTCTTGTACTGTCTCCTATGTCCTTATCACAGCTAAACTTCTCAATCAGTCATTCTGTGAATGCACCAAGTTATGTTTCCTGAGGTATTTTACAATTAGAGTCTTCAGAGGCCTTTTATGCATAGTACCAATAGTAAAGTAGGCTGAGGGGTAACAGAGGCAGTACAGAGGCAGGGGTGGATAGACAGTAAAGGAAAGACAAATTAGTCCAGCTTGGTTTCTCGACACTGCTTTATTTTTAAACCTGGCACAGACGGTAAGATTTAAGACCAATTTAGTGCCTGCTATTATTAGCTGTCCATTTTAAAAGTGCTGTCATTTGCTGGTTTGAGGAAAGATGTGTGTGTGTAGGTGTGTGAATGTGCCTGCTGGACCCAGAGGAGTCAGATTGATGCTTTTGCATCCTATGATCATTGTCACGGTTGTCGTAAGAACGGGACCAAGGCTCAGCGGATGTTGAGTTCCACATATTTATTGCAGAGTGAAACTTAAAGAAAAAACAATAAATCAAATAAACTAACAACTAAACGTGACTACGTGGTGCACATGCACAAACACAAAACAATATCCCACAAACACAGGTGGGAAAAATAGCTACTTAAATATGATCCCCAAATAGAGACAACGATTACCAGCTGCCTCTAATTGGGAATCATACAAAACACCAACATAGAAAATATAAACTAGAACACAACATAGAAATTATTATCTAGGATACCCCCTAGTCACGCCCTGACCTACTACACCATAGAGAAACAAGGGCTCTCTATGGTCAGGGCGTGACAATCATTCTGGTGTGAGAGACTGCCTGCCTTTGTGCTTATTTCTGTATGCCATATGCTCAACTATGAATATTTCTGCTAACCCTAGAGTAACCTTTCATATTAATGTGTGCTGCTGGAAAAGACCAGAGTGGTTTAACGATCAAAGGCTAGGATCACTGTTATGGTTTCACTTTCCTCTACCTTGGTATGTTACATAGTGGAGGGTTTTCTACACTTTTCTACATAAGGTGCAAATACTGTTTGTGTTCACAATATGCTAACTTCATATCTGTTCTCAGAATACAGAGAAAGAGACACAAACCACAGTGTATGAATGAGCCTGCATTCCAATGAATTTGGATCAGTTACCAATTTGATGTTTTGATATGCTCAGTTGCACCTCTAAAAAGAGGTGGTTCCTATTTAAAGAATCTGTGTCCCCAGGAATCAGTAACTTTGTGACTACTGGTAAATGTCTCATTAGTGTTGCTAGCCTGAGCTTTATTATGTGTTGCTTTCCCTCTCTCTATCAGCCTTTCCCCAGAAGTGATTATGCTAATTGCTGTTTGATCAGATGATTACATTATAATTCGATTAATCCGGAGTACTAAATGCTCTGAATACATTTGCGTCTGCTTGGCTGGCTGGCTTTACAGAGCTAACTTCCCCTGTCACACAGCGAACACACAGGAGAAAGAGACAACTCTAGAACATGTATTTTTTGGAGGGATGGTGTGTAGTGAGGAAGGGGGATAATAAAGCAAACAGGGGATTGACGGAGAAGAGAGGAGGAGGCAGGTTGGCTGGGGGATTCTTCAGGGAACACATGCTGTGCTCCTTAGTGTTAAATAAACATGTTTGCTTTACGGTTTGGATGTGATAAATGTTTAATATAATACATCTATAACGATTGTTAAATATGTCTGGAGTATTTAAGTGAGTGTGGCACATAGCATATTTAAAGGGCCATGGTTATGGGGCAGCTAATAAGATGACAGGAGCCAGCTGTTGTGACATTAGCACTGACACACTTCACAACGCCAGCTGTTCATGACTGGCTTCTGTTGAACAACAGTGGAATGTGGATCAATGGATGTAACAACAAGATGTGATCACTTCTGTTGGTTTCTCAGCTGGTGTTACATCACTGTCTAACAATAAATGGGGCATTTGCAACAGATTTTACATTGGCTACATGATTTATGATCACCTTGGCATTTTAAATTGATTTTGTTGACCTTTTCACCTGTTCGCCTATTTTAGTTTTCTCTATAATTTCACCTCCACACTGTAGTATGTCTACATTTTCCATCACTCTGGAAGATGCTGTACCTATAGCGAGCATGCAGGTTGGCAGTGATGAGTATATGCAGGACAACATCATTGATTCCCTGCACCTGTGGTCAGTTCGTCATTAATTCTGCAGAAGAGTAATCAGTCTCCTTCCAGTGTTTGTCTACATAGACAGTCATCCATCCACCATCTAAAGAACCCTCAAACTACGCTATCAACAGTATGTAATATATTCAATTATTCTAACTCTGTGTGAGGAAGCTAAGCAGGGTTGTCTGTCAAAATACCGTTGACCCCATGTCCTCTTGACCTGGGGTGTGTTCAGTTCGGTTTACCGCTGCATTTTTTAACAGCCTTTGCGGTATGTTTGATCCTGTTTGGTGGCTGTGGCAAGGTGTGGCCTGATCAATATGGGTGTGACCATTAGAAATCGCAAAACTCGTGCAGCACACAGTACACAATCGCCCTCTGGGCCACCATAATCATGCTGTCTTTAACTGGTTGTTCAGTACAGCAGCATTTCCTGTACAAAGGAATCCGACAAAGGATATAAGTGTCATGCCGTCGAAATGAGTAGACCAAGGCGCAGCGTGCATAGAGTTCCACATGTTTTATTCCGATGAAACTCACAAACAAAAATAACAAAGTGCAACGAAACGTGAAGCTATGTAGTGCTCGCTGGCAACTAGACATAGACAAGATCCCACCATCTAAGGTGGGAAAAAGGGCTGCCTAAGTATGATCCCCAATCAGAGACAACGATAAACAGCTGCCTCTGATTGGGAACCATACTAGGCCAACAAAGAAATAGAAACATAGATTTGCCCACCCAAGTCACACCCTGACCTAACCAAATAGAGAATAAAAAAGGCTCTCTAATGTCAGGGCATGACAATAAGAAGGATTCAGCATACTATACTCAAATGGTTCACTGTTCTTTCTTTATTTATTCATACAGTCCAGTGTGACTATGCCCTCCTCATCTAGAAGGTTGCCACCCAGTGTTGGTCTACTATATCATTAAATGAAGATAGTCTAACATCTTGGCATTATCTCTGTAGGTTTAAGCAGTGGTTAAGTTTAGTCGACACGCATTGACTCCCCCATGTTACTCACTCTGACGCTCACAGGATTTGTCAAGGGGATTAGCTTCAGCTTGCCATAAATACACCATGTTGTTTTAATTTATGTTAATTTGTTTGTGGAAAGTCGACCCAAAATGAAAATTCTGCACTACCAATTTCTTGGGAAATATGGAAAGAAACCTTAGTATTCCCTTATCAGTGTGGCTTGCAGTTTGAATCAGCCTTGAAAAGTTTGGGCACTGAGGAGGACAATCATTGAGTCATTTTAAGAATTTGGTATTCTCATGAGAATACAATTGATTGAATATGCAAATAGTTTGCTCTGTTAATGCCTCAAAGAAACTCTTTTCCCACACTTTAATGTCCGTATTGCACCACAAAATAGTATTATTTTTACCCTGGTATTTTTATTCAGCTGTAGTAGCAGCAGAGGGAGTTGCTATAGTTTGGTATACAGTATACTGTAATCCCCCATCAGATTCTCTCCCTCCCGTTGGTTCATCAGCAGCATGATTTAGACATCAACGTCTGGAGCGCTGACATTCTCCCTACTGAGATATGCTGCTGCTGCCTCCTCTATTAATGAGACATCCACTCTCACCCATTTAACACATGAAAATAAAAGTAGATCTAGAGAGGTGCACCGTGGGGCTCCGCTTTACCATATCCTACTCCTCTGACATCAGACGATGGATCGGTCTTTGCATATCACCAGTGAGCAGAGCAGAGCAGAGCAGAGCAGACAGCGGCCCCTTTCTTCTGTCATGTCCTGGTTAATATTCATGAAAGCAAATTGGGAGACTGTCATTTAGCAAGTTCCTGTACAAGCCCTGTGTGTAGCCCCTGGGCAGAAAGAGGAGAATGCTTACTCACATTGGATAACCCCCCTCATTGCCCCCTACCTCTTTCCTTTTCTTCCCCGTCTCCTGTCTCTGCTCCTGATCCCAGGCCACCCCCCAGGCACAGCACAGAGAGCTGCTTTAATTACCCAGCGTTCCTGGTTGACAGAGCCTGTCACAGTGCAGCAGCTGCCCGCCCCACCTCACCCTGCCCCGTGTGCCCATGCCCTGCTCTGCCCCGTATGCCCATGCCAACTGAGAGCCCGACGACGGGCCACTGGCTCACCATACGTGACATGGGTGCCCTATAAAATACTTGGACCCAACTGATTAGTCCACCATCCAACTCTCTCTGGATCTCCCTATTTTTTTATCTCTTTTTCTGCTCTCTATGTCTGTCAGATGAGCTCATGATAAAATGATGGGCAAAATGTGTAATAGCACTAATGGATGATTTCAATTTAAACAGTAAACATCCAAGCAAATGCAGTACATAAACTGTACATGTGGCTGTATTCATTAGAGGGAGGCAGTAAGGAGTTAAAGCATGCATACATGTTGTTAGTGTTTGTTCCATCAGCATCGATTGCACATTGAATTAAATGAAGCGCCTCCATAGTCCTGAAAGCCCTCTGTGATGGCTGATTACACCTGTCTGTCAGCTGATGAACTCTACTGCCTTTGATTGATCAGCTTAACTCAACAAATTTGAATATTCATATTTATATTCATAATCATATTCATGACAACTGTGTTGTGTAAACATTGGTTTTTCACACTCCACCTATATGTTCATATGGGGGCTTGTTTTGTGCGCAGATAATAATCATGCTAAGCATTACATCCAAAAATCACAACAAGGCAGTTGCATAATGGCAGCGTGATCGAGAGTTATTTTCATATTAAAATGAGAGAGGAGCCATCTGGTGCTATGGAATGTTGATGTTAATTGACGTAATTTCAATACTGAAGTAAAAGGATAATAGATTGCAAATTGTTGTTTGGTGGATGCCAGGAGAACACTACCTGCCCGAATGCATAGTGCCAACTGTTACGTTTGGTGGAGGAGGAATGTAGGTCTGGGGCTGTTTTTCATGGTTTGGGCTAGGCCCTTTAGATCCAGTGAAGGGAAATCTTAACACTACAGCATACAATGACATTCTAGACGATTCTGAGCTTCCAACTTTGTGGCAACAGTGTGGGGAAGGCCCTTTCCTGTTTTAGCATGACAATGCCCCTGTGCACAAAGCGAGGTCCATACAGAAATGGTTTGTCGAGATCAGTGTGGAAGAACTTCACTGGCCTGCACAGAGCCCTGACCTCAACCACATTGAACACCTTTGGGATGAATTGGAACGCTGACTGCGAGCTAGGCCTAATCGCCCAACATCATTGCCCGACCTCACTAATGCTCTTGTGACTGAATGGAAGCAAGTCCCTGCAGCATTGTTCCAACATTTAGTGGAAAGCCTTCCCAGAAGAGTGGAGGCTGTTATAGCAGCAAAGGGGGGACAAACTCCACTTTAATGCCCATGATTTTGTCATGAGATGTTTGACGAGCAGGTGGCCAAATATTTTTGGTCATATATGTGGTCCTCACGCAAAGCATCATGTGCCACTGGCATAAACATTTTCCTTGTTTGTTTTCATGGTTAGATTCCCATCTCTGGGCTCTCCAACATCTACAACATTTGCTAATCTCAGAAAATAGAAATCTGTTTGGGGATATGTTTTGGATTTATATTCCCAAATAGAATTCTCCCCCCTTCTCAATGAAAAAAGACGGTGGCGATGAAGTGGCCTTGTCTTTTTTCTTCTCCCTCCAGCTTTGCTGATAGAAAAAAAGCTTGGATAATTATGGATGCATATATAACATTATTGAACAGTGTCACTTCTTTAGACTTTATGGTTCAGCTCATGAAAAATTATGGCAATTACACATTTCCTCTGTGGTTATTTAGTAAGTGGTTAGGTTTGAGAGGAGTTGTTCGGGCATGAGAAGCATGACGCTTTGTGGGGCTTCTGAGGAGGTTGTACCTGGGTTGAACTCATGTAGACCTGTTTGGTAAGGAATGGGTGTAGCAGTGCAGTGACATGATACTCAGTATGATTAGATCCACAAGGACCTTTGACTTCTCTGCAGTTGGTCTTATCAAACCAATCTTTGTTATGACTACACTGTGCTAAATTGAGTTTCTTTTATGAGTTTTAAGTCTTATTAGTCGTATGTACAGGATACACATGGTATACATCGTCCAACTAAATGCTTACTTGCAGGTTCCTTCTCAACAATGCAACAACAATAAGAAATAATAAAATATAAGAATACCATCATAAAGTAAATGGCTCAGTAGGATAGATTAAATATGTACTCCCAGTGTAAATTAACAAGGTATTCAAGTCAAAATTAAGAGATGGCTTTTTGTTTGGGAATTGTATTCATCAGTGTTTTTTCTGTTTGAAATGACTGGAAAGGACTTCTTTTGCCACTAGTTTTAGAAATGTAATGTGTGCTGCATCTGTGTTCTTTCTCAGTCACTGGCTCTGATTGCTCTTGATAAACCACCAAATATCTGTAACAAAGAAATGTTTCAGTGACAGAGAATTTTAGAAAGGCGTCAAATATTATATTCAACATATCTTACTTTTTAATCAATGCAATAGGGATTGTAATGTTTCTAAAATATGAACAACATCACCAATTATTGATTCATTATTTAAGACACCTACCTACACACTCCCTTGAAAAAAGACTCTGGGTCTCAATGGTTAAATAAAGGTTAAATAAAAATAAATAAATACACGTTGATGATTTCAAAGAGGATTTTTCATTAATATTAGCACACCTACAGGTTGAGGCTGTATTATCAATAGGCCACAAATAAGGGTTCTATGTTTAGCCCCAGCTGAAAAGGAATGAATTACAATTTGATAGGATTTTGATGTATTATTTTACAATTGAGTCTTTAACGCAGCTACATACCCATACAGAGCACTACGATTTTCACTCCATTTTAAAATATTTAAACGGGCACAATCTTGATAGAACTGCTTTTTTTCTCAATCAATGTTATTTATTTATTATTGGGCAAATCATGATGGGCTTCAATGGATAAGCCTAGGTCATTCATAGACACAATTCAAACTTTCCTGTAGCTACAGTATGTTGCTGATGCTAGTAGAGAGAGAGAGAGAGAGAGAGAGAGAGAGAGAGAGAGAGAGAGAGAGAGAGAGAGAGAGAGAGAGAGAGAGAGAGAGAGAGAGAGAGAGAGAGAGAGAGAGAGAGAGAGAGAGAGAGAGAGAGCCTTCTGTTGGAAGTCATGGGCGTAATGCAGCTAGACTCAGGATACCCTTAAGTGTCTGTGAAATCATATGTGTGGGTGTGCATCATGAGTCACCCCTATCGTCTGTCCTATGTGTGTATGGCTGCCATTGACAAATTGATCAGTCTGAGGAGGCTAATGCTCAGCAAGCACCTCCATCACCCATTAAGGAATGATCTCAGTCACAGCCAGGGACTCTCAGGCCGACTCTCTGCCATAGACAACACTGTCTGACTGACTCATAGTGTCCCCTAAGAAATATAATTATGGATGAGCCACTGGTTATACAGGAGTGTGTTTTCTTTCACGCCTACTACAGTAAATGGGTTCAACTGATAAGTCAGAGTGGTTACCATTGAAGCCAACTTACCTCTGGACTGAACAGAAACTCTCACATCAGAAACAGCTGAGTAGAGCAATATGGACGTTTGTTGTTGTTGTTGTAATTATTCGTTTTTATTTTGTATTTGTGTGTGTGTGTGTGCATGGATGGTTGTGTGTATCTCTTTGCGGGCCAGAGCCACTGGAGCATAGAGAGGGTGGAAACCACTGCGATTTGAAACCTTGTTAGAAATGTATGAAGTGCTAAAATGTTTTATCCCCAGGGAGGCCTAGCTAGCTGTCACTGGTAAGCCATTTACTGCTAGGCACGGACTCTGACACCAGACAAAGATTCAGAGGTAGGCTAGGCAGCAGGCAGGCACAGGATCATGCTCAGCCAGGAGTAGTTATACACAGAGTGTACAAAACATTCAGAACACCTTCCTAATATTGAGTTGCACCAATATTTTCCCTCAGAACAGCTTGAATTCGTTGAGGCATGGACTCTACAAGGTGTCGAAAGCGTTCCACAGGGATGCTGTCCCATGTTGACTCCAATGCTTCCCAATGTTGTGTCAAGTTGGCTGGATGTGTTTTGGGGGGTGGACCATTCTTGAAACACATGGGAAACTGTTGAGTGTGGAAAAACCCAGCATCCCTGGCACAAACTACCATACAATATTTAGGCACTTAAATCTTGGCATTTATTATTATTATTATTATTATTATTATTTTGTATTACCCATTCACCCTTTGAATGGTACACATACACAATTCATGGCTCAATTGTCTCAAGGCTTAAAAATATTTATTTAACCTGTCTCCTCCCCTTCATCTACGTTGATTGACGTGGATTTAACAAGTGACATCAATATGTCATGGAAAGAGCAGGTGTTCATAATGTTTTGTACACCTAGTTTATACACCACTCAGTAATCAACCACCTAGAAATTAGCACTGAGCCACCTGATGCTAATTGGTCCCACTTCGTGTTTCTCTCCCTTCCAAGGGAGCCACGTAACAACACATACTTTTACATCATGAACACTCTTTCCCCCTTGTTGCTCCCCTGCTCAACCAAAGCAGCATACATGTTCAATGTTGTCTATGAGCAAAGCCTGTTATTTTACTTTTATGTAATGAAGGTGATTTAAGCGGTATCAAGGATTAGATGATGACTAAAAAGGTCCATATTAAATACACTGTTAACATCAGGTCCATAACAAAAGCATTTATTGGTTTCATCATGGCCAAGTAAATACCTACTGTCCTGATGTATTTACAAGTAAACATACATATTATACCAGTCAAAACTTTGGAAACACCTACTCATTCGAGGGTTTTTATTTATTTTTACTATTTTCTACATTGTGGAATAATAGTGAAGACATCCAAACTATGAAATAACACATATGGAATCATGTAGTAACCAAACAAGTGTTAAACAAATCAAAATATATTTTATATTCTTCAAAGTAGCCACCCTTTGCCTTGATGACAGCTTTGTACACTCTTGGCATTCTCTCAACCAGCTTCATGAGGTAGCCACCTGGAATGCATTTCAATTAGCAGGTGTGCCTTGTTAAAAGTTCCTTTGCGGAATTTATTTTCTTATTAATGCATTTGAGCCAACCAGTTGTCTTTTGACAAGGTAGGGGTGGTATACAGAAGATATCCCTATTTGGTAAAAGACCAAGTCCATATTATGGCAAGAACAGCTCAAATAAGCAAAGAAAAATGACAGTCCATCATTAATATAAGACATGAAGGTCAGTGAATCCGGAAAATTTGAAGAACTTTGAATGTTTCTTCAAGTTGCAGTCGCAAACACCATCATGCGCTATGATGAAACTGGCTCTCTTGAGGACCGCCACAGGAAAGGAAGACTGGGAGTTACCTCTGCTGCAGAGCACAAGTTCAGTAGAGTTAACTGCACCTCAGATTTTTTATTTATTTTATTTATTTTTATTTAACCTTTATTTAACCAGGTAGGCAAATTGAGAACACGTTCTCATTTACAATTGCGACCTGGCCAAGATAAAGCAAAGCAGTTCGACACATACAACAACACATAGTTACACATGGAGTAAAAACAAACATATAGTCAATAATACAGTGAAAAAAATAAGTCTATATACAATGTGAGCAAGTGAGGTGAGATAAGGAAGGTGAAGGCAAACAGATATATGTATAAATAAATAAAATATAAAAAGGCCATGGAGGCGAAGTGAGTACAACACAGCAAGTAAATAAAAACTAAAAAACACTGGAATGGTTGGTTTGCATTGGAAGAAAGTGCAAAGTAGAGACAGAAATAATGGGGTGCAAAGGAGCAAAATAAATAAATAAATAAATACAGTAGGTAAAGAGGTAGTTGTTTGGGCTAAATTGTAGATGGGTTATGTACAGGTGCAGTAATCTATGAGCTGCTCTGACAGCTGGTGCTTAAAGCTAGTGAGGGAGATAGGTGTTTCCAGTTTCAGAGATTTTTGTAGTTCGTTCCAGTCATTGGCAGCAGAGAACTGGAAGGAGAGGCGTCCAAAGGAAGAATTGGTTTTGGGGGTGACTAGAGAGATATACCTGCTGGAGCGCGTGCTACAGGTAGGTGCTGCTATGGTGACCAGCGAGCTGAGATAAGGGGGGACTTTACCTAGCAGGGTCTTGTAGATGACCTGGAACCAGTGGGTTTGGCGACGAGTATGAAGCGAGGGCCAGCCAACGAGAGTGTACAGGTCGCAGTGGTGGGTAGTATATGGGGCTTTGGTGACAAAACGGATGGCACTGTGATAGACTGCATCCAATTTATTGAGTAGGGTTTTGGAGGCTATTTTGTAAATGACATCACCGAAGTCGAGGATTGGTAGGATGGTCAGTTTTACAAGGGTATGTTTGGCAGCATGAGTAAAGGATGCTTTGTTGCGGAATAGGAAGCCAATTCTAGATTTGACTTTGGATTGGAGATGTTTGATGTGGGTCTGGAAGGAGAGTTTACAGTCTAACCAGACACCTAGGTTGCAGATTGCAGCCCAAATAAATGCTTCACAGAGTTCAAGTAACAGACACATCTCAACATCAACTGTTCAGAGGAGACTGCGTGAATCAAGTCTTCATGGTTGAATTACTGCAAAGAAACCACTATAAAAGGACACTAATAAGAAGAAGAGCTTGCTTGGGCCAAGAAACACGAGCAATGGACACTGCCCGGCACCCTCCACAGCAACCCGCCAAAGCCCTCACCATTTCTCCTTCACCCAAATCCAGATAGCTGATGTTCTGAAAGAGCTGAAAAATCTGGACCCCTACAAATCAGCCGGGCTAGACAATCTGGACCCTCTCTTTCTAAAATGATCTGCCAAAATTGTTGCAATCCCTATTACTAGCCTGTTCAACCTCTCTTTCGTATTGTCTGAGATCCCCAAAGATTGGAAAGCTTCCGCGGTCACCCCCCTCTTCAAAGGGGGTGACACTAGACCCAAACTGCTACAGACATATATCTATCCTACCCTGTCTATCTAAGGTCTTTGAAAGCCAAGTTAACAAACAGATTACCGACCATTTCGAATCCTACCGTACCTTCTCTGCTATGCAATCTGGTTTCAGAGCTGGTCATGGGTGCACCTCAGCCACGCTCAAGGTCCTAAACGACATCATAACCGCCATTGATAAGAGACATTACTGTGCAGCCGTATTCATCGACCTGGCCAAGTCTTTCGACTCTGTCAATCAGCACATTCTTATTGGCAGACTCGACAGCCTTGGTTTCTCAAATGATTGCTTTGCCTGGTTCATCAACTACTTCTCTGATAGAATTCAGTGTGTCAAATCGGAGAGCCTGTTGTCCGGACCTCTGGCAGTCTCTAGGGGGGTGCCACAGGGTTCAATTCTTGTATACATTTTCTTTGTATACATCAAGGATGTCGCTTTGCTGCTGGTATTTGTCTGATCCACCTCTACGCAGACGACACCATTCTGTATACTTCTGGCCCTTCTTTGGACACTGTGTTAACTAACCTCCACAGACGACCTTCAATGCCATACAATTCTCCTTCCGTGGCCTCCAACTGCTCTTAAACGCAAGTAAAACTAAATGCATGCTCTTCAACCGATCTCAGCCCACACCTGGCCGCCCGTCCAGCATCACTACTCGGGACGGCTCTGACTTAGAATACGTGGACAACTACAAATATCTAGGTGTCTGGTTAGATTGTAAACTCTCCTTCCAGACTCACATTAAGCATCTCCAATCCAAAATTAAATCTAGAATCGGCTTCCTATATTGCAACAAAGCATCCTTCACTCATGTTGCCAAACATACCCTTGTAAAACTGACCATCCTACCGATCCTTGACTTCGGTGATGTCATCTATAAAATAGCCTCCAACACTCTACTCAACAAACTGGATGCAGTCTATCACAGTGCCATCCGTTTTGTCACCAAAGCCCCATATACTACCCACCACTGCGACCTGTACGCTCTCGTTGGTTGGCCCTCGCTTCATACTCATCGCCAAACCCACTGGCTACATGTCATCTACAAGTCTCTGCTAGGTAAAGCACCGCCTTATCTCAGCTCACTGGTCACCATAGCAGCACCCACACGTAGCACGCGCTTCAGCAGGTATATCTCACTGGTCACCCCCAAAGCCAATTCCTCCTTTGGTCGTCTTTCCTTCCAGTTCTCTGCTGCCAATGACTGGAATGAACTGCAAAAATCTCTGAAGCTGGAGACTCATATCTCCCTCACTAGCTTTAAGCACTAGCTGTCAGAGCAGCTCACAGATCACTGCACCTGTACATAGCCCATCTGTAAACAGCCCATCTATCTACCTACCTCATCCCCATACTGTATTTATATATTTATCTTGTTCCTTTGCACCCCAGTATCTCCACTTGCACATCCATCTTCTGCACATCTACCATTCCAGTGTTTAATTGATATATTGTAATTACTTCGCCACCATGGCCTATTTATTGCCTTAACTCCCTTATCTTACCTCATTTGCACTCACTGTATATAGCCTTTTTGTTTTCTTTGTTCTACTGTATTATTGACTGTATGTTTTGTTTATTCCATGTGTAACTCTGTGTTGTTGTATGTGTCGAATTGCTATGTTTTATCTTGGCCAGGTCGCAGTTGCAAATGAGAACTTGTTCTCAACTAGCCTACCTGGTTAAATAAAGGTGAAATCAATTTTTAAAAAGCAAAAAATTAGACCGGTGGAAATCTGTCCTTTGGTCTGATGAGTCCAAATTTGAGATTTTTGGTTCCAACCGCCGTGTCGTTGTGAGACGCAGAGTAGGTGAACGGATGATCTCCGCATATGTGGTTCCCACCATGAAGCATAGAGTAGGAGGTGTGATGGTGTGGTGGTGCTTTGCTGGTGACACTGTCTGTGATTTATTTAGAATTCAAGGCACACTTAACCAGCATGGCTACCACAGCA
Source organism: Salvelinus fontinalis (assembly GCF_029448725.1). Lineage (NCBI taxonomy): Eukaryota > Metazoa > Chordata > Actinopteri > Salmoniformes > Salmonidae > Salvelinus > Salvelinus fontinalis. The sequence continues at coordinate 21,737,608 of NC_074688.1, read as the reverse complement.
TTCTGCAGTGATACGCCATTCCATCTGGTTTGCGCTTAGTGGGACTATCATTTGCTTTTCAACAGGACAATGACCCAAAACACACCTCCAGGCTGTGTAAGGGCTATTTGACCAAGAAGGAGAGTGATGAAGTGCTGCATCAGATTACCTGGCCTCCACAATCACCTGACCTCAAACCAATTGAGATGGGTTAGGATTATTTGGACCGCAGAGTGAAGAAAAAGCAGACAACAAGTGCTCAGCATATGTGGGAACGCCTTCAAGACAGTTGGAAAAGCATTCCTCATGAAGCAGGTAGAGAGAATGCCAAGAGTGTGCAAAGCTGTCATCAAGCTACTTTGAAGAATCTCAAATATAAAATAGATTTAGTTTTGTCTAACACTTTTTTGTTTACTACATTATTCCATATGTGTTATTTCATAGTTTTAATATCTTCACTGTTATTCTACAATGTGGAAAATAGTCAGAAAAAAGAATAACCCTTGAATGAGTAGGTGTGTCCAAACGTTTGATTTGTACTGTATATTGGATCTTAATTTGACCAGTATTGTCACAGCAAAAGTGTTAAGGCTGTGTAAGGGAGGCGAAGTTAGGTGCAGGAGAGCAGAGTGGAGTAAACAGGTGCACTTTTATTCCGTACAACAATAGGCTCAAAAAGTGCCCAAAAACACTGAACATAAACTATAAAAGTATCGCGCGTGAACATACACAATTTAACAATGAATGAATGACAATTACACACAAAGACATGATGGGGAGCAGAGGACTAAATACATGTAGATTGGGGAATGAAAACCAGGTGTGTAGGGAACAAGACAAAACAAATGGACATATGAAAAATGGAGCGGCGATGGCTAGAAAGCCGGTGACGTCGATCGCCGAACGCCGCCCGAACAAGGAGAGGAGCCGACTTCGGCGGAAGTCGTGACAAAAAGAATCCTGCAGCAACAGGATTTGAAATTTTAGTCCATAATGTTACTTGATCGGTGGTTAGGCTATTAGCCTGCTAAAATGAGGCTACATGAAAAGTGTGATAATGTTATTAATAACTGTGTGTTAGTGCGAGTTTTCAGTGAATTTATGCAAGTCATTAAGCTGATCTGCATTTTCTCAGCAGGAAAATTCGCAACAACAAAGTGTGATCAAATTAAGACCCCGCGCCTGTAGTATACCCATTCAAGTCAGTTGTCATGCCATCAATTTTTTCTGTTCTCTTTGTTCTCCTCTCTTACAGTTTTTAGCGAAGATCTACGTTCCAGCTTATATTTTGTCAATGCATCTTTGCAAGAGGTAGTGTTTGCCAGCACCACAGGGACCCTGGTGCCCTGTCCCGCTGCAGGGGTGCCCCCCGCCTCTCTGCGCTGGTACCTGGCCACCGAAGAGGAGATCTACGATGTGCCCGGGATCCGCCACGTGCACTCCAATGGCACCCTACAGATCTTTAACTTCCTCCCCTCCAGCTTTAGTAAGCTAATCCATGACAATACCTACTACTGCACAGCTGAAAATCCTTCAGGGAAAATAAGAAGTCAAGATGTCCACGTTAAGGCCGGTAAGTGTTTCTTTTAAATAGTAACTGTTGTTTTCATTCCTTAATTTCTTCTTGTATGTATTTCATTTGCTTTTTCCAAATGCCACCCCTCTTGCTATCCTCAGTATTTCGGGAGCCCTACACCGTTCGGGTGGAGGACCAGAAAGCCATGAGAGGCAATGTAGCGGTCTTCAAGTGCATTATCCCTGCCTCCGTGGAGGCTTACGTCACTGTCGTATCGTGGGAGAAAGACACAGTCTCACTATCCTCAGGTAAGACAATATTTTTATATCTTGGTCAGAATTTTGTTCAATCCCTTGCTTGGACTCTTCGAATCAGCTATTGGATTACAAGTTCAGAAGAGGGATTCTTAGGTGTAGCAAACAAAACAAGATTTGTTTACACAGACAGTGCTATGGATCCAAAGGTTTCTACATGTGAAGCCTTCCCTGGTTTGCTCTTTGTACTTGGGCCACTGTTCTGTCTCTCTGTGACTTACCTGCTTGTGGTCTGTCAGCCATTATTGGAGCTCCATGGAATCCTGTCCTCCAACAGTAATAGCAAGGGTAATGTCTGTCTGTCATTTTGACCCACCCCCGACCCCCTCGATTGGAATCATTCATTGCACAGGTTGATATTGTACATTAAACGTTCGATTGATGCTCACCCTCTGGGCAATTTTGCTTTATATGGTGCATTTAGAAAAAATATAGACAAGCACGCACCTCAAGCCATTTGACAGAGGGCAAATTGTGGGACATGTTTTAGTAACATTTTAAATGTGTCTGCTCAAGCACAAAGATCCCTTCTGTGATCCATGTCTGTGCGTACTGGTTGCTAGTCGGGGGCATTACTGTTTCTGCTGCTGTAAGGAGATATTATATGATCTATAATGACTGCACATGAGTTTTGCAGATTCAGACGAGTGAAAAAGATGCTAGCCTCTGTGAAACCTAGAAGTTATCACTTTTTACTGTGTCACATTCATAGCCTTGAAAAGTAGAGTAGCATGGAAAGTGGGATTTTGACTTCTCTCGTTTAAATGATGTGCTTAACTATATAACATAGGGCAGATGTGTAATAGCTAGTGTTTTTTTTAAAGTGAATTTAGGTCATGCAGTATTGTATTCCTATGGAACCTTTATTTTAATTTGTTCAACTTTTACTGCACAACAGCCAGGGTATTGTAAAGGTGAATAATGTGTAGGAGCAGTGATGTGTTTTATCATCACCCAGTTCTTAGGAGTGCTTTTACATGCATTACAAACAATCTAGATGGGATTGTCCCTGTTTATTCCACACGAAGCCTGTCAGAAGCATCAGCAGCATGGTCAGAATCAGTGCTCTTTCCCTGCTAAATATTTTATGATGTCCTGATGCATGAGCAAATTCACCTCACACTGTTATGGAGAGGGTATGTTTACAGCATGAGCAGGGGTTACAATGGGCATTAAAAGGTGTGTGTTTTATTTCTTTACCGGGGGTTTGTTCCCAGGTTGTGTGTGTGTATATGTTTGTATATATGTTAGCATAAGGTTATCAACCAGGCCTGGAAACAAAGCAGATTGACCCAACCTATTCTTCTCTGACGGTTGCCAGCCTTGCACTTGACATTTTTAATGAAAGAAGACTTGGTCTCGGTTGACACAAAATAAAGCTATCCAACTGCTGTGCTAAATTATTAATCTAAGGTTTTTGACTGGTACTGTATGTATTTTATGGATTCATGTTTCATATAATCCATTTAAAGTAGACACCTTAGCATGAAGTGTTATCCTATATATCTTAAAAATCATATTTTAATATGTACAAGCGACTGGTTTGCACTGCGTCTCATCTGAAGCCTTTGAATTTCCAGTGATTCATGTCAGGGGAAAGGATATGTATAATTACAGACTAGGGCTGGTTTTAATTAATCAACTGTGATTGAAAAGTTAATTACAATATGAATTACCTCTTAAAATAAGGACTGCTTAGTAGTCATTTGAAGTGGCCCTGTTTTCAGTCTGAATGAGCACCGCAACTCACAAGCCCTAATGTTGCCACTAACTTACCATTAACCTGTCATGCATTTTAAAATGTTCCTCGCCGTGCGGCTTTTCAAATTCACGGCAGCCGCTCGGCTCCACTCTGCTTTTGATAAACAATTGACAGAGCTAATAGGAATATGAAAGAGAAAAAGAGTGCAGCGCGGCTGCCTTTTATATGGGACGCCTAATGTATCTCCAGCTTCTTTATGTGTGTGTATCAAGTGGTGGGGTTGTTGAATATGGGATGGGCTGGATGGCACATCTTTTTGTCTTCTGCATCTGATTTGCCTTTGCCTTTGTCTCTCACCTTTCACATGTGATCCAATTTAATGAGGGGGCCTTGATGGGAGAAAGGCTGATCAAAACTATCTCTCTAAGGGATGCATACAACATGTGGGCATACAGGTTTGTATTCCAGTCCTATGGTTATACAATAACTTATTCTTCCTCTCTTCTCTCTCACACTCCTCCTCTTTGTTTTGCTGGATGAAGTAGATGTGGGGTTTGCTGCACAGTGAACCTGTCTCATTCAGAGCACGTCTCTGCATGGCCCTGCATTGGTCCTCTGTGTTTCAGTCTCCTCCAATGATGCTACTCTCTGCACCTACTAGGAAATTTGTATTCATCCATGTGAGGTGGGACTTTGTCTTGAGTGAATGGCGTACGGTGTATACAGTATCTTACACATGTAGTTTGCTGGCGTTCGCAAACAGTTGCACATATTTAAATGTTCATTTAAGTGTCAGGATGTTTCCATAGTGCTGCTGCATCAGACCTTTTTGCACCAAGTTTGTAGCCTGGTAGATCACATTGCCCCAGACAGACAGACCAACAGACAGGTACAAGGCCTGTGTATGAGCATGACGGCCAGTGTCTGTCTACTGTTGCTGTGAGGAAAAGTAGAGGCTGGTCCTCTGATGCCTGGAGATAGTGCTTTCTCATTAGAACAAACACACGTGCCTTTCATCTTTTCAAGCTGAAGATTAAGCTGGAGATGGTGCAAGGAAAGCTTTTCTCATGCATTAAGGCACAGGCTTACTGCAATGCTGGAGGGGAAGGATGACTGTAAGCCTCTCCCTCCTCCTCTCTCCTCTCTTTCTCCTTTTCCTTCTCTCTCCTCTTTTTCTCCCTCTCCTCTCTCCTCTCTTTTTCTCTCTCCTTCTCGCTCCTCTCTCTTTCTCACTCTCATTCTCTCTCCTCTCTTTCTCCATCTCCTCTCTCCCCTCTCTTTCTCCCTCTCCTTCTCTCTTCTGTCTTTCTCCCTCTCCTTCTCTCTCCTCTCTCCTCCTCTTTCTCCTTCTCATCACCTCTTTCCCTTCCTCACTTATATGGAATGTTGTTGAAAGGCATTTGTTATTACATGTATTGGTGAATGCATTGTATACTGAGCAGCTTTCCTATTTCTTAGTGTTAGTACAATACCATAATGGTATTAAATGCAGTCATATGTACTGTATAATCTTCTGGATTTGACCTTCTATAAGGGTCGTAGTGGCCAGAGAAAAGGGCCTTACGATTCTACTGATGCAGTCATAAAGTCTCTATCCTGGATGATCAATGAGTCTTCTTCCTGTTCATCATTTACTGGCCTTGACTGCCAGCCTGCCATCGTCCGTTGCGTAACACTTGGCAGAAGGCCCGAGTCAATTTCCTGCTGGCTGCAAAACACTGTTTTCTATTTGGTTTATGCAAATGTATCATCTAATGTTCTGAGCATTACCAGAGCCCCTGGAAACATTTTTCAGTCACATTTATGTGGGCTGCTTCACAACTGTGTACTTAACACTAACTGTTTAAATGCCACTGCAATCTCTCCTCCTGCTCCTGATGCCACTCACCCTCATTCAAGGTACTTGAGTAGTGCTAATCAAAGCTTATCAAGGAGTTTGCCTGCTAATAGCATCAGTGTCTTAACCAGCCAATCTCCATAATGTCTGGGATGCCCTTACAGGAGCTAGAGTAGGGAAGGAAGGAAGCTATCATCACACAGCAGGGATTTATCTAGTCAGCTTCATGACACCTCCCCATTTTTCGCTGGGATTGACAGAGGGCACCTACAGGCAGGCAGAGACAGGACAGTTAAATTACCCCGGAACCAACCCAAAGTCAGGCCAACCTTGAAAAGAGGGCAGAAAGAAGCTCTTACTGGTTCTGTTGGTGTGCCGAGGGGGAAGAAGACAATGGAGAGGAGAGTGGGCGAGGCTGAAGCTTTCCTTGGTAAACATAGGCGTCCACACTGCATTGCATGGGCCACATTGTTATCTCCCTCTCTCTCTTTCTCAGAAAGAGGGAGAGCATGATCTCTATCTAACCACAGAACAATTACGAGGAATCCCTGGGCTAGTGTGTGTGTGTGTGTGTGTGTGTGTGTGTGTGTGTGTGTGTGTGTGTGTGTGTGTGTGTGTGTGTGTGTGTGTGTGTGTGTGTGTGTGTGTGTGTGTGTGTGTGTGTGTGTGTGTGTGTGTGTGTGTGTGTGTGTGTGTGTGTGTGTGTGTGTGTGTGTGCCTGCAGGTGCAATTCCTCCCACCCTGCAGTAAAGCCTTATGAAACAACACAGCACATAATTTTACTCCTGCTCCACCCAGAGCAGCAGCAACTGAAATGCTGACCATCATCTATCACTAGATCCTAGTTCATAGTCTACTCATGCACAGCTGCTAGAAAGCTTGGGGAGATGGGGTATTGGGAGTGTGTGCACAACTGTGAGTGTGTGCGTGTGTGGAGAAGGATACAATTCAGAACTATCAATACTTGTGTGCATTAATCACGCGGCTGCCAGAGAGAATTATGGGAACATGAGCTGAAGGATGCATTTGTGCATTTGCAGCATGAACGCTGTTTGAAGGGGAGTTTGTGGAATTGGGGTGAGGGGAGAATGGACCCTTTTCTATGTGAGCAGAGGAGATGGTCTGGGGTGGGTTGTTGATCTAAATGTACATCAACACACTGATATTTTTGTTATATGGCCATATGAACTCTTGAGAACTGCACTGCTGGGTTTTCATTTCATGTTAAAGACATATTGTTCACACAACTCAGCCCTCAATATGAACCATAGAAGATATGTTGTTCTTCTATTTTATTCATATGTCAAGATGGCATGTTGGAGTAAACGAGTAACCAACTGTCTTTGCTATTGCTGTCTGAAGTCCTCAGCTTTTCTGTGATGTGGGACAGAGGGAGGGAGGCAGTTTTGGGGTCAATTCAAATTGAAGTCGGTTAATTCAGAAATTAAGCTACATTTCCAATTCAATAATTGAGAAAAGGGCAACTATTTTCATGACTTCTGAATAAACTGGACAGGAGAAGCTATTAATTTCAGTTGTTCAATTTTTTAAATAAAAAATTCAGATCACTTCCTGAATTTAGTGACTTCAATTTGAAGTGACACCAACCATGGAGCGAGGGATAGAATTGTTTGTGTACTTTTACATTGTACAACATGAGTAAAACATAAATTGTATGAGGTGCACTCACCTCTTTTAGTAGGGATGTACAGTATAAATTAAGTAGTCAGAGTATTACTGCAGTATTACAATAGTATAGCAATTTTCTATTGAGGAGGCCGAGCACCAAATTTCCTGATGATACATTACTGTAGTATTACTGCAGTGTTATAGTAATTTTCTATTGAGGAGGCCGAGCACCAGATTTCCCGTTGATACAGTGCCTGCCTGTCACCCAGCCTAGCAGAGCTATAGAAAACAACAACTGTTGATCACAGTTAGAGCTCTGAGCAGGCGTTCTTACATCACAGTCAGAGCTCTGAGCAGGCGTTCTTACATCACAGTCAGAGCTCTGAGCAGGCGTTCTTACATCACAGTTAGAGCTCTGAGCAGGCGTTCTTACATCACAGTTAGAGCTCTGAGCAGGCGTTCTTACATCACAGTTAGAGCTCTGAGCAGGCGTTCTTACATCACAGTCAGAGCTCTGAGCAGGCGTTCTTACATCACAGTCAGAGCTCTGAGCAGGCGTTCTTACATTACAGTTAGAGCTCTGAGCAGGCGCTCTTACATTACAGTCAGAGCTCTGAGCAGGCGTTCTTACATCACAGTTAGAGCTCTGAGCAGGCGTTCTTACATCACAGTCAGAGCTCTGAGCAGGCGTTCTTACATTACAGTTAGAGCTCTGGGCAGGCGTTCTTACATCACAGTCAGAGATCTGAGCAGGCGTTCTTACATCACAGTCAGAGCTCTGAGCAGGCGTTCTTACATCACAGTCAGAGCTCTGAGCAGGCGTTCTTACATCACAGTCAGAGCTCTGAGCAGGCGTTCTTACATCACAGTCAGAGATCTGAGCAGGCGTTCTTACATCACAGTCAGAGCTCTGAGCAGGCGTTCTTACATCACAGTCAGAGCTCTGAGCAGGCGTTCTTACATCACAGTCAGAGCTCTGAGCAGGCGTTCTTACATCACAGTCAGAGCTCTGAGCAGGCGTTCTTACATCACAGTCAGAGCTCTGAGCAGGCGTTCTTACATCACAGTCAGAGCTCTGAGCAGGCATTCTTACATCACAGTCAGAGCTCTGAGCAGGTGTTCTTACATCACAGTCAGAGCTCTGAGCAGGCGTTCTTACATCACAGTTAGAGCTCTGAGCAGGCGTTCTTACATCACAGTTATAGCTCTGAGCAGGCGTTCTTACATCACAGTTTACTAATAAATAAGAGCAATATGGCAGCCATTGGGCCGCTTAGGATGAAAATGATTAGGTGGTGATCTGTGGAGCGATGGGTACTAAGTATGGTTTAATCTTTAATAAGCAGTGATGGGTTTATGGTATTTTGCATTTTGGTATCAGTCGTCGGAACTGGAATGGGCCTTTCCAGTGCTTATGGATTACACTGCTGTACTAGTGGACCAGGCCAGCCTCCATCATGGCAGCTGGCCAAGAAACAGATTAGTAATAAGCACGGCGTGAGATAATTACGGGCAGAACAACCAATTCATTTCTGTTTATAAACCACTCCTAGATGTGGGGTTGTGTTTACCCATGGTGCAGTGGGGCAGGCGTCCCCTCGTCGTGGTGTGTTGGTGGCAGGTGGCGAGGGTTGTGGTTGGCGCCTCTCATATGGTCTGGAACACAGGATAAACACAGAGAAGAGAGGCCAATTGATGTTCAATCAACCTCCCAGAATGCAGCAGTGTCTGATCCCATCTTAAAAGCCTTGAAAAAGGCACTTAAAGAACCTAAAGCACCCACTGACTGACCAATGGGATTTTATTTTCTCTCCTTCATCCTTTCAATCTGAGATGAATGCATCTTCCTCTCAGGGTGGTCAATCTAGAAAAATACAGTAAATCGCATTTAGTCCATTAAACTTTCACACTAAAGCCGTGAGCCATTCTGCCCATACTTGGGGCATTAACGCTGATTGGAAACAGTCAAGACATTGAAGACACTGAAGTAAACTAATCAAGTGGAGTGAAACTGCTTCTTGTGCGACAAAGAACTCATCTCAGACAACAAATGGCATTGTAGTTGTGGTGTTGTTGTTGGATATCATAATTGTATTCAAACAAAGCTGAGCTTGAATCATGCAATTAAAAAAAGTATTTGATACAAATCTGTTATTAGTGTTAATATACAGTGTGTCTATAGTGTACCAGTGCTCCTCACCACTGCTCCCTGACAGTATTATCATTTTAAGGAGACCTTCCATCTCTGTTTTGATGGATGAAACATCAACCTTCATTAACTTTTCTACAGCCCTATATAGCCAACTCCTTCTTCCCCCTCTCCCTTCTTCCTTAACACTAACCCTATATGGCCAACTCCTTCTTCCTTAACACTAACCCTATATGGCCAACTCCTTCTTCCCCCTCTCCCTTCTTCCTTAACACTAACCCTATATGGCCAATTCCTTCTTCCTTAACACTAACCCTATATGGCCAACTCCTTCTTCCCCCTCTCCCTTCTTCCTTAACACTAACCCTATATGGCCAACTCCTTCTTCCTTAACACTAACCCTATATGGCCAACTCCTTCTTCCTTAACACTAACCCTATATGGCCAACTCCTTCTTCCCCCTCTCCCTTCTTCCTTAACCCTAACCCTATATGGCCAACTCCTTCTTCCCCCTCTCCCTTCTTCCTTAACCCTAACCCTATATGGCCAACTCCTTCTTCCCCCTCTCCCTTCTTCCTTAACACTAACCCTATATGGCCAACTCCTTCTTCCCCCTCTCCCTTCTTCCTTAACCCTAACCCTATATGGCCAACTCCTTCTTCCCCCTCTCCCTTCTTCCTTAACCCTAACCCTATATGGCCAACTCCTTCTTCCCCCTCTCCCTTCTTCCTTAACACTAACCCTATATGGCCAACTCCTTCTTCCCCCTCTCCCTTCTTCCTTAACACTAACCCTATATGGCCAACTCCTTCTTCCTTAACACTAACCCTATATGGCCAACTCCTTCTTCCCCCTCTCCCTTCTTCCTTAACACTAACCCTAGGAACATGGACAAAGAGCACCAGTGGCATGTCTTTGACCACTCCTTCCCCCTTCAGCCTACACTACAGTATGTCTCCCTTGAATGTGAGTATCAGACCTGCGGTGTGTGGTGGATTTGTGTGCATTGTTATCTATCCATCCATCCAGGACGGACAGACTGTCAGACAGTTTCTCATCAGGAGAGAATAGCAATTAGTGTTAGCATGGTGATATGGTTTAGGGGGTTGGATAGCATGGTATGGTCTAGGGGTTGGTCTAGGATAGGTCGTTTGAGTCCTTCTGGTGGCAGCAGGGTGGAGGTGTGGCTCTCTCCTGGCTGTCACTTAGATTCTTATGGTCTAGAAAAGGGGTGGCCTGGATAGCTAACTGGGTGTGCAGGATTTTGTTCCAGCCATGTACTAATATAACAAACCTGATTCAGCTTACCTGAAATAACAAAAGTGAGGCTCGTTAAGTAGGGATGCGATTTATTTTGAAATGCACAGACGTTGGGCTTGGTAGGTGCACTCTTGACATTTTCCATTTTGTGCATACCGCAGTGAAAGGGAAAGCAATTATCTGTCCCTGTCTTCCTTTGGTATTATGGAGCCTTTCATAGTGTTGTTGACTGTGACGTCACAAGGTGGCGGCTGTGGAGACTGACCTTTTGACAGACGCAGCCTGCAATCTTCACATCCGTGTAGGAGTTCAGCCAGCCAATCAGAGCAGCTCCTGCTGCTGCACAGTCTTATCACCTGCATACAGCTGCTGCTGCCCCTCTGATGGAGCAAGGAGGAGAGGGAGGGAGTGAGTGAGGGAAGGAGGGAGGGAAGAAGCAAGAGTGAGAGGGAGAGATGTTTCTGCGGTCCAAGAGGATGATTTCCGCTGCATGTACCAGGACATATCCATGTATTTTAAAGCACTACGTTCACATTTCATTTTCAGGGTTTGATATTGCTGTTGTGCTTAAACATATTTGAAGAAGAGTTTTTTTTAATGCTGTTTGAAACATTGTCAGTGCCTCAATCATTGTAATTAAGTGTGACGGTAGAAAAAATGTTAGATAGGGTTTTAGAGCAAAAGCATGCTTTGTAGCCTTAGTGAAATTAAATAAATAAAAAAAGCTCAATCTGAATTGATTTTCCTGTTAAGTTCTGCTGTACTTGTTACCATGGAAACCTGGTCATGTTCCCCTGGCCTCCTAGGGCAAGTGTAATTGTTGTCTGTTTTTCAAAGCCAAATTCTCCAGCTCTCTCAATGGTTCATCTACCAATCAAATACAAAAAACATTCTCAAGGATATATTCCTTCTGGAGTCTCTACAATTGGAGCTTTATGAACCTGCCTGTGTAGCATTTAGCAGTCTCTGACTACTATCATAAAAAGATAGTGTACTATGTTTACCTTTGCTGGCAATAAAGTAATGCTTTCTCTTCTCCCATTCTATTTGATTATACATTATTGCCTGCTGCAAAGGACTGTTGCATTTGTAATGTAAATAGCTGCTTGTGGCGATGTACAGTAACTGCCATTGCCAAGTCTCTCTCATACTGTTTTTACAGGATTTCTATTTCCTACCCAAATGAGAGGAGAGAGAGAGCTCTCGTTTTCTTACAGGAATAATTAGCTGAAATTGGGGCGGTGCCGCATGCTCACTCAGCAAAAAGGCCTGGGAGGGTTCTCAATTTTTCGGCTTTGATTCAAAGGGGACTTTGGGGTCACCAGTTTCCTCAGTATTTCAAGTCAGATATTGTCCTGTCACTGTGTTGGACCTATCCCAACTTTCTCTTCCAGATCAATAGCAATTAATAGTCCTCCCTAGAGGGATACTGACTGAAGTATCCATGTACTGTATGGTAAACAGTCAGAAAGCTCTGTAGAAGAGAGGTTTAGAATAGCTTGCATTTGATACTAGGCACAGTGGTCATATGTTACTTCCTAGCCTTTTTGCTGTTTTGATAAAGACATTCTGTACAGTATAAAAGCAAGGGTCTAGTCTTAACTGGACACCTGGTGTTTACCTGCACACCATCAATCAAAGTCTCCATGGCCAAAATCATATTTTTGACAAATGTACATTTATTGAGAGATTGAGAGAAAGACTAATATTTTTTGAAATCTCATGTTTATTTTATTGTTATTGTTATTTTATATGACAAATGATTATATAGAAAGCCTATTATTGACTTCCAAGAAGGCGTAGCAGTCGGACGTGTGTTTGTCTTGTCTTGTCCCGTCTTGTCCCGCGTAAATAGTGTCACACCCTGGCCTTAGTTATCTTTGTTTCCTTTATTATGTTTGTTAGGTCAGGGTGTGACATGGGGAAGGTTTGTGTTTGGGTGGTTATATGGTTAAGGGGTTGTTGGGTTTTGTGTTTGTGGTTTTGTGTTGAGTGAGTATGTCTAGGTATGTCTATGGTTTAGTGAGGGTTTCTAGGTATGTCTATGGTTGCCTGAGTGGTTTCTCAATCAGAGACAGGTGTCTTTCATTTGTCTCTGATTGGGAGCCATATTTTAGGCGGCCATAGGCATCATGTGTTTGTTGGGTCATTGATGTAGTCGGTGTCTTAGTCTGTGTCTAGGTCTGTTTCAGGTTTGCATGTTTTGCATTTAGTCGGTTTTTGGTTTCAAGGTCTTCGATTTGTTGTTTTGCTTCATTAGTTCATCTCCTAAATAAAGAGAAGATGTATTATTTACACGCTGCGCCTTGGTTCTCTCTCTCTCCCATGGACGAACGTGACAGAATGACCCAACCACTCAGGACCAAGCAGCGTGAAAGGAGGGAACCAGAGCCCGTTGTGCAGATACTGGAGGTGAGCAATGGGAAGGATACAGAGACTGTTAAGGAGTTAATGAGGAGTTTGGAGGAGAGTGAGAAGAGGGACCTGCTGTGCTGGTGCGTGAGGCACGACATCCACCCGACAGAGCGTGTGCGGGAGGTGATGTTACCTGAGTCAGTTCTCCATGCTCGTCCTGAGTTGCGTGCTAACCGTCTGGGAATGACAGTCCCACGAACCAGGCCTCCTGTGTGCATTCCTAGTCCTACACCTCCTGTAACACCTTTCCGCCCCAGCCCAGTACCACCAGTTCCGGCACCACGCCCCAGGATTCCAGGGTGTCTCCAGAGCCCTGTTCGCATTGTTGCTTCTCCCCGCACTCGCCCTGAGGTGCGTGTCCTCATCCCGGTACCACCTGTGCCGGTACCACGCACTAGGCCTATAGTGCGCTTTGAGAGCCCAGTGTGTCCTGTTGCTGCTCCCCGCAATAGCCCTGAGATGTGTGGCCCCAGCCCGGTACCACCAGTTCCGGCACCACGCACTAGGCCTAATGTGCGTATCCAGGGTCCAGTATGCCCTGTTCCTTCTCCCCGCACTAGCCTTCAGGTGCGTGTCCCTTGCCCGGTACCACCAGTTCCGGCACCACGCACCAGGCCTATAGTGCGTCTCAGCCGGCCAGAGCTGCCAGTCTGCCCCGAGCCGTCAGAGCTGCCAGTCTGCCCCGAGCCGTCAGAGCTGCCAGTCTGCCCCGAGCCGTCAGAGCTGCCAGTCTGCCCCGAGCTGCCAGTCTGCCCCGAGCCGTCAGAGCTGCCAGTCTGCCCCGAGCCGTCAGAGCTGCCAGTCTGCCCCGAGCCGTCAGAGCTGCCAGTCTGCCCCGAGCCGTCAGAGCTGCCAGTCTGCCCCGAGCCGTCAGAGCTGCCAGTCTGCCCCGAGCCGTCAGAGCTGCCAGTCTGCCCCGAGCTGCCAGTCTGCCCCGAGCCGTCAGAGCTGCCAGTCTGCCCCGAGCTGCCAGTCTGCCCCGAGCCGTCAGAGCTGCCAGTCTGCCCCGAGCCGTCAGAGCTGCCAGTCTGCCCCGAGCCGTCAGAGCTGCCAGTCTGCCCCGAGCCGTCAGAGCTGCCAGTTTGCCCCGAGCCGTCAGAGCTGCCAGTCTGCCCCGAGCCGTCAGAGCTGCCAGTCTGCCCCGAGCCGTCAGAGCTGCCAGTCTGCCCCGAGCCGTCAGAACTGCCAGTCTGCCCCGAGCTGCCAGTCTGCCCCGAGCCGTCAGAGCTGCCAGTCTGCCCCGAGCCGTCAGAGCTGCCAGTCTGTCCCGAGCCGTCAGAGCTGCCAGTCTGCTCCGAGCCGTCAGAGCTGCCAGTCTGCCCCGAGCCGTCAGAGCTGCCAGTCTGCCCCGAGCCGTCAGAGCTGCCAGTCTGCCCAGCGCCATCTGAGCCATCCGTCTGCCCAGCGCCTTCTGAGCCATCCGTCTGCCCAGCGCCATCTGAGCCATCCGTCTGCCCAGCGCCTTCTGAGCCATCCGTCTGCCCAGCGCCATCTGAGCCATCGGTCTGCCACGAGCCAGAGTCGCCCGCCAGCCATGATCAGCCAGAGTCGCCCGCCAGCCATGATCAGCCAGAGTCGCCCGCCAGCCATGATCAGCCAGAGTCGCCCGCCAGCCATGATCAGCCAGAGTCGCCCGCCTGCCATGATCAGCCAGAGTGGTCCGCCAGCCAGGATCAGCTGAATCCGCCATTCAGCCAGGATTTACCAGAGACACCGAAGCGGAGATCGACTATGGTGGAGTGGGGGCCACGTCCTGCACCCGAGCCGCCGCCATATTAAGGCCTACCCCGGATCCTCCCCTAGACTTTGTGTTGGTGCGCCCGGTGTTCGCACCTTAAGGGGGGGGTTATGTCACACCCTGGCCTTAGTTATCTTTGTTTCCTTTATTATGTTTGTTAGGTCAGGGTGTGACATGGGGAAGGTTTGTGTTTGGGTGGTTATATGGTTAAGGGGTTGTTGGGTTTTGTGTTTGTGGTTTTGTGTTGAGTGAGTATGTCTAGGTATGTCTATGGTTTAGTGAGGGTTTCTAGGTATGTCTATGGTTGCCTGAGTGTTTTCTCAATCAGAGACAGGTGTCTTTCATTTGTCTCTGATTGGGAGCCATATTTTAGGCGGCCATAGGCATCATGTGTTTGTTGGGTCATTGATGTAGTCGGTGTCTTAGTCTGTGTCTAGGTCTGTTTCAGGTTTGCATGTTTTGCATTTAGTCGGTTTTTGGTTTCAAGGTCTTCGATTTGTTGTTTTGCTTCATTAGTTCATCTCCTAAATAAAGAGAAGATGTATTATTTACACGCTGCGCCTTGGTTCTCTCTCTCTCCCATGGACGAACGTGACAAATAGTCCTCGTAGTTTTTGTATACATTTCGTATATATTTTAATTTCACTTTCCATCTTGGAACTGAATATACATTCCCGCAACCCGCCTCACCCAATGTGGTACGGATCTGCTATTTTTTATACTTTAGAACCGTAACCCCAATCAGAAGCTAGCCAGATAACTAGCTACTAGCTAGTAGTCAGTTAGCCACTGCTGCGGTCTTCGCCCTTAACTCGGACACCAGCCAGCTTCAGCTCGGGCAAATACCTGCCAGTCTGCAGGCGCGATATCAACCCAGAGAATACAGGACTGCTTTTTCTCTACCACATCACCGGATTCCTGACTCAAGCTCTGGACAATTACACCGGATCATCGTCGCTAGCTAGCTGCAACCAGGTGGCTACTACTGGCTAATACCTCTGTCCCGAAACAAGCACCAGTTAGCCTTGAGCTAGCCTCGAGCTAGGCCCATCTGCCGGCTAGCCGAAGAGGCCTACCAGCGAATTATTGGGCTACAATACCTCTCTTGCCAATTGGACTGGACCCTTTATTGCCGACACGGAGCCCCGCCGATCCATCACGACTGGTTTGCCGACATAATTGTCCGAGGTGGTTTCAACAGGCTTTTCCATTGCGACGTTTCTGAATACCCATCTGCTAATTATTAGCTGTCTTATCGGCTGCCATCTAAATAAATATACCGGACAATTTTTTTTTTCTTTTTTCCTGGGTCACTATATCTATTTTGCCAATTGGATCGATCCCCTCTACCACACGGAACCCCACTAATCTACTGAAGGAAACGAACGAGGTGACAAAAAAATAAAAAATAAATAAAATAAAAACAGACCTCCATCCCATGTTATCTTGCTACCGATAGCCAGCTACCCGGCCAGCTGTCTGGATCGCCGTGCCCCCAACCAACCTCTACTCACTGGACCCTTATGATCACTCGATTAAGCATGCCTCTCCTTAATGTAAATATGCCTTGTCCATTGCTGTTCTGGTTAGTGTTTATTGGCTTATTTCACTGTAGAGCCTCTAGCCCTGCTCACTATATATCCAACCTCTCAGTTCCACCACCCACATATGCGATGACATCACCTGGTTTCGATGATGTTTCTAGAGACTATATCTCTCTCATCATCACCCATTACCTAGGTTTACCTCCACTGTATTCACATCCTACCATACGTTTGTCTGTACATTATTCCTTGAAGCTATTTTATCGCCCCCAGAAACTTCCTTTTACTCTCTGTTCTAGACGTTCCAAACGACCAATTCTCATAGCTTTTAGCCGTACCCTTATCCTACTCCTCCTCTGTTCCTCTGGTGATGTAGAGGTGAATCCAGGCCCTGCAGTACCTAGCTCCACTCCTATTCCCCAGGCGCTCTCTTTTGATGACTTCTGTAACCGTAATAGCCTTGGTTTCATGCACGTTAACATTAGAAGCCTCCTCCCTAAGTTTGTTTTGTTCACTGCTTTAGCACACTCTGCCAACCCAGATGTTTTAGCCGTGTCTGAATCCTGGCTTAGGAAGACCACCAAAAATTCTGACATTTTCATCCCTAACTACAAGATTTTCAGACAAGATAGAACGGCCAAAGGGGGCGGTGTTGCAATCAACTGCAAGGATTGCCTGCAGAGTTCTGTTTTACTATCCAGGTCTGTTCCGAAACAATTTGAACTCCTACTTTTAAAAATCCACCTCTCTAAAAACAAGTCTCTCACTGTTGCCGCCTGCTATAGACCACCCTCTGCCCCCAGCTGTGCTCTGGACACCATATGTGAACTGATTGCCCCCCATCTATCTTCAGAGCTTGTGCTGCTAGGCGACCTAAATTGGAACATGCTTAACACCCCAGCCATCCTACAATCTAAGCTTGATGCCCTCAATCTCACACAAATTATCAATGAACCTACCAGGTATCACCCCAATTCCGTAAACACGGGTACCCTCATAGACATCATCCTAACCAACTTTCCCTCCAAATACACCTCTGCTGTTTTCAACCAAGATCTCAGCGATCACTGCCTCATTGCCTGTATCCGTAATGGGTCAGCGATCAAACGACCTCCACTCATCACTGTCAAACGCTCCCTGAAACACTTCAGCGAGCAGGCCTTTCTAATCGACCTGGCCGAGGTATCCTGGAAGGATATTGATCTCATCCCGTCAGTAGAGGATGCATGGATATTTTTTTTAAATGCCTTCCTCACCATCTTGAATAAGCATGCCCCATTCAAGAAATTTAGAACCAGGAACAGATATAGCCCTTGGTTCTCTCCTGACCTGACTGCCCTTAACCAACAGAAAAACATCCTATGGCGTTCTGCATTAGCATCGAACAGCCCCCGTGATATGCAACTTTTCAGGGAAGCTAGAAACCAGTATACACAGGCAGTTAGAAAAGCCAAGGCTAGCTTTTTCAAGCAGAAATTTGCTTCCTGCAACACAAACTCAAAAAAGTTCTGGGACACTGTAAAGTCCATGGAGAATAAGAACACCTCCTCCCAGCTTCCAACTGCACTGAAGATAGGAAATACTGTCACCACCGACAAATCCATTATAATTGAGAATTTCAATAAGCATTTTTCTACGGCTGGCCATACTTTCCACCTGGCTACCCCTACCCCGGTCAACAGCACTGCCCTCCCCTCTGCTACTCGCCCAAGCCTTCCCCATTTCTCTTTCTCCCAAATACAGTCAGCTGATGTTCTGAAAGAGCTGCAAAATCTGGACCCTTACAAATCAGCCGGGCTAGATAATCTGGACCCTTTCTTCCTAAAACTATCTGCTGAAATTGTTGCCACCCCTATTACCAGCCTTTTCAACCTCTCTTTCGTGTCGTCTGAGATTCCCAAAGATTGGAAAGCAGCTGCGGTTATCCCCCTCTTCAAAGGGGGAGACACTCTAGACCCAAACTGCTACAGACCTATATCTATCCTACCCTGCCTTTCTAAGGTCTTCGAAAGCCAAGTCAACAAACAGATTACCGACCATCTCGAATCCCACCATACCTTCTCCGCTATGCAATCTGGTTTCAGAGCTGGTCATGGGTGCACCTCAGCCACGCTCAAGGTCATAAACGATATCTTAACCGCTATCGATAGGAAACAGTACTGTGCAGCCATATTCATTGACCTGGCCAAGGCTTTTGACTCTGTCAATCACCACATCCTCATCGGCAGACTCGACAGCCTTGGTTTCTCTAATGATTGCATCCACCTCTACGCAGACGACACTATTCTGTATACTTCTGGCCCTTCTCTTGACACTGTGTTAACAACCCTCCAGGCGAGCTTCAATGCCATACAACTCTCCTTCCGTGGCCTCCAATTGCTCTTAAATACAAGTAAAACTAAATGCATGCTCTTCAACCGATCGCTGCCTGCACCTGCCCGCCTGTCCAGCATCACTACTCTGGACGGCTCTGACTTAGAATATGTGGACAACTACAAATACCTAGGTGTCTGGTTAGACTGTAAACTCTCCTTCCAGACTCACATCAAGCATCTCCAATCCAAAGTTAAATCTAGAATCGGCTTCCTATTCCGCAACAAAGCATCCTTCACTCATGCTGCCAAACATACCCTTGTAAAACTGACCATCCTACCAATCCTCGACTTCGGTGATGTCATTTACAAAATAGCCTCCAAAACCCTACTCAATAAATTGGATGCAGTCTATCACAGTGCCATCCGTTTTGTCACCAAAACCCCATATACTACCCACCACTGCGACCTGTACGCTCTCGTTGGCTGGCCCTCGCTTCACACTCGTCGCCAAACCCACTGGCTCCAGGTCATCTACAAGACCCTGCTAGGTAAAGTCCCCCCTTATCTCAGCTCGCTGGTCACCATAGCAACGCCCACCCGTAGCACGCGCTCCAGCAGGTATATCTCTCTGGTCACCCCCAAAACCAATTCTTCCTTTGGCCGCCTCTCCTTCCAGTTCTCTGCTGCCAATGACTGGAACGAACTACAAAAATCTCTGAAACTGGAAACACTTATCTCCCTCACTAGCTTTAAGCACCAGCTGTCAGAGCAGCTCATAGATTACTGCACCTGTACATATCCCATCTATAATTTAGCCCAAACAACTACCTCTTTACCTACTGTATTTATTTATTTTGCTCCTTTGCACCCCATTATTTCTATCTCTACTTTGCACCTTCTTCCACTGCAAACCAACCATTCCAGTGTTATTTTTTTTACTTGCTATATTGTATTTACTTCGCCACCATGGCCTTTTTATATATATTTTTTTATTTTATTTATATATATATTTTGTTTGCCTTCACCTCCCTTATCTCACCTCACTTGCTCATATTGTATATAGACTTATTTTCACTGTATTATTGACTGTATGTTTGTTTTACTCCATGTGTAACTATGTGTTGTTGTATGTGTCGAACTGCATTGCTTTATCTTGGCCAGGTCGCAATTGTAAATGAGAACGTGTTCTCAATTTGCCTACCTGGTTAAATAAAGGTGAAATAAATAAATAAATAAATAAAAATTATTATTCTTAAATGTATTTCATTTGTCAGTAAGCAAGCTTGGCACACCTGTATTTAGGGAGTTTCTCCCATTCTTCTCTGCAGATCCTCTCAAGCTCTGTTAGGTTGGATGGGGAGTGTCGCAGCACAGTTATTTTCAGGCCTCTCCAGAGATGTTCGATCGGGTTCAAGTCCGGGCTCTGGCTGGGCCACTCAAGGACATTGAGAGACTTGTCCCGTAGCCACTCCTGCGTTGTCTTGGCTGTGTGCTTAGGGTCGTTGTCCTGTTGGAAGGTGAACCTTCACCCCAGTCTGAGGTCCTGTGCGCTCTGGAGCAGGTTTTTATCCAGGATCTCTCTGTACTTTGCTCTGTTCATCTTTCCCTCGATCCTGACTAGTCTCTCAGTCCCTGCAGCTGAAAAACATCTCCACAGCATGATGCTACCACCACCATGCTTCACTGTAGGGATGGTGCCAGGTTTCCTCCAGATGTGACGCTGGGCAATCAGGCCAAAGTGTTCAATCTTGAATCCATCAGACCAGAAAATCTAGTTTCTTTAGGTGCCTTTTGGCAAACTCCAAGAGGGCTGTCATGTGCCTTTTACTGAGGAGTGGCTTCCATCTGGCCACTCTACCATTAAAGGCCTGATTGGTGGAGTGCTGCAGAGATGGTTGTCCTTCTGGAAGGTTCTCCCATCTCCACAGAGGAACAATGGAGCTCTCTCAAAGTGACCATCGGGTTCTTGGTCACCTCCCTGACCAAGCCCCTTCTCCCGCAATTGTTCAGTTAGACCGGGCATCCAGCACTAAGAAGAGTCTTGGTCGTTCCAAACTTCTTCCATTTAAGAAGGATTGAGGCCACTGTGTTCTTGGGGAACTTCAATGCTGCAGACATTTTTTAGGACCCTTCCCCAGATCTGTGCCTCAGATCCTCAAAAAGTTTGACAGCTGCACCATCGAGAGCATCCTGACTGGTTGCATCACTGCCTGGTATGGCAACTGCTCGGCCTCCGACCGCAAGGCTCTGCAGAGAGTAGCACGTACGTCCCAGTACATCACTGGGACCAAGCTTCCTGCCATCCAGAACCTCTATACCAGGTGGTGTCAGAGGAAGGCCCTAAAAATTGTCAAGGACTGCAGCCACCCAAGTCATAGACTGTTCTCTTTGCTACTGCACGGCAAGTGGTACCGGAGCGCCAAGTCTAGGTCCAAAATACTTCTTAACAGCTTCTACCCCCAAGCCAAAAGACTCCTGAACAGCTAATCAAATGGCTACCCAGACCATTTGCATAGCCTCCCCTTTTACGCTGCTGCTACTCTCTGTTTATTATCTATGAATAGTCACTTTAACTCTACCTACATGTGCATATTACCTCAATTACCTCGACTAACCGGTGCCCCAGCACATTGTCTCTGTACCAGTACCCCCTGTATATAGCCTCGCTATTGTTATTTTGCTGTTGCTCTTTAATTATTTGTTACTGTTCTTTTTTCTTTTTCACTTATCTATTTACTTATTTTTTCTTAAAACTACATTGTTGTAAGTAAGCATTTCACTGTAAGGTTTACACCTGTAGTATTCAACGCATGTGACAAATACATTTGATTTGACACAATCCTGTCTCGGAGCTTCACAGACAATGTCATTCCATCTCATGGCTTGGTTTTTGCTCTGACATGCACTGTGGGACCTTACGTAGACAGGTGTGTGACTTTCCAAATAATGTCCAATCAATTGAAGTTACCACAGGTGAACTCCAATCAAGTTGTAGAAACATGTCAATGATGCTCAATGGAAACAGAATGCACCTGAGCTCAATTTCGAGTCTCATGTAAAGGTTGTCAATGTCGTTCTCCTCCTCAGACGAGGAGGAGCATGGATCGGACCAAGATGCGGAGTAGGAGGTATTCATGATTTTAATGGCAAACCAACAAACACTACAAATTAACAAAACAACAAACGTGACTAACCTGCAACAGTCCTGTGTGGCCCAAACGCTAACACAGGAAACAAACACCCACAAAACACCAGTGAAACCCTGGCTGCCTTAGTATGACTCTCAATCAGAGACAAACGATACACACCTGTCTCTAATTGAGAATCATACCAGGCCGAACACAAAACCCAACATAGAAATAGAAAACATAGACTGCCCACCCAACACTCACGCCCTGACCAATAAAGACATATAAAACAAGAGAAAACAGGTCAGGAACGTGACATCTCATAGATAAGGGTCTGAATACGTATGTTAATACGGTATTTCTATTTTTTTCTAAAAACCTGTTTTTGCTTTGTCATTATGGGGTATTGTGTGTAGATTGATGAGATTTTTATTTTTTTTAATACATTTTAGAATAAGGCTGTAATGTAACAAAATGTGGAAAAAGTCAAGGGGTCTGAATACGTTCCGAATGCACTGTATATACACTGAGTGTATAAACATAAGGAACACCTCCCTAATATTGAGTTGCACCCCTTTTTGCCCTCAAAACAACCTCAATTCTTCAGGACATGAAGAAGGTGCTGAAAACGTTCCACAGGGATGCTGGCCATGTTGACTCCACTGCTTCCCACATTTGTGTCAATTTAGCTGGATGTCCTTTGGGTGGTGGACCATTCTTGATACACATGGGAAAGTGTTGAGCGTGAAAAACCAAGCAGTGTTGGAGTTCTTGACACACTCAAACTGGTGCACCTGGCACCTACTACTATACCCTGTTCAAAGGCACAACTTTTGTCTTGCCCATTCAACCTCTGAATGGCACATACACAATCCATGTCTCAATTGTCTCAATTGTCTCAAGTCTTAAAAATCGTTCTTTAACCTATCTCCTCCCCTTCATCTACACAGATTGAAGTGGATTTAATAGGATACGTCAATAAGGGATCATAGCCTTCAACTCATGGAAAGAGTTTCTAATGTTTTGTACACGAAGTGTATGTTTACAATTTTCCTATTTTGCCCCTCTCCCTGACTCTATTCCTCTCTCACCTCTTTCTCTCTCTCCCACTTTCCCTCTGAAATGCACTACTAAAACAAGTAAAAGTGATAATTTTAAACATCTATTGTGAGTGCATGGCAGACAGATATAGGCTGCATAACTATCAGTTCTTCTGTGGGAGAAATCTATTTGCTTGATGAAGCTGCTTGCATAATCCTTTAGTTACACTTGCCAGCTGTGAGCAAAGATATGGCACTTTGGGATTTTGCATGAATATCATTGGGAGGACAAAGAAATGAAACTGATGCATGCATGCGCAGGGTCCTTTGCATAAACCAGGCTAGCCCATAATCTGAGTTCTTTAAAATTACATTGATATATAAGTGGAAGGAAACGTTAATGAGCACATGCCATTTTAGGACAATTATAGGAAAGTTGGTGAAATGCTGAAAATAACATTTCAGATATATAGTACCAGTGAAAAGTTGGGACACACCTACTCATTCAAGGGTTTTTTCTTTATTTTGACTATTTTATACATTGTAGAATAATAGTGAACACATCAAAACTATGAAATAATTGTCATGCCCTGACCTTAGTATTCTTTGTTTTCTTTATTATTTTAGTTAGGTCAGGGTGTGACATGGGGAATGTTTGTGTTTTGTCGGTTTTGGGTGATTATATGGTAAAGGGGGTGTTGGGTGTATTGTATGGGTTTGTGTGTAGTGCATGTGTCTAGCGTTGTCTATGTTGGTTTAGTTGTTTAGGAGAGTCTATGGTTGCCTGAATGAGTTCCCAATTAGAGACAGCTGATTTCTGTTGTCTCTGATTGGGAGCCATATTTAGGGTAGCCATAGGCTTTCATGTGATGTGGGTAATTGTCTATGTAGAACGTTTGTAGCCTGTATGTGTATGTGCACAACGTTATTTAGCTTCACGGTCGTTTGTTGTTTTGTATAGTTTGTTAAAGTGTGTCGTGTTCGTTCATCTTCTTTAAATAAAAAGAGAAGATGTATCATTATTCCGCTGCATCTTGGTCCGTCTCTCCAGTACACGATCGTGACAGAATTACCCACCAAAGGATCAAGCAGCGTGAATTGGAGCAGTGGCCTGCTACACAGGATTATTGGAGTTGGGAGGAAATATTGGACGGAGAAGATCCATGGGCACAGCCGGGAGAATATCGCCGTCCCAAAGCTGAGCTGGAGGCAGCGATATGAGGAGGCAGCACGGAAACAAGGCTGGAACCCCGTAAGTCAAACCCAAAAATTTCTTGGGGGAGGGCTCTCGGGTAGTTTAGTTGGGTCAGTCGGGAGACTTGAGCCAACTCCTCCTGCTTACCGTAAGGAGCCGGTGAGGGCGGATTTGGAAGTGAGCGACGCAGAGACAGTAAAGGAATTAATGGAGAAATTGGAGGAGAGAGTTATGAGGGATGTACTGGTTTGGTGCATGAGGCACGGCATCCGTCCGAATGAGCGTGTTGGTGAGTTAATGTCACCGGGAACAGCTCTCCATACTCGTCCTGAGGTGCGTGCTAGCCGTCTGGTTAAGACAGTGCCTACAGCACGCACAAAGCCTCCTGTGTGTCTCCAGAGTCCTGTGCGTCCTGTTACTGTTCCTCCACGTACTAGCCCTGTGGTGCGTGTCTCCAGCACATTACCACCAGTGCCTACACCACGCACCAAGCCTTCTGTGTGTCTCCAGAGTCCTGTGCGTCCTGTTACTGTTCCTCCACGTACTAGCCCTGTGGTGCGTGTCTCCAGCACATTACCACCAGTGCCTACACCACGCACCAAGCCTTCTGTGTGTCTCCAGAGTCCTGTACGCACTGTTTCTTCTCCCCGTACTCGCCCTGATGTGCGGGTCCTCAGCCCGGTACCACCAGTACCGGTACCACGCACAAGGCCTATAGTACGCCTTGAGAGTCCAGTGTGCCCTGTTGTTGCTCCCCGCACTAGCCTTGAGATGCGTGTCCCTAGCCCGGTACCACCAGTTCCGGCACCACGCACTAGGCCTAATGTGCGTCTCCAGGGTCCAGTATGCCCTGTTCCTTCTCCCCGCACTAGCCCTGAGAAGCGTGTTCCCAGCCCGATACCACCAGTGCCGGCACCACGCACTAGGCCTAATGTGCGTCTCCAGGGTCCAGTATGCCCTGTTCCTTCTCCCCGCACTAGCCTGAAAGTGCGTGCCTTTAGCCCGGTGCCACCAGTCCCGGCACCACGCACCAGGCCTACAGTGCGCCTCAGCCGGCAGGAGTCTGCCGTCTGCACAGCGATGCCTGAACTGCCCGTCTGCCAAGCGTCATCTGAGCCATCCTTCTCCCCAGCGCCATCTGAGCCATCCGTCTCCCCAGCGCCATCTGAGCCATCCGTCTCCCCAGCGCCATCTGAGCCATCCGTCTGCAATGAGCCTGCAAAGCCGCCCGTCTGCCATGAGCCTGCAAAGCCGCCCGTCTGCCATGAGCCTACTGAGCCGTCCGCCAGACAGGAGCCGCTAGAGCCGCCAGCCAGACAGGAGCCGCTAGAGCCGCCAGCCAGACAGGAGCCGCTAGAGCCGTACGTCAGACAGGATCTGCCAGAGCCGCCAGCCAGACAGGATCTGCCAGAGCCGCCAGCCAGACAGGATCTGCCAGAGCCGCCAACCAGACAGGATCTGCCAGAGCCGCCAATCAGACAGGAGCAGCCAGATCCGTCAGCTAGCCTTGAGCAGCCAGATCCGTCAGCTAGCCATGAGCAGCCAGATCCGTCAGCTAGCCATGAGCAGCCAGATCCGTCAGCTAGCCATGAGCAGCCAGATCCGTCAGCTAGCCATGAGCAGCCAGATCCGTCAGCTAGCCATGAGCAGCCAGATCCGTCAGCTAGCCATGAGCAGCCAGATCCGTCAGCCAGCCATGAGCAGCCAGATCCGTCAGCCAGCCATGAGCAGCCAGATCCGTCAGCCAGCCATGAGCAGCCAGATCCGTCAGCCAGCCATGAGCAGCCAGATCTGTCAGCCAGCCATGGGCCGTTCCTCAGTCCGGAGCTGCAGTCCCTCAGTCCGGAGCTGCCATTCCTCAGTCCGGAGCTGCCATTCCTCAGTCCGGAGCTGCCCCTTATCCTGGTGCTGCCCCTTATCCTGGTGCTGCCCCTTACCCTGGTGCTGCCCCTTACCCTGGTGCTGCCCCTTACCCTGGTACTGCCCCTTACCCTGGTACTGCCCCTTACCCTGGTACTGCCCCTTACCCTGGTACTGCCCCTGACCCTGGTACTGCCCCTTACCCTGGTACTGCCCCTTAGTCAGGAGCTGCCCCTTAGTCCGGAACTGCCCCTTAATGCTATGGGGTTAATGTGGAGGGGGGTCATTTGGAGGAAGCTAAGGAGGCGGTTAGGGACTGTGGTGACGTGGGGACCACGACCAGAGCCGGAGCCGCCACCGTGGATGGAAGCCCACCCAGACCCTCCCCTAGACTGGTTAATGGTGCGCCCGGAGTTCGCACCTTAAGGGGGGGGTTATGTCATGCCCTGACCTTAGTATTCTTTGTTTTCTTTATTATTTTAGTTAGGTCAGGGTGTGACATGGGGAATGTTTGTGTTTTGTCGGTTTTGGGTGATTATATGGTAAAGGGGGTGTTGGGTGTATTGTATGGGTTTGTGTGTAGTGCATGTGTCTAGCGTTGTCTATGTTGGTTTAGTTGTTTAGGAGAGTCTATGGTTGCCTGAATGAGTTCCCAATTAGAGACAGCTGATTTCTGTTGTCTCTGATTGGGAGCCATATTTAGGGTAGCCATAGGCTTTCATGTGATGTGGGTAATTGTCTATGTAGAACGTTTGTAGCCTGTATGTGTATGTGCACAACGTTATTTAGCTTCACGGTCGTTTGTTGTTTTGTATAGTTTGTTAAAGTGTGTCGTGTTCGTTCATCTTCTTTAAATAAAAAGAGAAGATGTATCATTATTCCGCTGCATCTTGGTCCGTCTCTCCAGTACACGATCGTGACAATAATACATATCAAATCATGTAGCAACCAAAAAAGTGTTAAATAAATTAAAATATATTTGAGATTTGAGATTCTTCAAAGTAGCCACCCTTTGCCTTTATGACAGCTTTGCACACTCTTGGCATTCTCTCGACCAGCTTCATGAGGAATGCTTTTCCAACAGTCTTGAGTTCCCACATATGCTGAGCACTTGTTGCACAGCCTGGAGGTGTGTTTTGGGTCATTGTCCTGTTGACATCAAATGATAGTCCCACTAAGCGCAAACCAGATGGGATGGCGTATCGCTGCAGAATGCTGTGGTAGCCATGCTGGTTAAGTGTGCCTTTAATTCTTAATAAATTACTGTCAGTGTCACCAGCAAAGCCCCCCAACACTATCACATCTCCTCCTCCATGCTTCACGGTGGGAACCACACATGCGGAGATCATCAATTCACCTACTCTGCGTCTCACAAAGACATGGTGGTTGGAACCAAAAATCTCACATTTGGACTCATCAGATCAAAGGACATATTTCCACCGGTCTAATGTCCATTGCTCGTGTTTCTTGGCCCAAGCAAGTCTCTTCTTCTTATTGGTGTCCTTTAGTAGCAGTTTCTTTGCAGCAATTTGACCATGAAGACCTGATTCACGCAGTCTCCTCTGAATAGTTGATGTTGAGATGTTCTGTTACTAGAACTCTGTGAAGCATTTATTTTGGCTGCAATTTCTGAGGCTGGTAACTCTAATGAACTTATCCTCTGCAGCAGAGGTAACTCTGGGTCTTCCACTCCTGTGGTGGTCCACATGAGAGCCAGTTTCATCATAGTGCTTAATGGTTTTGCGACTGCACTTGAAGAAACGTTAAAAGTTCTTGAAATGTTCTGGATTGACTGACCTTCATGTCTTAAAGTAATGATGGACTATTGTTTCTCTTTGTTTATTTGAGCTGTTCTTGCCATAATATGAACTTGTTCTTTTACCAAATAGGGCTCATTAATGTCTTAATTCGAAATCATTTGTTTAAGCAAGTCAGCCATATTAGCTATGTTTTTTGAAAAGGCAGCAAATGAGGCTGAATGAACTGGTTTGCCTCCAGACAAGGCTCCTCTGATAGCCAGGTGTAGCAGTGGTAAGGATTCACTCCATGGTGCTGAAAAGAAAGCTCTGCTGTTGGTACAGCTTTATGTAGGCCTTAACAGTTTGTGGGCACTGTGTGCAATGAATGTATTGTTTAGTGTTGTGTTTTGTAGTGGCTTTGCTGGCAGGCATCTAAAACTACTAAAGAACACCAATGAGTTTACCCCATCAAGTTTTACATGCTAAAATCGCCACTGGCTCAGACTCTTCTGCCCTGGCGCCTGTATTCCAAGCCCAGTGTGTGCTCTGTGTGCTTGGGTTTAATTGACAGCTACTGAAAGCTAGTCCAATATGTAGAGAAGCATGCTACATATTCCACTTACCAAAACCACTCATAACAGAGGGCTGCAAGAAAATTAACCATAGAATAGAGTGAGAAATCAAATGTGCCCCTGATTTTTATTTTATACTTTTTGGGGGGACTTCCACATACACATCCTGTATTTACAACATGGCTGCCATCCCTGTCTTTGGCCTGTTTCTGTCTGTCAGGCACAAATAACATTAACATTTCATTACCAGTGTGATACAATAGTAATGTATGTAAGAAAAAAAAGAAGGGAATTTCAGCATTCTCGCAGGTTGAAATATTTATGCCACTGCGAGGTAAATGGCTCCAAATCTGAGAGTGAAAATAGGAGAAGGATGCAAGAAGAAATTGCTTGTATAGCTGTGCTCTCAAGGGCTGGGCTGCATAATCAATGAAGTGAAATGTGTATTGTACCCCCAGCATTGAGACTGCTTCATGTAAGCCCATCCTATTTTTACAGGGAAGATAGGTCTGTTGCTATGCTCTTTGAGAAGGTCTCCTGCAGTAAAAAAAAAAGAGCATTCGCCACTATCACACCTCGTAGTGGACACAGAAGGAGAATTAGAGGTTCTGTGCTGGCTGGAGGTTTTTGTTGATAATTTATGATTTGTTCCGTTATGCACTCTGAAAGGGACAGAGTTGACACCTGCAGAAACGGACTACTGGATTGTAGCAAAGGTGTTAATGCATAGAAGAGAGCAAAAAAAATGCAGACATACCACTATAGACACACGTGTCAGTGATTTGAAGTATTTATCAAAGACATCATCCTTAGCTTAATAGATTTCATATGACAAACTTAAATGCACAAAATCAAATGTATTTGGTTGTAGAAGTAACTTTTTTTGAATCTTGTATTTAGAATAATAAAATGTATTATTATTTGATATGATTTATATTAGAACATTTGGAATAAAAACACGTTTTTGACAGTTTTTTTTAATGGGGCCTTGCTCTCAAGACATGGAACAGTGCCACTGATCCAATATAATACAGCTGTAAAATAAGAAAACATGTTAACAGTATTATTAATATTATAATCTATACAAAGTTTTTAAACAGCATTTTTTTGCTGTGATTCTTGTTAATACAGGATAATACAGGATTATTATATTTGACACTTGTCTACTGTATCAATCAAAACAGTGTGTCAGTGTACAGTATGTGTTTTAGATGGCCAGTTCCAGATGTTTTGCATTACTCCTTGGATTAGAGGCATCATCTTGGATTAGCCAATTCAGGGCTGGGTTCTTGAGGTGCAGTAGGATTGATGAGACTGACTGGTGTGCTGCTGTGTTGGATTAGTTGATCGCACTTTAGACCCAAACCAATGTTCTACCAGAGTTCCATTATGGCAATGTCATACAGTATATAACACATTTGAGGTAAGACCCAGATGCAGACAGCGTTGAAGAAACAAATGTTTATTCCCAACAACAGGGGCAGGCAAATGACAGGTTAAGTCAGTCAGGGGTCAATGAGAAGGTATAAAGGGTCCAGAACGGCAGGCAGTCTCAGGGTCAGAGGAGGCAGGGGTCAATAATCCAGAACGGTGGGGTAAGGTACAAAACGGCAGGCAATCTCAAGGTCAGGGCAGGCAGAACGGTCAAAACCCGGGAAGGTTTATAAAACAGGAGCAGAGAAACAGGCAGGACCAGGGAAAAACGCTGGTAGGTATGAATGAACAAAACTAACTAGCAACAGACAAACAGAGAACACAGGTATAAATACACAGGGGATAATGGGGAAGATGGGCAACACCTGGAGGGGGGTGGAGACAAGCACACGGACAGGTGAAACAGATCAGGGTGTGACAGTATAGTTGGACTGCACACGTAATGTAATCAGTAATCATGTAGTGAAAAGTGTACCGTAAACATTGGAATCAAGAAGGTTAAATCAAAGTGAACTGCAGTCTTTTGCTAGGGTGACTAGTTCTCAATATCCCCCACTGTTCAATTATATTCTGTGTAACACAAAAGGCTTGATATGTATAGTATATGCATTCATAGCCTATTTACAGTAGATGCCTGTTGTGTACAACTGTGCATGAATGCTGATGTGGATGCATGTGTGTGTATTTGTGTGCATGAGAAGAAGGAAAGTTAGAGTGTGTGTGCATGTGAGAGAAATGAAAGGAAAAAGATTGAGTAAAGCAGTGTGTGTGGATGAGGCAGGTGATCAGGCTCCCAGTACAGACAGCTCCAGCTAGCTGCTGGTAATAATGGTTATTTTCTCCTCTCCTTTCCTCAGCATTTGTGCTCGGGCCTCTGGCAGATGGATTGTGGAAGGTTACACCTTTTAATGGGGGAGGCAGGGCGAGGCTGCTGTGGTGTTGCTGTAGTGTAGTGGAAGCCTGGGAACAGAACAGCCTTGGCTGCTGCTCTGCTCTGGGGCCAGACAGGGAGGCAGGGAGCAGGCAGCTAACCAGGACAGCCAGTCTCTTATCAGCAGAATACAAATAGCAGCTAGAGAGGAGGACTATGGATTAGGCCGTTCTATTACACAATGTTTGTCATGCTGCTTCAGAGGGAGGGGAGGGCTGCGGTGTGTCTGTCTGTATGGAGGGAAGGAACGCATCAAGTTGCATGTGTTTGACATGCATGGCAGCCCACACCTACATGTACGGGGTGGCAGGTAGCAAAGTGGTTAGAGCGATGGGCCAGTAACTGGTCGCAGGTTCGAATAACTGAGCCAGCAAGGTGAACATCTGTTGATGTGCCCTTGAGGAACACACTCAACCCTAATGTGCTCCAGGGGCACTGTACTACTATGTAAAACAGCACATTTCATGTGACTAATATATATATATATATACTGTATATACACACACAGTGCCAGTCAAAAGTTTGAACACACCTACTCATTCAAAGGTTTTTCTTTATTTTTACTATTTTCTACATTGTAGAATAATAGTAAAGACATCAAAACTATGAAATAATACATTTGGAATCATGTAGTAACCAAAAAAGTGTTAAACAAATCAAAATGTATTTTATTTTTGAGATTCTTCAAATTTGCAACCCTTTGCCTTGATGGCAGCTTTGCACACTCTTGGCATTCTCTTAACCAGCTTCATGAGGTAGTCCCCTGTAATGCATTTCCATTAACAGGTGTGTCTTGTTAAAAGTTAATTTGTGGAATTTCTTTCCTTATTAATGCGTTTGAGTCAATCAGTTGTGTTGTGACAAGGTGGGGTGGTATACAGAAGAAGGCCCAATTTAGTATAAAACCAAGTCCATATTATGGCAAGAACAGCTCAAATAAGCAAAGAGAAACAACAGTTCATCATTACTTTACGACATGAAAGTCAGTCAATCTGGAAAATTTCAACAACTTTCAATGTTTCTTCAAATACGGTCGCAAAAACCATTATGTGCTATGTGTTTTACACGTGTTTTCATTTTGTCATTATGAGGAATTGTGTGTAGATTGCTAAGGATTCTATATATGTTTTTGAATCAATTTTATAATAAGGCTGTAACGTAGCAAAATGTGTAAAAAATCAAGTGGTCTGAATACTTTCCGAAGGTACTGTATGTTAAAATAATCTGTACTGTATGATGGATGATGATGTGATATTATTAATGTAGGATGTTATTAGAAATGACAGTATATGATTTTCAGGATGTAGGATGTATTACCTAGCCATTTGCATCAGTAGGTTTTGTCTGTCATCCATTTGCCTTTTTCTGGTAGCAAAGAAAATTATTACTTGAAAATGAAGCATGTCATTTGGGGATTTTGCTACGTATTTCACAAAGGGTCTCTTGATGATAGTTTGTAGTGATGTGTGTGTGTGTGTCACTCTCCCTACATGTCATTATTTTCCTGGGGAAGGTGTTTGTCATGTCTGATTAT
Source organism: Salvelinus fontinalis (assembly GCF_029448725.1). Taxonomy (NCBI): domain Eukaryota; kingdom Metazoa; phylum Chordata; class Actinopteri; order Salmoniformes; family Salmonidae; genus Salvelinus; species Salvelinus fontinalis. The sequence continues at coordinate 21,705,777 of NC_074688.1, read as the reverse complement.
TGTTAACCCCTGTGAAGCGGCTGGTCCCTCCCTCCCTCCCTCCCTCCCTCCCTCCCTCCCTCATCCCATCTGGTTTTCAGACAGGCTAAAACCAGAAGAAAAAATTCCCCCTCAAGGTCTCCCTCCCTAGCTCTCCCGCAGGTGGTGTCTCCTAGGAAACCGAGTCAGAGTTGACTGTGGAGTACAGATGGATCGCTGTCCTTTATCAGGTTATACCATTGGCCCATTAAAAAATAACCAGCCTACCTCTGTGATGCTACTACAAACCCCTCTTCCCACCCTAAATGGACTGTCCCTTGTCCTACCCACCTGACACGTGTGGACATTGGGTGTGCCAGGTTGAAACAGGCAGGTTGTGTGGTGCTGAGGCTGTGTGTGTGGCTGAGTGATGGAGGAGGATATCTCCTAGTGAATAAGATGGAGTGAAGAGCAATTCTACTCAAGTATCTTCTTCCTTTACTGTGTCCTTGGGAGAGAAACAAAATGGAGACCACCCTTTTCTCTGTCTGTATAGACTGTCTGCTGGATGTAACTGCTATCTTGATCATATTTTACCACTTTAGCACACAATGTACACGTAACAAGGTAGGTGGTATTCACAGGACATAGCCTTCTGTATATGGGAGTGTAGGAAATGTTGAATAATAATTTAACATGAGGGCAGACATACACACAGTACATATTGTTTACATGTTCACAACCGCCTTGTTTCAAGTAACTGGTGCCTGAGAGAGACAATATACGGTATATGCCCTACAAACATGTTGTTTTAGAAGACTCCCAGAGATTATTATGGATAGTGTCTGTCTGACACACAATGTTTTTAGTACTTCATGTGACTTGACTTCCTGGCCATCGTTAAAGGCAAACTGAGAGTGAAGATGAGTCTCTTTTACTTTGCATTAATTGTTAACCCAAACTGAACTTTTCTGTATTTCATTTCTGTTTCTCCGCAAGTTTGGTGAGACACTGACTCGGGTGGGCCTTACCTCACCCTGACCCCAGTCCTAGGGACCACCACAGCTAGTCAGTGAGACAGAGATGGATGTTTTGGCCTTCAGTCAGACAGTCAGGCAGACACACAGTGACAGGCCTCTACAGTAATTACCCCAGCCAGGCCTCATCCACACAGAATGTACTGCCATGTGGTAATCCTGGGAGCATATGGAGACGGGAGAAATTAGCATCCCACAAGAAAATAAATAAAGGAATAAGGGAACATTGGGGCCTAATAGTCTGACCCGTGTGTGTGGGTCTTGAAACAGAATCTGCTTTCTACCACCAGCGTCTGTTGGCACTCATCTCTAAATCGTCTAATAACAACAACAACATCTACAACAACTCACTTGTTGGGAGAATTAGAGCTGGTATCCCCTTTTTAGCCATAGTGTTCTCAAAGCTACAGTGTATCAAAGATTGAAGCCAAGCCATTTAATTGTGGAGGGAAAAAGTTATCCATATTGTCAGCATCACATCCTCATTTGGAAAGACCTACCGCCAGAGACAGTTTGTAAATCAACCTGCCACCGAGCCTGTACTTAAAACAATTTTGGTTCCCTGTCGATCCAGTTCTTTCTCCTTTTTTTGGCACCGTGGTATCTTTTCCAGGCTGATTCGCATCAATAAACCTGGGTAAGCAAGGCTTTTAATGCCTAATGTGGCTGTAATGAGCTGTCGCATTACGCAGAGTGCTGAGGTTCAAGCTTATTAGTTGCTTGGTTGCTCAAAACATTTTCGTTCTTCCTTCCTTCAATGTTACAAATGTGTCAATTAGATATTTTCTCCATCCCCTCTCTTTTTTAATATACTGGCGCTCTAAAAATAGACTCCTATTATCTACAAGGCCTGGGCCCTCTACTCAATTGTATCAGCGATCAGAACGGTGGACACACGACTCAGATATTACAATAGAAGTTACGCGCTAACACGAGCTAGTGTTAGCTAATGCTAGCCCCACAGAGCTATCCCCTGGTTAACAGTAGGCTACGTGCTAGGCTAATTTAGATTGGAGGGAAAGGGGATTTATCTGTGAATAATTGCCCATCTCCATACAGCTTTTTGGTCTTTATACTAAAGTAGTATCGTTTGAAGCTGTGAGATTATGCTTGAAGCTATAACGCTCGTCTTCGGGTGAAAGAGAGGAGGACCAAGGCGCAGCGTGGTAAGTGTTCATGATGATGAATTTTAATGCTAATCCAACAAACAGAACACTAACAAAATACAAAACAACAAACGAAGTGAACAAACGAACAAAACAGTACCGTGTGGCGAACAAACACTGGCACGGCAACAAACACCCACAACTCAAAAGTGAAACATAGGCTACCTAAGTATGATTCTCAATCAGGGACAACGATTGACAGCTGCCACTGAATGAGAATCATACCAGGCCGAACTCAAAACCCCAACATAGAAAAACACACATAGACTACCCACCCCAACTCACGCCCTGACCATACTAAAACAAAGAAAACACAAAAGAGCTATGGTCGGAACGTGACAGAAGCCTGTATCACTGACTGGTACTCCAATAGTAGTCTAGCCTAATCCTAGCACACAGTGTATTGTGCCTAAAGAATCATAATATATTTGTTTACCTGAAGGAAGTATGGAGGAGTGGGGTGGAAGCTGTCCAATTTTCCCTTATCTTTAATTTAAAAGCCTCATAATTTGAATGTACTGCAATTTAGAGGGACTAGGATTCAACACATGAACCATATCCAATTACTATACCAAACAGTGAGATTGGATATATTTTATAATACATGATCTACAGAATGTGTACAGGCAACCAACAGCAATAATAGATCAAGCTTTGCCTTGAACTGATTCCAGGTAATTCAGAGGTTACGACCCCATTTAGTTATCTTGAGAGAAAATGGAACAATAAGAGAACACTAGGATAAAAGCCAACATTACAGAATATCATACATGTATGTAGGGCTCTGGGTAAGATATTAGGCGTGGATCTTTCCGGTCTCTCTTCCTGGGCCTATGGCTCCTGTACAGTGTTCGATGTGCCAATTGATAACAAAAGGGAAGGCAAATGAGTATAGGCTGAGAAAAGAGCCGTTCAATTAAGCATCCGTTTGTTTACTCAAAGATCCCAACCAAGAAGCTGAGTCTCTCGGGGTGGCAGCAAGTCCCTTGGGAGGCCAGTAATTAACGCTGAAGGGGGGGAGGAGGCGGGAGGCCGTGTTAAGCTGCGTTTTCATCTTTCGATTGCTACACCATAAAATATTGTGCCCCGAGGCGACTGTTGACATTGTGTTCCAAGCCGTCGCACTGTAGCGCTAGCTCTCCATTATTCTAATGTATTTATATATCACAGCTAAATGGAAGGCCCTGTTACAGATTCATCTACATAAAAGAGTACTGTAGCGCCGGAGGGCATGAACAGATGAGAGCGTTTAGTAAAGCCCCCGTCCCCCCTTACCCAACCTTCTCCCCCTGCGTAGCCTCCCCTCTGCTGACTACTCCGTTAACTTGTCACTTGTCAGCGCCAAGAAGCAAGTTACCAAATGCCATGCTGTTTGTGTGTACACACACACACACACACACACACACACACACACACACACACACACACACACACACACACACACACACACACACACACACACACACACACACACACACACACACACACACACACACAACCACACACACACAAACATCCCTCCATGACAAAGAGAGCTATTCCCTCTGCAAACGGGTCTCAGATGATGAAAGAGTTGTCTGATTTCTGCTGTGGAGTGTGGATGTGATCGGAGGGATACCATTTTCATGTCTCTCTTTTCTCTCTCTCCATCTCTCTGCATAATGTAGTCTGTTTTGTTCCTCCTACGATGAGTGTACTGGAGCAAACTGGTTTCCAGTTGATGGCTTATTCTCCTGTGTCTGTGTGACGCCCAGGCTGTTTCCTCACCGCCCGTCTTTCTGTGGGGCTGTCAGCATCACTGCCGCCGTCACCACAGCGAGGAAACCCCCGCCCCTGACGTCACCACATTCTAATCCACAGCTGATTGACGGCGGCATTGGATATGGCTGGCGCTCTAACAAGGGTGGCAGCTTGTAGTGTGTATGTTTGTGTGGGTGTGTTTGTGCCTATGTGTGTAGGGTTATATTGAAATGGATGAGATGGACCATAACTGTCTTCAGAGGCCAATCGTCCCCATTGACCAGGTGCTGCCCCTCCGTTACAAGCCTGTAAAGAATGTTAATTACAGTCCATGTAATTAATCCTGATGTCTGAGTGCTCTGGCCAACGTTGCCTGAGCGTTTGTCCTGAACGTATGTACACATACGAGGAGGAGACCGATAAAATACGTCAAAGGCCATCTGTGACAGCTGGTTCATAATCAGATTACCTCCCGTTCAATCTGGGTTGGGGGGCGCAGTCCAACGTCTGGCAATTTGGACTGGCCCAGCTGTGGTTACATTGGAGGACCTGCAGCCTACAATATGTGACTGTAGCTCGTTCATTCTCTTTGACCCCGTTACCCTACGACCGGCCTGCCCTGGATGAGCCGGGGCACGGTTTCTCCCCTGTGTTTGAAAGTGCCTGCTCTGCAGAAGGTGACTTGAAGGGAGAACTAGCGTGTCAGTGTGTCAGACAAGCTGATGACTTACATATACTCTGCCCCACTTATGCACGCACACTCCCTCGCCCTGTCCCTTTTCTCTCTCTCTCTCCCCTCTGCTTCTGCCTCTCTCTCCTCCCCTTCTCTCTCTCTCTCTCTCTCGCTACCCTCATTTTCTCCCTCCTCTCTCTCTACTCCCCTTCTCTCTTGCTCTCTCTCTATCCTCCCCTTTTCCCTCTCATACTCTCTCTCTTCTCCTTTTCTCTCGCTCCCTTGCTCTGCCTACTGTCTAGCTCTGTGACGGTAATTAGTGTTGAAAAGGACATTTTCAGCAAAAGCTTTCAAATGCTATTTAGTTCTCCCCTTGAGCTAGAGAGCCTGCCTCACCCCATACACCATTCCTTGTTACTGTCTCTCTGTCTTATGATCGCTGTGCATCTTGATGCTTGCGCTTTTGGTTATTTGCATACAGTATGTTCTCAGCTTAGATATTTTCTTCCGTTTTTTTACTCTCTTTTCCCATAATCAGCCTGGAGCTAAGTAATGTGTGTGCGTGTGTAAGTTCGTGTGTGTCTTTATAGTAAATGTGTGTTTGTGTTGTGAGGGAGATTGCCGGAGCAGTTTGGCTCCTCCCAGCTGGACCTGCCAGAGCCTCATAGTGCTGACGCAGTGCAAAGGTCATCCACACCACAGGGGGCAGCGTCCACACTTCAGATACCCCACCAGGCTGTTTTCTCTCCCCCTCTGCTTCACCACGGGCATCTGCTGACCTCTCTCTGAGTCACAGCGGTGGCACTTCTCCGTGTCACAGCCCAGAAGCATCAACACCGCCTCCCTTCCCTACTTGGCCGCCTGACCTGATACCCTACAGTATGTACAGTACAATCTTACATTTCACATTAGAAGGGTTGTATCTGTGTTGTCTTTCTCTGTTTGTTATTGCTGGGCTGGACCTGTACTGTACATACTTTACATTAAATACATTGGCTTTCCTGTGGTGGAACACAGTGGGTACCTCTGATGGGAAGGGTGGCATGCTTCCAATTGGGTTTACGAGGCTGTCACTCAACCAGATCTAAAGTTATCCCTGCTCCTCAGTACTGGGCTTCATTTCCTGGCACAGTGGAAACAGAGCCACACTCACTCTGTCTGACTGACACCCATTCAATGAGATATCCACTTGAGTGTGGCTGAGTGTTCTGTTCTTCAAACAGATTGTTTTTATTGGATTCTACCTACAGTAATCTGCATTATAAATAAGCTGCTGTAAAATAGATAATGTTAAGAACTTAGTTACACCACAAGGTGATGTGCAGTGCTTTTTGTACCCAAATGTTAGCCTAATATGTAATGTTTTTCTTCTACATATATAATGTAGAAGAAAAATAGAGACATAATCTCATATGTCAGCTATTGTACAGTAGCAGCACTACAAACACACTGTCTGTAGCGTCGCAGGGAAACAGCAGCAGAGCTGGTTAGTGTGACACTGGTTATTGTGACAGTCTCTCTGCAGCCTCCGACTGCAGTTATCCAGGAGAGGATGATGATGTCTTTGTCTGGGTTTTTCTTCCTGGGTGAACAGGGTGGATCTCCGGTCCCCCAGTCCCCCCATCTGCCATGTCTGTGATAGGCCTCTTAGTGCTGAGAGAGGTGTACACCGCTGCTCTCTGCTCCTGTCACCGCTCTGCTCTACACCACCCCACACCGCCTGTGACTTCCTGCCGTTGTCACAGTAACCATCTCACCTTCCCTCCCCAGTCACACCTAATGAGATGAGTGTGTCTGCTGGAGAACAGAGAGAGAAAGGCAGAGGGGAAGCGGGAGGGAGGGAGATGGAGTGAGGGGGAATGGAGAGCAGAGGCAGAGAGAAGAGCCCCCTAAGCAAGCTGGTCCTGGGGCTCTGTTCACAAACACAAACAGATCCCACAGAGGCCCAGGACGGCGACACAATTAGACACAACCAAATATTTCAGAAAACATCAAGATAATTACTTGACACATTGGAAATAATTTACAAAAAAACTGAGCAAACTAGAATGCTATTTGGCCCTAAACAGAGCGTACACCGTGGCAGAATACCTGACCCAAAATTAAGGAAGTCTTTGACTATATACAGACTATATACAGACCTGGCTCTCAAGAGAAGACAGACTATGTGCACACTGCCCACAAAATGAGGTGGAAACTGAGCTACACTTCCTAACCTTCTGCCAAATGTATGAGCATATTAGAGACACATTCCCTCAGATTACACAGACCCACAAAGAATTTGAAAACAAATCCAATTTTGATAAACTCCCATATCTATTGGGTGAAATACCACAGTATGCAATCACAGTAGCAAGATTTGTGACCTGTTGCCACAAGAGAAGGGCAACCAGTGAAGTGTTTATTTATTTTCCCTTTTGTACTTTAACCATTTGCAAATCATTACAACACTGTATATAGACAAAATATGACATTCCTATGGAACTTTTGTGAGTGGAGAGAGAGAGAGAGGGCAGAGAGAGAGGAGATGGAGGGAGTGAGACTTTCACCACCTGTATATGTCTATAGACATCCAATAACACTCTTGTTAATGGCTAATTACCCTGGACTAAGGAAATTGTGATTACAATCGGAGATGAAAATTAAATTAGAGGTAAACGTTCCTGGCGCTGTTGCTTTCGGCTCCATTCTGCTCAATTCATACTCAATGAGTTGAATGTAATTACTGTTATTGAAAACCTACAGGAGGGTCGCTCTCCAGGAACAGGGATGGAGTGAAAATCTACAGGACGGTAGCTCTCCTGGAACAGGGTTGGAGAGAAAACATACAGGACGGTAGCTCTCCAGGAACAGGGTTGGAGAGAAAACCCACAGGACGGTAGCTCTCCAGGAACAGGGTTGGAGAGAAAACCCACAGGACGGTAGCTCTCCAGGAACAGGGTTGGGGAGAAAACCCACAGGACGGTAGCTCTCCAGGAACAGGGTTGAGGAGAAAACCCACAGGACGGTAGCTCTCCAGGAACAGGGTTGGAGAGAAAACCCACAGGACGGTAGCTCTCCAGGAACAGGGTTGGAGAGAAAACCCACAGGACGGTAGCTCTCCAGGAACAGGGTTGGAGAGAAAACCCACAGGACGGTAGCTCTCCAGGAACAGGGTTGGAGAGAAAACCCACAGGACGGTAGCTATCCAGGAACAGGGTTGGAGAGAAAACCCACAGGACGGTAGCTCTCCAGGAACAGGGTTGGAGAGAAAACCCACAGGACGGTAGCTCTCCAGGAACAGGGTTGGAGTGAAAACCCACAGGACGGTAGCTCTCCAGGAACAGGGTTGGAGTGAAAACCCACAGGACGGTAGCTCTCCAGGAACAGGGTTGGAGAGAAAACCCACAGGACGGTAGCTCTCCAGGAACAGGGTTGGAGAGAAAACCCACAGGACGGTAGCTCTCCAGGAACAGGGTTGGAGAGAAAACCCACAGGACGGTAGCTCTCCAGGAACAGGGTTGGAGAGAAAACCCACAGGACGGTAGCTCTCCTGGAACAGGGTTGGAGAGAAAACATACAGGACGGTAGCTCTCCAGGAACAGGGTTGGAGTGAAAACCCACAGGACGGTAGCTCTCCAGGAACAGGGTTGGAGAGAAAACCCACAGGACGGTAGCTCTCCTGGAACAGGGTTGGAGAGAAAACATACAGGACGGTAGCTCTCCTGGAACAGGGTTGGAGAGAAAACATACAGGACGGTAGCTCTCCTGGAACAGGGTTGGAGAGAAAACCCACAGGACGGTAGCTCTCCAGGAACAGGGTTGGAGAGAAAACCCACAGGACGGTAGCTCTCCAGGAACAGGGTTGGAGAGAAAACCCACAGGACGGTAGCTCTCCAGGTACAGGGTTGGAGAGAAAACCCACAGGACGGTAGCTCTCCAGGAACAGGGTTGGAGTGAAAACCCACAGGACGGTAGCTCTCCAGGAACAGGGTTGGAGTGAAAACCCACAGGACGGTAGCTCTCCAGGAACAGGGTTGGAGAGAAAACCCACAGGACGGTAGCTCTCCAGGAACAGGGTTGGAGAGAAAACCCACAGGACGGTAGCTCTCCAGGAACAGGGTTGGAGAGAAAACCCACAGGACGGTAGCTCTCCAGGAACAGGGTTGGAGAGAAAACCCACAGGACGGTAGCTCTCCAGGAACAGGGTTGGAGAGAAAACCCACAGGATTGAAGAGCCCTGTACTAGACCTACAGCTGTTGCCAACGGCTCCAGACCTGTTGCCCTGCTGTGTGTGAGCATCTGTTCCTCAACGCTACAATGCTGTTTAAACTCCTGTATGTCTGTAGTGGTGCCATAAAAGCCCCATCCGGAGCCATGAATCAAGCCTCCAGGGCCAGCCCAGATTGCCAATTATGCACTTGAATGGAGCCACTAAACACAAACGAGAGCAAGTGACGATGACAATTTGAGTGAAAAAAAGCTTCCCCAACAACAACAACATGGCTGTGGTTTATATGCAACTATATTTGTATACCTGTCTTGACCGGAGGGAGATGTAAAATGTTTTGTGCTTTTATGCCTCGGTCCTGTGTGTGTGTGTGTGTGCGCGCCCGTGCGCGAGCGCGTGCGTGTGCGTGCGTGTGTGGTTACCGGTGTTCTGTCGTCTCTGTGAAACAGTCAGCAGTCTTTAATGCTGTTTTATTGTCTTTCATCGACAATTACCCCAGGTTTAAATAAGGCCAGTTTACATGGACCACTAATTGTTTATGTGATTAATGGCACATTTGGACAGACGGTAATAGAGTTAGATCACAGGGAATGGATGTCACACCTTAACCCTGTGTTATGACTGACCCAGGGTGGCCTGCTGAACTGGCAGGGTTGGACTGTTGCCCTTTGAGGCTGCTGGATGGCTTGTGCAAGGGTCATATTGGCTATCCGTGTGTATGTTGGAATCTGGGTTGCGATTTGAACCGTATGGTTTACATATCTTTACTTTATAAATAAGGTATGGTTATATAATACAGAGGCAATCAGAAGAACGGTCAGATGTCAATATTGTACATGAGCACTTCTCTTCTCTAGAACATCAAATTCACACGTGATCATCCATGTGAAGGTCTCCTCAATTCACTAACTTGACTATCATCAGTCCCTGTGTGTTCAGTAATCAAGTGTCGGTGACAATATTAACAGTCGTCTGCTGCTTCCCACGTCAACTTCAGACTGAGCAGCGCTCAGATTCACTCCAGTTTTTAACGTCAACGTAATTAGTCACATCTGAGTTTAATTACATTGAGTGGAGGAAGTCGTAATCTCAAGTAGATCAAATTAAGCTCTATGCAAATCCTGAAGTGTCTCATTTCTGTCTCTGTGGTGACAACCTATCTTTGCGGCGGTAGCCACATGATGCTTCTCGGTTGTTAAATGGGATCTTAACACTGGAATCACCCCATTAGAATTGTTAAGTGAGTGGCTGCCTCCATGAGAATGGACTAATCGTGTGTGTGTGTGTGTGTGTGTGTGTGTGTGTGTGTGTGTGTGTGTGTGTGTGTGTGTGTGTGTGTGTGTGTGTGTGTGTGTGTGTGTGTGTGTGTGTGTGTGTGTGTGTGTGTGTGTGTGTGTGTGTGTGTGTGTGTGTGTGTGTGTGTGTGTGTGTGAAATTGTGGCTAGAACAAAGTGTGGATTTATGTATGACATACGGTATCCCTAAATTGTGTTTTCAGAACTTCTTTAAGGTGTATGTAACAGGGACACTAGTAATAGCCTAGCTGTAGAGAATAAAAAATAAAAAGACTATCTAGTTCAAGTAGCTATAGGAGTGGAGCGTGAAAAATGTTGGTGGCTACTCAGTCCAATGATAAGAGAATACAATGATGACATCATAACAACCGGTCTACATATGGTTGCGTTACATCAATTTCCATCATAGTTACAGACAGGTGAGAGGCAGGCCCCCTCTTAGTCACCATAGCCATGACGTTTAGCGCTGTTACTCAGACACTGTCCAAGCACTTTTTATTCACTGAAACTGTCAGACAAGCCAATGGTGTACAGCACATAACCTTTGGGGGCCTCCCGAGTGGCGCAGCAGTCTAAGGCACTGCATCTCAGTGTAAGAGGTGACACCTCAGTCCCTGGTTCGAGCCGACTTTGTGGAAAATCTGTCGATGTGCCCTTGAGCAAGACACTTAACCCTAATTGCTCCAGGGTCGCAGTCAATATTGGTTGATCCCTGGCTGTAACCCCACCCTCTGAGGGTGTCTCAAGGGGAGTGGGATATGCAAAAATCAAATTTCCAATTCACATCCTTATAATATACACTTGTACATGTGTGAAATAGGACAAAATGTAAGCACCCACCTAATTATTAATATTATTATTAAGATTCCAGGCAAGTCTTTCTTTCTGCCACATGGGCTTTGGCCCCCTCCACAAAATGATAAATAAAGTCCCTAGGGCTGTGTTTACACAGGCAGCCCAATTCAGCTATTTGGCCAATTATTTGCATATCTGATACACACTATATCTATCTGCTCTTTTCCCTAATGTGCAAACAGGAATCTGATCTTTTGACTTATACCATATATATCTTTTGACTTATGACCGATTTTATACCAACTCCATACGTGGATCTAATTCCTGATACAAACCTGATCCTCCATATCCGACCCATGTCCGGATGCTCCGATCAGAATCATTTTTTCAAGTGGGTTTTTGCACATGACCTGCCGTTATGGTAACCACCCCAAAATGTTAAATTACATTGACAGGAAATGAGCATTGCATCTGTGTGATACTTCAGAGGCCAAATCAATGTGAATGTAAAAATTCTGATATGGGTCACATGTAAAACTGTGTGCGGGCATTCAGAAAAAAAGATTGCAAAGAGAAAGTAAATCAGATTTGAGTTCTTTAATTTTGTTTTTGTGTGGGGGGTGGGGGGGGGGGTATATCAGCTTTAATATTGCAGATAGATTGTTGCTACCATCAATGTAACTTGTCTGCATAATTTCCAATCCCCCATATATATTTTTGTAAATGTATACAGGACCAGTCAAAAGTTTGGACACACCTACTCATTCAAGGGTTTTTCTTTATTTCTACTATTTTCTACATTGTATAATTATAGTGAAGACATCAAAACTGTGAAATAACACACATGGAATCATGTAGTAACCAAAACAATTCCAAGAGTGTGCAAAGCTGTCATCAAGGCAAAGAGTTGCTATTTTAAGAATCTGTTTAACACTTTTTTGGTTACTACATGATTCCATATGTGTTATTTCATAGTTGTGATGTCTTCACTATAATTCTACAGTGTAGGAAAATAGTACAATTAAAGAACAACCCTTGAATGGGAAGGTGTTCTAAAACTTTTTGACCGGTAATGTATGTATATCAAATCAAATCAAATTGTAAAAGTCACATGCACCGAATACAACAGGTGTAGACCTTACAGTGAAATGCTTACTTACAGGCCCCTAACCAACAATGCAGTTAAAAAAAATATGAATAAGAAATAAAAGGAATTAAATAGCAGCAGTAAAATAACAATAGCGGGACTATATACAGGGGGTACCGGTACAGAGTCAACGTGCAGGGGCACCGGTTAGTTGAGGTATTTGAGGTACTATGTAGAAGTAGGTAGAGTTATTAAAGTGACTGTGGATAGATAATAACAGAATAGCAGTGGCGTCAAGGGGGGTGGGGCAATGCAAATAGTCTGGGTGGCCATTTAATTAGATGTTCAGGAGTCTTATGGCTTGGGGGTAGAAGCTGTTTAGAAGCCTCTTAGACCTAGATTTGACATGCGGTAGCAGAGAGAACAGTCTATGACTAGGGTGACTGGAGTCTTTGGCAATTTCTAGGGCCTTCCTCTGACACCGCCTGGTATAGAGGTCTGGTATAGAGGTCCTGGATGGCAGGAAGCTTGACCCCAGTGATGTACTGGGCCGTACGCACTACCCTTTGTAGTGGCTTGCGCACGGAGGCTGAGCAGTTGCCATACCAGGCAGTGATGCAACCAGTCAGGATGCTCTCGATGGTTCAGCTGTAAAACCATTTGTGGATCTGAGGACCCATGCCAAATCTTTTCAGTCTCCTGAGGGGGAATAGGTTTTGTCGTGCCCTCTTCACGACTGTCTTGGTGTGCTTGGACCATGTTAGTTTGTTGGTGATGTGGACACCAAGAAACTTGAAGATCTCAACCCGCTTCGCTACAGCCCCGTCAATGAGAATGGGGACATGCTCGGTCCTCCTTTTCCTGTAGTCCACAATCATATCCTTTGTCTTGATCATGTTGAGGGAGAGGTTGTTGTCCTGGCACCACACGGCCAGGTCTCTAACCTTCTCCCATAGGCTGTCTCGTCGTTGTCGGTGATCAGGCCTACCACTGTTGTGTCATCGGCAAACTTATGATGGTGTTGGAGTTGTGCCTGGCCGTGCAGTCATGAGTGAACAGGGAGTACAGGAGGGGACTGAGCATGCAACCCTGAGGGGCCCCTGTGTGAGGATCAGCGTGGCAGAGGTGTTGTTACCTTCCCTTACCACCTGGGGGCGGCCTGTCAGGAAGTCTAGGATCCAGTTGCAGAGGGAGGTGTTTAGTCCCAGGGTCCTTAGCTTATTGATGAGCTTTGAGGGCAATATGGTGTTGAACGCTGAGCTGTAGTCAATGAATAGCATTCTCACATAGGGGTTCCTTTTGTCCAGGTGGGAAAGGGCAGTGTGGAGTGCAATAGAGATTGCGTCATCTGTGGATCTTTTAGGGCGGTATGGAAATTAAAGTGGGTCTGGGATAATGTTGATGTGATCCATGACCAGCCTTTCAAAGCACTTCATGGCTACAGACGTGAGTGCTACGGGTCGGTAGTCATTTAGGCAGATTACCTTAGTGTTCTTGGGCACAGGGACTATGGTGATCTGCTTAAAACATGTTGGTTTTACAGACTCGACAGGGAGAGGTTGAACATGTCAGTGAAGACACTTGCCAGTTGGTCAGCGCAAGCTCGCTGTACACATCCTGGTAATCCGTCTGGCCCTGCGGCCTTGTGAATGTTGACCTGATTAAAGGTCTTACTCACATCGGCTGTGGAGAGCGTGATCACACTAGCGTCCGGAACAGCTGGTGCTCTCATGCATATTTCAGTGTTATTTGCTTCGAAGTGAGCATAGAAGTAGTTTAGCTCGTCCGGTAGGCTCGTGTCACAGGGCAGCTCTCGGCTGTGCTTCCCTCTGTAGTCTATAATGGTTTGCAATGACGAACGTTGGATATGGTAGGGCTTAGTCCTGTATTGAGTCCTGTATTGACTCTTTGCCTGTTTGATAGTTTGTCGGAGGGCATAGCGGGATTTCTTATCAACTTCCGGTGTAGTGTCACGCTCCTTGAAAGCGGCAGCTCTAGCCTTTAGCTCAGTGCGGATGTTGCCTGTAATCCATGGCTTCTGGTTGGGGTATGTACGTACGGTCACTGTAGGGACGACGTCATCGATGCACTTATTGATGAAGCCAATGACTGATGTGGTGTACTCCTCAATGCCATCGGAAGAATCCCAGAACATATTCCGGTTTGTGCTAGCAAAACAGTCCTGCAGCTTAGCATCTGCTTCATCTGACCACTTTTTTATAGACTGAGTCACTGATGCTTCCTGCTTTAATTTTTGCTCGTAAGCAGGAATAAGGAGGATAGAATTATGGTCAGATTTGCCAAATAGAGGGTGAGAGAGGGCTTTGTACGTGTTTCTGTGTGTGGAGTGAAGGTGGTCTAGAGTTGTTTTCCCTCTGGCTGCACATTTAACAAGCTGATAGAAATGAGGTAAAACGGATTTAAGTTTCCCTGCATTAAAGTCCCTGGCCACTAGGATCGCCGCCTCTGGATGAGCGTTTTCCGGAATGCTTATAGCGCAACAAAGCCTCCTTCACTCACGCCGACAAACTTACCCTAGTAAAACTGACAATCCTACCGATCCTCGACTTCGGCGATGTCATCTACAAAATAGCTTCCAATACTCTACTCAGCAAATTGGATGTAGTCTATCACAGTGCCATCCATTTTGTTACCAAAGCGCCTTATACCACCCACCACTGCGACCTGTATGCTCCAGTCGGCTGGCCCTCGCTTCATATTCGTCGCCAGACACACTGGCTCCAGGTCATCTATAAGTCTATGCTAGGTAGAGCTCCGCCTTATCTCAGCTCACTAGTCACGATAACAACACCCACCCGTAGCACACACTCCAGCGGGTATATCTGGGCATCCCCAAAGCCAACCCCTCCTTTGGCCGCCTTTTCTTCCAGTTTTCTGCTGCCAGTGACTGGAAAGAATTGCAAAAATCACAGAAGCTGGAGACTTACATTACCCTCACTAACTTTAAACATCAGCTATCTGAGCAGCTAACCGATCTCTGCAGCTATACATAGTCCATCTGTAAATAGCCCACCCAATCTACCTACCTCATCCCCATATTGTTTTTATTTACTTTGCTGCTCTTTTGCACACCAGTGTCACTACTTACACACCATCATCTGCACATCATCATCTGCTCATCTATTACTCCAATGTTAATCTGCTAAATTGTAATTACTTTGCTACTATGGCCTATTTATTGCCTTACCTCCGCATGCCATTTGCACACACTGTATATAGACTTTCTTTTTTTCTATTGTGTTATTGACTGTACGCTTGTTTATTCCATGTGTAACTCTGTGTTGTTGTTTCTGTCCCACTGCTCTGCTTTATCTTGGCCAGGTCGCAGTTGTAAATGAGAACTTGTTCTCAACTAGCCTACCTGGTTAAATAAAGGTGAAGAAAAAAATAAATAAATAAAATAATACAGCTCATTGAGTGCGGTGTTAGTGCCAGCATCCGTCTGTGGTGGTATGTATATATATATAATTTATAAGTCCAAAATTGGGTGTAGCCACTACAGATTGCCCCTTTAAGTCTATCAAAAGTTTAAGTATGTGCCCATTTTTTTATCATAATGTATTAGATTGGGCAATAAAAGCCCCACTTTTATTCCATAGGCTTGGATCCGCACTATGCAGCTGTTGCAAAAGTGCATTTTTCACTGGCTGTCCACTGGTTTCAAAAACAATGAATTTTTGAAACCAGTTGAAACCAGTTTTTTTTTAAACCAGTTTTTGAAAACAAAAACAATGATAGGCAGCTTAAACTTCTTGAATTCGACCATTATTTGGTCAAATACAAATGTAGATTTGTGAACAGCCATCCACAACAACCACAGTCCGTATGGCAGAAATATCTAAATTAGAGAGCAACAGTGTGATTCACATCAATGCGCTATCAGCAATAAGTGATATCCGTGTTGCCGCAGACCACATCACAGCTGTCATCCTTACCTCCAAGCGTTTATTCATTTGGATAATCTATGGAAGACATTTTTTTTTATCCTCTTTTTAATTAGGCAAGTCAGTTAAGAACAAATCCTATTTTATAAAGACAGCCTAGGAAAAGTGGGTTAACTGCCTTGTTCAGGGGCCGAACGACAGATTTTTACCTTGTCAGCTCAGGGATTCGATCTAGCAACCTTTTGGTTACTGGCACAATTCCCTAACCACTAGGCTACCTGCCACCCCATATAGCTTGGACTGTAGCCTACAAAAGCCTATTCCTGCTCGTTTCCCGCAATCCGTCAAACACATTTGGTGTGTCATCATAGTGGTCTCTGACTTGTGGTCAGACTCACTCAGGTGGAACAAACTTGAACTTGCGCCTTTTTTCAATGCTGATTTGAATGTCATTGAGAAAACAGACAAGTGGCAAATTTTTTTCCACAAACATCCTTTCTGAATTTAAAAGTAATCCTCTAAATAATTAAGTTGTTTTTCAAAAATATCTGTAATCTGATTACAATATTTTTGCTGGTAACGGATTACAGTTACTGTTTTTTGTAATCCCTGTGGACAATAGAAAACATTAGTCTGGAGCACATTAGTCAGTTTTATACCCTCCCTTTGCAACCCTTCTCAAGTCATCAGGATTTATATACTGTATGTCAGATATGTATGATATTAGAACTTACACTTAATGCTCTCATCGTCATTATACAAATTACTTTATAAAATACATGTGATTAATTGTTTGACTTTATTTATTTAGTGATCATTCTGTAGAGCTAAATGATAAAGGGAGATCTTATTCACTCCCCACCACTTCAGCTGTTGGCTGTATGTTTGTTGTCATGCAGTCCTTTGACAATTTATACAACAGCTGGGCATTGTTCATGCAGTCACTAGTTCTGATATGAGGATCATCCTGTAAATAAATAGGCCAACTGTGGAGGCCCAGAGCTCTGGAGGATGCCTCCTGCTTGTGGAATGAAAACACTCATTTATGAATGGACATTCCACAGCCAATCACCATCATCCCATAGATTAAATCATGTTGGGTTTTGCTGAGATGATTTTCTTCTCGTCAAATCTGCTCAAAGAGTCTTCCTAGTGAAATCTGCTGGGTTATTCATGCCGTGGCAGAAGACATGATGCAATATCAAGTGGCTTCCATAACAGATTAAGGAGTTCTATTTTGTATCATAATCTCACATTACAGAATACAGCTCACAGAAGAGGGAGGTGGGGGGGGGCAAGGGAGGGAGGAGGAGGAGAGGGACAGAGGAAGGGAAGAGGGACAGAGGGAGAGGGGGAGGGGAGAGAGAGAGAGAGGGAGAGGGAGAGAAGAAAGGGGGAGAGAGGGAGGAAGGGGAAAGGGGCTGGTTTCCTCAGACATCTGGTGATGAGGATGTGTTACTCCCTGTAGCATGCCTCCTCTAGACTGGCCGCTGAATATGTGATGATGAGTAATCACCAGAGATACTGTATGAGATGCATCAAAACAGAGCGAGGTTGCACCTAAGACACCGATTTAAGGTTGGTTTTGCATTTCCCTGTGCAATGGTTAAGTTTAGGATTTGGGGAGAATAAAAAGATCCTAGATCTGTGCATAACATGTAAAAACACAGGGAGATAAGGAGACCGCAGCCGTGGACTTTCACGTTGTGACGAATTGAGCCATCATTTCTCACAGTGACATATTGACCTTTGCTGACAAGAATGATTACAAACAAAATAATTCACTTATTGGAGGAAATGTAAAGTAGCATCCATACTCATTTTGTTCTGTCACAACATATTCAATATATCTCTAACCTCTTTCTTAAGTTATGTTGGTTGTGTCATTGGCCACAAGTAAGTAAAAACAGTGTAGCGTTTGAAGTTTAGGAACAAAGGCAGTGTGTATGTGTTGAGGCCAGAGAGACAAGCTAGCAGCAAACGATGCTCAAGAAGCAACATACAGACTAATAATAATGACTCCTCATCTGTTTTCCCCCTCAGACTGAGCTAATATAGTTTTTGCTGGGTAATGATACCGAGACGGGAGAGCATATTCCCAGTAATTGATCCTGCTGGCAACCGCCAAGCTCTAACGAGCTAAACGAGGAGGAAAACCCTCTCAGCCAAGAGCAGTTTTTATAAAAGAGAGAAAGAGAAATGAATGCATGCAAGTTAGATTTAGGGAAAAATGCACTTTCTAATACAAAGACGTTCCTGGGGTTTATCTGTGGTTTCCGTGACGGTGGCATGCTGTAGCAGATCAAAGAGAGGAGTGTAAAATGGTTGGAGAGAGGGCTGCTTGAGCATTCTCTCCTTTTTCTTCTGCTGGAGAGAGGGAGGGAGAGAGGGAGGGAGCATGCGGACAGAGCACTCCCTCTTTCATCTCTTACAACATCCTCTGGGGGTTTGGGATATTCTGCGACCCCTATTTCAAAGGGGTTGCAGAACTGAAGATTCATCTCTCCTCTACCATGTTGTCTCTGTGCTTCTGGGTAGAAATCTAAGGGTTGCTGCAATTGTTGTCTTGTCTTTTTTTCTGATCAAACACGCCTTTAATTTTCACCTGATAATACAGTCTGACATTGATTAACCAGGATGACACCCAGACTGATAATTGCTATGTCTGCTTCTGAAAATTACTGTGCACTAGATCATCTCAGGGCTGGGTTTAAATTCTGAATAATTGTTCAATGTTAGGCTACCTATTTATTTTCTGTCCTCTATGCAATGGATTGTGAACCTGCCTCCAGATATGATATCTTCAAATGCATCTAGACAGTGGAACCTCACACAGCACATACCATTTATACATTTTACTTTGTTTACATTCTGTGTGACTAATAGTTCACAAGAAGCAAGTAGTTGTAGTTAATACTGTTGTTGATTAGTGCTGACTACACAATCACATAACAGTTATTTATTATAGGTTCATTGCTGGTGTATTAAATGAACCCATTTCTCCCCTTCTTTTCTCTTCCATGCATACCATTGAATCATTCTGGAAACAGGTAAGCTATATAAATATATTGTACTGTGTTAAATTATCATAATTAGAAAAAAATCTAGTACTGAAACTGAAATATTGTAGTGTAGCCAGTGGATTCAAATTTTTGTCAGGTGATTCAACAGCATCTCTAATCACTAGTATCTATACGACTAATAACAAATAGCAAGTACAGTACTAGACAAATTACCAGATGTCATCGCAGCATAAGGATGCCTGGATGGTTTGAGAGGAGTGTTTGTAGGATAAAAGCCTAGGGTGTGTTGTTGTGTGATGCCTGAAACAGAGACAACACAGAAAGGCTGCTGAATGCTGAATATTCTTGACGCGTGCTTGGTGCTCGGTTGGAGCCCAGAGATAAGACGTTTATGTTCTGCCAGGAGGGGGAAAAAGGCCAATGGGTGCCGTGGAGATGTGTAGACATCAGTGGTTTAATGGCTTGAATCTAACTGGGGCCAATTAAAAGGCATGCAGCGTGCGCAGGGTTGGGCGGCCATTCATTTCAGGGGAAATTGAGGTTGAAATGAGCCATTGTTCAGCCACACGGCCACATCATCGCATACTGAGTACCAGACCTGCAATGGTACTCTAAAGGGTAGATAGAGAGAGAGAGGAGGATTGCTGTCTTGAGTGGAGATTATGAACAGTGAATGCAGTGTGTGGAGAGAGAGATAGAGAGAGAAATGGAGAGAGAGAAAGACATCCACACATACAAATACAGAGTGGGGAGGGGAGGGAGAGAGAGAAAGAGAGGCAGGGGGGAAAGATCGAGAGGCAGAGTGAGAAAGAGCGAGAAAGACACACTGGGAGAGTGCGACAAAATGCTTTGCATTTGATTTGGCTGTAGATGTCTCCCTGTCTTTATGTTGATAGGAATTGTCTGGCTGTATTTTCTGCCCGTCTCTGTGCGGATAGGGTCAGGGGTTGCCTGGTAGAGTTGGAGTCGCCTTCCTCAGGTGTGACATCAGCTGAACAGACACCACGCACTGCCGTATTGCTGACTGAGCCATAGACGCACACACACACAATGGCGATCATACACCACAGCTTGTCAGGTGTGTGTGTGTGTGGGGGGGGGGGGGGGGGTAGCCATGCCATGCCATGCCATGCCATTACAGGACAGAGATTTGACCCTCAGCTTTTCAAACTGTTGCCACAAAGTTGGAAGTACAGAATTGTCTAGAATGTCATTGTATGCTGTACTGTAGCATTAAGATTTCCCTTCATTGGAACTAAGGGGCCTAGCTCGAACCATGAAAAACAGCCCCAGAACATTATTCCTCCTACACCAAACTTTACAGTTGGCACTATGCATTGGGGCAGGAGGGAACTCCTGACATCTGCCAAACCCAAATTCGTCTGTCGGACTGCCAGATGGTGAAGCGTGATTCATCACTCCAGAGAACACGTTTCCACTGCTCCAGAGTCCAATGGCGGCAAGCTTTACACCACTCCAGCCGACACTTGGCATTGCGCATGGTGATATTAGGCTTGTGTGCGGCTGTTTGGCCATGGAAACACATTTCATGAAGCTCCCGATTAACAGTTTTTGTGCTGATGTTGCTTCCAGAGGCAGTTTGGAACTCAGTAGTGAGTGTTGCAACCAAGGACAGGCGATTTTTACGCGCTACGCGCTTCAGCACTTCGCAGTGACAGCACTTTGACCGGGGCAGCTCTAGCAGGCTCTACCAGTTCACTTCACCTATTTTGTGGACCGAGTCCTCTTTGCATTCACATTGCTTCGTTTAGAAAGGAACCAAGATATTTTTCCAACATGCACTCTGGGTTTTTACAAAGTGCAGGACAAGCCATTCAATCAGATTGTGTTATCGGACAGCTAGATATACCTACTTATATTTTGGAAGCTAATAGCGTTTAGTTAAAATATTGTAATCAGGGGCCTCCCGGGTGGCACAGTGGTCTAGGGCACTGCATCACAGTGCTAACTGCGCCACCAGAGTCTCTGGGTTCGCCCCCAGGCTCTGTCGCAGCCGGCCGCGACCGGGAGGTCCGTGGGGCGACGCACAATT
This sequence comes from Salvelinus fontinalis, assembly GCF_029448725.1. Lineage (NCBI taxonomy): Eukaryota > Metazoa > Chordata > Actinopteri > Salmoniformes > Salmonidae > Salvelinus > Salvelinus fontinalis. The sequence continues at coordinate 21,684,834 of NC_074688.1, read as the reverse complement.
GGGCCAGTGTCGTCCGGGTTAGGGAGGGTTTGGCCGGTAGGGATTTCCTTGTCTCATCGCGCTCCAGCGACTCCTGTGGCGGGCTGGGCGCAGTGCGCGCTAACCAAGGGGGGCCAGGTGCACGGTGTTTCCTCCGACACATTGGTGCGGCTGGCTTCCGGGCTGTGTTAAAGAAGCAGTGCGGCTTGGTTGGGTTGTGCTTCGGAGGACGCATAGCTTTTGACCTTCGTCTCTCCCGAGCCCGTACGGGAGTTGTAGCGATGAGACAAGATAGTAATTACTAGCGATTGGATACCACGAAAATTGGGGAGAAAAGGGGATATAATTTATTTAAAAAATAAAGTAAAATAAAAAAATATTGTAATCAGAAGATACTATTAACATGTACATTTGATTGGTAACAGAATAAATAGCAAAAGAATAACTGCACAATAAATAATGCTGTAATTGAAAATTGTACACGGTAGGTTACTACTACCCCTTTAAGAGCTAGAAAAGATTTTGTACCCCATGTTGTGATTTTCACCAAATATATTATTTTCTCACACTATTCAAACCTCAAAAACAATAAACAGCTTATGAAGATCGCTTAGCCTTTAGATCACATATTGCAAACAAATAATCTGAACTAAATCCTCCACACATTTTGGAATTTCTGTCCACCCTTGACAATCACTAATCAATATCCAAAAACTGCACACATTTTTTTGCCCGAACCTGCAGACCATCCTCTTCTCTCTTTTGTGGCACCAATATGACGGTTTATGGCAAGGGAAACAGTGTTGCAGTAGTCTAGTGTGTGGAGCTGGAATAATGACAAGTGAATCTGGGGATCTTCGCATTCACATTGCCCTACAAAAGTGAACCGGAATTCAAGCGAACCGAACTCAGGCCACCTATCTGAGTTCACAAAAATTGTCTGAAAGGGACCAAATGTGAAAACACCCTTTAGGTCCCCTCTCCGTTGAGCTTTCAATATCCTCTTATGACGGTTTCATACTGTAACCCAGAGAGGCGTTCTGCCTGCATGGCTGCTGAATGTGTCCACATGTGACCTTTGGTTAATGTCACACGCCACTAGCTTTCATGTCACCCCAACACAACATGACAGGGCTTTTTTCCAACCCCTATTTTCCTTCCCTGAAACAGAGGCATCGTCATAGATATTTTATTGTAGAGCAGGCAGGGCGGGCCACATTAATTATCCCTGTGAGTGGTCTGGATGGAAGAAGGGCAGTCAGCTGGAAAGGAGAGGCAGGGGCACGGCGGTGGGGTGTAGGAGTGGGGTTCCCCAAGGGCAAGGGGGTGCTAGACGTGTGTGCGTAAAATGTATGAAATCAGCATGCTAAGGTGTTCTGAAAACCCACATTTGGTGTATTTAATTGATTTGAGGTTTTGATGTCATGTGTTTTCTGGATACACATTAGTTTCAAAATCTTTCTGAGTATTCCTGTCGAAAACTGCTCACATCCCAGTCAAATCACACACACAAAAGAGAAAAAGATTGGGGATTATGACCGTATCAGTACGATGTTGTGAGGAATGACAGAACAGGGGAAACTGCAGGAGGGGCAGTGTCGGGCTCCATCCCAAATGGTACGCTATTCCCTATATTGAGTACTGCTTTAGACAAGGGCTCATTTGGGACGAAGCCTCAGACAGAGACAGGGCCCTAAGATGGATGTGCTCCGGGCCCCTGGCTGCAGGTAGTGTTTAACGAGCTCAGCCTTACAAAGCCATGTGTGTCATCTGATTACTGTAACTCTGCTGCATCCTCTGTCTCTCCCTCTTTCGTTCATTCTCTCTTTTGCTCTCTCTCTCTTTCTAGTTTTGGATGCTTAATTGGAGTCATTGTCTGAAAGGGCACTTGGGTTATATTGGGAAATTTACATTTTGTTGTTGTTCAGTATTAGATAATAGATATGATAGTTTTTATTTATTCATTTTTAGGGGCTAGATACATGTATATTTTGTTGCTGTTGGCTAAATGTGTCAAAAGTGGGACAAGCAATGTGTGCTATTTAGATGTAATCTAGTCAAGATTCAGAAGTTGTCCTCAGTATTCTAACACAACAATATCACAATCATACTTCAGTATTGAAGTATGATTGTGTAGGATACCTGACGAGATTATGTCGGCGAGTGGATATACTGCCTCTACCGTTCTACTAGCGAATGTGCAATCACTGGAGAATAAACTGTACAAGCTCCGTTCAAGTTCTTCAGATCAATGTTTCTCCGAGTCGTGGCTCAAAAAGGACATGGAAAATATAAATTAAGCTGTTTTTTCTATACATTGGCAGGACAGAACGTCAACGTCGGGTAAACTCAAGGGGGGTGGTGTGTCTCTTTCTTAAAACCTCTTGAAGCTAGGGAGCAGAATTTTTATGTTTGGAAAAATAACGTTCCCATTGTAAGCTGCCTATTTCTCAGGTCCTTATCCTAGAATATGCATTTAATTGACAGAGTAGGATAGGAAACACTCTAAAGTTTCCAAAACTATCAAAATATTGTCTGTGAGTAGAACAGAACTGATTTTGCAGGCGAAAACCTAAGAAAATCCAACCCGGAAGTGACTCCTATTTTGAAAAATCCCTGTTCCATTGCCTGCCTATCCTCCATTTAAAGGGATATCAAACCAGATTCCTTTTCCTGTGGTTTCCTCAGGGTGTGAACAGTCTTTAGACATAGTTTCAAGCTTTTATTTGGAAAAATTAGCGAGATTTATCAAAACGCGTCAGTGGATAGATGGATGTCCCTCCATTAGGTATTGCGCTGGTTGCTCGACATTTTCTTTCTCTCCAGTATTGAATAGTTTACAGTCCGGTTGAAATATTATCGATTATTGATGTTAAAAACAACCTGAGGATTGATTATTAAAAACGTTTGACATGTTTCTACGACCTTTACGGATACTATATGGAATTTTCGTCAAGCCTTGATGACTTGCCTAAGGCTGTGGAATACTGAACATAACGCGCCAAACAAATGGAGGTATTTTGATATTAAAAAAATCTTTATCGAACAAAAGGAACATTTATTGTGTAACTGGGAGTCTCGTGAGTGCAAACATCCGAAGATCATCAAAGGTAAGCGATTAATTTTATTGCTTTTCTGGCTTTCGTGACCAATCTACATGGCTGCTAGGTGTTCTTAATGTTTTGTCTAGTGATCTATAAACTCACAAACGCTTGGATTGTTTTCGCTGTAAAGCATATTTTCCAAATCTGACACAATAGGTGGATTAACAACAAGCTAAGCTGTGTTTTGGTATATTTCAATTGTGATTTCATGAAAATAAATATTTTTTGTATTTTTTTTTTTAAATTTGGCGCTCTGCAATTCAGCGGTTGTTTACGAAAAGGATCCCGCTAAAGGGATCCGTGCATCAAGAAGTTTTAACAAAGCTGGTCTCTAATATTCAGGAAGTCTCTATCTTCTGCTCGCCTGAGTTAGAATACCTCATGAGAAGCTGTAGACCATACTATTTACCAAGAGAGTTGTCATATATATTTTACCACCACAAAACGATGCTGGCACTAAGACAGCACTCAACAAGCTGTATATGGCTTATAAGCAAACAAAAAAATGCTCAACCAGAGGCGGCACTCCTAGTTGCCGGTGATTGTAATGCAGGAACTGAAATCGTTTTACCTCATTTCTACCAGAATGTCACCTGTGCAACTAGATCACCTTTACTGCACACACAGAGACGCATAAAAAGCTCTCCCTTGCTTACAAGCAAAAACTCTAACAGGAAGTACCAGAAGTACTCAATATGGAAGTGGTCCGATGAAGCGGATACTAAGCTACAGGACTGTTTCGCTAGCACAGACTGGAATATGTTCCAGGATTCATCCGATGGCATTGAGTTTACCACATCAGTCACCGGCTTCATTAATAAGTGCATCGACAACGTCGTCCCCGCAGTGACCGTATGTACATAACCCAACCAGAAGCCATGGATTACAGGCAATAACCGCACTGAGCTCAAGGCTATAGCTGCCGCTTTCAAGGAGCGGGATACTAATCCAGACATCCTGGACTCACTCTAATTTGCATACCGCCCCAACAGATCCAAGGATGACACAATCTATATTGCACTCCACACTGCCCTTTCCCATCTGGACAAAAGCTCAGCATTCAACACCATAGTTCCCTCCAAGCTCATCACTAAGTTAAGGATCCTGGGACTGAACACCTCCCTCTGCAACTGGATCCTGGACTTCCTGATGGGCTGCCCCCAGGTGTTGAGGGTAGACAACAACACATCCGCCACACTGACCCTTAACATGCTTAGTCCCCTCCCGTACTCCCTGTTCACCCATCACCCACAACTGCGTGGCCTCGCACAACTCCAACACCATCATTAAGTTTGCTGACGAGACAACGGTGGTAGGCCTGATCATCGTCAACGATGAAACAGCCTGTAGGGAGGAGGTCATGGACCTGGCAGTGTGGTACCAGGACAACAATCTCTCCTTGTATATTCCCTCGTTATTTTATTGTGTTACCCTTTCCTTTTTTTGGGTAAGTGCTCGTAAACATTTCAAGGTAAAGTCTACACCTGTTGTATGTGGAGCATGTGACAATTAATATTTGATTCACTGACCTGACAAACCATGCATCATTTATGAAAGGCATTGTCAATACTTTTGATGGCTTTTTTTCTCTGTGCTGTTATCGATTGACAGATTTATTACCACTAATTCATGTTTTTCATGTGGGATTCGTTCTTTGTTTCATGCAAACTATTTTCCAAGCCGATACTAACCTGGCCAATGTGTAGCACTGACTGCACCCCTCAGTGTTGAAGCAGGGCAGCTCAAGTCAGCATGCAGCAGCTCTCAATCATGATGGGGGACTGCTTGAAACACAGCGCCCTGAGGAATAATGGTTATTTGGCTTGTGTGTGCGTGCGTGTGTGTACTGCACAGTACAGTATTTGACTTGATTATTTGAGGGGGATGGGGTGCTTGCTGGAAGTGAGGGAGAGGCAACAGTTGCCCTGACAACATCAGTAGCTGTCAACACCTCTGTCTTAATAGTGACAAATGGTACTTATTACATCAGCGTTAATTTCCCCCCATCTCCTTCAGATGAAGATACTTAGCCTGCACTGATCAAATTGTGTCAGCATAATTACTGAGAACAGACCCTATTAAAAGCCAGAGCTTCAGATTCAGTGTCGAGTCTTATGGTTAGGCCTATCATTCAGCTGCATCTCTGGGAGGCTGATGTAGACAACCCGTATACTAATGTCCTTAAGTCCAGAACTCTACTCAGACAGAAATACTGTAGGAGGACAGGCTAGGGGGTAATAGACATAAGGCTCAATTCAATGGAACTGCACTTCAGTATTTACAGTACATAGGAGGAGCTTTTTCCCATGGTCAAATGAAATCAGAGGATGGTTTTGATTCTGATACAAACCTACTTTTCTTACCAATTAGACTCCCTTCACAGGTGCTTCCAGTTGTGTGTGTGGGCA